>NC_133335.1:138266331-139466331 GCF_042186555.1 Aquarana catesbeiana | reverse complement strand
CAAACAGCGTGATAGAAAACAAGCCATTGTAATATATTTATGCAAGCTGGACCCAGTAATGCAGGGTTCATCCCGATATATCAGAGCTGTAGCTTTTATGCAAAGGTGCTATTAGACAAAGTTAGATATTGTTTTGGTCAAACATTTAATTTTTAATGGTCCGACATTCTGTGCAGCAAATATACAGCTAACTAAATGTTTGTCTAATGAAAGGTTTAAAATATGAGTTTGTTTATGTACAAATCTAACAATGAAAAATGCGTACATTTGAATCCAGTCACCTTATTGCCTCTATTGGAGGAGGCTGGAGACAAAGGAAGACACATGTGTTAAAATGATGACGTTGGAATCAGCTGCTGTGAGCCCAGTGCAGGACACACTCCCTGAAGACACAGATATTACATTTTTTGAAGATTTGAGTATGCAGTTTATCACCCAGAAGGATACTCTGTATTCAAAGTCATTGGATCCTTTTTCCCCAGCTCAAGAACCAGAGCTCCATGTTTTAGCAAAGCCTGTGAACTATAAAAAGAGTGTATATTTATATAGATAGTCGAGATATAGAGAGCTTTTGGTTCCATTTAAAGGGCCAGAAGTTTGTTTTTACTTCGGCAGGTAAACCAACCAAGCATGCCAAGTTAATTTGATCGGCTGTTTTCAGCCTTCCAGGTTCTTGCTGAGGTAGCCATATTAACTTTAAAACTCACACATGGAAGCAGGCCAGGTGACTAAGGATGCTGCATTTACAGCCCTGGACACTTGATGGGTCTGTGCAACTCACAGATTCCACCCTAGTTCTGGCCCAGTATAGCTGGGATTAATAATTCAACTTTAAGGACCCCAGGATGAGAAGAACAAGTGGTCCACTTCTTGCGTGGCAACTTCTTATGAAACAGGACTTTGGAAAAGGTGATCATTTATGTCTGCCAGCCACTCTTTTCCCTCCAGCTTGACACATGGACCGTGTCATCAGTCACAAGAAGTTATGGCTGCCTTAGTAAATGAGCATGGGATAGAGCCAGGGTTCACCACAGTTGTTTTTATAACATACCACTTCTTGTTTTACCTGTTACCAAAGGTGTTACCAAAAGCTGAACATCCCTTCCAGAGATTACAAAAAGATATATCCAGATGCCCAAGTCAGGATCTTACAAGTATTCATTTTGTCTGTATGGACATGTTTTTTGGATGTCCAGTGGCAAATGCTACTGCAAAGGCCACAGTAAAAAGTGTTATCAGAAGTAGTTTGTAAGTACAGAGTGCAGAATCTACAGAGAGTAACAGAGGAAATCATTTTTATAGGAGAGTCCTTACTAGAAGTTTTGAGGTTTTATTTTTACACCCCTTACTGTCTACAATGTAGCGGACAAAGTAGAGTAAGAAACTAGAAAACTTTTGCCTGAATGTTTTCTTATATTTTATCAAGCCTCTAAGGGGGATGTCGGACTCTCTCCCTATGGGATTTGGTTTGGGAGTGTGTCACTCACTTGCTTATATTTTGTTTTAGCAGCTGAGGTCCTCCATTCGGATCTCACAGAAAATGTTGCTGCTCTTTTAAGGTTTTTGACAAACTCATTTATGTGTTTTCTCCCCAATTCCAGATCCTAAAAGTTTGGAATGATCTAAAACTAAAGCATGGTGACTTGTGGATTGTTAAGAGTAGGGATGAGCTTCGTGTTCGAGTCGAACCCATGTTCGACTCGAACATCGTCTGTTAGCCCGTTCGCCGAATTGAGAACGATATGGGCCGTTCGCACCAAATTCGTGTGGCGCGTCATGGCCCATAATTCACTGCGGCATCGCAGTGCATTGCTGGCTGATGATTGGCCAAGCATGCACTATGACCCGCATGCTTGGCCAATCACAGCGCTGCCTGAACAGAGAGCCGTAATTGGCCAAAGCCAAGGAGGCTTTGGCCAATTATGGCTCAGGGGATTTAGTACACGCCCCACACTATATAAGGCCGCCTGCACGGCGGCCCTGTGTAGTGTGTGTTCCGGCGTTCATTGAGAGAGAGAGACAGACAGTGACATTTGATTTGAGTTAGATAGATTAGGCAGAACAGTCAGTCAGTTAGCTGCACTTACAGTGTATTGTGTATATATATATGCATCCCAGGTGTTGTATATATACACTGTATTCAGTTTAGCTAGATCCGTTCTTGTTATCTTCCTACTGACAGGCAGGCTTGTCTTGTTACAGTATTTACAGCTACCTGAAGCAAATTACTGGTGTTCTTTTGATCCTATTAGTACCACAGTCAGGCAGCTAGACTATTTACAGTTAGTGCAGTGCGTCCTGCTCACAGTGTTCAGCTAGATCCGTTCCTGTTATCTTCTTACTGACAGGCAGGCTTGTCTTGTTACAGTATATACAGCTACCTGAAGAAAATTGCTGGTGTTCTTTTGATCCTATTAGTACCACAGTCAGGCAGCTAGACTATTTACAGTTAGTGCAGTGCGTCCTGCTCACAGTGTTCAGCTAAAACTACAAGTTAGTGGGGTGCGTCCTGCTCACAGTGTTCAGCTAAACCTACAAGTTAGTGGGGTGCGTCCTGCTCACAGTGTTCAGCTAAACCTACAAGTTAGTGCAGTGCGTCCTGCTCACAGTGTTCAGCTAAACCTACAAGTTAGTGTGGTGCGTCCACCTCACAGTGTTCAGCTAAACCTACAAGTTAGTGGGGTGCGTCTTGCTCAGAGTGTTCAGCTAAACCTACAAGTAAGTGCAGTGCGTCCTGCTCACAGTGTTCAGCTAGATCCGTTCCTGTTATCTTCTTACTGACAGGCAGGCTTGTCTTGTTACAGTATATACAGCTACCTGAAGAAAATTACTGGTGTTCTTTTGATCCTATTAGTACCACAGTCAGGCAGCTAGACTATTTACAGTTAGTGCAGTGCGTCCTGCTCACAGTGTTCAGCTAAACCTACAAGTTAGTGGGGTGCGTCCTGCTCACAGTGTTCAGCTAAACCTACAAGTTAGTGCGGTGTGTCCTGCTCACAGTGTTCAGCTAGATCCATTCCTGTTATCTTCTTACTGACAGGCAGGCTTGTCTTGTTACAGTATATACAGCTACCTGAAGAAAATTACTGGTGTTTTTTTGATCCTATTAGTACCACAGTCAGGCAGCTAGACTATTTACAGTTAGTGCAGTGCGTCCTGCTCACAGTGTTCAGCTAAACCTACAAGTTAGTGGGGTGCGTCCACCTCACAGTGTTCAGCTAAACCTACAAGTTAGTGGGGTGCGTCCTGCTCACAGTGTTCAGCTAGATCCGTTCCTGTTATCTTCTTACTGACAGGCAGGCTTGTCTTGTTACAGTATATACAGCTACCTGAAGAAAATTACTGGTGTTTTTTTTATCCTATTAGTACCACAGTCAGGCAGCTAGACTATTTACAGTTAGTGCAGTGCGTCCTGCTCACAGTGTTCAGCTAAACCTACAAGTTAGTGGGGTGCATCCACCTCACAGTGTTCAGCTAAACCTACAAGTTAGTGGGGTGCGTCCTGCTCAGAGTGTTCAGCTAAACCTACAAGTTAGTGGGGTGCGTCCTGCTCACAGTGTTCAGCTAGATCCGTTCCTGTTATCTTCTTACTGACAGGCAGGCTTGTCTTGTTACAGTATATACAGCTACCTGAAGAAAATTACTGGTGTTTTTTTTATCCTATTAGTACCACAGTCAGGCAGCTAGACTATTTACAGTTAGTGCAGTGCGTCCTGCTCACAGTGTTCAGCTAAACCTACAAGTTAGTGGGGTGCGTCCACCTCACAGTGTTCAGCTAAACCTACAAGTTAGTGCAGTGCATCCTGCTCACAGTGTTCAGCTAGATCCGTTCCTGTTATCTTCTTACTGACAAGCAGGCTTGTCTTGTTACAGTATATACAGCTACCTGAAGAAAATTACTGGTGTTCTTTTGATCCTATTAGTACCACAGTCAGGCAGCTAGACTATTTACAGTTATTGCAGTGCATCCTGCTCACAGTGTTCAGCTAAACCTACAAGTTAGTGGGGTGCGTCCTGCTCACAGTGTTCAGCTAAACCTACAAGTTAGTGTGGTGCGTCCACCTCACAGTGTTCAGCTAAACCTACAAGTTAGTGGGGTGCGTCCTGCTCACAGTGTTCAGCTAAACCTACAAATTAGTGGGGTGCGTCCTGTTCACAGTGTTCAGCTAAACCTACAAGTTAGTGGGGTGCGTCCATCTCACAGTGTTCAGCTAAAGCTATCTGTAGAAGGTTGGTGGTGTTCTCATACTACAGGCAGGCAGTTGATTTTGCTAGCTGCAGTATCAGTATATATATATATATATATATATATATATATATCCCAGCTTAGTGCAGCTACAGGCCATTAGTATGTCTGGAAGGCCAAGAAGGAGAGGCAGACAGTCACAAGCCAATAAGAGAGGGCAAGCAGGCTCTGTGTCTAGTGCTGGTCGTGGAGACGGTGCATCCTCATCAGCACGTGGCCGTGGGACACGCTTGGCCTTTTTTTCGGCAGCTGGCCGTGTTGATCCGCAACATGCGGAAGACTTGGTTGAGTGGATGACCAAGCCGTCCTCATCCTCCTCATCCTCTCTCACCCATGCCCAGGGTACTTTGTCTGGCAAAGTAGCGGCCTCTTCCCTCGGCTCAATGTCATCAGTGACTCCTTCCCTAGCCCCACCATGTCCTCCTGAGGAGTCCCTCGAACTGTTTGACCACAGTGTTGGGTACATGCTCCAGGATGCCCAGTGTTTGGAAGGCTCTGATGATGATACTGAGCTCGATGAAGGCAGTAACATGAGCACGGACAGAGGGGGTGCCCAAGAAGGACAGCAATCTGGCAGTCATGCTCCCTCTGCTGCAGCATACTGCCAGGTTTGCTCCAGTGATGAGGAGGGAGGGGATGATGAGGTCACTGACTCAACGTGGGTGCCTGATAGGAGAGAGGAGGAGGAGGAGGAGGAGGCACATCATAAGAGCAGCACATTGACTGCATCACACCCCAAAGCTCCACATGTGCAGGGCGCTGCAGTCTCTGCGCGTTATTCAAAAAGTTCTTTGGTGTGGGCCTTTTTTGAGACGAGTGCATCAGATCGCACCGCTGCTATTTGCAACATCTGTCTCAAGCGTATCTCGCATGGCCAAAACATCTCCTGCTTGGGTACCACATGCTTGACCAGACATATGTTGACCTGCCATGCAGTTCGTTGGCAAGCGTATCTAAAAGACCCACACCAAAGAACAAAGAGGACCTCTCCTTGCTCCTCATCAGCTGAGATTTCCAACCCCACTATACCTTCAGTCCTCTCTGAGACCTGCACTGAGAGGAATGAAGGTGTAGAATTAGGTGTGTCACAGCCAAGTACTTGTGGGCAATCTGCTTTTGGTACACCGATGTCAGATTGTACCAGGCAAATTTCCCTGCCCCAGCTGCTGCACCGCCGAAAGAAGTTTGCTCCCAGCCATCCACATGCCCAGCGGTTGAATGCTAGCTTGGCAAAATTGCTAGCACTTCAACTGCTGCCTTTTCAGTTGGTAGACTCTGCCCCCTTCCGTGAGTTTGTGGAATGTGCGGTTCCTCAGTGGCAGGTACCCAAATGCCACTTTTTCTCACGGAAGGCGATTCCGGCTCTTTACCGGCATGTGGAAGGCAATGTCCATGCCTCGCTGGACAGGGCGGTCAGTGGTAAGGTGCATATTACCGCTGACTCATGGTCCAGCAGGCATGGACAGGGACGTTACCTAAGTTTCACGGCGCATTGGGTGACTCTGCTGGCAGCTGGGAAGGATGCAGGACAAGGTGCAGTAGTGTTGGAGGTTGTTCCGCCACCACGCCTCAAAAATGCTAATGATTGTGACACACCTCTCTCCTCCACCCCCTCCTCTTCTTCTGCCTCCATGGCCTCTTCCTGTGTTTTGTCCTTGGAACCAGCGGTGCTCCGTAGCCGTTCAAGGGGCTACGCAAGTACCCAGGCCAAAAGATGCCATGCGGTGCTTGAGCTGGTGTGCTTGGGGGACAGGAGCCACACTGGGGCAGAGGTTCTGTCAGCTCTGCAGGGGCAGGTTCAGAGGTGGTTGACGCCACGCCAACTTAAGGCAGGAATGGTGGTTTGCGACAATGGCACCAACCTCCTCTCTGCCCTCTGACAAGGACAAATGACCCATGTGCCCTGTTTGGCTCACGTCCTTAACTTGGTGGTGCAGCGGTTCTTGGGCAGGTACCCGGGCTTACAGGATGTCCTGAGGCAGGCCAGGAAAGTCTGTGTGCATTTCCGCCGGTCATATAATGCCAGTGCTTGGCTGACGGACCTCCAAAAGGAGTTTAACCTGCCCAAGAACCGCCTAATCTGTGACATGCCCACCAGGTGGAACTCAACGTTGGCCATGCTGCAGCGGCTGCACATGCAGCAGAGGGCCATCAATGAGTACCTTTGTGACTATGGCACCAGGACAGGGTCAGGGGAGCTTGTTTTTTTTTCCCCACGCCAGTGGGCCATGATCAGGGATGCATGCACTGTCCTGTCACCATTTGAGGAGGCCACGAGGATGGTGAGCAGTGACAGTGCATGCATCAGTGACACTGTCCCCCTTGTCCATCTGTTGGAGCACACGCTGCATGGAATAATGGACAGGGCACTTGAGGCAGAACAGAGGCAGGAAGAGGAGGACTTCCTTAGCTCTCAAGGCCCCCTTTATCCAGACAGTGTTCCTGCATGCCCGCCGATCACACAGGAAGAGGAGGAGGACGAGGAAGATTGTGTCAGTATGGAGGTGGAGCCTGGCACTCAGCATCAGCAGCAGTCTTTAAGGGATCAGTCCCAAGAAACACATGGACTTGTATGTGGCTGGGAGGAGGTGGCTGCGGACCATGTCGTCCTTAGTGACCCAGAGGACTCCGGACCGAATGCCTCAGCAAACCTACGCTGCATGGCCTCCCTGATCCTGCAAAGCCTGCGTAAGGATCCTCGTATTCGTGGTATCAAGGAGAAGGACCAATACTGGCTGGCAACCCTCCTTGATCCACGTTACAAGGGTAAGGTTGCGGACCTTATCTTGCCATCGCAGAGGGAGCAGAGGATGAAACATCTTCGGGAGGCCTTGCAGAAAGGTCTGTGCAACGCGTTCCCAGAGACTGGGAGGTTACAAACTCCTGTTTCTGGACAATGTGTTGCTGAGGCTTCGGTCAGTCAAAGAAGTAGCGGTGGAGAAGGTGGCCGTCTGACCGATGCGTTCAGACAATTTTTTGGTCCGCAGCCCCAAGGTATGATCGGTTCCAGCAACCATCGCCAGCGTCTGTTTTACATGGTGCAGGAATACCTAGGGGCAAGATCAGACTTGGACACCTTTCCCACCGAAAATCCTCTGGGTTACTGGGTCTTGAGGATGGATCACTGGCCAGAGCTTGCACAGTATGCAATTGAGCTACTGGGCTGTCCTGCATCCAGCGTTCTTTCGGAACGCACATTCAGTGCTGCTGGAGGCGTGGTAACCGATCACAGGGTGTGTCTGTCCACCGACTCGGTCGATCGACTGACCTTCATAAAAATGAATCAGTCTTGGATCACCACCAGCTACCAAGCACCTGATGCTGATGTAACCGAATAATTTTTTTTGAAATCTCAGATCCCTTCAAAGACTGCCTATGCTGATGCTGAGTGACTATCCCTGAGTAATTATCCTCTTCCTCCTCAATCATCATGCTAATAGCTTGTAAGAACATTTTTGGTTCTGGGCGCCACCACCAGTGCCTAAGGCACAATTTTTCAGCCCCTGTTTAACAGGGCCGTGTAATTACAATTTTTGATGCAATACTTTGCAGCAGGGCTCGTTCCTGCGTTCCAACTAGAGTAACTGTGAGGGGTTGCAGTGTTGTGGCACCAGCACCAGTGCCTAAGGCCCAATTTTTCTGCCCCTGTTTAACAGAGGCGTGTAATTACAATTTTTGATGCAATACTTTGCAGCAGGGCTCATTCCTGCGTTCCAACTAGAGTGTCTGTGAGGGGTTGCAGTGTTGTGGCACCAGCACCAGTGCCTAAGGCCCAATTTTTCTCCCCCTGTTTAACAGGGGCGTGTAATTACAATTTTTGATGCAATACTTTGCAGCAGGGCTCGTTCCTGCGTTCCAACTAGAGTGTCTGTGAGGTGTTGCAGTGTTGTGGCACCAGCACCAGTGCCTAAGGCCCAATTTTTCTGCCCCTGTTTAACAGGGGCGTGTAATTACAATTTTTGATGCAATACTTTGCAGCAGGGCTCGTTCCTGCGTTCCAACTAGAGTGTCTGTGAGGGGTTGCAGTGTTGTGGCACCAGCACCACCACCAAAGGCCCAATTTTTCTTCCCCTGTTCAACAGGGGCATGTAATTACAATTCTTGATCTAATATTTCACAGCAGGGCCCTGTGAGGGCTTACGTTGTTGTGGCCACAACAACACCTAAGGCCCAAATTTCTGCTGAGTATATAGGGCAGGCCCCTACTTTCCAACATCTAACTTACAAACGACTCCTACTTGCAAACGGAAGGAGACAACAGGAAGTGAGATGAAATCTACCCCTAGGAAGGGAAATTCTCTCCTGTAAGAGTTAATATGGGAAAAACATTTCTCCTTTCCACTGATGCTTTCCAATCCTTGTTCCACAAAAAACCCCAAATTCTCAAAAAACATTTGTCATTGGGACAAAAAGTGAGGTGAAATCTTCTAAAGAGGAGGAAAGACAGCAAAACAAATGTCACAGGGGTGATAACCCTTCCCTATGTTTTCCAAAAAGCTTAAAAAAGGAGCTAAACATGTTAAAAATGTACCCATTCAAAATGACAAACAGATTCTACTTAACAACATACCTACAGTCCCTGTCTTGTTTGCACCTCCTGTATACTGCTGTTCAGAGTATATAGGGCACCTTTCCTTATTTTAATTTGGGTGCGGGGTTCCCCTTAATATCCATACAAGACCCAAAGGGCCTGGTAATGGACTGGGGGGTACCGTTTGTCTCACTGATTTTCATCCATATTGCCAGGACCCGACATTACATTAAACCCGCAAGCAGTTTTAAATGAGATTTTTTCCTTTAAAAATGACATTTGGTGCAGGGACTGTTCTAAAAACGGGAAACACGCGCCACTTTACAGACATACTATAGACACCCCCCAGGTACGATATTTAAAGGAATATTTCACTTTTTTTTTTTTTACTTTAAGCATCATTAAAATCACTGCTCCCGAAAAAATGGCCGTTTTTAAAAGTTTTTTTTGCATTGATACATGTCCCCTGGGGTAGGACCCGGGTCCCCAAACCCTTTTTAGGACAATACCATGCAAATTAGCCTTTAAAATGAGCACTTTTGATTTCAAACGTTCGAGCCCATAGACGTCAATGGGGTTCTAACGTTCGTGCGAACTTTCGGTCCGTTCGCAGGTTCTGGTGCGAACCGAACCGGGGGGTGTTCGGCTCATCCCTAGTTAAGAGACATTTATATATAAGGAAATGTTTGGAGACTCAATACAGCATCTATTTCATGTACAGTTTTTGCAAAACTTGAAGGAAAAGTCACCTGGATCCACACCAGACACTGCAAAAATGACTAAATTAAAGAAATCTCTGCGTTTGATTTGTTTCCCTCTTGTGATCACAGTCTAGGGTATTTTTTGATTCAATTACTTTAATCGTAAGGGATATATATACCGTATTTATCGGCGTATAACACGCACAGGTGTATAACACGCACATTAATTTTTAGAGGGAAAAAAAATTTTTTAAATGAGGAACTTTAAAGCAAAATAAGGGTCAGTGCCCATCTGCAGTCTCACCATTGCCATCAATACAGCCTGTTCAATGCCCATCTGCAGCCTCACCAATGCCATCAATGCAGCCTGATCAATGCCCATCTGCAGCCTCACAAGTGCCATCAATGCAGCCTCATTAGTCTACATCAATGCAGCTTCACCATTGCCATCAATGCAGCAGCTTCACCATTGCCATCAATGCAGCAGAATCACCATTGCCATCAGTGCAGCCTGATCGATGCCCATCTGCAGCCTTGAGGGGACAGGGAGGGGGGCGGCCCAGGAGAGGGGACTTCCTTTTACAGAGGCCGCCAAGTAAACATGAAATTCTCCTGTATGTAATCTGACAGCGCTCGTCCCGCCACCCTCCCTGTCCCCTCCGAGGTATCTAAAATTGAAGAATTGGCGTATAACACGCATGTGCTATTTGCACCCAATTTTTAGGGTGAAAAAGTGAGTGTTATACGCCAATAAATACCGTATTTGAAAAGTAGTTTAGCCATGTTGACGTCATATTTTGTCTTTTGTATGTCTTCCATTTTATGTAGAGTTGTCTGTGTTTACATATGCTGATAAGTCAGCATGCCCACATGCCATTCTGGCCACAGGAGTGTACAGCCAGTACTCTGTAAATATGTCTTATCAATCATTTGTTTTTCACAATGAAAAGTCATTTTGTAATGAAAAAGTTGCTCAGCTATTATTTTCTCCACAATGGAATTTTTTTGCCTCTTTGACCAGGACTACCTCCACCTAAGCGTGTGGAGGTTCCAGGTTAAAGGTGATAGCGGTATGGTTAGTGATCAAAATATTGATCAAAAGAGGGGAGACTGTAATGGAAATTTGTAAGTTCTGTATATAATTGTATTCTATTTTGTATGTATTGCACACTACCCTCAATGTGATACCTACGTAATCATGTACATAAAAACCTTCAATTGCGTCATAATAAAGCAGAACAGTAATTTGGAAAGATGCTGAGCGTATCGTTTGTGTATGTTCCCTACTGCAGTAGTTATTATTAATTTGGAACCACTAATCAATATGAGGATAGGAGTTGCCTATCATCAATTTAACCAAGTCAGTCTCCATGTATATGAGTTCTTTAGGGCCCATTCACATGTGGTGCAGACATGTGTGTCCTGTGCAGGGCTCTTTTTTTATTAGGACAGGGATGTATGGGCATTGTGTGCATCCCTGTGCCAGTGTCCTATTCATTCTATTGGGACCCGCACCTGCATGTCATATTAGGATACAGTTGCTGTGTCCATGCAGCCTCATGTCCCAGTAGATATGAATGGGGTGCTGACATGGGGATGTGCACAACACCTATGTAACCTCAGTGCTGATAAAAGTCAGCCTTGCATGAGAGACACATGTTTGCACCTCTTGTGAATGGACCCTTACTAAAAAGAACAGTTGTCTCCACAGCAATTAATAGTAATATGAAGCCTAAAAGTTACCTGTCAGCTGAGAGACAGAGTACACTCAGTTTGGCTGTGCAGCAGAGAGGAGGAGATCTGAGGGGAAGGGCACAGGAGGAGGGGGCACTACACAGAGGAGGAATGGGCTCAGACATGTTCAGAGCAGAGCAGCAACAGATAAAAACAGGAGCCTAGGTGGGGGCAGAGGTTGTGATCTCCCACAGACACCAGGACACTGTGAAAGATAAGGCAGGAGAGATAGAGATGACTGGAGAGGGGGGAGAGAAGCCGCTGTTCGGGCAAGGAGAGGAGCAGGAAAGTTGTGCATCTAGAATCAATCAGAAAAGCACTGACAACTGATACCTTCCCAACCTGATGCGCCCGCCTGCTCCACACTCCTGTTGCTCAGAGAATAGTACAGTGCCCTGTGCAGGCAGGGGGGTGCAGTGCTATGATGCAGGGACAAAGCCGCTCTCTGTCTTCTATGTGATATTCGACAGCATAGTCTGTACTGGGCAGGGCTGTACCCTGCAAACTGCGCCCTCCTCCTACACCAAATTATCCCACCCAGGGTAGCTGCCCCTCCTGCCCACCCCTTTTACTGGCCCTAACCCCAGGTTATGAAAGCTTTATAATAGACTAGTGGCATTTTACCTGTAAAAAACTTTAAAAAGGAAATACATCCTAATTTCTGCAATTATATATATTTTCATTTTGGAGACATTACATTGTTGACTCTCTGTTCAGGGAGAACATAAATAATTAGGCCAGGCTAGGCTGCTGAACATATTTCTTACCCAAACATCTAATTCTAATTAAGTTTCACAGCAGAAAATGCCAGCAGAGCAAATGTTCTCTACTGCCACTATTACTTGTTCAAATTCTTAAATCAGATCCTGAATTGATTTAAGAAAAAAAATAATAATCAGTCTTTCTTATAAGATGAATGCAGCTCTGCTTGTCCATTGTTATTGACTTGTCACCACAGAAATGAGGTTTTGCTGGTCACACTCTCAGTGTCTAATTCAACTTGAGTAATTATTGAATCAATGGAGCCTTAATTGGGTTCATGGCCCATGCTTTAATAAATGATTTTCTGATAGCCATATAAACCCGTATCTTCAAACTTTACAACAACTGTTGGAATAAATAAAAAAATAAAACAATGGTGACATAATGATTAAGCTCAGTCCTCATGTTAGCAAATAGAACTTTGCTTAACTAGACAATGTAACTACAGTTGCCCATCAAGTTCAGTCTTTCTCAAGTTTTAGCAATTTTGGTGCAGAGCAGAACAAGCAATATGTGTAAACATGCAGTAAAAGGATAATTTCCATTTCTATGGAATCACCTTTGAAAGTATTAATAAACACTGTAGAAATCTATGGGTGTTCATTTTTACTCACACAGACACTCCTTTACCCTTTATTCATCATAAGCAAATTTCATATTCATATTCAACCAGCTCATCTCTATCCTAAAGCTTTGACCAGTTAGTTTGTGACCATGTAACAGAGCCTTGCCACACAAAAGGAGATTAGGATCCATCTAGATCTTTATGGTGCAAAAAAAGTATGCACATTATTATTATTATTATACAGGATTTATATAGCACCAACAGTTTGCGCAACGCTTTACAACATCGGGGAAGACAGTACAATTACAATACAGGAGGGATCAGAGGGCCCTGCTCATTAGATCTTACAATCTACCTTGTGTTACCATGTTTTTTATTCTGGGTTGGTCTAAGGAAGCCTATTCTTTTTCCTGGGTTTCCATATGACCAAAATGCACCAAAAAAGTGCATTCGCTATTTTTGGGGAAAGCAGCACATCACCACACACAGTAGTGTGTTGTGCATGTTGCGGTGTGGTGCAACACAAGTGCATTGGGGGTGCCTTTCAGAATGCCATGTTGTGTTAATGTGCATAATCAGTGGCATAACTAGAACCTTCAGGACACGGTGCAAGAAACCATGAAGGGGCCCCTGACCCCCTCGACCCCTGTAGTTCCGCCACTGGTATCAGTATTTTTTTATTTTTATTTTTTTTTAATAATTTTTTTTTAATTTTTTTAAAATTATTATTTAGAATTTTTCTTAGGAGCCCCGTTGGGAGCTTTGGTGAGAATATCAGGGTATAAACAGACCTCTGATGTTCCAACTTTGAGACAGACAGCCCTCAGCCAGCATGCTCTGGTGATGGGGTTCCTGTCCCCAGGGGAGATGGGGCCCCTGTCCCTAGGCAAGATAGAATCCCTGTCCCCAGGGGAGATGGGGTCCCTGTCCCCAAGGGAGACGGGGTTCCTGTCCCCAGGAAAGTTAGGGTCCCTTTCCCCAGTGGAAATGAGGTCCCTTTCGCCAGGGGAGATGGGGTCCCTGTCCTCAAGAGAAATGGGGTTCCTGTTCCCAAGAAAGATGGGGTCCCTTTCCTCAGGGGAAATGGGGTCCCTGTACCCAGGGTAGATGGGGATCCTGTCCCCAGAGAAGATAGAGTGGGGTATGGGATGGTATATGGGGGAGATGGGATTGTCTCACTCACTGTGACCAAACTGCAGGGTCAGGTTGATGGATTGCGGGTAATACTAGGAAGCACGCAGCACTGTGGCTGGCCGCCCTCCAAGCACTTACCTATGGTCGCCTGGGCTTCATCCTACAGACACACAGTCATCTCCATCCTACACACACACAAACACACAGTAATCTCCATCCTACACACACACACACACACACACACACACACACACACACACACACACACACACAGTCATCTCCATTCTACACACACACACACTCTTCTCCATCCTATACACACACAAACACATAGTAATCTCCATCCTACACACACACACACACACACACAGTCATCTCCATCCTACACACACACACACACACACACAATTTTCTCCATCAAATACACACACAAACACACAGTAATCTCCATCCTACACACACACACACAGTCATCTCTGTCCTACACACACACACACACACACACTCTTCTCCATCTTATACACACACACAGTCATCTCCATCCTACACACACACACACACACACACACACACAGTCATCTCCATCCTACACTTCTAGGTGTACAGGGGAAATATTTAGAGAGGTGGGGCAAGAGGAGGGATATGTGAACATGTAAGTATATACAGAAATTGTTAATCCAAGTACTAGAAAAGGAATCATCTTTGATATGAATATGCACAAAGCATATTAAAAAACTCAAACTTAGCGTGTGGCATAGGTCCCAGTTTAGGGTGGTAAAATGTTAGGCTGGGGGGGAGATAGAGTGTCCCATGTTTATACATATAGTGTATGTATATATATATATATATATATACACAGATACACACACACTATATTACCAAAAGTATTGGGACGCCTGCCTTTACACAAGTGTGTGCTGTATTATTAATACAATTTTTAAATACAACCGATCAGAGATAAAGGAAAAGTTCACCTTTGTACAAAAAATAATAAATGCACATCTTTTTGTGGGTTAAAAAATGTGCATTTATTATTATTTGCATTAGGAGCCTGTCAAATATATATATATATATATATATATATGAGGGTGGGATTTTTAGGGAGATAGTACGTCTATTGGTAGTAGGTAAAGATCAATAAGATCAATAAAATATATAGATTTTTATTTAAACATATATACAAATATAAATTTTATACAAATATAAAAATATGACCATCCAGTAGTGTGTTCAAAATTCATTCGTGATTGTCAGCCAACATGTTTCGCAAAGAATTTTTCGCTTCATCAGGGCATAAAACGACATCACTGATTAATTTTACTGTATAAACAACAGATACACTATAATTACATGGTGGCCATGCATGATTATATATCGAGACATAATACAAAAAGGCTAATGAGGGATTCATTCCAAAAATTCTCACCTACTATTGCAAGTCTATAGAGCAGAGCAATCACCACCATTGCCAAACGTCATCCACTGTGCCAATTGGTGCAAACTATCCCTGGGTGCCAGATCCCAATGGGATAATGCCAACAGGGGAACTGGACCACACAATTGTAGGCAAGGATCTAGTAAAACATATAATCAAGAGAACAGAAACTAATAAGTTCCCTATCCAGGGAAAATAATAATTATATACATCAATGATGACAAGTCATTTATCTAGACTAATGCTAACATTAAGATTCATTTTAATCTGGTGTGGTAAAAAAGGGGGGACACGCTGGAGATCCCATCCCGATGCTCTCAAATAGAGAATATATTAGCGACCGGCATCAGGGGCATGTGAGGGCGGACGAAAAAGACTTCGCCCCCTTAGGCAGGGACATCCGAGTCCCCCTATCTGAGGCACTTGCAATCAATGGGGCACAGCATAACAACCCCGGCATGAGGGAGCTCACGAAGCAGTCCCACAGAGACTGCATAAGTCATACATCTAACTCAATAATCATGTATAACTCTATGCAATAGCCCATACAGGGATCTTTCCCTTACAGCAAAACAGGCATGTATGGGCGTATAATACAATATAGATGCATTACAACAATTCAGTCACTTTAAAGACGGCGCAATGGGGTGGAGAGACATCAAGCACAATGACTAGTGCTCCACATCTCTCCAGCCCATCACCCCATCTAATAGGGTGGGCAGAGATACAGCATAGGGGACCAAGAGGTTGAGAGTAACCAGAGATCATCACATAAAAAAGCCCATATATGATAGAATATGAGAATGTTAGGGTATGGATCTTATTTGAAAGTGTTGGTTGTATATACTGGTCATGTCATCCCAAGTCACACCATCACAAAAGTGTTTATTTGAAAGTGTTGGTTGTATATACTGGTCATGTCATCCCAAGTCACAGCATCACAAAAAAGGTTTATAGGAGAGTGCTGTATTGAGGCCAGGTGGGTAGGTAGCTTGCTGGTTAAAAATCCATCTGGCCTCTTGCTGAAGTATCTTTTTGTCTACATTTCCCCCCCTTTCGAAGTCAGGTATGACTTCTAGGGCAAAGAAGGAGACAAAACAAGGATCGAAGCTGTGGTGCAGACCAATGTGCTTGCAAATGGGGGTGTACAGTAGCCCTGCATCCAGATAATATAGATGGTCCTGGATTCGTTTGGCGAACGGGCGTTTGGTTTTGCCAATATAAAATGCACCGCAACGGCACATGGCAAGATATACAATGCCTGTCGTGGAACAATCTGCATAGCCCTTTAACTTATAGAAGCCTCCTCTTGGGAGGGAGCATCCAATATCTTCTTGTATCCACGGGCACACTTCGCAGTGTCCACATCGAAAGGTACCATTCCCGCCTTCCGCCCCCAATATAGATGTCGAGGGCTGCAAATGGCTATGAACTAGGGTGTTCCTGATGGACCGTGACTTTCTATAAGTGATTTGTGGTACATTGGCTACATATTTTGAAATGATCGGATCCTCTGAGAGGAAGTGGCAGTTATTGATGAGGTTCCGAATAGAATGTTGATGAGAAGTGAATGTAGTAATTAATTTGGTGGTCGGTTATGGATCACGTGTTTTTAAAAAAAAAATAAGAGTATCACGTGTACGTGTTTTGCTCATTGGTAAGCCCTTTTGAGAACTTTCTTGATGTAACCTCTATTGAGAAGCCTGTCATATAGTGCCTTCGCTTCTCTTTCAAAGTCTTCATTTCTTGCACAATTCTGTCGTAGCCGGAGATATTGGCTGTAAGGTATACTGTATATAAGCGTGCGGGGGTGAGAGCTGGAGAAATGTAATATAGTATTCCCAGCAGTCTCTTTCCTGTATAGAGTGCTGAAAATAGAACCATCCTCTTTGAGGACAAGGCGTAGGTCCAAAAAGGGGATGGTCACAGTGTCTGATTGAATAGTAAACTTCAGATTGAAGTTATTATGGGAAAGGAGCTCTATGAAATCGGTTAACAATTCCCCTGAGCCTGTCCAGATAAGAGGACATCATCGATGTACCTCCGCCAGAGAAGTATGTGGCAGAGATACATCGAGGTCCCTTCACTGGAGAAGAGAGTGCGTTCCCATCCCCCCAGGTACAGGTTGGCATACGATGGGGCACAGGAAGTCCCCATCGCTACCCCCTGTACCTGGAGATAGGTAACGCCATTAAACAAAAATATATTGTTGGTTAAGATGTGTTCCAATAACGTGGTGATAAATTGGCCCAGTTCCCAACTGTTGGTATCTCTTTCCCTCAGAAATTCGGAGACCACTGCTATACCCTGGGTATGTGGGATGTTCAAATATAATGCTTCTATGTTAATTGCTGCCAGGATCGCTCCCGGAGGTATGGTAAGGCCTTCAAGGATTTTGAGTAGATCCAGTGTGTCTTTTAGGTATGAAGGCAGACTTATGACATGCGGACGTAGATAACTATCTACGTATTGGCTAGCAGTTTGAGTGTGGCTGCCTATCCCAGATATGATTGGGCGTCCAGGGGGTTTATGGATGTTCTTATGGACTTTGGGTAGTGAGTAGAAAGTTGGCGTGACCGGCCATTTCACTTCCAAAAACTCACGAATCTCCTTGTCAATCAGGCCTTGTTGGTGTGCTCGATCAATAATGGACACATATTGAGATCTCGCCTCGGTGAGCCTCTGAGAGGGGACTTGCTGATACCATTCCTGATTGTTGAGTATATTCAGGCACATGTTGATGTAGTCATCTCCATTCATTACCACCACATTTCCTCCTTTGTCGGATGGTTTAATTACTAAGTCTTCTCTCTTCATCAGGTTTTTTAAGGCTAATTGTTGTGCTGAAGATAAGTTGTTTCTGATGTGCTTGGGAAGTTGCATGGCCTCAATTTGTTTGGTAGTTTGTTTCAAAAAAGCCCATACCGCTCGGCTTGTTTGGAGATTCGGGAACTTTTGGGACTTCGCCTTAAATTTTGAGGGTATAAGGGATGTTGTTGTAGCTGGTTCTTCCTCCTCTAATGAGGAGTCTTGGGAATTATCATGTCCCTCATTTTCGTCCAACAATTGGATCAATGTTTTGAGGGCCCTAAAATCTTGTACTTTAAATCCCTTATAGAGATCTTCATCTCTATTCACTCCTTTTCCCCTATCGGTGTCAAAAATATATTTGTGTGTTAAATTTCTTGCAAAAATATGCAAGTCTTTAACCAAAGTGAACTTATCCATTTGCTGTAGAGGACAGAAGCCGAGTCCCAATCTTAATACCTCCGATTCAACCGATGTAAGCTGATATGATGAGAGGTTAATGACGTCTAGTCCCGATTTGCTGTGGTCTGTTTGATGAGGAATGGGTCCATCTTCCCTGTCCGTTGTGTCATTGGAGTGGCTGGAGGGTTGAGAGCCTGGCCTAAAGGGGCTGAGGCTAAGTTAGAACTACGTCCTTGGTTCGATTTAGGTACCGCCCCTAACTCTCATGGGGGTACTGGTTCGTTCTCCATTGTATCTCCAAACATAGGAAGAGATGTAGTGGTTCCTAGAAGGGAGTCATAATGGGCTCCCCCCACTAAATCTGAATAGGAGCTATTGGGAGGATGTCTAGAGGGGGAGATAATACGTTTTTTATTAGTCCCTCCGTGGACTTGATGTTCATTGCTGTTCCCTCGTTTTGGTAGACGCCCCCTTCCATGTGATCCCCTTGTAGATTTACTAGGTGGTTTATAGGATGAGACAGATGATGATGAGACAGATACCTCGGAATCAGATTTATATGGAGTTACCATATTTTTATTTATCCGAGATTGTCTCCCCCGTTTGTTGTTTTGGCCTCTAGGCCATCGATATGCATACCCTCCAGAAAAAGCAAGTTTGTCTTTATACAGTTTAGTGTCCTTCTTTATAACAATGTTTTTGTTGTAATTCTCTAGATATTGTAATAATTCATTTTCTCTCCTTTTGAACTCAGTGCCTGTGGCAAGTTGATGTCCATTCATTTTAAGTGACTCAATTTCTTTATCAAGGTCACTTGATTCTTTGTTGTATTTAGTTTTCAACATTGTGATCAAGCTTGCAGAGCATCTGTTGAGGTTTTGCTCCCATTCATCTTTGAAGGCTGGGTCAGTCACCTCGAAAGAAGGGAATACTTGTACTCTAAGTCCCTGGGGGCTTATTTTGTCCTTCAAATAATGATCTAAAAAACGAATATGCCAGCCTAGATTGGACTTTTTTTCCATAAGTCTTTTGAGCTTCAGGAAGAAAACATTCAGACTGATCTAAGTCTGTGTATGGGAGGTGCATGTACTTTGTATATGGAAATGAAATGAAGACTTTGAAAGAGAAGCGAAGGCACTATATTACAGGCTGCTCAATAGAGGTTACAGCAAGAAAGTTCTCAAAAGGGCTTACCAACGAGCAAAACAGAGTACACGTGATACTCTTATTTTTAAACAAAAAATACGTGATCCATATCCGACCACCAAATTAATTACTACATTCACTTCTCATCAACATGATGAGATTATTCGGAACCTCATCAATAATAACTGGCACTCCTCTCAGAGGATCCGATCATTTCAAAATATGTAGCCAATGTACCACAAATCACTTATAGAAAGTCACGGTCCATCAGGGACACCCTAGTTCATAGCCATTTGCAGCCCTCGACATCTATATTGGGGGTGGAAGGCGGGAATGGTACCTTTCGATGTGGACACTGCGAAGTGTGCCCGTGGATACAAGAAGGTATTGGATGCTCCCTCCCAAAAGGAGGCTTCCATAAGTTAAAGGTCTATGCAGATTGTTCCACGACAGGCATTGTATATCTTGCCATGTGCCGTTGCGGCGCATTTTATATTGGAAAAACCAAACGCCCGTTCGCCAAAAGAATCCAGGACCATCTATATTATCTGGATGCAGGGCTACTGTACACCCCCATTTGCAAGCACATTGGTCTGCACCACAGCTTCAATCCTAGATTTGTCTCCTTCTTTGCCCTAGAAGTCATACCTGACTTCAAAAGGGGGGGAAATGTAGACAAAAAGATACTTCAGCAAGAGGCCAGATGGATTTTTAACCAGCAAGCTACCTACCCACCTGGCCTCAATACAGCACTCTCCTATAAACCTTTTTTGTGATGGTGTGACTTGGGATGACATGACCAATATACACAACCAACACTTTCAAATAAACCCTTTTGTGATGGTGTGACTTGGGATGACATGACCAGTATATACAACCAACACTTTCAAATAAGATCCATACCCTAACATTCTCATATTCTATCATATACGGGCTTTTTTATGTGATGATCTCTGGTTACTCTCAACCTCTTGGTCCCCTATGCTGTATCTCTGCCCACCCTATTAGATGGGGTGATGGGCGGGAGAGATGTGGAGCACTAGTCATCGTGCTTGATGTCTCTCCACCCCATTGCGCCGTCTTTAAAGTGACTGAATTGTTGTAATGCATCTATATTGTATTATACGCCCATACATGCCTGTTTTGCTGTAAGGGAAAGATCCCTGTATGGGCTATTGCATAGAATTATACATGATTATTGAGTTAGATGTATGACTAATGCAGTCTCTGCGGAACTGCTTCATGAGCTCTCTCATGCTGGGGTTGTTATGCTGTGCCCCATTGATTGCAAGTGCCTCAGATAAGGGGACTCGGATGTCCCTGCCTAAGGGGGCGGAGTCTTTTTCGTCCACCCTCACATGCTCATGACGCCAGCTAATGCGGTGGGGGCATCTCCTGGGGTGAATGCGTGCGCATTTGCCCTTAGAGTGCGCGTGCATCTTGTGTAGGGACGTCCGGACCGGAAGTGATGCCGGAGGTCATCCCTGACCTTTTTTCACTTCCGGTGGGGCCGCACAATTTAAAGATGGGAGCGCCGGTGTGCTGTCTGACAGATGCACCCTGCGCACATCATCACTGGCAGGAACTCACTTGTCTGGCTGGGAGCCTCGTTACCTCCTTCTAAAGGGGAGCAGCATGCTGTCTGTTTATATATTGATGGGGGTGTTTGGTGGGGATGGGGGAGACTCAGTGGTAGCTGCATTGTTTTTTGTTCTCTGGGACTGTGGCCGTTGTGCTGCCCGGTGGGTGTTTGGGGATCTTGCTGCCCCCTTTGGTTGCCGGGCTAATTGGAATAATTAACTTTATATGCTTTGTATAACTGCCCTGTCATTAACCCTCCCACCTCCCCCTTATGGACAATACTGTGTGTAATGCCCAAAAATAGTCATTAGCCCTATAGCCTAATATGCTCCTTTTTGTTTTTATGCTTTTTATATCTGTGATAGCTCCCTAGCCATTATACATACATATATACGGTCGCTAATATATTCTCTATTTGAGAGCATCGGGATGGGATCTTTAGCGTGTCCCCTCTTTTTTACCACACCAGATTAAAATGAATCTTAATGTTAGCATTAGTTTAGATAAATGACTAATATTGACAGAAAAACACAGAATTGTTGACATTTTTGCAGATTTATTAAAAAAGAAAAACTGAAATATCACATGGTCCTACGTATTCAGACCCTTTGCTTAGTATATAGTAGAAGCACCCTTTTGATCTAATACAGCCATGAGTCTTTTTGGGAAAGATGCAACAAGTTTTTCACACCTGGATTTGGGGATCCTCTGCCATTCCGTCTTGCAGATCCTCTCCAGTTCCGTCAGGTTGGATGGTAAACGTTCATGGACAGCCATTTTTAGGTCTCTCCAGAGATGTTCAATTGGGTTTAAGTCAGGGCTCTGGCTGGGCCATTCAAGAACAGTCTCGGAGTTATTGTGAAGCCACTCCTTCGTTATTGTAGCTGTGTGCTTAGGGTCATTGTCTTGTTGGAAGTTAAACCTTCGGCCCAGTCTGAGGTCCTGAGCACTCTGGAGAAGGTTTTCGTCCAGGATATCCCTGTACTTGGCCGCATTCATCTTTCCCTCAAATGCAACCAGTCGTCCTGTCCCTGCAGCTGAAAAACACCCCTACAGCATGATGCTGCCACCACCATGCTTCACTGCTGGGACTTTATAGGACAGGTGATGAGCAGTGCCTGGTTTTCTCCACACATACCTCTTAGAATTAAGGCCAAAATGTTCTATCTTGGTCTCATCAGACCAAAGAATCTTTTTTCTCACCATCTTGGAGTCCTTCAGGTGTTTTTTAGCAAACTCCATGCAGGCTTTCATGTGTCTTGCACTAAGGAGAGGCTTCCATCGGGCCACTCTGCCAAAAAGGGCTGACTGGTGAGGGGTTGCAATGATGGTTGACTTTCTACAACTTTCTCCCATCTCCCGACTGCATCTCTGGAGCTCAGCCACAGTGATCTTTGGGTTCTTCTTTACCTCTCTCACCAAGGCTCTTCTCCCCTGATAGCTCAGTTTGGCCAGACGGCCAGCTCTAGGAAGGGATCTGGTCTTTCCAAACATCTTCCATTTAAGGATTATGGAGGCCACTGTGCTCTTAGGAACCTTAAGTGCAGCAGAAATTTTTTTGTAACCTTGGCCAGATCTGTGCCTTGCCACAATTCTGTCTCTGAATTCGGTCTCTGAGCTCTTCAGGCAGTTCCTTTGACCTCATGATTCTCATTTGCTCTGACATGCACTGTGAGCTGTAAGGTCTTATATAGACAGGTGTGTAGCTTTCCTAATCAAGTCCAATCAGTATAATCAAACACAGCTGGACTCAAATGAAGGTGTAGAACCATCTCAAGGATGATCAGAAGAAATGGACAGCACCTGAGTTAAATATATGAGTGTCACAGCAAAGGGTCTGAATACTTAGAACCATGTGATATTTCAGTTTTTCTTTTTTAATAAAGCTGCAAAAATGTCAACAATTCTGTGTTTTTTCTGTCAAATATTGGGTGCTGTGTATACATTGAGGAAAAAAATGAACTTAAATGATTTTAGCAAATGGCTGCAATATAACAAAGAGTGAAAAATGTAAGGGGGTCTGAATACTTTCCGTCCCCACTGTATATATATATATATATATATATATATATATACACACACATATATATATATATATATATATATATATATATATATACACACACACACACAGTATATATACACTATATTACACTAATAAAATACATAATACATTTTTTTACCTACAAAAAGCTAGCAGCTTCTTGAAGGAAGCCTATTATGAAAGAAATATAAGCGCTTCCATCCAGGGTTAACCTTGTCCTAAAAATGTGAATTTCCTGGCATATCTGGCCTAAACACTTTCTAAGCAGAATACATAGTACAAGCATTTAAAAGGAAAGTGAATATGGTTTGCATATTTGTCTATGTTAGTGACTTAGAAAACACTGAAGTCATAAGGTTAGCCTTCCAACCAAAAATGCTAGTATATTCTAAAGGAGATTAGCAACGGCTCATTACATAGTTGTCTGGTGACATTCTATAAAGCAATGCTTCTATTGTATGAGTATGTACTGCCCTCTACTGGAAGTGAACATTTTAGCAGTTAGAAATTCTCGCATGCTATTAAATAAACTAGAGTGAGTTTCAGCTTAATGTGGGAGTAGATTGTAGCATTACTACAAGACTGATTTGTGAACTGATTTTGAACAAAAAAATATTTTCGCTGCAGTTTAGCCTCGGCCTTTAAAAAAGGAATTGAAGGTGTAATCTCATAGATGTAGTTAACAAATCACTGGAAACATTATTTTATAAATATTGAGCAGCACGAATATAGATATATATACAGTATATTATTTTCTCTTTAAATCTACAGCAAAGCAACCATTCATGTGCTTCTCTTGTTTTTCTATGTATGAAATGACAATGATACAAACTAGAAGCTTTTGAAAGCCTGACGAGAAACTTTTCAGAGTAGAAGAATCTCAGCTGAAATGTCTGAGGAGCAGGGCAATGCTATTATTACAGATGATTTTAATTAATCTGGTATTGATAGGGCAAATGGAACTGCACACTCAACAAAGGTTTCTCAGATCTTAAACTAAAGCCTCGTACACACGATCCAATTGTTGGCCAACAGAGCATCAGACTTTTGTCCGAAGGGCGCGTGCCAGGAACTTGTTTTGCATACAAACGGTACACAATTGTCAGCCAACAAACACGAACGTAGTGACGTATTAGATGTACTACGAGCCGATAAAGAGGAAGTTCAATTGTCAGGCGCCACCCTTTGGGCTCCTTCTGCTAATTTTGTTTTAATAGAAGTTTGGTGATTGTTGATTTGCGCTTTTGAGTTTGTGCTTTTCAGATATGTGCTTCTTTTGTTTTTCTATGTATTAAATGAGAATGATACAAACTAGAAGCTTTTGAAAGTCTGACAAAAACTTTTCAGAGTAGAAGAATCTCAGCTGAAATGTCTGAGAAGCAGTGCAATGCTATTATTACAGGTGATTTTAATTAATCTGGTATTGATAGGGCAAATGGAACTGCACACTCAACAAAGGTTTCTCAGATCCTAAACTAAAGCCTCGTACACATGATCCAATTGTTGGCCAACAGAGTGTCAGACTTTTGTCCGAAGGGCGCATGTCAGGAACTTGTTTTACATACAAATGGTACACAATTGGCAGCCAACAAACACTAACGTAGTAACGTAATAGATGTACTACGAGCCGATAAAGAGGAAGTTCAATTGTCAGGCGCCACCCTTTGGGCTCCTTCTGCAAATTTCGTTTTAGTAGAAGTTTGGTTGATTTGCGCTTTTCAGTTCGTGCTTTTCAGATTACTCATTTGTAATCCCCCCTCCCTCCCCCCAAATGCTAAGTCAACAGATACAAACACTCTATCTGCTGACTTTGCAAAACACATACACACCATACCTCTTTCGTGGTCATATTTCTGGATGAATTCACCAAAGCATGTAGTGCAAGAGCCTGCCCGATTACCTTTAAATTGTAACGTAGAAAGTTTTTGTCTCCTTTAATCTTGATAGGTTATTTCTGAATGTCAAAATGTGCTGCAATTTGGACAGTGTGTATCCATATTTATTGATTATGACACTTCTTACCTGTCCACAAGGCTGCCAATAATTTAAGTAAGGAGGAGCTGACCAAATTATCACACATTATTAATGCAAACAGCTCTCATGGAAGTGGAGAGGGTTACCTGTCCAAAACATCTACCCATTACCTCCCCCCTCACCATAACATTTTTAGAATGGGCCACCAGAGGGGGTGAGGAATCAGACAAGTTGACCTTACACTTTTGTCTTTAAATACTCATTTAAGTTTTATACTTATGTTGGCCAAGCAAGTCTGTGCCAAATCTGCTTGCAATGTTTAGTGCAGAAGCAGTTATTTATTTTTCCTTTTTTATTAATCCACAGTTTTCTTCCAACCCACAGCAATGGCAGGACATTGCAGCCCAGTTCCATCATCAGTGGGATTTTCCCAACTGTGGGGGTGCTATTGATAGAAAACATGTCCGAATTGTCCCACCACCCAACTCTGGCTCATATTATTTCAATTATAAGGGCTTTTGCAGCATAGTCCTGCTAGCTGTAGTGTCTGCCACATTTGAGTTCTTGTTTCTTGATGTTGGGAAAAACGGCTGCAACTCTGATGGAGGAGTCATTATGCCGGCAGAGTTCTACAAGCGACTCCAGAGTGGCACCTTAAACTTGCCACCTGCTGAGGAGAATGTTGAGGGCCTCAATTTTGTTTTTGTTGCAGATGAGGCCTTTGCTCTGGGGGAACATCTTATGAAGCCATTTCCTATGAAGAACCTCACCCCAGAGCAGAGAATATTTAATTACAGGCTCTCTCATGCCAGAAGGGTGGTTGAAAATGCCTTTGGCATCCTCTCCAGTCAGTTGAGGCTGTTTTTAACACCAATTAACCTGGCACTATACAAAATCAACCATGTGATATTGTGCTGCTGTATATTCCATTTTTTATGGAGGAATGCTAGTAGCTACCTTGCCTCAATGCCAACTGATGCAGATCCTGTAGTGACAGGCCCAGCTGAAGATAATACAAGTAAAAAGGCGCAAAGCACAGTTACCTTGAAAGTAAAACCGATTAGTCCAGGAACTGAAAACTGTAAAGATGCATGTGTAAGTTCATGCATATATACTGGGGGTATATATGAGAGGTCAGTCAGGGCGGCCACCAAAGGAGCCAAAAGCAGGGTCCAGCAAGCTAAAACAACAACAAGGAGAGGGGCGCCTCTGAGTATAAATCATAAATACATTTTATTAAAACAACAATATCCACTCACATGGAAGTTGGAGAAGTTGCATTAGGGTCAGTTGGCTGGGCTGGAGAGATGCGGTGGAACTACAGGTCACAGCGGTTCCTGCAGGGCATGCCAGGTCCAAAGAAGATTAGTTCTTGCAGCCAGGTGCAGTCTCTTGCAGCAAACAGTCCAACACAGATCCTGCTGAGTTGGGAGCCAAGTTATATCCCAGATGCACAGATAGGGGTTCCAGGGAAGGGGAGGGAGAGATGTGTAGGACGTCAGAGCATCCGTTCAGCCATACTGCTGCTCACTGGTAGAATGGTGTGAAGCCTCTAGGAAGGGATAAGGCCGGCCGAGCCGAAAATCACAAACAAGGCTTGGAGAGCAAATAGAGCGTGGCGCCCGGTGATGACATCACACGCATGCGACGCGTTTCAGAATAGGCTTGCCATCTTGAGAAAGCAATGTGGCCATTCGTCCACCAATGGCAAGCCTATTCTGAAACGCGTCGCATGCGTGTGACGTCATCACCGGGCGCCACGCTCTATTTGCTCTCCAAGCCTCGTTTGTGATTTTCGGCTCGGCCGGCCTTATCCCTTCCTAGAGGCTTCACACCATTCTACCAGTGAGCAGCAGTATGGCTGAACGGATGCTCTGACGTCCTACACATCTCTCCCTCCCCTTCCCTGGAACCCCTATCTGTGCATCTGGGATATAACTTGGCTCCCAACTCAGCAGGATCTGTGTTGGACTGTTTGCTGCAAGAGACTGCACCTGGCTGCAAGAACTAATCTTCTTTGGACCTGGCATGCCCTGCAGGAACCGCTGTGACCTGTAGTTCCACCGCATCTCTCCAGCCCAGCCAACTGACCCTAATGCAACTTCTCCAACTTCCATGTGAGTGGATATTGTTGTTTTAATAAAATGTATTTATGATTTAGGCCCAGCTGAAGAGACTGCAGCTCAGCCGCAGGGGGGGTGATGACGGCTCTAGAAACCCTCCCAAAATGCCAGAGATATACGTCAAAAATACCTTGATTATTTTGTGGGTAGAGGGGCAGTGTCTTGGAAGCAAATTGGAGCTGATCCTGAATAATATTTTTATTTGATCATAGACTCATATTTCATTTGAACTACTGTTGTCTGTGTTTCTTATCTGTATAATATGTTCTCAAATGGCCTTTATTTTGGCCACTTGCTACAATAGTGCAAGCATACTTTATTTTCTACATCTCTACAATCTCTCTCACTTAACTATTATGGTGTGCTGTGGGTCTGCTACATACACACAATGTTTTTGTTCTTAATGGATCTAATGCATGAATTTCAAAAACATTATGGCTTTTCAACTCCTTTCATTTTTTTTTTTGGAGGCCAAAAAATTGCTGGAGTTGGCCACATGTATGAGCACATTGTCACTGTATCTACAACTTAACAAATACACTGGTATTGAGAATTGAAATAATAAGCCACACATTGTTTAGTAAAAAACATTTTACTCAAAGCACATTCACATGTGCATTTTAAGGTTTTAAAACAAACCAACATCTTGGTGTATAACATGTATGTTTGCCATTATTTTGCCTTTTTTGTGGCTAAACAGGCATGTTCAAAAATATAAGATTCACATCCCCATCTCAGGAACTTTCAAAGTTCGATTTTTATCCCAAGACTGTGTGGATGTTGCCTTCCTCGGATGGGGTGAACTCACCCCTCTCAAAGCCAAAATTTGAAGCCACTATTAAATGTCCCTTATGATCCTCTGCCAAAAATGTGCGTAGTTGCAAACATGTTATTTTAGAAACCCACAAAACACACAGTATGTCAACATGTGCTATCTCCCATCAGAGGGTATCAATGGACATGTTTTGGGGGTGCAACCCCTTCCTCATAACTAAAGTATGTCAGAGGAAGGAGTTGCACCCCCGAAACACGTCCATTGATACCCCATGATGCTAGCTAGCAAATGTTGACACACGGTGTGTTTTGGGGCTTTAGCAAACTAGATGTAGGGAAAGACACACATTTTAGGCATGGAATCATGAGGGAAATAAGAATGTTAAGGCACAATTTGTGGGCAGCTTCAAATTTTGGCTTTGCTAGTCTTAAAAACACAGAAAGATTACAATTCACATTACTTATGGCAGTGTTTCCCAACTCTCCTTCTCAAGATGCAAACCCAGGTCAGGTTTTCTATATTTGTTGAATTTGGGCCAGGTGATGTTGTCATTTTCAATGTCAGTAATTCACACAGTCATTTTTAGACTGAGGAAAATACAGAAAACAGGACCTGGTGGTGCACCTAGAGGAGCGGAGTGGAGAAACACTGAGTTCGGACACTAAACTTTCTCATTAAAAAATCTGAAAAACATGGTAAATATTAAAAGTGCAAACAGAAGCTAACAAGTGGAACATGAAACTTCCGATCAGGCAAGAGGAGATTAGAATTTGGAAAGCATGTCTACAAAATCACAGATTCTTCACTGTAAAGCAGTGGCAGCCTCCTTTATTTGCTCCAGATCCTTCAAACAATGCAACATATCTGCACTCATTCGGCTAATTGTGCATCTTGGAAGATCATGACCTAGTAAGAAGACAAAAAAGTATTAAGGGAACGATGGTCAAGTGGCTGAGGCCCTACATAGTGAGTTATGGTCAAGTTACTAGTCAAATTCAGGAAATACCTACCTACCCAGTCTATTGTTGCTTGCAACCTGCTTGCCCTTCAGACACCTACACTACTAGGAATGTACACACTGCAACTATTCAGTAATCTTGGCCCTGGTGCCTGGGTCTCCAAAACTCAGGTACCTAGCAAAACTGACAGCTCCTTCCACCTCTTCTTTCTCTATGCTAATGTTAAGGCACTACATACTTGCTAATGTGTGGAGTGGGTGTTTTGTTTGTTCCGCTAAACACTCAACATGCATACAAATTTGAAGCCAGATTCCAAAAATACTTACTTGCGCAAACAAGAGGCTCCCAAATACTTTCTTCCTCTTAGGGGTCGCTTTGGCCCTCAGTGTGACTTGGGTCAGGGGATTTGACGTCCACAACAGACAGGTCTGTGCTGGGTCCAGGAGTCAGATCCCATGCCTCCAAACCAACATCCTGGGTGAGCTGACCACACTCGCTTTCCTATAAAAAGAAACAATACACCATTCTTTAAGCCACCCCTAGTCCCATCTGTTTCTAGCATCCATTTTGCTACATTAGTTGACCAACCTTGCACTTGGTCTGATGACAATGTTTGCTCCTGACTAGTGGACTCCACCATGCTGCACTGTGGTTTTTTTTCAGTGAAAAATGCATAGAAAAGGGAAGGTGATGTCATTTTACAGAGGACAAACACTGGACAAGTGCCAACATTGAAAAAGTCCTGCAGTTGCCCCCCACCCCTCTTGTCTCCTATGGGATAGGGGATATATGATAATCATTCTAGCAGGTGTGACTATGATCTCTGGGGCCTCTCCTCTACCCATGTCTACACTGGCAAGGCTGCATTAATGGGCACTGATGAGCCAGGCAGCAACAAGAAAGTGTTCTTTACCCCTTAAGTTCTACCCTAAGCCCATGGCCTTTGGCCCACCTAGAATCACCCCTGTCGGTGGCTAAATGAGTGTGTTTGAAGTTGTCACTTACGATTTGGGTGGGAAGATGGCCTTGTTGCCTCCCCTGTTGGGGCCCGAGTGAGGGTAGCCTTCCTTCATCTCTTCTGGTGGCTTGGCTGTTGCCTCATTTTTTGGTGCCTCCCTGTTGAAAGAAGAGAAAAAAATTAGGTACAAAAATAAAGAAATGTCAAAAAACAGAACCAAATAAGAATGTTCATATCTGCTTTCTATTTTACTTCATCTTTAAAATAACAATTCAGACAAAGATTATAGAAAACATTATATATAATTCTCTCAAGCTACTTGGAGAAAGCACATATGCAGACAGCTAATTTACACATATACATATTGGTTAGTAGGGATGGACTTTATGTTCGGGTCGAACATGAGTTCGACTCGAACATTGGCTGTTCGCCTGATCGCCGAATAGTGAACAATTTGGGGTGTTCGCGGCAAATTCCAAAGTCTATGGGAGAAATCAAAAGTGCTAATTTTAAAGGTTAATATGCAAGTTATTGTCATAAAAAGTGTTTGGGGACCTGGTTCCTGCTACAGGGGACATGTATCAATGCAAAAAAAAGTTTAATGGTGTTCGCGTCTTCGAACTAATTTTTTGCCTGCTCGCAAGTTCTGGTGCGAACCGAACGGGGGGTGTTCGGCCCATCCCTATTGGTTAGGTACAGATATTGCTTACTTTTTTTGATGATCTTATGTATGCACTCCATCTGGTCTTGCTTACGGTGTTTGAGATCAGACCATTGTTTTCTGATTTGGTCCTTTGTTCGTTGAACCGAAAATTCACCCTGCAAAATGGCAATGACCTTATCCAAAATGCTGTCCTTTCGGCTGTTGGGCCTTTCGTAATTGCGCAGCTTGCAGTCGTAGTTGTGCTTCTCTAGGATGCGCACCATCTCCACCATCTCACCCTTGCTCATGGGGGTTGCTTTGAGCCTCCTCTGAGCTCCACCACTGCGGGGATACCTGTAATCCACCAATTCTGCCAGAAGCCAGAACGCAGGGTCGATGGAACGGCCGTAGGAACGATCTTGGAGGGAAGGACATTCGCTTTCAAATGCAAGAAAGGAGCCATAAAACGAAGGAACAATTTGAATTTGGGGCATAGGTGGTTAGTGGCCTATACTGCTTAGATTGAGCCCTATATTGGGACCAGCTTATGAGTTAAGCCAGACATTATGTCTTGTGTTCTGTCTTGCAGGCATCGTATCATTTATCATGGTGGATCAATATACAGCGCCTAATTTTTTACCACAATTCATCGACCTGTACTGGGAGTTGCCCTGTCTCTGGAAGGTCAAGAGTCGAGATTACTCTAATAAAATCTTGAGGAAGGCAGCGTTGGAGAAACTGCTCGAGTTGGTGAAGCCTTTGTACCCCAGGGCAGATATCAACTATGTCAAGAACAAAAATTTCCAACCTGAGGAGTACTTTTAAAAGGGAGTACAACAAGGTCATGGACTCCGAGAGATCTGGAGCAGCAGTGAATGACTGCTATGTCCCCAGGCTGTGGTATTACCACAGCCTATGGTTTTTGGCCGACCAGACAGAACCCAGGCCATCGCTGTCTATGCTTCCTTCGTCATCTGCTGAGGCCACAGCTCCAGAGGTCCACACAGGTCCTGCTGCATAGGATGAAGATGTGGAGGAGCCCAGCTTGACCCAAGTATAGCATTGTTGAACATATTTGTATCCAAAAATACAATTATGATAACTAGACTTTATATCTATTTGTCCACATTCAACAGTGAAGAGATCAAAATTGTGTGTGATTGATGACCAAACCCTAAAAAAAAATCTAATTATGTCCCATTTTCATACACAGGAAAGTGTCAGTCAGGAGGAGCCCGTGGCCAGCAGCCAGACGGAGTCCCAGATCACTCCCCTATGCCCTCCTGCTAAAAGGGCCAGGAAGAGCAGGAATCTGGACGAGGCCACAGCTTCCTTCCTCAGCCAGGCCACTACTGCCATCCGTACTAACCCAGATGAGTGCGAGGGATTTGGCGTGGTGACAGCCAATAAATTAAGGCAGATGGATGATGAGCAAAGGAGCAGTTGTGAGGAACTCATCCTGCAGTTCCTCAACGGGGGGGGCGACGGGCAAGATCTATGCCACCACCCACCTATATGATTTTGTAGGCCCACATACACAACCTCCACAGCCAACCCACCCAACACCGCCACCCCACCCACCACAGCAACCCCACCCACCACAGCAGCATGGTGGTCAATGGCAATACCAGCACCAAGACCCCCAACAAGGCCGCTGGTGTGGAGATTTTCACCCCTTCCACACTTACTAATTATTATTTTTTTTTTTTTTGGTTAACTAATGATTTGATTTGTTATATTTTCTATATTTTTGGATGCATAGAATGCACTTTTTGGTTAAGTTCTATTGACAGATAGCATGTCTAATTTTATTTGTTTTCTTTTTTTAATGCAGAATCAAAAAATTGTGTTTTACTTCAAATGACAGTTTGGGGAGTAGGCCAGTACATTTTCAAAAATACAATGTAAAATTAACAAGGGACACCGGCATAGTTGTATCTTTCAGATTAAAAACTACAGGATAATAGTGTTGTGGTAACGTGGCCAAAAAAAAAAGAAAAAGCAAGCATAATAATATTATTCTTGATATCACTAGAAAACAAAAGAATTTTCAAATACGTTTGCCATAACTCCATCAGTATCACCAGCAAAGCAGCTTCATTATTATCCAATTAAAGAAGAGAATTGTGCGCTGCATTTCGACAATTCATAATTTTCCGCGTCACGAATGTTAAATCTCCATTACGAATGCTAGTTTACAAGACCGACGCTTCTCGCACATCCTTGCTTCCGAGCATGCGTATTTGTACTTTGGACTTTTGTGTGAAGGACTTGTATACAAAAAATCTGACAACAGACCGTTGTCTGCCGAAAAATTTACTAGCCTGCGAACAGGGGCGGGAGGGTGGGAATGTTCTTTCCTTGCTTCCTGCTCTGCACTGCTGAAACCCCACCCCCTTCTAGTGGTTAACACTCTCTGAGCTCCCCCCATTTCCTTTTCTCCCCAGCCAATGGGTGGGGACATGGTTAAGCAGACAGTATTTGATTTAACCTTGTGTTGACTGGATACCCTTATCACCCTGTCATGTATCCTCTCCGCTGATTTGTGCCTGCTCAGCTACGATCCTTTCTTGACTAGGGTAGCTAAGAGCTAACCACCGAACGAACCAATTGCTCACCACATTATGAACATTGACACCCCCTTATCTAAGTAATAACCATGCAACACAATGGGTGGGGTAAATGGCCAAAATCAATCCTTTATTAACAGAGCAGCTTTATTTTAGATAACTAACATAGTATTTCTGACCTATTCCATATCCATTGATTTTGAGAGCCTTGATGGTACCAATATACCCTTAACATATTTTGTGTCTGAGGCACCAGCTAGCTGACCTACTGGCTCAGGGCTTAAACCCAACTGACCTCAGTCACCCAGGATTCTTAACAATACCCGTTCACTACGTAGTGAACTGTTCCCACTCGAGGATACCATATCTCAGATGGTTCCCCACAGTTTACTCAATGACCATATTTGAACGCCGTCAAGAACCCCAAAATGCCACAGTGACGCAGGTGTGAAGCCTTACACCTGTGTGCCCCCCCACACATGAAAAGCACGCTGCAGGCCATCCTCCAACCCCAAAAACCACAGGTCCGTACCCACTGCGTTGAGGTGCACTTCGTCACCTCTCAGGAATTGCCGAGTATCGGACTCTAATTCTAAATGTCTGATGGCCAGCCCCCTATTCCGGACAACAAACCTCCCCACCTCCCTATTGACCTTGATCATGGCCTTATTAAGTTTGTCCACTGATCTACGGGCCACAATGTCCGACCAGAGCTTGATAGTGCCCGGAAAAGAGCTGCGAAGCCGGAGAAAATCGAATCTGATATCTCTGATCAGTTCCCTAGAGGATCTAATGTCCAAATCATTGCCCCTTGCATGTATGATGAGGATGTCTGGGGCCAGTCTAGCAAAACGAGTAACTTCTGGGACCACCCACTCCAGAGCATACCCCGAACACCAATACATCGGACACTACCCAACTCCCGGGGAAGGCCTAACTGCCTAGCCTCGGGTCTAACCTCTGCCCTTCAGGCACCCCAAAAGACATATGAATGCCCCACATGCACTACATAGATGAAAGCATTCAATTGTAAGCATAACAACACCAGGTGTCTCAGAAGGCGCAGTGGAAATGCACTGGGGCATCCCCCCAAATTTCAACTGCCAGCACAAATCGGAAACAGTTCCAACAATACCAGGTTTTTTTACCCAACCCTCCAAAATCCATTTCTCCGGCCACCATCCCGCACTCCATTTTCCTTGAAAGTAAGCTCCGTAACCCATCGACCCGGCCACGTCTGTAAATAGCTCTAATTCCACATTGCTGACAGGACCAGTCATCCACAGGGATTGACCATTATAGGACTCCAAAAGGAGTCCCAAATCCTAAGATCCACCTTAATTCTTTAGTCAAACGAATGTAATGCCGTGGGGCGCTAACGCCTGCCGTAGCCAAGGACAGCCGGCAGCCAAAAATTCTGCCCATAGGGATGATCCTGCAGGCAAACTTCAACTTCCCCAGCAATGACTGCAGTTCCCGTAACTGCATCTTGTGCCTGCTAGCCGCTGTAATGTCCATATCCCTCCACTGGAGGCTCCGACATCTCTCCTGTAATGTCTTTATCCCTCCACTGGAGGCTCTGATATTTCTCCTGTAATATTCTTACCTTTCCACTGGGAGCTCTGATATATCCACAAACTCCGTCGCAGATTGATGATGTCACAGCGACATCACCCGGCTCCTCCTCTTGTCCCTACTTAAACAGCCGACGCCATTTGCTTGACGTTCATGCTAAGAACCTGATGCCAGATAAAGATCTCCAACAGAAGACTGCCGTCATCTCTCTCTATTGGGCTGGTCAGAGCCCCGACTATCATCTCTCTTTTGGGCCGGTCAGAGCCCCAACTACCTTCTCTCTTTTAGGCCGGTCAGAGCCCCGACTATCATCTCACTTTTGGGCCGGATAGAGCCCCGTCTTCCACCTCACTTTTGGGTCAGACAGAGCCCCTCCAACTTCCACTTGTTGGGCCGGACAGAGCCCCTTCCTCTCTAGTAGTCAGAGACTCTCCTCTGCCCTACCCACAGTCTACTTACTTTGCCCAAAGAAAACCTTACCTGTTCCTTTCCACATAAGAGACCAGTACATCTCTCAAGAAGCCACTGGGTGACCCCATCTCCAGGAATCCACTCACTGCAAGTATCTTTACGTTTCCTATAATCTTTATTCTTGTGTAGTGCTACTAAGCTTAAGTTGCCTCTGAAGCTCCCCGTCGTGGCTGTGTATTACCACTCTAAATAAAACCAATTGTATTTCCAAACTTATCTGAGTCTTTCTACCTGATAGCTGTTAAGGTTAAAGTTAACTGTTAAGCATATAGTATTCATAGACTTCCAAAGCTGTGATCCACACAACCCAACATAGTTCACTGCCTGAAGCATTACAGCCGCTCTGTTAACCTCCCCCTCAGGGCCACCAATTTGTTCTCTGGTAGATGGCACACCATGGCCACAGAATCAATGGTGATATCCTAAAAGACAAGCTCATTTGCCGGGCCCTGCGATTTCTCCGGGGCCAAGGGAATGCCGAAACGTTCCGCTATGTGTTGCGGGGTCCCCAGCAACACCGCGCAAACTGTGGAATCCAGCGGGCCAATACACAGGAAATCATGCAGATAGTGGATGATGGAATTCAGGCCGGATACATCCCTTACGACCCATTCAACAAAAGAACTAAAGGTCTCGAACAGAGCACAGGTAATGGAACACCCCATCGGCAGACAGCAATCGACAAAATACGATCCTTGCCACTGACAACCCGACACGTGAACATTTTCAGGATAAACCGGAAGCAGGCGAAATGCCGCCTCCACGTCTGCCCTGGCTAACAAAGACCCCGTCCATATTTGTGTACCCAGCAAACAGCCTCATCGAACGATGTATAGGTGACTGCACAGGCCTGCGGGTCAATACCATCATTAACCGATCCCCGTTTTGGGTAGGAAAGATGGTGTATCAGGTGGTAATTGCTGGGTTCCTTCTTTAGAACTACCCCTAGGGGGGACACCACCAGGCCCGGGAACGGAGGAGCGGCAAAGGAGCGGCTCATCCTACCTAGGGAAACTTCTTTAGAAAGCTTCTCTGACACCACCTCCGGGTACAAGAGGGCTGAGCGTAAATTACTGGACCAAGGCGGTACCACCGGCAAAGTGCACGGGATATGAAATCGCTCTGTAAACCCCCCCCAAGGAGTCGAGCAGAGTCCCGATCTGGATACCTACTTAGGAAAGGAAACATCCTTTCCACCCTCACTGGAGTCCTCCCTCTTTCAAGACGTATCATCTGACCAAATTTTTCTTGATTTAAAACAGCGGGCGAGTGAATGGCCACCGCCGTACCCTGAACATTCGTGTTTAAAATGACAGGTGCCACCGAAGTAGCAGGTACTGTAGTTAAACTGCCAGCAGACCCCTTTCTTCCTAGAGGCTGACATACCTGAGGTACCAGTGCCGCCAGCACCTCCTGAAAGAAAACTGATTGCCCGCCATCAGTTTCATCCAGAGGCCAATGTCCTTGTGTTTCCAGCGAATGGTGGGCCTAACGGCCTTCCGTTGCTGGAACTACTCGTCTTAACGGAGCCTTGCCAATGGCGTCCAGGTAACAAAAAAGAGCCAAACAATTGTCCGGAGCTTTTTCACTTATCACACTTATCGCCACGATCGTAAAAGCCTGCAACCAATTGTCAAATGTGCGAGGGATGAGGCGATACCTCCTCTTCTCTTCCTCCTTCTTGCTTTCATCAGGTTTTACCCAGTCTAGGTTAAACTTTTCAAGGGGGAGCAAGGAAAACATTTCCACATACTCCCCCTTCCAAATCTCCCTCACCTCGGGCTTAAGGTGGGTACCCAAGGGTCCCTCGAAGCACACATATACTTTGCATTTCGCTGAATCCGCCAATCTCACCTTTTCTGTGTCCTTATCCCCCTCCTTCGACTTCTCCCCCCTGTGGCCACACCATCTCTCTGCCGTAACCCCCACCTCGGAAACCACCTGGGAATGAAGATGGCCAAAAAGTCAGAGGGGTTTTTAAACTAGGAGATGGGAAGGAGGGTCCAGAGGTAAAGATAGTCAGCGCAGAACATATTTCAGAAGGTAGTATTGGGAGCATTAGTGATAGGTTGACCAAAGCACATAAACCCAAGGTAAGTATAGTAGCAAGTCCTAGTTGCAATGTCGGAACACTCAACAAGAGGATAATATGCGACCGGTCTAAACTATGTGGCATGTTTACCAATGCCAGGAGCCTGGCGGAGAAGATGGGTGAACTAGAGATACTGTTGTACGAGGAGGATTTGGATTTTGTGGGAATTTCAGAGACCTGGTTCAACAGCTCTCATGATTGACTGGCAACCATTCAAGGGTATACCCTTTATCGCAAGGATAGAGAGGGTAAAGAGGGGGAGGGGTATGTCTATATATCAAGAATTTATGTACAAGTGAATGTGAGAGATGACATCACTAAGGGAGCTAGGGAGGAGGTGAAATCCTTATGGGTAGAGCTTCAAAGGGATGAAGCTAAGGGGAAAATAATAGTGGGAGTATGCTATAGGCCCCCTAACCTGTGGGAGAAAGGGGAGACAGATCTCCTATCACAATTTGGATTATCAGCAAGGATGGGAAGTGTTCTCATAATGGGGGATTTTAACTATCCAGACATAGAGTGGGCAGAGGGAACCGTGCATTCATCTAGGGCTCGCCAGTCCCTAAATGTCTTGCAGGACAATTTTATGGGTCAGATGGTAGACGCACCAACTAGAAATAAAGCGTTACTGGATCTACTGATTACCAACAATACAGACCTGATCATGGATATGGAAATACGGGGCAATTTAGGTAACAGCGATCACAGGTCAATTGGCTTCAGTATAAACCACACAAATAGGAAACATAAGGGGAATATAAAGACACTGAATTTCAAAAGAGCCAACTTCCCTAAGCTACGAACCTTGCTAGAAGGCATAAATTGGGATAAAATCTTAGGAACAAAGAACACGGAGGAGAGATGGGTTTGCTTTAAGAGCATATTAAATAAGGGCATTAGCCAATGCATCCCGTTGGGTAATAAATTTAAAAGAGCGAACAAAAGTCCTGGATGGCTTAAAGCCAATGTAAAAATGCATATAAAAGCAAAGGAGAAGGCCTTCAAAAAATACTAGGTTGAGGGATCATCATCAGCATTCAGACTTTATAAAGAATGCAACAAGAAATGTAAGGGTGCAATAAGGACGGCTAAGATAGAACATGAAAGACACATAGCGGAGGAGAGCAAAAAAAATCCCAAGAAATTTTTTAAGTATGTAAACAGTAAAAAAGGGAGGACAGACCATATTGGCCCCATAAAAAATGAGGAAGGACATCTGTTTACAAAGGATGGGGAGATGGCGAAAGTATTGAATTTATTCTTCTCAGTCTTCATAAAGGAATCGGGGGGCTTCAGTAACCAAAACTACAGTGTTTATCCTCATGACACATAACAGGAAGCACCTCCTTGGTTAACAGAGGACAGAATTAAAATTAGACTTGGGAAACTTAACATTAATAAATCACTGGGACCAGATGGCTTGCACCCGAGGGTACTTAGGGAACTCAGTCAAGTAATTGCCAGACCATTATTCCTAATTTTTACTGACAGTCTGACTGGAATGGTACCAGCGGATTGGATAAAATCCAATGTAGCACCAATATTTAAAAAGGGCCCAAAATACATTCCTGGGAATTACAGACCAGTTAGCCTAACATCAATAGTATGTAAATTCTTGGAGGGGATGATAAGGAACTATATACAAGATTTTAGTAATGAGAACGGTATTATTAGCAGTAATCAGCATGGATTCATGAAGAATCATTCTTGCCAAACCAATCTATTAACCTTCTATGAGGAGATGAGTTGCCATCCAGATAAAGGAAGGCCAGTAGATGTGGTGTATCTGGGTTTTGCAAAAGCATTTGACACAGTTCCCCGTAAACGTTTACTGTACAAAATAAGGTCCGTTGGCATGGACCATAGGGTGAGTACATGGATTGAAAACTGGCTACGAGGGCGAGTTCAGAGGGTGGTGATAAATGGGGAGTACTCGGAATGGTCAGGGGTGGGTAGTGGGGTCCCCCAGGGGTGGGTAGTGGGGTCCCCCAGGGTTTTGTGCTAGGACCAATCCTCTTTAATTTGTTGATAAACGACCTGGAGGATGGGGTAAACAGTTCAATCTCTGTATTTGTGGACGATACTAAGCTAAGCAGGGCAATAACCTCTCCGCAGTATGTGGAAACCTTGCAAAAAGATCTGAACAAATTAATGGGGTGGGCAACTACATGGCAAATGATGTAAAATAATGCATTTGGGTGGCAAAAATATGAATGCAATCTATACAATGGGGGAGAACCTCTGGAGGAATTTAGGATGGAAAAGGACCTGGGGGTCCTAGTAGATGATAGGCTCAGCAATGCCAAGCTGCTGCTAACAAAGCAAACAGAATATTGGCATGCATTAAAAAGGGGATTAATTCCAGAGATAAAATGATAATTCTTCCGCTCTACAATCTCTGGTCCGGCCGCACCTAGAGTATGCTGTCCAGTTCGGGGCAACAAGTCCTCAGGAAGGATGTACTGGAAATGGAGCGAGTACAAATAAGGGCAACAAAGCTAATAAAGGGTCTGGAGGATATTAGTTATGAGGAAATATTGCGAGCACTGAACTTATTCTCTCTGGAGAAGAGACGCTTGAGAGGGGATGTGATTTCAATATACAAATACCATACTGGTGACCCCACAATAGGGATAAAACTTTTTCACAGAAGGGAGTTTAACAAGACTCGTGGCCACTCATTAAAATGAGAAGAAAAGAGGTTTAACCTTAAACTACGTAGAGAGTTCTTTACTGTAAGAGCGGCAAGGATGTGGAATTCCCTTCCACAGGCGGTGGTCTCAGCAGGGGGCATTGATAGTTTCAAGAAACTATTAGATAAGCACCTGAACTACCGCAGCATACAGGGATATACAATGTAATACTGACATATAATCAAACACATAGGTTGGACTTGATGGACTTGTGTCTTTTTTCAACCTCACTTACTATGTAACTATGTAACCTGAACAGGGGAAGGTGGGGGGAATCCAAGCGCTGACTCCTCCATTACCCTCGGACGATCCTGAGATGTCTCCGTCACTGCCCCCTGCACCGCACCCCCCTCAAGCTTGTGTAAGAGCTCCTTCAGGCTGTCCAGTACATCTCGGGCAAGCACCTCTGACCCCTGCCCTGTAGGCCTAGCTCGTGCCTCCTGACCCCCGACCCCTGACCCCTTGCCTGCAGAGGGAGAAATAAAGGGTAGCATAGAAGAAGAGGACTCACCAGGCTGCATGAGGCCAGGGACCCCTCCCAGTCGTTGATCCAGAATCCATCGCTGCCACCGGGATGTCCTCCTCTTCCCCTGAGCTACTGGACTCCACCGCTGCCTGGGACGCTGCCACCACCGGACCAGCCGACCTCCGGTCTGTAGGACAACCTCTCCCTTCCACTGCCGCAGGCGAGCCCCATGCAGCCGACCTGCTGAACGCTCTCTGAACGTCCTCCGAGGTGCTCCCGATCATCCACCGGTGCTGACATCATCAGTGCACGTCTCCGGACTCCCCAGCCCGCACACGGCCTGGAGGTTGGCGCCGCCATCTTTTTTCCTCCTGGGACAGACGTGCCCTCCCTCTCCCACCGATCCTCCTTCCTTCTAGAAGGGCCACCGCTTCGGGGGTCAGGCCAGTGCCCGTGGCGTTCACTCTCCCTCACAGGGCCGTCGTGCCGACCGGAGCCTCGCCCGTCACTACAGCCGCCCAGTCCGGAATCCAGATGACGGAGGATGGGAGCGAAGCAAGACGCCAGTAAGTGCCCATCCCTGAGGGCTCTGCCGGAGCTGGGGATTCCTCCCAGGCCCGCCACCTGCCCCAGCCAGCATGTGCTTGCAAGGGGGCCTGAAGGGTCTGAAGGCGGGCTCCCATTGCGGCCCTGAGCCCTGGGGGTTTTATCAGGGCTAAAGCGCTCTAGAGGCCTGGACCTTCGAGCACGCGGTGAGGCAGGCCCAAGTAGTGGAGGGCTCTGTCTGACCCCCTGGAGTGAAGCCATTACCTGGCTCTGCACCAATGCTGAGCCATGAACGCTAGCAGCAGCCCTTAGCTGAGCCAGCAACTGATCAAGCTCACTCATCCTGATGCAGGGATAGGAACGCAGCTGCTAAGGACACTCTAATGTTCTTTCCTTGCTTCCTGCTCTGCTGAAACTCCACCCCTGCTAGCAGCTAACACGGAGAAAGAAAGAAAAAGAGGGCACACCAGCCATGTGCATTATCTTTTGTAGAAGTATTTATTAAATAAAATGATAAAAAGAAATTACTCACAAGCAGTAGTAGAGTAAGGAGCAAAAAAAATGTACCAACTAGCAGCATACGGTTCTATGATGAGCGACACCTTCTAAGGGTCATGGAAGAACGCACAAGCATCACTACCAGCTGACGCATTTCGAAGGGACCGTCCCTTCTTCATCAGAGACTCTGCAGAATCAAGTAATTTTGTGAACCTCAGGATCCTCATTCAATCCCCCGGTGGTCATGCTTCCATGGATCTTCATGGTGGGCTTCTTGAAAATGCCGAGGGACTGGATATTTGACTCGTGTGTTAGTGATGTCACATTTATGTTCGCCAATATGCACTCTCATGGGACGAGAAGTACGGCCAATGTAGAGGTGCCCACACGGACAAATAATACCATACACCACGTGGTCTGTTCCGCAGTTGATAAACTGCTTCAGACGGTGAACCCTACCATCCTTGCCAGTGACTGTCTTTTTTCTGTGCCACATGTATTGACATGTGCCACAATTCCTGACACTACATTTGTAGCTACCTTTCTGGTCAAAAATGGTCGACCATGCATTGGTGGACCTACTTGAGGGCTCCCTCACCATAATGGGAGCTATGAGACTTCTTAAATCTCGTGGTTTCCTGTAAACTATATTGGGTCCATCCATAAGGTGCTTATTAAGCACTGCATCATGCTTAAGAATGCTCCAGTTCGGCGGACTTCTTGTTTGATGGTGCGGCGGCCTACATGTAGGGGAATCGGTGAGGCCTTTGAAGGTTCACATTTTTTCTGACACGATCATTTGTTCACATGGTGAGGTGTCCCCCTGCCTCTTAAGTTCACATAGCTCATGTCATCTTTGCACTTCATGAGCGCTGTATGCCATGACCTATTACTAAATGCTTGCTGTGCTTCCATCATGGGCAGCCCTGTATTATTAGTATTAGTTATTTACTTATTTGATATTTATTCATTTTTAGTCAGTTATTTATTTATTTACTTTTTGCCCATATGATTGAGGGGCGTGAGAGGGAGGGGCATTTTGAGGGGGTGGGCCCCACGCGCCCCCCCCCCCCCCCGATCCACTGATGGTTTCTAAAGGCTTAAGATTTTTTTTTAATCTTAAAGCATTCTGTGCATTAAGGTACAAAAACCTTCTGTAATTAGGATCCTCACAGCCACCCCTAAATACTTACCTGAGCCCAATCTCGATCCAGCGCTGTGCCTGAGAGCAGCGACTCTCACCACAAGACAGAGAGCCAATCACAGTGCCCATGTCCTGCTCTGTGATGGGCTGTGTCTGAAGGGCTGTGCACTGGTGTGCAGTCACTTTGGAACAGGAAGGGGCCATCCCCAGACTGTTCCCACAAAGTTGAGAGCATAAAATTGTCAAAAAAGTCTTGGTATGCTGATACCTTAGGAGTCCCCTTCAATGGAACTAAGGGGCCAAGCCCAAGCCCTGAAAAACAACCCAGCACCATAATCCCCCTCCACCAAATGATTTGGACCAGTGCACAAAGCAAGGTCCATAAAGACATGGATAAGCGAGTTTGGGGTGGAGAAACTTGACTGACCTGCACAGAGTCCTGACCTCAACCCAATAGAACACCTTTGGAATGAATTAGAATGGAGACTGCGAGACAGGCCTTCTCGTTCAACATCAGTGCCTGACCTCACAAATGCATTTCTGGAAGAAAGGTCAAACATTCCCATAAACACACTCGTAAACCTTGTGGACAGCTTTCCCAGAAGAGTTGAAGCTGTTATAAATGCAAAGGGTGGGCCAACTCAATATTGAACACTACGACTAAGACTGGGATGCCATTAAAGTTCATGTGCATGTAAAGGCAGGCGTCCCAATACTTTTTACAATATAGTGTATGTCAAAGGTGACTTCAGTAACTGTAATAGACAGTTTACTCTTAGGTCCCTTAAGAGCTTTTAAACCATGACCAGCAGGCTTAAATGAGCCAATAATAGAAGTGCATTGGAAGCTACTGTAGGGAGAAGATGAGGGGAGCTGACACAATACATAGCGAGATATTAGGGTCAGTTGGCAAACTGTGCTTTCCATCTGTGCAGGGGTGGCCCATCCATTAAGGGTGCATGGGCACCGTCTTCCCTTTCCATCACCGCCGCCACCCCCTATTTATGCATCCTGCACCTGATTAGAGCCAGAGGTCCTAATAGAATTAAAAAAAGGGTGGGCTCCAGACACAGAGCATTGCGCTCAGAGCTCACCCAGGTGTGTTAGAATAGCGAATGAATATTTGCTATTCTAACACTAAATTGCCTCTCCGCTAATCAGGAAGCACGGTGGGGGATGATTTTCCTGATTGGCCGAAAGCAGAAGTGTTCAGATTGGCCACCAAGGAGGAGGGAGGAGAGCAGGGGAAGGAGATGCCCGCTTGTGATGCTGGTGAAGCCGCCCGTGGTTGATGTAAGTGCAACGACCGACCGGACCGACCTGACCCGGGGGGAGATTTGGTGTCGGTTGCACTGTTTGCCCCCCCCAAAAAAACTGACCAACCTTAATTCTTGTACCAGGCTTAGACCTCTTTCACACAGAGGTGCTTTTCAGCACTTTTGCGCTAAAAAATAGCGCCTGAACAGTGCCTGAAAACTGCCTCCCATTCATTTCAATGGATGCTTTCACACTGGGGTGGTGCGCTGGCGGGGCGGTGCAAAAAGTCCTGCAAGCAGCATCTTTGGGGCTTCAAAAATGCCTGTCCATTGAAATGAATGGGAAGCTCTTCCAAAGAGCCACAAAAGAGCCTCAAAATGGCTTTTTTTTTTCTTTTTTTTGTCATGTGACCTTAAAAAAAGTGCACGCAAAAACGGCGCTAAAGCACCGCCAAAAACGCCCAGCGTTTTATGGGTAGTTTTTGAGTGCCTCAGTGTGAAAGGGGTCTTACAGTTACCACATGATTTCCCAGCCCAGGAGGTAATCTGTCCTAGTCAGATCTGGGCAGTAAACCCCAGCAGGGGTCATGGTATTCAGAACGTACATGCCATCCCTCCTCCTTCAGTGACCAAAATGTCCAGGTGTGGGGACAGGGGTCCTACTAGACAAATGTTAATGAACTCATGCATTTATCCAGTTATTTTTGATGTTGGCCAACCTCCTTTGTGCGTAGAGAAGCCATGTTTCAGTTCATGTCCAAATTGTAGTGATATCAATTTCACTGAATATTACAGTAACAACACCATTGTAAATCTTACGTACTATGCTTCTTGTATGTGTTCTGAATTACTTGATCATAAGCACATTAATCAGAACACACAGCACAATGAGAAGAGAAAGCAGTGGCTATAGGGCTGTGCTGTAGCTCTTCATAGAAGCCCATAAATTGGACTTCAGCCTGGGGTGGAGTTACAGCCAGCATAGACAGAACAAAATGATGTTCTGTTTTTTTCTCGCAACAGTGTAGATCAGAACAGAACCAAGTGGTTCATGTACCTGGCCCCCTGGGCATTAAGCTGTAGTGATAATTCTTCTTCAAGTGCAGCAAGTGTTATAGTTGTTTCAGTGTACTTAGTTGATTTCACATTTATGTTAAACTGTAGTCAGTGGCTACATGGACTGAAACCATGAGGCAGCCTCATTTGTTTACTAAAGTTCAGTAAGTATGTAGATGGGGTCTAGGCCCCATCAAAATCAAAAGTGCTAATTTTAAAGGCTAATATGCAAGTTATTGTCCTAAAAGGTTTTGGGGACCTGGGTCTTGCCCCAGGGGACATGTATCATTGCAAAAAAAAGTTTTAAAAACGGCCGTTTTTTCGGGAGCAGTGATTTTAATGATGCTTAAAGCGAAAAAAAAAGTGAAAAAATTTTGTTGCGCTAATATTAACCTTCCAATCAATTTAAAAACTCAGTGTATATAAAAAACATCCAATTGGTTACTTGGATTAAAATGTGAATGTGCTTAGGTCATTAACACTAAAACCAATACACTGTAAAATAGTACCCAAAAAATAACTAAAATCCCAAATGCCATCTGTGATGAGTAATTCGACTGAGAAAACCATAATATAAAGTCCTGTATTAATATCAGGAATATATTAAGAAGGTTAACAAAATTTCCCAATTATAAATAGGTTGATGGCCTTTCTTAGTTATACATTCCACTTCACCAGTATTAATAGGAGTAGTCCCATGTATACTGAAACACAAAATCTGTTCACCGAGAACTTCCAATATTGCTGTGTAGTATGATATAGATGTTTCCAGAGGAGTATTCTAAGGTATCACAAGTATATGCAATAAAAAAGAGAAAACATCATTGCGCAGCACTTCAATGAGTGCACTCATGTAAGCCTGGATTATCAACTGCCTGGATGAAAGACAATCAGCCGCTTGGGGCGCGGTGGATCCTCACACCGCTTGTTGCAAGCTGCTGACTAGCCTCAATACTGTGCATCACTGACTCCTCCTACGCGTTGCGTCACCCGACACGTGACTTTTTCAAGGTTGGTCATGTGATGCTCGAGTCTCCATTATATATTGGTGCTAGCATCAGCGTTACTATGGGAACAGCGGTATCATCGGATCATCATTTTGTTCTAACATCAAGCTTGATTACCGTACTACATACAAACTTTATTCACCAAAAACATTAAAATTTAAAAATCACTATTCCATAAACAATTATTGTTGTATAACTACATTTAAAAAGCAACATTAAAAAAACAAGAGGTACTATTTCATCCACATACTCCCTCTAGTGGTAATTCCATATATATACTTTTTAAAATACTTCATTATGCTGATATAAGATATACAGAAAATTACAGGCAGTGGTATTATAAGTAGTGGTTCAGTCTTCCTCTAAGTAAATCATGGTTATTACATATTTGGTAGGTGTCCCTACACATCCACCTAGCCATACAGCAAACCACTTCAAAAGAAACGAAAGGAATAATAACTACATAGACAAATATATACTTCAGATAGCCAAACCGAAAATATACCAACACTTAAATATCATTCTATCATAGTTTTGCTATTGCATTTAAATACACTTTATATCGTTCTATCATAATATTAATGTTGCAGATAAATACTCAAACATGTAAAACAATTTTTTGGGATATTATACATTAAAAATTAAAAGTATATATAAATAATACATAAAAAATGTGTAAAGAATATATATAAAAACATATATATAAAAAAAAATATATATATATATATATATATATATATATATATATATATATATATATATATATATATATATGTGGTGTCTGAGGATCCCCCTAGTGGTGACTTACTAAAATTAACATGTTGTTTACCAACTAAACTGTCCAGACTGACATAACCTATATGTATATATAAAAACTAGGGATAATAACAGTAAATAGTACTCTAATAGAAAATAAATAAAACCTATTTAAAAATTAAACATTTGGTGGGAAAAAACGAAAATACTACATATTGCAAGAGATTCTAGATGAAAGAAATACTAATAATCTGATATAAAACAATTTAAATCAAATTCTATATTTAACCCCCTCGGCGCAAGTGTACACATCTCAAAAATCCACCTGGATTCACTCTTGCTCAATTCTCTAATTGTATTAGATCATCTCCAGTGTGGTGTGTACCTGTCAATGGCCCAAAATTTTAAGCCAGTAGTGTCTTTGTTGTGGTGGGTTGTGAAGTGTTTAGAAACACTGTGCTTTGGGAAACCGTTCTTAATATTCTGTATATGTTCTCTAATACGTTTCCACAATGGGCGCTTTGTTCCTCCCACATATTGTAGGGAGCATGCACATTGTAACACATACACAACTCCCTCAGTCCTACAGGAAATGAAATCTTTGACGCAACAAGCGCTGTGAGGATACACCGCGCCCCAAGCGGCTGAGTGTCTTTCATCCAGGCAGTTGATAATCCAGGCTTACGTGAGTGCACTCATTGAAGTGCTGCTGGTTTTAAAAAAACGTTTACAGCGCAATGATGTTTTCTCTTTTTTATTGCATATACTTGTGATACCTAAGAATACTCCTCTGGAAACATCTATATCATACTACACAGCAATATTGGAAGTTCTTGGTGAACAGATTTTGTGTTTCAATATACATGGGACTACTCCTATTAATACTGGTGAAGTGGAATGTATAATTAAGAACGGCCATCAACCTATTTATAATTGGGAAATTTTGTTAACCTTCTTAATATATTCCTGATATTAATACTGGACTTTATATTATGGTTTTCTCACTCTAATTACTCATCACAGATGGCATTTGGGATTTTAGTTATTTTTTGGGCACTATTTTACAGTGTATTGGTTTTAGTGTTAATGACCTAAGCACATTCACATTTTAGTCCAAGTAACCAATTGGATGTTTTTTATATACACCGAGTTTTTAAATTGATTGGGAGGTTAATATTAGCGCAACAAAACATTTTTTCACTATTTTCTTTTAGGTGTCTGAACACTTTTAAGTTTTGCAGCTTTTATTATTTGGTTTTCTTCCAAATCAAAACATTTGCACAGGGACACAACTCATCCCGTTATTTAAGTGTTTCACTTATTTTCATTTCAGCGCTTTAGTATTTTTTGAATTTTTGAAAAAAAAAAGTGAAATATTCCTTTAAATATCATACCTGGGGGTATCTATAGTATGCCTGTAAAGTGGCGCATGTTTCCCGTGCTTAGAACAGTCCCTGCACAAAATGACATTTGTAAAGGAATAAAAGTCATTTAAAACTGCTTGCGGCTTTAATGTAATGTCGGGTCCCAGAAATATGGATCAAAATCAGTGAGACAAATGGCATCGGTACCCCCCCAGTCCATTACCAGGCCCTTTGGGTCTTGTATGGATATTAAGGGGAACCCCGTACCCAAATTGAAAAAAGGAAAGGTGTGGGGCCCCCAGGCTCTATATACTCTGAACAGCAGTATACAGGCAGTGCAAACAAGACAGGGACTGTAGGTTTGGTGTTAAGTAGAATCTGTGTGTAATTTTAAACTGGTACATTTTTAAAGTGTAGCTCCAGCCAAAAAATCTATTTTTTAAGCTTTTTGGAAAACATAGGGAAGGGTTATCACCCCTGTAACATTTGTTTTGCTGTCTGTGCACCTCTTCAGAAGATTTCACCTCGCTTTCTGTCCCAATGACAAATATTTTTTGAAAATTTGGGGTTTTTAGGGAAACAAGCATGATAAAGTGATAAAGGTGATAAAGCATCAGCGGAGAGGAGACACATTTTTCCCATATTAACTCTTACAGGAGAGAATTTCCCTTCCTAAGGGTAGATTTCATCTCACTTCCTGTTGTTTCCTTCTGTTTGCAAGTAGGAGTCGTTTGTAAGTTGGATGTAGGAGTCGTTTGTAAGTTGGATGTTTGAAAGTAGGGGCCTGCCCTATATACTCTGCAGAAATTGGGGCCTTAGGTGTTGGTGTTGCCACAACACTGTAAGCCTTCACAGTTACTCTTGGTGGGCGCAGGAACGGGCCCTGCCATGAAATATTAGATCAAGAATTGTAATTACATGTCCCTGTTAAATAGGGGCAGAAAAATTGGGCCTTAGGCACTGGTTTCACAACACTGCAACCCCTCACAGATGCTATAGTTGGAGAGCAGGAATGAGCCCTGCTGCAAAGTATTGCATCAAAAATTGTAATTACACACCCCTGTTAAACAGGGGCAGAAAAATTGGGCATTAGCCACTGCTGCCACAACACTGCAACCTCTCACAGATACTATAGTTGGAACGCAGGAATGACCCCTGCTGCAAAGTATTGCATCAAAAATTGTAATTATACGCTCCTGTTAAACAGGGGCTGAAAAATTGGGCCTTTGGCACTGGTGCTGGTGCCACAACACTGCAACCCCTCACAGATACTCTAGTTGGAGCGCAGGAATGAGCCCTGCTGCAAAGTATTGCATCAAAAATTGTAATTACATGCCCCTGTTAAACAGGCGCAGAAAAATTGGGCCTTAGCCACTGCTGCCACAACACTGCAACCCGTCACAGATACTATAGTTGGAGCGCAGGAATGAGCCCTGCTGCAAAGTATTGCATCAGAAATTGTAATTATACGCCCCTGTTAAACAGGGGCTGAAAATTGGGCCTTAGTCACTGGTGGCGGTGCCCAGAACCAAAAATGTTCTTACAAGCTATCAGCATGAAAATTGAGGAGGAAGAGGATTGTCACTCAGCATAACAGGATAGTCACTCAGCATCAGCATAGGCAGTCTTCCCTATGGGATCTCACATTAAAAAAAAAATATTCGGTTACATCAGCATCAGGTGCTTGGTAGCTGGTGATCCAAGACTGATTCATTTTTATGAAGGTCAGCCGATCGACCGATTCGGTGGACAGGCGCACCCTGTGGTCGGTTACAAAGCCTCCAGCAGCATTGAATGTGCGTTCCGAAAGAACGCTGGATGCAGGACAGGCCAGTAGCTCAATTGCATACTGTGCAAGCTCTGGCCAGTGATCCATCCTCAAGACCCAGTAACCCAGAGGATTTTCGGTGGGAAAGGTGTCCAAGTCTGATCTTGCCCCTAGATAATCCTGCACCATGTGAATCAGATGCTGGCAATGGCTACTGGAACCGATCAACACGTTGTCCAGGAGGACCAGAAAATTGTAACCTCCCAGGCTCTGGAAACGCATTGCACAAACCTTTCTGCAAGGCCTCCCGAAGATCAAGGGGGGATCATTACTGGCTGCTAACCCTCCTTGATACACGTTACAAGGGTAAGGTTGCGGACCTTATCTTGCCGTCGCAGAGGGAGCATCCTCTGCTCCCTCTGCGACGGCAAGATAAGGTCCGCAACCTTACCCTTGTAACGTGGATCAAGGAGGGTTAGCAGCCAGTAATGTTCCCCCCCTTGATACCACATATACGAGGATCCTTCCGCAGGCTTTGCAGGATCGGGGAGGCCATGCAGCATAGGTTTTCTGAGGCATTCAGTCCAGAGTCCTCTGGGTCAGTAAGCATGACATGATCCACAGCCACCTCCTCCCAGCCACGTACAAGTCCATGGGTTTCTTCGGACTGTAACTGATCCCTTCAAGACTGCTGCTGATGCTGAGTGCCAGGCTCCACCTCCATGCTGACACAATCCTCCTCCTCCTCCTAGTCCTCCTTCTGTGTGATTGAAGGGCATGCAGGAACACTGTCTGGATAAAGGGGGCCTTGAGAGGTAAGGAAGACTTCCTCTTCCTCACACTGTTCTGCCTCAAGTGCCCTGTCCATTATTCCACGCAGCGTGTGCTCCAACAAGTGGACAAGTGGGACAGTGTCACTGATGCATGCACTGTCACTGCTCACCATCCTCGTGGCCTTCTCAAATGGTGACAGGACAGAGCATGCATCCCTGATCATAGCCCACTGGCATGGGGAAAAAAAAAAGCTCCCCTGACCCTGTCTGGTGCCATAGTCACATAGGTACTCATTGATGGCCCTCTGCTGCATGTGCAGCCGCTGCAGCATGGCCAACATTGATTTCCACCTGGTGGGCATGTCACAGATTAGGCGGTTCTTGGGCAGGTTAAATTCCTTTTGGAGGTCAGCCAGCTGAGCACTGGCATTATATGAGCTGCGGAAATGCACACAGACAGTCTTTTAGGTACGCTTGCCAACGAACTGTATGGCAGGTCGACATATGTCTGGTCAAGCATGTGGTGCCCAAGCGGGTGATGTTTTGGCCACGCGAGATACCCTTGAGACATATGTTGCAAATAGCAGCGGTGCGATCTGATGCACTCGTCTCAAAAAAGGCCCACACCAAAGAACTTTTGGAATAATGCGCAGAGACAGCAGCGCCTGCACATGCGGAGCTCTGCGGTGTGATGCAGTCAGTGTGCTGCCCTTAGGCTGGCCCCTGGAGGGCATCCTGCCTCATTGGAGATGCGCCTCCTCCTCCTCTCTCCTATCAGGCACCCACGTGGAGTCAGTGACTTCCTCATCACCCCCTCCCTTCTCATCACTGGAGCAAACCTGGCAGTATGCTGCAGCTGGGGGAACATGATTGCCAGATTGCTGTACTTCTTGGGCACCCCCTCTCTCTGGGCTCACGTTACTGCCTTCCTCTAGCTGGGTACCATCATCAGAGCCTTCAAAATGCTGGGCATCCTCCTGGAGCATGTACCCAACACTGTGGTCAAACAGTTCGGGGGACTCCTCAGGAGACCATGGTGGTTCTAGGGAAGGAGTGACTGATGCCATTGAGCCGAGGGAAGAGGCCGCATTAGTGGCTGCTTTGCCAGACAAAGTACCCTGAGCCTGGGTGAGAGAGGATGAGGAGGATGAGGACGTTTGGTCATCCACTCTACCAAGTCTTCGGCATGTTGCAGCTCACCACGGCCAGCTGCCGAAAAAAAGGACAAGCGTGTCCCACGGCCACGTGCTGAAGAGGATGCATCGTGTCCACGACCAGCACTGTTGCCTCTAGACACAGAGCCTGCTTGCCCTCTTTTATTGGCTTGTGACTGTCTGGCCCTCCTTGTTGGTCTTCCAGACATACTAATGGCCTGCAGTGAGATGTAGCTGCACAAAGCTGGGATGTGTATATATATATATATATATATATATATATATATATATATATATATATATATATATATATATATATATATATATATATATATACTCTGATTATACTGCAGCTATCAGAATCAACTGCCTGCCTGTAGTATTATTAGTATGAGAACACCAGCAATTGTCTTCAGGTAGCTTTAGGTGCACACTGTGCAGAGGACACAGTACACTAACTGTAAATACTGCAGCTGCCTCCCTGTGGTATTAATAGGATCAGAACACCAGCAATTGTCTTCAGGTACCTTTAGGTGCACACTGTGCAGAGGACGCAGTACACTAACTGTAAATACTGCAGCTGCCTGCCTGTGGTACTAATAGGATAAGAAGAACACCAGCAATTTTATTCAGGTACCTTTAGGTTCACACTGTGCAGAGGACACAGTTCACTAACTGTAAATACTGCAGCTGCCTGCCTGTGGTATTAATAGGATCAGAACACCAGCAAATGTCTTCAGGTAGCTTTAGGTGCACACTGTGCAGAGGACACAGTACACTAACTGTAAATACTGCAGCTGCCTGCCTGTAGTATTAATAGGATCAGAACACCAGCAATTGTCTTCAGGTAGCTTTAGGTGCACAGTGTGCAGAGGACACAGTACACTAACTGTAAATACTGCAGCTGCCTGCCTGTGGTATTAATAGGATCAGAACACCAGCAATTGTCTTCAGGTAGCTTTAGGTGCACACTGTGCAGAGGACACAGTACACTAACTGTAAATACTGCAGCTGCCTGCCTGTGGTACTAATAGGATCAGAACACCAGCAATTGCCTTCAGGTAGCTTTAGGTGCACACTGTGCAGAAGACACATTACACTAACTGTAAATACTGCAGCTGCCTGCCTGTGGTATTAATAGGATCAGAAGAACACCAGCAATTTTCTTCAGGTAGCTTTAGGTGCATACTGTGCAGAGGACACAGTACACTAACTGTAAATACTGCAGCTGCCTCCCTGTGATATTAATAGGATCAGAACACCAGCAATTGTCTTCAGGTACCTTTGGGTGCACACTGTGCAGAGGACACAAAACACTAATGCCCCGTACACACGGTCGGACATTCCGACAACAAAATCCTAGGATTTTTTCAGACGGATGTTGGCTCAAACTTGTTTTGCGTACACACGGTCGCACAAAGTTGTCGGAATATCCGATCGCCAAGGACGCGGTGACTTCAACCACGTACGAGGAGACAAGAAAAGGCCAGTTCAGAACCAAGTGCAGAACCCTTTGGGCTCCTTTTGCTAATCTCGTGTTGGTAAAAGTTTGGTGAGAGACGATTCGCGCATTTTCAGACTCGTGGTTTTCAGATCGTTTTCTGCTGTTCAGTTTGTGCTTGTGGGTTTGTATTTGCTCTTCAGTGCGTGCAAGCAAGCTACGCGTGACTTTGATTAGTCATTGTGTTCTTGTTCGTTCGTTACTGTTTTTCAATTTGCTCTTCACAGGCCTTGCTGTTCTTCAGTGCGTTCTGTTACTTCGTTCTGAGCAGCCGACCGTTTTCTAGCCATGTTGCGTATACGTACTCCTCGTAGAGTTCGTGCTGTGGGGGGGCTTGGTGTTGGGGTCCTGACCTTGACACAAGTCCAGTCCATGAACAGGGTGGGGAGGAGTTCATGGACCAAGAATTGGTTGCTCCAGCGTGACCAGTTCTGTCATATGCCTTTGCTCCGTGAGATCCGTGAGAATAATCCTGATGATTTCAGGAACTTTCTCCGGATTACGGACCCCGTATTTCACCGTTTGTTGGCTTTGCTGACCCCTTATATTAGCATGCAGGATACCTGCATGAGGCAAGCCATCACTTGGTACTTGGCGACGGGGAGAAGCCTGCAGGACCTCAAGTTCTTGACAGGCATCTCCCCCCAGGCTCTGGGGATCATGATCCCAGAGACCTGTTCTGCCATCATCCAGGTCCTCACATTTTTTTGTATTTAATGTTTGATAATATATTGTATTTCTTTCCTCATTCCCTAATGACCATGATTGTAATATGCTGTGAATGTCCCCCTTGTCCTCATGCATGCTGGAATTTTATGTAATTATTTTTGTTGTCCTTCATACATATTTGCCTTCACTTACCTCCCCAGCATGGTCTCCTGCCCCTATATTCACCTCATGTAGTCACTTAATGTATTTTATCAGCTCCATAGTAGTGCTTTACCCCAAACACCCCCTAAAATGTTTAGAAATGTGATTTGTGCTTTAAATTCAGGCAGAGTGCCAGAGGCTTTTTTGGGGAGTCCACAAATCATTTGGAACCCTCCCTCCCCCCAGCTGCTAAGTCAGCTGATACCAATTCTCTATCCTCAATCATCTATCTGCTGACTTTGCCAAACCCATACACACTATACCCATTTCTTTTGTGGTCAGATGTATGGATGAATTCCCCAAAGCATGTAGTGCAAGGGCCTGCCTGAATACTTGCAAAGGATACTGTTTAAAGTTTTTTTTATCCTATTATTATCTTGATAGGTAATAGCAGAATGTCCAAATGTGCTCCAATGTGTACAGTGTGTATTTATATCTTTGTATTATGACACTTCTTACCTGTCCAGTGGGCTGTCAATAGTGTAACTAAGGAGGGGCTGTTCAAAGTAATACCCATTATTTAGGCATTCATATCTCAATGAAGTGGAAAGGGTTACCTGTCCAAGAGCTCCCCCACTATAATGTTAGAAAGGGCCCATGAGAGGGGGGGTATGATAGGTGTACCTTATACTTTGGTGTTTAAAAATTCCCATTAATAAATGTTATCTTGATGTTGGCCAAGAATTTTGGTGTCTAATCAGCAATGACTAAGGTTTTTTTTGGTTTTCCTCAACAGTTTCCTTCCACGCCACAGGAATGGCAGACTGTGGCCTCCCACTTTGCCCAGCGGTGGGACTTTCCTAACTGCGGAGGGGCAATTGATGGGAAACACGTCCACATCATCCCACCACCCAACTCGGGGTTGTACTATTGTAATTATAAGGGGTTCAATAGTATTGTGATGTTGGCGGTGGTGTCGGCTAATTACGAGTTCCTGTATGTGGACGTGGGGAAGAATGGCTGGATGTCCAATGGTGGAGTCATCACCCAGACGGAGTTTTAGTCATCTCCAGAATGGCAGCTTGGACTTGCCACCTCCAGAAGACATTCCCCAGAAGATATTGCCCTTCAAATTTGGAGGGGGCTAGAGTAGAGTTTCAATGAATGTCAATGGACGGCGTGAGTTACAAACAAATGGTCATATTGTGAAAACTATCAGGACTATGGCTTAGCCGTGGACATGTTTAGTGGCAGCAGGTATAGCTGAATGTTTTGATATAAGATTTGTGTAGGTGGGTTTGAAAATGAGGGAGTGGCGGCAGTTTAGAAATCATGTCCTGATTTTTCAGCTTTTGTCACCTACCACTCTAGTTTTGAACATTTCCCCATTCATTCCTATGGGACCAATTTCGCCGCAAAAACGACGATATTTCGTGAACCATTTGGCGAAAAGTTCCACAAAGTAATAGCACACCAATCGGGATCAATCCGCATGTTTCGGTATATTACTAGATAACAGTAAGTGGTCTTGCTATGCAAGAACACTTAACTAGAAAAGTTACAATTTCTGGGGAAATTTGGTGAAGTGTTCTTGCCTCTAAAACTGGAGTGGGCTGAATAACTGGGGGGAGTGGCTTGAGTAACTGTTGTGTGGTTGGAGTGGCTGGAGTAACTGTGAAAAGTGTTAAAAAGCTTAATATTTTAAAAAGTATAAATAGTAGTAAAAAAGTTGAAGTCCCATCATTAGCTGAAAGAGCTGAACATTTTTTTCAAAAGTTTTTTTTTTTTTTCAAAATGATTTTTTTTCCCAAAAATGATTTTTTTTCCCAAAAATTGATTTTTTTTTCCCAAAAATTGATTTTTTTTTCCCAAAAATTGTTTTTTTTCCCAAAAATTGATTTTTTTTTCAAAAATGGATTTTTTTTTCAAAAATGATTTTTTTTTTTTCAAAAATGAATTTTTATTTTTTTTCAATCCGCACGTTTCGGTATATTACTGTCTATGTAGTTTAAAAGCTGTGGGAGTTAGGGTGGTATGATCATGGGGTTGTCAGCTTTTGTCACCTCCCACTCTAGTTTTGAACATTTCGCTATTCATTCCTATTGGACCAATTTCGCCACAAAAATTATGATATTTCGTGAACCATTCCACGAAATGTTCCACAAAGTAATAGCACACCAATCGGGAACAATCCGCACGTTTCGGTATATTACTTATCTATGTAGTGTAAAAGCTGTGGAAGGAGTTAGGGTGGTAAATTTGGCTATAATAAGAATAATAACTAGAAAAGCTACAATTTCTGGGGAAATTGTGAAAGTGTTCTTGCCTCTACAACTGGAGTGGGCGGAGTAACTGGGTGGGGTGGAGTGGCTTGAGTAACTGTGAAAAGTGTTAAAAAGCTTAATATTTTAAAAAGTATAAATAGTAGTAAAAAAGTTCCATCATTAGCTGAAAGAGCTGAACATTTTTTTCAAAAGTAATTTTTTTTTCAAAAATGAATTTTTTTTATTCAAAAATGAATTTTTTTTATTCAAAAATGAATTTTTTTTCTTCAAAAATGATTTTTTTTTTCAAAAATGATTTTTTTTTTCAAAAGTAATTTTTTTTTAAAAGTAATTTTTTTTTTCAAAAATAATTTTTTTTTTCAAAAATGATTTTTTTTCAAAAATAATTTTTTCTTTTAAAAAATGTATTTTTTTTTTTCAAAAATGAATTTTTTTTTCAAAAATGAATTATTTTTTTTCAAAAATGATTTTTTTTTCAAAAATGATTTTTTTTTTCAAAAATATTTTTTTTATGGGGCGGTCATAATGTTTTGGCTGATCATGGGGTTGTCAGCTTTTGTCACCTCCCACTCTAGTTTTGAACATTTCACCATTCATTCCTATGGGAACAATTTCGTTGCAAAAACGACGATATTTCGTGAACCATTCGGCAAAACGTTCCAGAAAGTAATAGCACACCAATTAAATGACATTGATTCCAGATTCACACTGGTATATTTCAGCTTTTCACAAAGTTCCACAAGGTAATAGCACACCAATTAAATGACATTGAACATTTCACCATTCATTCCTATGGGACCAATTTTGTCGCAAAAACGACGATATTTCGTGAACCATTCGGCGAAACGTTCCATAAAGTAATAGCACACCAATTAAATGACATTGATTCCGGATTCATACTGGTATATTTCAGCTTTTCACAAAGATCCACAAGGTAATAGCACACCAATTAAATGACATTGAACATTTCACCATTCATTCCTATGGGACCAATATTGCCGCAAAAACGACGATATTTCGTGAACCATTCGGCGAAAAAAGTTCCACAAAGTAATAACACACCAATTAAATGACATTGAACATTTCGCCATTCATTCCTATGGGAAAAATTTCGCCGCAAAAACTACGATATTTCGTGAACCATTCGGTGAAACGTTCCACAAAGTAATAGCACACCAATCGGGAACAATCCACACGTTTCGGTATATTACTTGTCTCTGTAGTGTAAAAACAGTGGGAGGAGTCTACAAGCATTATCAAGTCTAGCAGATGAAGTCACATGCATTTGGGGTGTCTCAGCATCTTGTGTTTACCACTGTTTCCTAGCAACGCTCATGCCCTGTTTATGCTTCACAAATACTGCTCCATACAAAGTACACAGGACCATGATAGATGTAGTAACTATGCAGTAATTCAAATGGCCGTATTTTAAAAATTATAAATCCTACAGCGAAGATCTTTATATTGTGAGAATCACAAGACCCAGACCTAGATTTTGATGTATAGTATGTCTCTGAAATATTAAAAATGGAGGCACGGTCGCAGTTTAGAAATTGCCCTTCAAATTTGAAGGGGCTAGAGTGTAGTTTCAATGAATGTCAATGGACGGCGTGAGTTGCAAACAAATGGTCATATTGTGAAAACTATCAGGACTATGGCTTAGCTGTGGACATGTTTAGTGGCAGCAGGGATAGCTGAACGTTTTGATATAAGATTTGTGTAGGTGGGCTTGAAAATGAGGGAGTGGTGGCAGTTTAGAAATCATGTTCTGATTTTTCAGCTTTTGTCACCTCCCACACTAGTTTCCCCATTCATTCCTATGGTACCAATTTCGCCGCAAAAATGACGATATTTCGTGAACCATTTGGCGAAACGTTCCACAAAATAATAGCACACCATTCGGGAACAATCCGCACGTTTCGGTATATTACTTGTCTATGTAGTGTAAAAACTGTGGGAGGAGTTAGGGTGGTAAATTTGGCTATAATAATAACTAGAAAAGGTACAATTTCTGGGGAAATTGTGAAAAGTGTTCTTGCCTCTACATCTGGAGTGAGCGGAGTAACTGGGGGGAGTGCCTGGAGTAACTGTTGTGTGGTTGGAGTAACTGTGGAAAGGTTGAACTGGGCAGATGGGCAGAGTAACTGTGTGGAGTGTTTGTAGTGAGTAAAGATAGTAAACATTACACTAACCAATTGATTGATCAAATTTAAAAAGTGCACAAGTGCTAATGATGTAAAAGGTAGAAATATCGGTAAATGACTTTGTCGGACACAGACTTAAGGGTTACCAGGATTTATTCCGCCCCAGCCAAAGCATAGCACCTGACGGACTCGCGTCCCAAAATCAAGTGTGTCAAAAACAGTTTACACAGTGTACACATAATTTCAATATATTGCATCACAAGCGAACTGGCGGTATATTTCCGTTATACATTAACATTAACATTAACATTTTGAACAGTCAACTTTTTGAACTTTTTGGATACAAGGCAATTCATTAAAGCATATACTTTAAACCCTTACAAATTTTCAGTTTCTCTGCAGTTTTGCTCCTTGCTGTTTCTTTGTCTTACTAATCAGCAAGCAGGCTATAGCACAGGAAGGAGAGGGTGAGTGTGATGAGGACAGTGTGATAGGGCGAGCTGACGTGCTGCATCTACCGTCTGTAGGACGGGTGATCGTTTTAGCCAGCCGGCTTCTTATGCTTATTTGAATCTGCTACACTGTAAGTGTTATTTTAATTCTTTTAATAAACCTCAAAACCAGGATTACGCTATGTTGTTTCCCTCTCTTTTCCCGGGGTACCCCTAAATGAGAACAACCCCCCAGCTAGGAGTCTTTTATTAATCTCCATGATAAGAGTGATTTCCTGTGACTTGGTGGACTAGTGGTATCATCACCCTTTGGCTGTATGAAGTGGCATGTCGTTTCCTAGAAGCCCATCCAATGAAAGGCCCTGACCGGGTTAAGGTCGCAAGCCCCCTTGTGCTTGCCGTTTGGTAAGCGCGCATTTTATTTTCAGCTACCACCGTGGTGCGGTGGAGGAATTTTTTCTATTTTACATTTCCTGCTTTAAAAAAATGGGGTCTGAGCCTATGTATTTTCACAACATTTATTTGGACTTTATTCACTGTGTTAGGACTGTCCAGTGAACACTTATTGATTTAGGTATCAAGAACTGTGTTAGTTATTTAATTTGGGTTCTAACCAATTAGTCCTATTCAACACTGGTACTAGTATTTACTCCTATTTACAGCGCTGCTATATTTGTTATATTGTTGTATTAGTGTGTGTATCTCACATAGAGTGGCTGCTTTTGTTATTATGTAGTTTTTTTTAATTTTTTTTCACTAAGTTATTTTCATCACTATTTTGGTTATCCCCTATTTGGTCATTCACAATATTTCACGAACAGGTACCCTTTTTGGGTGCACTACAGCGCGGTATTCCTCTTACTATATGATGAGGACAGATGTCTGTGATGGATGGGGGGGAGTAAGTGAGTTCAGTGTCTAACAAGTACACCGAACATGAAATATAGAGAATGATGTTTAGCTAATTGTAAATGGTCCCACATAACTATGGCCACGTAAACTGACCCTCATTGCCACTTTATCTGTTTGATGACCACTGTCTCACAACCACTGTTTCCTGGCAACACTCATGCCCTGTTTATGCAGGCTCTAAGCGTGTTCACAACCACTGCTCAAAACACAATACACAGGATAATGGTAGCTGTAATAACTGTGCAGTACTCCTGACTGGAGACACTGCTGCACCCTGGAGATGTAAATGTGATCCAACAGTGTGTTTTTTTCTGTGGTGGCTGCCCAGACCAGTTGAGTATATCCTCTTGAGTGAAGAAGGTCAGATATTGGCTTCTTTTCTCTGCACAGAAAATCTTCATTGAAATCTCCACAGAGTATTATAGGTTGGCAATCCATTATTTCCAAAGATTCTAAGAGGCCCAGCAGGTTAGTAAGGAATTGGCCAATACTGTAATCCGGTGGCCTGTAAATGACAGCGATCAAAGCTTGTACAGGGGACTCCAGTTTGACAACCAAGAACTCCAAGTCAGTCACATTGTGATGATACTGCTTTTCATAGGCCTTGAAATGGTTTCTGACATACAAGGCGACACCTCCGCCACTTTTACTTGCAATGTCAGGAAGGTTTGTGTACGAGAGGTGTCTGTTGCGTTTGAACAGGTTGTAGCCCTCCAGCTGGAGACTTTCAGCAACAGAAGAGCCTGAGAGATGAGTTTCAGTGAAACATAAAACATCTCCAAGTGTCAACTCATGGTGAGATTTGATATCTTCAATGTGAGCTGGTAATCCTTCCGTGTTGTGATGGATAATTGTTAATGTTTGCTGTTTGTCTGTTGTCTGTAGAAACTTTAAGAGGGGCATAACACTTTCCAGTGATGCTTTCTTCATTGAATCCAGGGAAGCTGTGATTTCAGGATCAGCAAAGATCTTCTTCTCATCAAAGTCGGTTATGTACAGTCCTTGTAGTGTAGTCGTTCTACTCAGAGCAACATAGGCCATTCCCGGTTGGAAGACCCGTTTCAATGAGACCACTGCCGACTGTATCGACATCCCCTGACACTTATGAATCGTACATCCAAAAGCCAACTTCAGGGGGAACTGCCTGCGAACAACTCCTTTCTGTCTCAGGTTTTCCTCTACCCTTTCTATGTACACCAAGTTGTCAGCATCACAAGACGACTTGTTACGGTATCTCTGTCCTGCATTTGGATTGTCCAGCACAAGCCCAAGCTTGTTTACCGTAGTAGCACCATTCTCAGTCTGGATGATTATTCTTGCAATCTTGCCAAATGTCCCGTTAACAAGCCCGTCTTCTACATCAATGTTTCTTGTGATCATGATACGGGCACCTTCAGCTGCTTGCAGTGTGTCAATCAGATTGTCTTTGTGTCCTTTGAAAGGTTGGTGTTGCCTCAGCATCACTCCTGTCTTAGGGTCTTTTCTGTAATCGTCGGCATCTATGTTGGTGATGTTTGAATGGAGAACAGACACAGTTGCAGCATTATGTTTGTGAACCTCTTTGTTGGTGGCAAATATGTGTAGCACGTCATTAGGGCAGTGGGTGGGATCTGTAAAAGCCTGAGCAAGCAGAGCTTTGTCATCATTGCTTAAGGTGACAGTCTTCTGCTTGACTCTGATTCTATTCAAAAGCTCAGCAAATGAAATGTCATCCTTCTGTCGCATGATCTCTGTCAGCGTGATCATCTGAAAGTTGTCTTTCCAGACGTCATTGGTATTTTCCTCAAACACGCAGAGTGGCTTACTTTTTCCCAGCGGGGGGACCTGGTAAAAGTCTCCTACTGCTAGTACTGACATACCACCAAAAGGTTTCTTACTGCCTTTGATTTGCTGTAATCTCCAGTTGATGTAGGCAAACAGAGGCTTTGAAATCATTGACACCTCGTCAATAACAATGATCTCCGCATTTGACAGCTGTGCCCTCACTTCATCTATTAGATTTCCAAGTCCTTGGTAGGGTGGCTTCAAGCTTCTTGGCAACTTCAGCAGAGAATGCAAAGTGTTGCCTGAAATGTTGAAAGCTGCTGTTCCTGTAAATGCAGTTAGTAAAACGCTGGGCATGGATATGTCTGCTTCCTCACGTAGTCTGGTAAGTTTACAGAGTATCTTTGTCGCCTCAGCATAGATGCACTTTATCAGGTGTGATTTGCCTGTCCCTGCACCACCAGTGACAAAGTAATAGAATGGGTCAGGATTTAGGCCACGCACACGGTTAGTGCACCAGTCACAAACTGAGTAGAATGTCTGAGTTTGTGTCCGGTTAAGGTTTCTGTACATTTTCCGAAGGAAATCAGGGCACATTTGTGGGGCCTTCACAGTAAGCGCAATTCCACCTGTTTGTTTGTGACGTGTATACTCCGGAACATCATCTTGTTCATTCTCATGAAGTGGCTCCCCTTCTTTGCGTTCCTCTATACATTCCAACCTATCCAACTCAGCTTCTGGGGCAAAGGTGTTCCAAGCATCTTCAACAGGGCCGTTTTTTACAAAGTCATCCAAGACTTGTTCCACAATTTTGTTGTGTTGTTCGAACTTCTTTTGGTTGCTGGCAACAATTGCAGACACTGCTCGGATTGCTTCTTCTCCTGGTAAGCTCACACAGGCGCCTTTGTAAAAATCCTGGTGTGTTGGGAACCTTACAGTTTTCAGTGATGACTCTGAACGGTGGGGGAGGTAGAGTTTAAGCAGTCTGCCGTAGTAGTTCTCAGGGTCCTTCTTCTCTGAGAAGCGTGCGTACCTGATGATTGCAGGCTTCCCTCTCGTGCGTTTTTGAATCATTCCCATTTCATTCAATAGGCTGACACACTTGCTGTCTTCCTTCTGCTTGCCATAGACAACCCTGTAATGGGATGCAAAGTCTGCCAGACACATGGACTCAAACTCTGGTGTTTCGGGTCTGGCTCTGTATTTGTCGACAAAACTCGTCATCCACACATTAAGAGAATCGGCTGGTTTGTTCTGCAATGCACTGAGCGGGAGACTCATTTTCAGTGCGTTGTCCCCAGTTGGCAGAAAAACAACCTCACGTGAGCAAGACTTCATTTTCAAGCTGCACGTACGGGCCACAGACTCCTGGGCGCTGACCTCTCTGTGTTTTGAATAAGCCTGAAGAACCTCTTTCATTTCTTCTCGTTCTGTCGCTGTTTCTGGGCTCATTTCTTTGACTATTGTTTTGAGATAGTCACTCAGCTCCCGTTCTGGCTTGGATATGTAGGACAACATGTACATGATGCAACCATACTCATCAAGAATGTACTGGATGTCCATGTTGGCGTTCCAGGCCGTCAGTAAATGTGGATTGTAGTTGTTCACCCAGCAGTCCTTGACATCACGCTTCATTAGAATCACGCTTGAGGAGGTCAATGCCTGAATGTACGAGTTGTACTGATTCAAAGTCATATCACACTTTGCCAGTAGCTGTGACATGTCTTCAAGCTGCACTTTTGGGTTATTAAGCAAATCCCAGACTGGTTTCAGTTTGTTTTTGGCTGCTTGTGGTTTCATTGCACAATCTCCTTGTTCTTCTGGCATCGGGTAAGTTATCCTCGTTTTTCTAATAGGTGGCTTTGGAAATCCAAATCTGCATACTCTGTTACCTTTCTTGCATGATTTTGAATGAGATCTGCTGTGCATTTGAAGTTCTGTTACAAATCTGTGAAGTAAGGCCTGTTTGGCTTCATCAGGCAGCTGGCATGAGATGTTATGATCTATAAAGGCACACACCTTGTCATCACTGTCTTGTCCAAATATAGGAGCTCCTGCTACCCAACAGAGACAATGTATATGAGGGCTCCCTCTCGCCTGAAATTCAACCCGGTAAAAGTAATCGATAACTTCACCAATTGGCTGTGCAGGACCCAACAGCAGCTCTCGCATCAGAGCATCAACCCGTTTGTCAAACATGCGCATGGTGGTCACTGGGTTGCCTCGAAGAATGTCACACTTTTCAGCCCAGTCTAGCCCCGCAAAATCCACCTTTTGACCTTGTTGTGCCTTTATTGCCGTTATTACCTCTGGCCATCTGAATTCTGCAGCAGAGAAGGTAAGAAAAAATGTTGGCTTACCCAATTGTCTGACCATGGCTAGCAAATTCTTCAGATTTTTATCCCAGTAAGCTGGACTCCCTCTCAGTGGTTGCATGAACCTTGTGGCATCTCGGTTTCGCACCAACCTCTCAACCTCACACTTGTCCTGTAGCAGCTTGTTGGATATTTTCCGTCCATCCCTGGTATTGGGTTTTCCTTTCCTTAACTGGATGGACATGCTGCTTTTGGCCATGTGTGTTTCTGTGACAAACTGCGCAAAGAAGAGGTAGCTTGTGTCTCTTGCAAAACGAGTATCAACACAAAAAAGCCTTGCATTGAAATACATGCTCGGGGACAGTTTGACTTGTCTTGCCTGGTCCAATGTATTCTGTCCAGTAGGGAACTGAACAGGGAAAGCCATTGCCTCAAGCCTAGGAACTTTAAAGAAGCTGACAGGTGTGTTTCCTTGTGCAGGTGCAATGCTGAATATTCCATCACCGTGTGTCAGTGCTTCCTCTCCAAGGTCAGATGGCTGCAAACAACTGTCTAGGCCAATTCCAGGTCTTAGTGTATCCTTCTCATCCTCTGCATTGGGAGGTTGTTGGTCATGGCCTTCCTGTTGCTCAGAAGCAGCCGGTAAACATGCAGACTGTACCTCTGATGGATCACAATTTTCGATGCGTTCAAGTATCTCCATCATTTCAGTTTCGTCACAACTGTCGAGTTCCATCCCATCATCATTATCATCATCATCAGCGATTGTCTCATCCACTCTAATTGAAATGTCACTGTAGTCGGGGTGTGTGTCAATGAGTTTTGACAGACCTGCTACTACATTTCCCATGTTGACATAATGAAACAGCTGGTGGCCTTTGTAAGTCAGACGTCTTTTCAGCTTCACTCTGTGTAACTGGGATTTGCTGTGCGATCTTGGTAGAGTATTGACCGTGGTTTCCACCTCGGATGGCACACACACTACAGCGCCATGTATAGCTGCCTGTCGACCTTTGGGAAGTGTGATGATCTTGGCAAATGGCAGTATTTTGGCCAAAAGTTGTCTTTCCAGCACATTCAAATTGCAGAGCTCTGGGGGAATGGGCGCCAGCTCCATGTTGTTAGCTACAGCGATGGATGATTTGTGTCCTGCTTTTAAATGTGAATCACAGTTGTGACAAATCCATTCTTTGGTCCTTTCATCTGGTACGGTGCATTGTTCAGGTCCTTGACAGTGATTGTTGCACACATGGACATATTTCCCTGTCAAACAGGCAGCAACAATGTGTAGATTCTTCTTGTAATTGCTGTGAATGCAATGTTTCACTTGGTTAGGGAAAAGGGTGCGATGACACATCGTGCACACAAATGTTGGCCCAGCTTTAATGCATTCATGGAAAGTGGATATAGCTGTCTGCATTAGGCTGTTGTCCACTGGTTGACTGCATTCCCGCATGACACGAGTCCATCGTCTGTATTTCATTCTTATTTTGAAGGCACATTGCATCTTATGGGTTATGCGAAAATCTGCTTGAGTTTGACGCTTCATTTTCATGTAACTCATGCAATGTTGCAAGTGACGTTTTCTGAAAGCAGGATCATTATGATATTTTCTGGTGATGTATTGCTTCTGCTTCAACTTGAAATCGACATTTGTGGCATATTTTCTGGTGATGTATTGCTTCTTCTTCAAGTTGTAATCTGCATTTGTCGCATATTTTCTGGTGGTGTACTGCTTCTGTTTCAAGTTGAAATCTGCATTTGTCGCATATTTTCTGGTGATGTATTGCTTCTGCTTCAAGTTGAAATTGGCATCTGTTGCATATTTGCGAATGATATATTGCTTCTGCTTCAACTTAAAATCAGCATCTGCTCTGTATCGGCTGGTGATGTATGTCCTTTTCTTATTGGTGACAGACATCTTTGTAGCCTTGAAATCACGCCTTCTTTCATTTCTGTGTCTTGTCTTCAGTTTTTGTCGTCTCTGTGCATTTAATTTGGACAATGCCTTACTGTCCTTCCATATGCCCTGTGAGGATTTCGCATCAACTGACCGTGGAGAATGCTTGCTGGCTGGGAATCCAGTGTGTGTTACATCTTTGGTCATCTGTGTCACTTTGTTCTCCACATGCTTTGCATTATGTGGTTTGTCAGATTGCACCAGTGGGGACAGCAAACCATCTGACAGACGTCTTGCACGATGAAATGAGACTGGCATGAAGTCATACTGCAGTCCATCAATAGGGCCTCTGGTGTCTGTAAGGAGCAATTCATACAACTTATAAATCCTTGCCCCCATATCACTCAAATGTGTAAAAGTGATCATAACAGCTTTTCCTTTTCCAGTGGCAGGAAGTCCATCCTTATTTCGACTATGAGAATCAAACAGTCCATATCTCCCAGACTTGTCTCTGAACAATGCAATGCAATATGGCACTACTATAAAAAGTGCATGTGTAACATCTGCATCGAGGCACTGAAGTCTTGTGGAGAGGTCAACAAACCAACCTTGGTTGTCACCGTCTACAGTGTCTCTCATACATCCCGATAACACTGGAGATTTAACAACGTTATACTCATATTTGTCAGTGTTGACTCTGAGGGGCACTTCTTCCATTGTCAAGTGTTGATGCTGATAGACATTTCTTTGTTTTAGCTGTTTTATTGTTGAGCCATACAAGCTGTTGCCCTTCTTCAGTATTTGATCAAGATCACCCTTTCTCACATCATCAAGCTCACTGTGGTATGCCAAAAATGTCAGAGCCATGCATGTACACTGTTTGTTCCTTAACCTTCCATAGCCATGATGACCCTGATGAAATGATGCCTGCACAGAAATCTCACTTGGTACACATGGTTCTTGCATGCCATGGTTTTTAGAAGTGGCCATCACACTGTCACTGTGCTCTTGAACTTGACACTGAGTTGAACATGAAAATGACACCACAGGTTCACTATGTACCTCCTGGGCACATTCACTGTCACAAACCTCCATATCCACTATGCTGCTGTGGGGCTCCGGATCCAGTTTAGTCCAGCGTATCTTTGCAGCTTTAGATCTCTTTCCTTTAGATGGCATGATGATATTTGTGGAAGGAGCTATAATTCTCCTCAGAGCTTTGTTCGAAGAGCTATAATTCCCCTCAGAGTTGTGTTGGAGGAGGAGCTATAATTCGCCTCAGAGCTGTGTGGGAGGAGCTATAACTCCCCTCTGAGCTGTGTGGGAGGAGCAATAATGCTATAATTCCCCTCAGAGCTGTGTGGGAGGAGATACAATTCCCCTTAGTGTTGTGTGGGAGGAGCTATAATTCCCCTTAGAGCTGTGTGGGAGAAGCTATATTTCCCCTCAGAGCTGTGTGGGAGAAGCTACATTTCCCATCAGAGTTGTGTGGGAGAAGCTATAATTCCCCTCAGAGCTGTTTAAAAGGAGCTATAATTCCCCTCACAGCGGTGTGGAAGAAACTATAATTCCTCTCAGAGTTGTGTGGGAGGAGCTCTAATTCTCCTCAGCTGTGTGGGAGGAGCTATAATGCTAAGCTGTAATTCCCCTCAGAGCTGTGTAGGAGGAGCTATAATTCCCCTCACAGCGGTGTGGGAGAAACTATAATTCCCCTCAGAGTTGTGTGGGAGGAGCTATAATGCTAAGCTATAATGCTATAATTCCCCTTTGAGCTGTGTGGGAGGAGCTATAATTCCCCTCAAAGCTGTATTGGAGGAGCTATAACTTCCCTCCAAGCTGTGTGGGAGGAGCTATAATGCTATAATTGTCCTTAGAGCTGTGTGAGAGGAGCTATAATTCCCCTCAGAGCTTTGTGATTTTTTTTTTTCAAAAATGATTTTGTTTTTTTGTTTTTTCAAAAATGATTTTGTTTTTTTGTAGCTATAACTTCCCTCCAAGCTGTGTGGGAGGAGCTATAATGCTATAATTGTCCTTAGAGCTGTGTGAGAGGAGCTATAATTCCCCTCAGAGCTTTGTGATTTTTTTTTTTCAAAAATGATTTTGTTTTTTTGTTTTTTCAAAAATGATTTTGTTTTTTTGTTTTTTCAAAAATGATTTTTTTAAATGATTTTTTTTTTCAAAAATGAAATTTTTTTTTCAAAAATGAATTTTGTTTTTTTCAAAAATGAATTTTGTTTTTTTCAAAAATGATTTTTTTTTTAATTTTTTTTTTTTCAAAAGTAATTTTTTTTTCAAAAATATATTTTTTTTTCAAAAATATTTTTTTTTTTCAAAAATATTTTTTTTTTTCAAAAATTAATTTTTATTTTTTTCAAAAATATTTTTTTTTTTACATGGGGCGGTCATAATGTTTTGGCTGATCATGGGGTGGTCATAATGTTTTGGCTGATCATGGGGTTGTCAGCTTTTGTCACCTCCCACTCTAGTTTTGAACATTTCGCCATTCATTCCTATGGGACCAATTTTGCCGCAAAAACGACGATATTTCGTGGACCATTCGGCTAAACGTTCCACAAAGTAATAGCACACCAATCGGGAAAAATCCGCACGTTTCGGTATATTACTTGTCTCTGTAGTGTGGAAAATGTGGGAGGAGTCTACAAGCATTATCAAGTCTAGCAGATGAAGTCACATGCATTTGGGGTGTCTCAGCATCTTGTGTTTACAACCACTGTTTCCTAGCAACATTTCCTTTTGAACATTTTGCCATTCATTCCTATGGGACCAATTTCGCCGCAAAAACGACAATATTTCGTGGACCATTCGGCGAAACGTTCCACAAAGTGATAGCACACCAATCGGGAACAATCCGCACGTTTCGGTATATTACTTGTCTCTGTAGTGTAAAAACTGTGGGAGGAGTCTACAAGCATTATCAAGTCTAGCAGATGAAGTCACATGCATTTGGGGTGTCTCAGCATCTTGTGTTTACAACCACTGTTTCCTAGCAACGCTCATGCCCTGTTTATGCTTCCCAAATACTACTTCATCAAAACTGCCCCATCAGAATTACCCCATCAAAACTGCCCCATCATATTCCTCTATTATAAATCAGTACATGGTGTGTCTGTCCCCTCCCCCGGGCTCTGTAATCAGCTGAGATGCTCCAGCCACCTTCCCCCCTGTGTATAACAGAAGCTTTGGTAACCATGGCAACAAAACAAACACTAACAGTACACTCTGATTAATGGCTAAAATTTCCTGAAATGACCTCTAAACAAATGGCCGTATTTTAAAAACTATACATCCTACAGCGAAGATCTTTATATTGTGAGAATCACAAGACCCAGACCTAGATTTTGATGTATAGTATGTCTCTGAAATATTAAAAATGAAGGCACAGTGGCAGTTTAGAAATTGCCCTTCAAATTTGTAGGGGCTAGAGTGTAGTTTCAATGAATGTCAATGGACGGCGTGAGTTGCAAACAAATGGTCATATTGTGAAAACTATCAGGACTATGGCTTAGCCGTGGACATGTTTAGTGGCAGCAGGGATAGCTGAACGTTTTGATATAAGATTTGTGTAGGTGGGCTTGAAAATGAGGGAGTGGCGGCAGTTTAGAAATCATGTTCTGATTTTCCAGCTTTTGTCATCTCCCACTCTAGTTTCCCCATTCATTCCTATGGGACCAATTTCGCCGCAAAAACGACGATATTTCGTGAACCATTCGGCGAAACGTTCCACAAAGTAATAGCACACCATTCGGGAACAATCCGCACGTTTCGGTATATTACTTGTCTATGTAGTGTAAAAACTGTGGGAGGAGTTAGGGTGGTAAATTTGGCTATAATAATAAGAATAATATATATGTGAGATAACAGTAAGTGGTCTTGCTATGCAAGAACACTTAACTAGAAAAGGTACAATTTCTGGGGAAATTGTGAAAAGTGTTCTTGCCTCTACAACTGGAGTGGGCGGAATAACTGGATGGAGTGGCTTGAGTAACTGTGAAAAGTGTTAAAAAGCTTAATATTTTAAAAAGTATAAATAGTAGTAAAAAAGTTGAAGTCCCATCATTAGCTGAAAGAGCTGAACATTTTTTTCAAAAGTTTTTTTTTTCAAAAATGAATTATTTTTTTTCAAAAATGATTTTTTTTTTTAACCACTTCAGCCCCGGAAGGTTTTACCCCCTTCCTGACCAGAGCACTTTTTACAATTCGGCACTGCGTCGCTTTAACTGCTAATTGCGCGGTCATGCAATGCTGTACCCAAACGAAATTTGCGTCCTTTTCTTCCCACAAATAGAGCTTTCTTTTGATGGTATTTGATCACCTCTGCCGTTTTTATTTTTTGCGCTATACACGGAAAAAGACCGAAAATTTTGAAAAAAAAAGATATTTTCTACTTTTTGTTCTAAAAAAAATCCAATAAACTCAATTTTAGTCATACATTTAGGCCAAAATGTATTCGGCCACATGTCTTTGGTAAAAAAAATGTCAATAAGTGTATATTTATTGGTTTGCGCAAAAGTTATAGCGCCTACAAACTAGGGTACATTTTCTGGAATTTACACAGCCTTTAATTTATGACTGCCTATGTCGTTTCTTGAGGTGCTAAAATGGCAGGGCAGTACAAAACCCCCACAAATGACCCCATTTTAGAAAGTAGACACCCCAAGGAAATTGCTGAGAGGCATGTTGAGCCCATTGAATATTAATTTTTTTTGTCCCAAGTGATTGAATAATGACAAAAAAAAAATTACAAAAAGTTGTCACTAAATGATATATTGCTCACACAGGCCATGGGCATATGTGGAATTGCACCCCAAGATACATTTAGCTGCTTCTTCTGAGTATGGGGATACCACATGTGTGGGACTTTTTGGGAGCCTAGTCGCGTACAGGGCCCCGAAAACCAATCACTGCCTTCAGGATTTCTAAGGGCGTACATTTTTGATTTTACTCCTCACTACCTATCACAGTTTTGAAGGCCATAAAATGCCCAGATGGCATAAAACCCCCCCAAATGACCCCATTTTGGAAAGTAGACACCAAGCTATTTGCTTTGAGGCATGTTGAGTCCATGGAATGTTTTATATTTTGACACAAGTTGCGGGAAAGTGACAAATTTTTTTTTTTTTTTTTGCACAAAGTTGTCACTAAATGATATATTGCTCACACAGGCCATGGGCATATGTGGAATTGCACCCCAAAATACATTTAGCTACTTCTCCTGAGTACGGGGATACCACATGTGTGGGACTTTTTGGGAGCCTAGCCGCGTACGGGGCCCCGAAAACCAATAACCGCCTTCAGGATTTCTAAGGGTGTAAATTTTTGATTTCACTCTTCACTGCCTATCACAGTTTCGGAGGCCATGGAATGCCCAGGTGGCACAAACCCCCCCAAATTACCCCATTTTGGAAAGTAGACACCCCAAGCTATTTGCTGAGAGGCATGGTGAGTATTTTGCAGCTCTCATTTGTTTTTGAAAATGAAGAAAGACGAGAAAAAACATTTTTTTTTTCTTTTTTCAATTTTCAAAACTTTGTGACAAAAAGTGAGGTCTGCAAAATACTCACTATACTTCTTATCAAATAGCTTGGGGTGTCTACTTTCCAAAATGGGGTCATTTGGGGGGGGGTTTTGCCACTTGGGCATTCCATGGCCTCCGAAACTGTGATAGGCAGTGAAGAGTGAAATCAAAAATTTACGGCCTTAGAAAGCCTGAAGGCGGTGCTTGGTTTTTGGGGTCCCGTACGCGGCTAGGCTCCCAAAAAGTCTCACACATGTGGTATCCCCGTACTCAGGAGAAGCAACAGAATGCATTTTGGGGTGTAATTTCACATATTCCCATGGCATGTTTGAGCAATATATCATTTAGTGACAACTTTGCGCAAAAAAAAATAAAAAAAATAAAAAATTGTCTCTTTCCAGGCAACTTGTGTCACAATATAAAATATTCCATGGACTCGACATGCCTCTCAGCAAATAGCTTGGGGTGTCTACTTTCCAAAATGGGGTCATTTGGGGGGGTTTTGAACTGTCCTGGCATTTTATGCACAACATTTAGAAGTTTATGTCACACATCACCCACTCTTCTAACCACTTGAAGACAAAGCCCTTTCTGACACTTTTTGATTACATAAAAAAATAATTTTTTTTTGCAAGAAAATTACTTTGAACCCCCAAACATTATATATTTTTTTAAAGCAAATGCCCTACAGATTAAAATGGTGGGTGTTTCATTTATTTTTTTCACACAGTATTTGCGCAGCGATTTTTCAAACGCATTTTTTGGGGAAAAAACACACTTTTTTAAATTTTAATGCACTAAAACACACTATATTGCCCAAATGTTTGATGAAATAAAAAATATGATCTTAGGCCGAGTACATGGATACCAAACATGACATGCTTTAAAATTGCGCACAAACGTGCAGTGGCGACTAACTAAATACATTTTTAAAAGCCTTTAAAAGCCTTTACAGGTTACCACTTTAGATTTACAGAGGAGGTCTACTGCTAAAATTACTGCCCTCGATCTGACGTTCGCGGTGATACCTCACATGCATGGTGCAATTGCTGTTTACATTTGACGCCAGACCGACGCTTGCGTTCGCCTTAGCGCGAAAGCAGGGGGGACAGGGGTGCTTTTTTTTTTTTTTCTTTATTATTATTATTTTTTTTATCTTATTTTAAAACTGTTCCTTTCATTTTTTTTTTTTAAATCATTTTTATTGTTATCTCAGGGAATGTAAATATCCCCTATCATAGCAATAGGTAGTGACAGGTACTCTTTTTTGAAAAAATTGGGGTCTATTAGACCCTAGATTTCTCCTCTGCCCTCAAAGCATCTGACCACACCAAGATCGGTGTGATAAAATGCTTTCCCAATTTCCCAATAGCGCTGTTTACATCCGGCGAAATCTAAGTCATAAAATGCTCGTAGCTTCCGGTTTCTTAGGCCATAGAGATGATTGGAGCCACTCTGGTCTCTAATCAGCTCTATGGTCAGCTGGCTTCATTTTCAGGTTCCCTGTTGAGACAGGAGAGCCAGAGAAAAACACGGAAGACGTTGGGGGGGGGCATTCCCTCCCACTGCTTGTAAAAGCAGTCTAGAGGCTAATTAGCTGCTAGGATTGCTTTTACATGAAAGCCGACCGCTGGCTGAAAAGAATGATACCAAGATGATACCTAAACCTGCAGGCATCATTCTGGTATAACCACTCAAAGTCGTGAATGGCGTACCTGAAGACAAAAAAATGGTTAACAATAAAGCACAGTAAACGGTAAAGTATAAAAAATTGCATACCTGAAAAGCAAACATGATAAAACATAATAACAATAAAACATTGCAGAATAGAATACAGTAAAAAAGAGCAGAACAATAGAGAGAGAGAATAGAGAGAGAGAGAGAACAATAAAACGACAACTATTATTTTTTATTTTATATTTTTGTTTGTGTTTTTTTTTTTTTTTTTTACACTTTTTTTTGTAACTAACTTTTATAACTGTAACCGGTTCCAGGTTCGGGTCTCTCAAAATGCGATGGCATCTTGGGAGACCCTGTGAAAGTGTGCCTAGTCTGTGCAATGCTGTACCCTACGCTAATACTCAACTAGTGAATGGTAGCGTTCAAAACATTCACCAATGCAAAGACCAGGATTGTCAGGACAGGAGAGACAATAATAGCGGGTGTCACGCCTATATCCGCGCTTGCTGCAGACACGACATCTTTTTTGGGGGGGTTCGTTGGGTAGGGGTACTCGGGAGGACATAAAGAAAATGCCTCTCATGCAGCCGACTGCATTTGGTTGGGGATGTGAATGGGGGAAGTACGGGCACTGCAGAAGTGGTGGGTTCCCAATTAGGATTGGCGAATGCAGCAGGAAGGGCATTATGGGCACGACGGGCCTGTGTTTGTCTTTTTGGTGGCAGCAGGACACTACTTGTGCTTGCCACCTCACCAGCTTGAACTGCACTTATGGGACTCGCCACGTCACCAAGTGTTACTGCAGTGCTGGTTTGACTACGACCGGGGTGTACTAGGCCGCTGGTGCTTGCCAGTTCACCAAAACGCTACAAAAAAAACTGTTAGCGATCGCAGGGATCAGGCCTGACTCTGCGAACGCTGCAGTTATGCGTTTAGTGTTTTGTAAGTGTCAGTGATCGATCGATACTGCACTTGGGTGGGCTGGGCTAGGCCGGGCGGAGGGGCAAAACGCAGGTGCTAGCAGGTATCTGGGCTGATCCCGCTAACACTGCGTTTGTGGGAACCCTAAACTGCTGGGGACGCTAGTATAGATCTGATCGGATCAGATATTGATCCGTTCAGATACTATACCACTAAGGGAGGTGTACGGTGCGTGGGTGTTAGCGGTACTGGCGCTAACCTGGCGCTGCCTGGGGCTGGTGCTTGCCAGTTCACCAAAACGCTACCAAGAAAACTGTTAGCGATCGCAGGGATCAGGCCTGACTCTGCGAACGCTGCAGTTATTTGTTTAGTGTTTTGTAAGTGACAGTGATCGATCGATACTGCACTTGGGTGGGCTGGGCTGGGCTGGGCCGAGCGGAGGGGAAAAACGCAGGTGCTAGCAGGTATCTGGGCTGATCCCGCTAACACTGCGTTTGTGGGAACCCTAAACTGCTGGGGACGCTAGTATAGATCTGATCAGATCAGATATTGATCCGATCAGATACTATACCACCAAGGGAGTTGTACGGGTGTACGGTGCGTGCGTGGGTGTTAGCTGTACTGGCGCTAACCTGACGCTGCCTCGGGCTGGTGCTTGCCAGTTCGCCAAAACGCTACCAAAAAAACTGTTAGCGATCGCAGGGATCAGGCCTGACTCTGCGAACGCTGCAGTTATGCGTTTAGTGTTTTGTAAGTGACAGTGATCGATCGATACTGCACTTGGGTGGGCTGGGCTGGGCTGGGCCAGGCGGAGGGGCAAAACGCAGGTGCTAGCGGGTATCTGGGCTGATCCCACTAACACTGCGTTTTTGGGAACCCTAAACTGCTGGGGATGCTAGTATAGATCTGATCGGATCAGATATTGATCCGTACAGATACTATAGAACTAAGGGAGGCGTATGCTGCGTGCGTGGGTGTTAGCGGTACTGGCACTAATCTGATGCTGCCTGGGGCGACGCATATCACCGCCGGGCGATCAGGGGGCTAAACCTTTATTTGGTAATAAACGGCGGGTGCCCTGACACTATAAAAAATAAACGAACTAACCAGCGTCACCCATAACACTTATACGGTGATCAGTGGTGAAAGGGTTAACTAGGGGGCAATCAAGGGGTTAAAACATTTATTAGATAGTATATGGGGGTCCCTGACACTATAAAACGCTGACGGCGAACCTAAATATTTACCTCCCTAACTAGCGTCACCAGTGACACTAATACAGCGATCAGAAAAATGATCGCTTAGCAACACTGGTGACAGGGGGTGATCAAGGGGTTAAAACTTTATTAGGGGGGGTTAGGGGGGTACCCTAGACCTAAAGGGGGCTACCACTCACTGCCCTAACACTGTAACTGTCACAAACTGACACCAATCAGTAATCAGAAAAAAATAAAAAAATAAAAAAAATACTGCTTGGTGTCAGTTTGTGACAGGGGGGGGGGATCGGGGTGTTTTATGTGCCTGGCATGTTCTACTGTGTGTGCGTAGTGTTTTGTGCACTTACATGTCTTCTCTCCTTGGCGCTGGAACGGAAACTGCCAAGCCGAGGAGAGATGACATCACATCCTCTGCCTGTGTGAAACTACACACAGGCAGGGGAGGATTCCGATTGGCTGGGAGCGATCGCGAGGGGGGGGCCACGATCGGATGGTCTCCCCCTCGCCTCCCAACGCTCCCAGTCAAATGCCGACCGCCGCTGGCACCGGGGGGGGGTCCAATAGGACCCCCCGCCCGTGGGAGGCAGATCACGTACAGGTACGTGATTCTGCCTGCCCGTGCCATTCTGCCGACGTATATCTACGTTAGGCGGTCGGCAAGTGGTTAATTGAATTTTTTTTTTTCAAAAATGAATTTTTTTTTTTCAAAAATGATTTTTTTTTTCAAAAATGATTTTTTTTTTTTTCAAAAATGATTTTTTCTTTTAAAAAATGTATTTTTTTTTTTTTCAAAAATGAATTTTTTTTTTCAAAAATGAATTATTTTTTTTCAAAAATGAATTTTTTTTCAAAAATATTTTTTTTTTATGGGGCGGTCATAATGTTTTGGCTGATCATGGGGTTGTCAGCTTTTGTCACCTCCCACTCTAGTTTTGAACATTTCGCCATTCATTCCTATGGGACCAATTTTGTCGCAAAAACGACGATATTTCGTGAACCATTCGGCGAAACGTTCCAGAAAATAATAGCACACCAATTAAATGACATTGATTCCGGAATCATACTGGTATATTTCAGCTTTTCACAAAGTTCCACAAGGTAATAGCACACCTATTAAATGACATTGAACATTTCACCATTCATTCCTATGGGACCAATATTGCCGCAAAAACGACGATATTTCGTGAACCATTCGGTGAAACGTTCCACAAAGTAATAGCACACCAATCGGGAACAATCCACAAGTTTCGGTATATTACTTGTCTCTGTAGTGTAAAAAAACTGTGGGAGGAGTCTACAAGCATTATCAAGTCTAGCAGATGAAGTCACATGCATTTGGGGTGTCTCAGCATCTTGTGTTTACAACCACTGTTTCCTAGCAACGCTCATGCCCTGTTTATGCTTCACAAATACTGCTCCATACACAATAGACAGGACCATGATAGATGTAGTAACTATGCAGTAATTCAAATGGCCGTATTTTAAAAACTATAAATCCTACAGCGAAGATCTTTATATTGTGAGAATCACAAGACCCAGACCGAGATTTTGATGTATAGTATGTCTCTGAAATATTTAGAAATTGCAGTTTAGAAATTGCCCTTCAAATTTGAAGGGGCTAGAGTGTAGTTTCAATGAATGTCAATGGACGGCGTGAGTTGCAAACAAATGGTCATATTTTGAAAACTATCAGGACTATGGCTTAGCTGTGGACATGTTTAGTGGCAGCAGGGATAGCTGAACGTTTTGATATAAGATTTGTGTAGGTGGGCTTGAAAATGAGGGAGTGGCGGCAGCTTAGAAATCAAGTTCTGATTTTTCAGCTTTTGTCACCTCCCACTCTAGTTTCCCCATTCATTCCTATGGGACCAATTTCGCCGCAAAAATGACGATATTTCGTGAACCATTCAGCGAAACGTTCCACAAAATAATAGCACACCATTCGGGAACAATCCGCACGTTTCGGTATATTACTTGTCTATGTAGTGTAAAAATTGTGGGAGGAGTTAGGGTGGTAAATTTGGCTATAATAAGAATAATAAGAACTAGAAAAGGTACAATTTCTGGGGAAATTGTGAAAAGTGTTCTTGGGCGGAGTAACTGGGTGGAGTGGCTTGAGTAACTGTTGTGTGGTTGGAGTGGCTGGAGTAACTGTGAAAAGTGTTAAAAAGCTTAATATTTTAAAAAGTATAAATAGTAGTAAAAAAGTTGAAGTCTCATCATTAGCTGAAAGAGCTGAACATTTTTTTCAAAAATTATGATTTTTTTTTTCAAAAATTATGATTTTTTTTTTTCAAAAATTATGAATTTTTTTTTTCAAAAATTATGAATTTTTTTTTAAAAAAAGTTTTTTTTTTCGAAAATATTTTTTTTTTTCAAAAATGATTTTATTTTTATTTTTTTCAAAAATTATTATTTTTTTTTTCAAAAATTATTTATTTTTTTTTCAAAAATATTTTTTTTTTTACATGGGGCGGTCATAATGTTTTGGCTGATCATGGGGTGGTCATAATGTTTTGGCTGATCATGGGGTTGTCAGCTTTTGTCACCTCCCACTCTAGTTTTGAACATTTCGCCATTCATTCCTATGGGACCAATTTCGCTGCAAAAATGACATTTTGTGGACCATTCGGCGAAACGTTCCACAAAGTAATAACACACCAATCGGGAACAATCCGCTCGTTTCGGTATATTACTTGTCTCTGTAGTGTAAAAACTGTGGGAGGAGTCTACAAGCATTATCAAGTCTAGCAGATGAAGTCACATGCATTTGGGGTGTCTCAGCATCTTGTGTTTACAACCACTGTTTCCTAGCAAGGCTCATGCCCTGTTTATGCTTCCCAAATACTACTTCATCAAAACTGCCCCATCAGAATTACCCCATCAAAACTGCCCCATCATATTCCTCTATTATAAATCAGTACATGGTGTGTCTCTCCCCTCCCCCGGGCTCTGTAATCAGAGCTGAGATGCTCCAGCCACCTCCCCCCCTGTGTATAACAGAAGCTTTGGTAACCATGGCAACAAAACAAACACAGTACACTCTGATTAATGGCTAAAATTTCCTGAAATGACCTCTAAACAAATGGCCGTATTTTATAAACTATACATCCTACAGCGAAGATCTTTATATTGTGAGAATCACAAGACCCAGACCTGGATTTTGATGTATAGTATGTCTCTGAAATATTAAAAATGGAGGCACAGTCGCAGTTTAGAAATTGCCCTTCAAATTTGAAGGGGCTAGAGTGTAGTTTCAATGAATGTCAATGGACGGCGTGAGTTGCAAACAAATGGTCATATTGTGAAAACTATCAGGACTATGGCTTAGCCGTGGACATGTTTAGTGGCAGCAGGGATAGCTGAACGTTTTGATATAAGATTTGTGTAGGTGGGCTTGAAAATGAGGGAGTGGCGGCAGTTTAGAAATCATGTTCTGATTTTTCAGCTTTTGTCACCTCCCACTCTAGCTTCCCCATTCATTCCTATGGGACCAATTTCGCTGCAAAAACAACGATATTTCGTGAACCATTCGGCGAAACGTTCCACAATATAATAGCACACCATTCGGGAACAATCCGCACGTTTCGGTATATTACTTGTCTATGTAGTGTAAAAACTGTGGGAGGAGTTAGGGTGGTAAATTTGGCTATAATAATAATAATAATAACTAGAAAAGGTACAATTTCTGGGGAAATTGTGAAAGTGTTCTTGCCTCTACAACTGGAGTGGGCGGAGTAACTGGGTGGGGTGGAGTGGCTTGAGTAACTGTGAAAAGTGTTAAAAAGCTTAATATTTTAAAAAGTATAAACAGTAGTAAAAAAGTTCCATCATTCGCTGAAAGAGCTGAACATTTTTTTCAAAAGTAATTTTTTTTCTTCAAAAATGATTTTTTTTTTCAAAAGTAATTTTTTTTTTTCAAAGGTAATTTTTTTTTTCAAAAATGAATTTTTTTATTTCAAAAATAATTTTTTTTTCGAAATTATTATTTTTTTTAAAGTAATTTTTTTTTCAAAAATAATTTTTTTTTTTCAAAAATATTTTTTTTTTTCAAATATATTTTTTTTTCAAAAATAATTTTTTTTAAAAGAAATTTTTTTTTCAAAAATATTTTTTTTTTTCAAAAATATTTTTTTTTTTCAAAAATAATTTTTTTTTTCAAAAATATATATTTTTTTTTTTCAAAAATGATTTTTTTTTTTCAAAAATAATTTTTTTACTTTTTTCAAAAAATTTTTTTTTTTTTCAAAAATATTTTTTTTTTTACATGGGGCGGTCATAATGTTTTGGCTGATCATGGGGTGGTCATAATGTTTTGGCTGATCATGGGGTTGTCAGCTTTTGTCACTTCCCACTCTAGTTTTGAACATTTCGCCATTCATTCCTATGGGACCAATTTCGCCGCAAAAACATCATTTCGTGGACCATTCGGCGAAACGTTCCACAAAGTGATAGCACACCAATCGGGAACAATCCGCTCGTTTCGGTATATTATTTGTCTCTGTAGTGTGAAAACTGTGGGAGGAGTCTACAAGCATTATCAAGTCTAGCAGATGAAGTCACATGCATTTGGAGTGTCTCAGCATCTTGTGTTTACAACCACTGTTTCCTAGCAACGCTCATGCCCTGTTTATGCTTCCCAAATACTACTTCATCAAAACTGCCCCATCAGAATTACCCCATCAAAACTGCCCTATCATATTCCTCTATTATAAATCAGTACATGGTGTGTCTGTCCCCTCCCCCGGGCTCTGTAATCAGCTGAGATGCTCCAGCCACCTTCCCCCCTGTGTATAACAGAAGCTTTGGTAACCATGGCAACAAAACAAACACAGTACACTCTGATTAATGGCTAAAATTTCCTGAAATGACCTCTAAACAAATGGCCGTATTTTAAAAACTATACATCCTACAGCGAAGATCTTTATATTGTGAGAATCACAAGACCCAGACCTAGATTTTGATGTATAGTATGTCTCTGAAATATTAAAAATGAAGGCACAGTCGCAGTTTAGAAATTGCCCTTCAAATTTGGAGGGGGCTAGAGTGTAGTTTCAATGAATGTCAATGGACGGCGTGAGTTGCAAACAAATGGTCATATTGTGAAAACTATCAGGACTATGGCTTAGCCGTGGACATGTTTAGTGGCAGCAGGGTTAGCTGAACGTTTTGATATAAGATTTGTGTAGGTGGGCTTGAAAATGAGGGAGTGGCGGCAGTTTAGAAATCATGTTCTGATTTTCCAGCTTTTGTCATCTCCCACTCTAGTTTCCCCATTCATTCCTATGGGACCAATTTCGCCGCAAAAACGACGATATTTCGTGAACCATTCGGCGAAACGTTCCACAAAGTAATAGCACACCATTCGGGAACAATCCGCACGTTTCGGTATATTACTTGTCTATGTAGTGTAAAAACTGTGGGAGGAGTTAGGGTGGTAAATTTGGCTATAATAATAAGAATAATATATATGTGAGATAACAGTAAGTGGTCTTGCTATGCAAGAACACTTAATAACTAGAAAAGGTACAATTTCTGGGGAAATTGTGAAAAGTGTTGTTGCCTCTACAACTGGAGTGGGCGGAGTAACTGGGTGGGGTGGAGTGGCTTGAGTAACTGTGAAAAGTGTTAAAAAGCTTAATATTTTAAAAAGTATAAATAGTAGTAAAAAAGTTCCATCATTAGCTGAAAGAGCTGAACATTTTTTTCAAAAGTAATTTTTTTTTTTCAAAAATGAATTTTTTTTTTCAAAAATGAATTTTTTTTATTCAAAAATGATTTTTCTTCAAAAATGATTTTTTTTTCTCAAAAATAATTTTTTTTTTCGAAATTATTTTTTTTTTAAGTAATTTTTTTTTCAAAAATATTTTTTTTTTTTCAAAAATAATTTTTTTTTTCTCAAAAATAATTTTTTTTTTTCAAAAATAATTTTTTTTTCGAAATTATTATTTTTTTTAAAGTAATTTTTTTTTTCAAAAATATTTTTTTTTTTTTCAAAAATAATTTTTTTTTTTTCAAAAATAGTTTTTTTTTTTCAAAAATAGTTTTTTTTTTTTTCAAAAATAATTTTTTTTTTTCAAAAATAATTTTTTTTTTTTCAAAAATATATATATTTTTTTTTTCAAAAATATATTTTTTTTTTTCATGGGGCGGTCATAATGTTTCAGCTGATCATGGGGTTGTCAGCTTTTGTCACCTCCCGCTCTAGTTTTGAACATTTCACCATTCATTCCTATGGGACCAATTTCACCGCAAAAACGACGATATTTCGTGAACCATTTGGCGAAACGTTCCACAAAGTAATAGCACACCAATTAAATGACATTGAGGCCGGATTCACACTGGTATTTTTCAGCTTTTCACAAAGTTCCACAAGGTAATAGCACACCAATAAAATGACATTGAACATTTCGCAATTCATTCCTATGGGACCAATATTGCCGCAAAAAACTACGATATTTCGTGGACCATTCGGCGAAATATTCCACAAAGTAATAACACACCAATCGGGAACAATCCGCACGTTTCTGTATATTACTTGTCTATGTAGTGTAAAAACAGTGGGAGGAGTCTACAAGCATTATCAAGTCTAGCAGATGAAGTCACATGCATTTGGGGTGTCTCAGCATCTTGTGTTTACAACCACTGTTTTCTAGCAACGCTCATGTCCTGTTTATGCTTCCCAAATACTACTTCATCAAAACTGCCCCATCAGAATTACCCCATCAAAACTGCCCCATCAGAATTGCCCTATCAAAACTGCCCCATCATATTCCTCTATTATAAATCAGTACATGGTGTGTCTGTCCCCTCCCCCGGGCTCTGTAATCAGAGCTGAGATGCTCCAGCCACCTCCCCCCTGTGTATAACAGAAGCTTTGGTAACCATGGCAACAAAACAAACACTAACAGTACACTCTGATTAATGGCTAAAATTTCCTGAAATGACCTCTAAACAAATGGCCATATTTTAAAAACTATACATCCTACAGCGAAGATCTTTATATTGTGAGAATCACAAGACCCAGACCTAGATTTTGATGTATAGAATGTCTCTGAAATATTAAAAATGGAGGCACAGTCGCAGTTTAGAAATTGCCCTTCAAATTTGAAGGGGCTAGAGTGTAGTTTCAATGAATGTCAATGGACGGCGTGAGTTGCAAACAAATGGTCATATTGTGAAAACTATCAGGACTATGGCTTAGCCGTGGACATGTTTAGTGGAAGCAGGGGTAGCTGAACGTTTTGATATAAGATTTGTGTAGGTGGGCTTGAAAATGAGGGAGTGGCGGCAGTTTAGAAATCATGTTCTGATTTTCCAGCTTTTGTCACCTCCCACTCTAGTTTCCCCATTCATTCCTATGGGACCAATTTCGCCGCAAAAACGACGATATTTCGTGAACCATTCGGCGAAACGTTCCACAAAGTAATAGCACACCATTCGGGAACAATCCGCACGTTTCGGTATATTACTTGTCTATGTAGTGTAAAAACTGTGGGAGGAGTTAGGGTGGTAAATTTGGCTATAATAATAATAAGAATAATATATATGTGAGATAACAATAAGTGGTCTTGCTATGCAAGAACACTTAACTAGAAAAGGTACAATTTCTGGGGAAATTGTGAAAAGTGTTCTTGCCTCTACAACTGGAGTGGGCGGAGTAACTGGGTGGGGTGGAGTGGCTTGAGTAACTGTGAAAAGTGTTAAAAAGCTTAATATTTTAAAAAGTATAAATAGTAGTAAAAAAGTTGAAGTCTCATCATTAGCTGAAAGAGCTGAACATTTTTTTCAAAAATTATGATTTTTTTTTTCAAAAATTATGATTTTTTTTTTTCAAAAAGTATAAAAAAAATTTTCAAAAAAGATTTTTTTCAAAAATGATTTTTTTTTCAAAAAAATTTTTTTTTTCAAAAATAATTTTTTTTTCAAAAATATTTTTTTTTCAAAAATATTTTTTTTTTCAGAAATGATTTTATTTTTATTTTTTTCAAAAATTATTATTTTTTTTTTCAAAAATTATTTTTTTTTTTTCAAAAATATATTTTTTTTTACATGGGGCGGTCATAATGTTTTGGCTGATCATGGGGTGGTCATAATGTTTTGGCTGATCATGGGGTTGTCAGCTTTTGTCACCTCCCACTCTAGTTTTGAACATTTCGCCATTCATTCCCATGGGACCAATTTCGCCGCAAAAACGACATTTCGTGGACCATTCGGCGAAACGTTCCACAATGTAATAACACACCAATCGGGAACAATCCGCTCGTTTCGGTATATTACTTGTCTCTGTAGTGTAAAAACTGTGGGAGGAGTCTACAAGCATTATCAAGTCTAGCAGATGAAGTCACATGCATTTGGGTTGTCTCAGCATCTTGTGTTTACAACCACTGTTTCTTAGCAACGCTCATGCCCTGTTTATGCTTCCCAAATACTACTTCATCAAAACTGCCCCATCAGAATTACCCCATCAAAACTGCCCCATCATATTCCTCTATTATAAATCAGTACATGGTGTGTCTGTCCCCTCCCCCGGGCTCTGTAATCAGAGCTGAGATTCTCCAGCCACCTCCCCCCCTGTGTATAACAGAAGCTTTGGTAACCATGGCAACAAAACAAACACTAACAGTACACTCTGATTAATGGTTAAAATTTCCTGAAATGACCTCTAAACAAATGGCCGTATTTTAAAAACTATACATCCTACAGCGAAGATCTTTATATTGTGAGAATCAGAAGACCCAGACCTAGATTTTGATACATAGTATGTCTCTGAAATATTAAAATTGAAGGCACGTTCGCAGTTTAGAAATTGCCCTTCAAATTTGAAGGGGCTAGAGTGTAGTTTCAATGAATGTCAATGGACGGCGTGAGTTGCAAACAAATGGTCATATTGTGAAAACTATCAGGACTATGGCTTAGCCGTGGACATGTTTAGTGGCAGCAGGGATAGCTGAACGTTTTGATATAAGATTTGTGTAGGTGGGCTTGAAAATGAGGGAGTGGTGGCAGTTTAGAAATCATGTTCTGATTTTTCAGCTTTTGTCACCTCCCACTCTAGCTTCCCCATTCATTCCTATGGGACCAATTTCGCCGCAAAAACAATGATATTTCGCGAACCATTTGGCGAAACGTTCCACAAAATAATAGCACACCATTCGGGAACAATCCGCACGTTTCGGTATATTATTTGTCTATGTAGTGTAAAAATTGTGGGAGGAGTTAGGGTGGTAAATTTGGCTATAATAATAATAAGAATAATAATATATATGTGAGATAACAATAAGTGGTCTTGCTATGCAAGAACACTTAATAACTAGAAAAGGTACAATTTCTGGGGAAATTGTGAAAAGTGTTCTTGCCTCTACAACTGGAGTGGGCGGAGTAACTGGGTGGAGTGGCTTGAGTAACTGTGAAAAGTGTTAAAAAGCTTAATATTTTAAAAAGTATAAATAGTAGTAAAACAGTTGAAGTCCCATCATTAGCTGAAAGAGCTGAACATTTTTTTCAAAAGTTTTTTTTTTCAAAAATGAATTATTTTTTTTCAAAAAATTTTTATTTTTTTTTTTTTAAACGAAATTTTTTTTTTCAAAAATAATTTTTTTTTTCAAAAACTGCCATCAAAACTGCCCCATCAGAATTGCCCCATCAAAACTGCCCCATCATATTCCTCTATTATAAATCAGTACATGGTGTGTCTGTCCCCTCCCCCGGGCTCTGTAATCAGAGCTGAGATGCTCCAGCCACCTCCCCCCCTGTGTATAACAGAAGCTTTGGTAACCATGGCAACAAAACAAACACAGTACACTCTGATTAATGGCAAAAATTTCCTGAAATGACCTCTAAACAAAAAGCTTTTTCCCAAAAACTATAAATCCTACAGCGAAGATCTTTATATTGTGAGAATCACAAGACCCAGACCTAGATTTTGATGTATAGTATGTCTCTGAAATATTAAAAATGGAGGCACGGTCGCAGTTTAGAAATTGCCCTTCAAATTTGAAGGGGCTAGAGTGTAGTTTCAATGAATGTCAATGGACGGCGTGAGTTGCAAACAAATGGTCATATTGTGAAAACTATCAGGACTATGGCTTAGCCGTGGACATGTTTAGTGGCAGCAGGGATAGCTGAACGTTTTGATATAAGATTTGTGTAGGTGGGCTTGAAAATGAGGGAGTGGCGGCAGTTTACAAATCATGTTCTGATTTTTCAGCTTTTGTCACCTCCCACTCTAGTTTCCCCATTCATTCTTATGGGACCAATTTCGCCGCAAAAACGACGATATTTCGTGAACCATTCGGCAAAACGTTCCACAAAATAATAGCACACCATTCGGGAACAATCCGCATGTTTCTGTATATTACTTGTCTATGTAGTGTAAAAACTGTGGGAGGAGTTAGGGTGGTAAATTTGGCTATAATAATAATAAGAACTAGAAAAGCTACAATTTCTGGGGAAATTGTGAAAAGTGTTCTTGCCTCTACATCTGGAGTGGGTGGAGTAACTGGGGGGAGTGGCTGGAGTAACTGTTGTGTGGTTGGAGTAACTGTGGAAAGGTTGAACTGGGCAGATGGGCAGAGTAACTGTGTGGAGTGTTTGTAGTGAGTAAAGATAGTAAACATTACACTAACCAATTGATTGATCAAATTTAAAAAGTGCACAAGTGCTAATGATGTAGAAGATAGAAATATCGGTAAATGACTTTGTCGGACACAGACTTAAGGGTTACCAGGATTTATTCCGCCCCAGCCAAAGCATAGCACCTGACGGACTCGCGTCCCAAAATCAAGTGTGTCAAAAACAGTTTACACAGTGTACATATAATTTCAATATATTGCATCACAAGTGAACTGGCGGTATATTTCCGTTATACATTGTATTAACATTTTGAACAGTCAACTTTTTGAACTTTTTGGATACAAGGCAATTCATTAAAGCATATACTTTAAACCCTTACAGATTTTCAGTTTCTCTGCAGTTTTGCTCCTTGCTGTTTCTTTATCTGTCTTACTAATCAGCAAGCAGGCTATAGCACAGGAAGGAGAGGGTGAGTGTGATGAGGACAGATGTCTGTGATGGATGGGGGGGAGTAAGTGAGTTCAGTGTCTAACAAGTACACCGAACATGAAATATAGAGAATGATTTTTAGCTAATTGTAAATGGTCCCACATAACTAAAACTGACATAAAACTCACATAACATAAACTGACCCTCATTGCCACTGTATTATCTGTTTGATGACCACTGTCTCACAACCACTGTTTCCTGGCATCACTCGTGCCCTGTTTATGCAGGCTCTAAGCGTGTTCTAAACCACTGTTCAAAACACAATACACAGGATCATGATAGCTGTAATAACTGTGCAGTACTCCTGACTGGAGACAGTGCTGCACCCTGGAGATGTAAATATGATCCAACAGTGTGTTTTTTTCTGTGGTGGCTGCCCAGACCAGTTGGGTATATCCTCTTGAGTGAAGAAGGTCAGATATTGGCTTCTTTTCTTTGCACAGAAAATCTTCATTGAAATCTCCACAGAGTATTATAGGTTGGCAATCCATTATTTCCAAAGATTCCAAGAGGCCCAGCAGGTTAGTAAGGAATTGGCCAATACTGTAATCCAGTGGCCTGTAAACAACAGCGATCAAAGCTTGTACAGGGGACTCCAGTTTGACAACCAAGAACTCCAAGTCAGTCACATTGTGATGATACTGCTTTTCAAAGGCCTTGAAATGGTTTCTGACATACAAGGCGACACCTCCACCCCTTTTACTTGCAATGTGAGGAAGGTTCGTGTACGAGAGGTGTCTGTTGCGTTTGAACAGCTTGTAGCCCTCCAGCTGGAGACTTTCAGCAACAGAAGAGCCTGAGAGATGAGTTTCAGTGAAACATAAAACATCTCCAAGTGTCAACTCATGGTGAGATTTGATATCTTCAATGTGAGCTGGTAATCCTTCCGTGTTGTGATGGATAATTGTTAATGTTTGCTGTTTGTCTGTTGTCTGTAGAAACTTTAAGAGGGGCATAACACTTTCCAGTGATGCATTCTTCATTGAATCCAGGGAGGCTGTGATTTCAGGATCAGCAAAGATCTTCTTCTCATCAAAGTCAGTTATGTACAGTCCTTGCAGTGTAGTCGTTCTACTCAGAGCAACATAGGCCATTCCCGGTTGGAAGACCCGTTTCAATGAGACCACTGCTGACTGTATCGACATCCCCTGACACTTATGAATCGTACATGCAAAAGCCAACTTCAGGGGGAACTGCCTGCGAACAACTCCTTTCTGTCTCAGGTTTTCCTCTACCCTTTCTATGTACACCAAGTTGTCAGCATCACAAGACGACTTGTTACGGTATCTCTGTCCTGCATTTGGATTGTCCAGCATAAGCCCAAGCTTGTTTACCGTAGTAGTACCATTCTCAGTCTGGATGATTATTCTTGCAATCTTGCCAAATGTCCCGTTAACAAGCCCGTCTTCTACATCAATGTTTTTTGTGATCATGATACGGGCACCTTCAGCTGCTTGCAGTGTGTCAATCAGATTGTCTTTGTGTCCTTTGAAAGGTTTGTGTTGCCTCAGCATCACTCCTGTCTTAGGGTCTTTTCTGTAATCGTCGGCATCTATGTTGGTGACGTTTGAATGGAGAACAGACACAGTTGCAGCATTATGTTTGTGAACCTCTTTGTTGGTGGCAAATATGTGTAGCACGTCATTAGGGCAGTGGGTGGGATCTGTAAAAGCTTGAGCAAGCAGAGCTTTGTCATCATTGCTTAAGGTGACAGTCTTCTGCTTGACTCTGATTCTATTCAAAAGCTCAGCAAATGAAATGTCATCCTTCTGTCGCATGATCTCTGTCAGCGTGATCATCTGAAAGTTGTCTTTCCAGAGGTCATTGGTATTTTCCTCAAACACGCAGAGTGGCTTACTTTTTCCCAGCGGGGGGACCTGGTAAAAGTCTCCTACTGCTAGTACTGACATACCACCAAAAGGTTCCTTACTGCCTTTGATTTGCTGTAATCTCCAGTTGATGTAGGCAAACAGGGGCTTTGAAATCATTGACACCTCGTCAATAACAATGATCTCCGCATTTGACAGCTGTGCCCTCACTTCATCTATTAGATTTCCAAGTCCTTGGTAGGGTGGCTTCAAGCTTCTTGGCAACTTCAGCAGAGAATGCAAAGTGTTGCCTGAAATGTTGAAAGCTGCTGTTCCTGTAAATGCAGTTAGTAAAACGCTGGGCATGGATATGTCTGCTTCCTCACGTAGTCTGGTAAGTTTACAGAGTATCTTTGTCGCCTCAGTATAGAGGCACTTTATCAGGTGTGATTTGCCTGTCCCTGCACCACCAGTGACAAAGTAATAGAATGGGTCAGGATTTAGGCCACGCACACGGTTAGTGCACCAGTCACAAACTGAGTAGAATGTCTGAGCTTGTGTCCGGTTAAGGTTTCTGTACATTTCCCGAAGGAAATCAGGGCACATTTGTGGGGCCTTCACAGTAAGCGCAATTCCACCTGTTTGTTTGTGACGTGTATACTCCGGAACATCATCTTGTTCATTCTCATGAAGTGGCTCCCCTTCTTTGCGTTCCTCTATACATTCCAACCTATCCAACTCAGCTTCTGGGGCAAAGGTGTTCTAAGCATCTTCAACAGGGCCGTTTTTTACAAAGTCATCCAAGACTTGTTCCACAATTTTGTTGTGTTGTTCGAACTTCTTTTGGTTGCTGGTAACAATTGCAGACACTGCTCGAATTGCTTCTTCTCCTGGTAAGCTCACACAGGCGCCTTTGTAAAAATCCTGGTGTGTTGGGAACCTTACAGTTTTCAGTGATGACTCTGAATGGTGGGGGAGGTAGAGTTTAAGCAGTCTGCCGTAGTAGTTCTCGGGGTCCTTCTTCTCTGAGAAGCGTGCGTACCTGATGATTGCAGGCTTCCCTCTCGTGCGTTTTTGAATCATTCCCATTTCATTCAATAGGCTGACACGCTTGCTGTCTTCCTTCTGCTTGCCATAGACAACCCTGTAATGGGATGCAAAGTCTGCCAGACACATGGACTCAAACTCTGGTGTTTCGGGTCTGGCTCTGTATTTGTCGACAAAACTCGTCATTCACACATTAAGAGAATCGGCTGGTTTGTTCTGCAATGCACTGAGCGGGAGACTCATTTTCAGTGCGTTGTCACCAGTTGGCAGAAAAACAACCTCACGTGAGCAAGACTTCATTTTCAGGCTGCACGTACGGGCCACAGACTCCTGGGCGCTGACCTCTCTGTGTTTTGAATAAGCCTGAAGAACCTCTTTCATTTCTTCTCGTTCTGTCGCTGTTTCTGGGCTAATTTCTTTGACTATTGTTTTGAGATAGTCACTCAGCTCCCGTTCTGGCTTGGATATGTAGGACAACATGTACATGATGCAACCATACTCATCAAGAATGTACTGGATGTCCATGTTGGCGTTCCAGGTTGTCAGCAAATGTGGATTGTAGTTGTTCACCCAGCAGTCCTTGACATCACGCTTCATTAGAATCACGCTTGAGGAGGTCAATGCCTGAATGTACGAGTTGTACTGATTCAAAGTCATATCACACTGTACCAGTAGCTGTGACATGTCTTCAAGCTGCACTTTTGGGTTATTAAGCAAATCCCAGACTGGTTTCAGTTTGTTTTTGGCTGCTTGTTGTTTCATTGCACAATCTCCTTGTTCTTCTGGCATCGGGTAAGTTATCCTCGTTTTTCTAATAGGTGGCTTTGGAAATCCAAATCTGCATACTCTGTTACCTTTCTTGCATGATTTTGAATGAGATCTGCTGTGCATTTGAAGTTCTGTTACAAATCTGTGAAGTAAGGCCTGTTTGGCTTCATCAGGCAGCTGGCATGAGATGTTATGATCTATAAAGGCACACACCTTGTCATCACTGTCTTGTCCAAATATAGGAGCTCCTGCTACCCAACAGAGACAATGTATATGAGGGCTCCCTCTCGCCTGAAATTCAACCCGGTAAAAGTAATCGATAACTTCACCAATTGGCTGTGCAGGACCCAACAGCAGCTCTCGCATCAGAGCATCAACCCGTTTGTCAAACATGCGCATGGTGGTCACTGGGTTGCCTCGAAGAATGTCACACTTTTCAGCCCAGTCTAGCCCCGCAAAATCCACCTTTTGACCTTGTTGTGCCTTTATTGCCGTTATTACCTCTGGCCATCTGAATTCTGCAGCAGAGAAGGTAAGAAAAAATGTTGGCTTACCCAATTGTCTGACCATGGCTAGCAAATTCTTCAGATTTTTATCCCAGTAAGCTGGACTCCCTCTCAGTGGTTGCATGAACCTTGTGGCATCTCGGTTTCGCACCAACCTCTCAACCTCACACTTGTCCTGTAGCAGCTTGCTGGATATTTTCCGTCCATCCCTGGTATTGGGTTTTCCTTTCCTTAACTGGATGGACATGCTGCTTTTGGCCATGTGCGTTTCTGTGACAAACTGCGCAAAGAAGAGGTAGCTTGTGTCTCTTGCAAAACGAGTATCAACACAAAAAAGCCTTGCATTGAAATACATGCTCGGGGACAGTTTGACTTGTCTTGCCTGGTCCAATGTATTCTGTCCAGTAGGGAACTGAACAGGGAAAGCCATTGCCTCAAGCCTAGGAACTTTAAAGAAGCTGACAGGTGTGTTTCCTTGTGCAGGTGCAATGCTGAATATTCCATCACCGTGTGTCAGTGCTTCCTCTCCAAGGTCAGATGGCTGCAAACAACTGTCTAGGCCAATTCCAGGTCTTAGTGTATCCTTCTCATCCTCTGCATTGGGAGGTTGTTGGTCATGGCCTTCCTGTTGCTCAGAAGCAGCCGGTAAACATGCAGACTGTACCTCTGATGGATCACAATTTTCGATGCGTTCAAGTATCTCCATCATTTCAGTTTCGTCACAACTGTCGAGTTCCATCCCATCATCATCATCATTATCATCATCATCATCAGCGATTGTCTCATCCACTCTAATTGAAATGTCACTGTAGTCGGGGTGTGTGTGAAGTAGTTTTGACAGACCTGCTACTACATTTCCCATGTTGACATTATGAAACAGCTGGTGGCCTTTGTAAGTCAGACGTCTTTTCAGCTTCACTCTGTGTAACTGGGATGTGCTGTGTGATCTTGGTAGAGTATTGACCGTGGTTTCCACCTCGGATGGCACACACACTACAGCGCCATGTATAGCTGCCTGTCGACCTTTGGGAAGTGTGATGATCTTGGCAAATGGCAGTATTTTGGCCAAAAGTTGTCTTTCCAGCACATTCAAATCGCAGAGCTCTGGGGGAATGGGCGCCAGCTCCATGTTGTTAGCCACAGCGATGGATGATTTGTGTCCTGCTTTTAAATGTGAATCACAGTTGTGACAAATCCATTCTTTGGTCCTTTCATCTGGTACGGTGCATTGTTCAGGTCCTTGACAGTGATTGTTGCACACATGGACATATTTCCCTGTCAAACAGGCAGCAACAATGTGTAGATTCTTCTTGTAATTAGTGTGAATGCAATGTTTCACTTGGTTAGGGAAAAGGGTGCGATGACACATCGTGCACACAAATGTTGGCCCAGCTTTAATGCATTCATGGAAAGTGGATATAGCTGTCTGCATTAGGCTGTTGTCCACTGGTTGACTGCATTCCCGCATGACACGAGTCCATCGTCTGTATTTCATTCTTATTTTGAAGGCACATTGCATCTTATGGGTTATGCGAAAATCTGCTTGAGTGTGACGCTTCATTTTCATGTAACTCATGCAATGTTGCAAGTGACGTTTTCTGAAAGCAGGATCATTATGGTATTTTCTGGTGATGTATTGCTTCTGCTTCAAATTGAAATCGGCATTTGTCGCATATTTTCTGGTGATGTATTGCTTCTGCTTCAAGTTGAAATCAGCATTTGTCGCATATTTTCTGGTGATGTATTGCTTCTTCTTCAAGTTGTAATCTGCATTTGTCGCATATTTTCTGGTCATGTATTGCTTCTGCTTCAAGTTGAAATCTGCATTTGTCGCATATTTTCTGGTGATGTATTGCTTCTTCTTCAAGTTGTAATCTGCATTTGTCGCATATTTTCTAGTCATGTATTGCTTCTGCTTCAAGTTGAAATCTGCATTTGTCGCATATTTTCTGGTGATGTATTGCTTCTTCTTCAAGTTGTAATCTGCATTTGTCGCATATTTTCTGGTCATGTATTGCTTCTGCTTCAAGTTGAAATCTGCATTTGTCGCATATTTTCTGGTGATGTATTGCTTCTGCTTCAAGTTGAAATCGGCATTTGTCGCATATTTTCTGGTGATGTATTGCTTCTTCTTCAAGTTGTAATCTGCATTTGTCGCATATTTTCTGGTGATGTATTGCTTCTGCTTCAAGTTGAAATCTGCATTTGTCGCATATTTTCTGGTGATGTATTGCTTCTGCTTCAAGTTGAAATTGGCATCTGTTGCATATTTGTGAATGATATATTGCTTCTGCTTCAACTTAAAATCAGCATCTGCTCTGTATCGGCTGGTGATGTATGTCCTTTTCTTATTGGTGACAGACATCTTTGTAGCCTTGAAATCACGCCTTCTTTCATTTCTGTGTCTTGTTTTCAGTTTTTGTCGTCTCTGTGCATTTAATTTGGACAATGCCTTACTGTCCTTCCATATGCCCTGTGAGGATTTTGCATCAAGTGACCGTGGAGAATGCTTGCTGGCTGGGAATCCAGTGTGTGTTGCATCTTTGGTCATCTGTGTCACTTTGTTCTCCACATGCTTTGCATTATGTGGTTTGTCAGATTGCACCAGTGGAGACAGCAAACCCTCTGACAGACGTCTTGCACGATGAAATGAGACTGGCATGAAGTCATACTGCAGTCCATCAATAGGGCCTCTGGTGTCTGTAAGGAGCAATTCATACAACTTATAAATCCTTGCCTCCATATCACTCAAATGTGTAAAAGTGATCATAACAGCTTTTCCTTTTCCAGTCGCAGGAAGTCCATCCTTATTTCGACTATGAGAATCAAACAGTCCATATCTCCCAGACTTGTCTCTGAACAATGCAATGCAATATGGCACTACTATAAAAAGTGCATGTGTAACATCTGCATTAAGGCACTGAAGTCTTGTGGAGAGGTCAACAAACCAACCTTGGTTGTCACCGTCTACCGTGTCTCTCATACATCCCGATAACACTGGAGATTTAACAACGTTATACTCATATTTGTCAGTGTTGACTCTGAGGGGCACTTCTTCCATTGTCAAGTGCTGATGCTGATAGACATTTCTTTGTTTTAGCTGTTTTATTGTTGAGCCATACAAGCTGTTGCCCTTCTTCAGTATTTGATCAAGATCACCCTTTCTCACATCATCAAGCTCACTGTGGTATGCCAAAAATGTCAGAGCCATGCATGTACACTGTTTGTTCCTTAACCTTCCATAGCCATGATGACCCTGATGAAATGATGCCTGCACAGAAATCTCACTTTTATACACATGGTTCTTGCATGCCATGGTTTTCAGAAGTGCCCATCACACTGTCACTGTGCTCTTGAACTTGACACTGAGTTGAACATGAAAATGACACCACAGGTTCACTATGTACCTCCTGGGCACATTCACTGTCACAAACCTCCATATCCACTATGCTGCTGTGGGGCTCCGGATCCAGTTTAGTCCAGCGTATCTTTGCAGCTTTATATCTCTTTCCTTTAGATGGCATGATGATATTTGTGGAAGGAGCTATAATTCCCCTCAGAGCTTTGTTCGAAGAGCTATAATTCCCCTCAGAGTTGTGTTGGAGGAGAAGCTATAATTCGCCTCAGAGCTGTGTGGGAGGAGCTATAACTCCCCTCTGAGCTGTGTGGGAGGAGCAATAATGCTATAATTCCCCTCAGAGCTGTGTGGGAGGAGATACAATTCCCCTCAGTGTTGTGTGGGAGGAGCTATAATTCCCCTTAGAGCTGTGTGGGAGAAGCTATAATTCCCCTCAGCTGTGTGGGAGGAGCTACATTTCCCATCAGAGTTGTGTGGGAGAAGCTATAATTCCCCTCAGAGCTGTTTAAAAGGAGCTATAATTCCCCTCACAGCGGTGTGGGAGAAACTATAATTCCCCTCAGAGTTGTGTGGGAGGAGCTCTAATTCTCCTCAGAGCAGTGTGGGAGGAGCTATAATGCTAAGCTGTAATTCCCCTCAGAGCTGTGTGGGAGGAGCTATAATTCCCCTCACAGCGGTGTGGGAGAAACTATAATTCCCCTCAGAGTTGTGTGGGAGGAGCTATAATTCTCCTCAGAGCTGTGTGGGAGGAGCTATAATGCTAAGCTATAATGCTATAATTCCCCTTTGAGCTGTGTGGGAGGAGCTATAATTCCCCTCAAAGCTGTATTGGAGGAGCTATAACTTCCCTCCAAGCTGTGTGGGAGGAGCTATAATGCTATAATTGTCCTTAGAGCTGTGTGAGAGGATCTATAATTCCCCTCAGAGCTTTGTGATTTTTTTTTTTCAAAAATGTTTTTTTTTCAAAAATGATTTTGTTTTTTTGTTTTTTCAAAAATGATTTTTTTAATGATTTTATTTTTTCAAAAATGATTATTTTTTTAATGATTTTTTTTCAAAAATGATTTTTTTAAATGTTTTTTCAAAAGTATTTTTTTTTCAAAAGTATTTTTTTTTCAAAAATATATTTTTTTCAAAAATATTTTTTTTTTTTCAAAAATTAATTTTTAATTTTTTTCCAAAATAATTTTTTTTTACATGGGGCGGTCATAATGTTTTGGCTGATCATGGGGTGGTCATAATGTTTTGGCTGATCATGGGTTTGTCAGCTTTTGTCACCTCCCACTCTAGTTTTGAACATTTCGCCATTCATTCCTATGGGACCAATTTCTCCGCAAAAACGACAATATTTTGTGAACCATTTGGCGAAAAAAGTTCCACAAAGTAATAGCACACCAATTGGGAACAATCCGCACGTTTCGGTATATTACTTGTCTATGTAGTGTAGAAACTGTGAAGGTATGACCACATGCATTTGGGGGGTCTCAGCATCTTGTGTTTACAACCACTGTTTCCTAGCAACGCACATGCCCTGTTTATGCTTCACAAACACTATTCAATACACAATAGACAGGATAATGATAGATTTAACAACTGTGCAGTAATTCAAATGGCCGTATTTTAAAAACTATAAATCCTACAGCGAAGATCTTTATATTGTGAGAATCACAAGACCCAGACCTAGATTTTGATATATAGTATGTCTATGAAATATTAAAATTGAAGGCACGGTCACAGTTTAGAAATTGCTCTTCAAATTTGAAGGGGCTAGAGTGTAGTTTCAATGAATGTCAATGGACGGCGTGAGTTGCAAACAAATGGTCATATTGTGAAAACTGTCAGGACTATGGCTTAGCCGTGGACATGTTTAGTGGCAGCAGGGATAGCTGAACGTTTTGATATAAGATTTGTGTAGGTGGGCTTGAAAATGAGGGAGTGGCGGCAGTTTAGAAATCATGTTCTGATTTTTCAGCTTTTGTCACCTCCCACTCTAGTTTCCCCATTCATTCCTATGGGACCAATTTCGCCGCAAAAACAACGATATTTCGTGAACCCTTTGGCGAAACGTTCCACAAAATAATAGCACACCATTCGGGAACAATCCGCACGTTTTGGTATATTACTTGTCTATGTAGTGTAAAAATTGTGGGAGGAGTTAGGGTGGTAAATTTGGCTATAATAATAAGAACTAGAAAAGGTACAATTTCTGGGGAAATTGTGAAAGTGTTCTTGCCTCTACAACTGGAGTGGGCGGAGTAACTGGGTGGGGTTGGAGTGGCTTGAGTAACTGTGAAAAGTGTTAAAAAGCTTAATATTTTAAAAAGTATAAATAGTAGTAAAAAAGTTCCATCATTCGCTGAAAGAGCTGAACATTTTTTTCAAAAGTAATTTTTTTTTTCAAAAATGAATTTTTTTTAATCAAAAATGATTTTTTTTTCTTCAAAAATGATTTTTTTTTTCAAAAGTAATTTTTTTTTTTCAAAGGTAATTTTTTTTTTCAAAAATGAATTTTTTTATTTCAAAAATAATTTTTTTTTCGAAATTATTATTTTTTTTAAAGTAATTTTTTTTTCAAAAATAATTTTTTTTTTTCAAAAATATTTTTTTTTTTCAAATTTTTTCTTTTTTTCAAAAATAATTTTTTTTTTAAAAGAAATTTTTTTTTCAAAAATATTTTTTTTTTTCAAAAATAATTTTTTTTTTTTCAAAAATATTTTTTTTTTCAAAAATATTTTTTTTTTTTTTCAAAAATGATTTTTTTTTTTTCAAAAATTATTTTTTTACTTTTTTCAAAAATTTTTTTTTTTTTCAAAAATATTTTTTTTTTTACATGGGGCGGTCATAATGTTTTGGCTGATCATGGGGTGGTCATAATGTTTTGGCTGATCATGGGGTTGTCAGCTTTTGTCACTTCCCACTCTAGTTTTGAACATTTCGCCATTCATTCCTATGGGACCAATTTGGCCGCAAAAACGTCATTTCGTGGACCATTCGGCAAAACATTCCACAAAGTAATAACACACCAATCGGGAACAATCCGCTCGTTTCGGTATATTATTTGTCTCTGTAGTGTGAAAACTGTGGGAGGAGTCTACAAGCATTATCAAGTCTAGCAGATGAAATCACATGCATTTGGAGTGTCTCAGCATCTTGTGTTTACAACCACTGTTTCCTAGCAACGCTCATGCCCTGTTTATAATTCCCAAATACTACTTCATCAAAACTGCCCCATCAGAATTACCCCATCAAAACTGCCCCATCATATTCCTCTATTATAAATCAGTACATGGTGTGTCTGTCCCCTCCCCCGGGCTCTGTAATCAGCTGAGATGCTCCAGCCACCTTCCCCCCTGTGTATAACAGAAGCTTTGGTAACCATGGCAACAAAACAAACACTAACAGTACACTCTGATTAATGGCTAAAATTTCCTGAAATGACCTCTAAACAAATGGCCGTATTTTAAAAACTATACATCCTACAGCGAAGATCTTTATATTGTGAGAATCACAAGACCCAGACCTAGATTTTGATGTATAGTATGTCTCTGAAATATTAAAAATGAAGGCACAGTCACAGTTTAGAAATTGCCCTTCAAATTTGGAGGGGGCTAGAGTGTAGTTTCAATGAATGTCAATGGACGGCGTGAGTTGCAAACAAATGGTCATATTGTGAAAACTATCAGGACTATGGCTTAGCCGTGGACATGTTTAGTGGCAGCAGGGATAGCTGAACGTTTTGATATAAGATTTGTGTAGGTGGGCTTGAAAATGAGGGAGTGGCGGCAGTTTAGAAATCATGTTCTGATTTTCCAGCTTTTGTCATCTCCCACTCTAGTTTCCCCATTCATTCCTATGGGACCAATTTTGCCGCAAAAACGACGATATTTCATGAACCATTCGGCGAAACGTTCCACAAAGTAATAGCACACCATTCGGGAACAATCCGCACGTTTCGGTATATTACTTGTCTATGTAGTGTAAAAACTGTGGGAGGAGTTAGGGTGGTAAATTTGGCTATAATAATAAGAATAATATATATGTGAGATAACAGTAAGTGGTCTTGCTATGCAAGAACACTTAACTAGAAAAGGTACAATTTCTGGGGAAATTGTGAAAGTGTTCTTGCCTCTACAACTGGAGTGGGCGGAGTAACTGGGTGGGGTGGAGTGGCTTGAGTAACTGTGAAAAGTGTTAAAAAGCTTAATATTTTAAAAAGTATAAATAGTAGTAAAAAAGTTCCATCATTCGCTGAAAGAGCTGAACATTTTTTTCAAAAGTAATTTTTTTTTTCAAAAATGAATTTTTTTTAATCAAAAATGATTTTTTTTCTTCAAAAATGATTTTTTTTTTCAAAAGTAATTTTTTTTTTCAAAGGTAATTTTTTTTTTCAAAAATGAATTTTTTTATTTCAAAAATAATTTTTTTTTCGAAATTATTATTTTTTTTAAAGTAATTTTTTTTTCAAAAATAATTTTTTTTTTCAAAAATATTTTTTTTTTCAAATATATTTTTTTTTCAAAAATAATTTTTTTTTTAAAAGTAATTTTTTTTTCAAAAATTTTTTTTTTTTTCAAAAATAATTTTTTTTTTTTCAAAAATATTTTTTTTTTCAAAAATATTTTTTTTTTTTCAAAAATGATTTTTTTTTTTTTCAAAAATTATTTTTTTACTTTTTTCAAAAATTATTTTTTTTTTTCAAAAATATTTTTTTTTTTACATGGGGCGGTCATAATGTGTTGGCTGATCATGGGGTGGTCATAATGTTTTGGCTGATCATGGGGTTGTCAGCTTTTGTCACTTCCCACTCTAGTTTTGAACATTTCGCCATTCATTCCTATGGGACCAATTTCGCCGCAAAAACGTCATTTCGTGGACCATTCGGCAAAACATTCCACAAAGTAATAACACACCAATCGGGAACAATCCGCTCGTTTCGGTATATTATTTGTCTCTGTAGTGTGAAAACTGTGGGAGGAGTCTACAAGCATTATCAAGTCTAGCAGATGAAGTCACATGCATTTGGAGTGTCTCAGCATCTTGTGTTTACAACCACTGTTTCCTAGCAACGCTCATGCCCTGTTTATGCTTCTCAAATACTGCTTCATCAAAACTGCCCCATCAGAATTACCCCATCAAAACTGCCCCATCATATTCCTCTATTATAAATCAGTGCATGGTGTGTCTGTCCCCTCCCCCGGGCTCTGTAATCAGCTGAGATGCTCCAGCCACCTTCCCCCCTGTGTATAACAGAAGCTTTGGTAACCATGGCAACAAAACAAACACTAACAGTACACTCTGATTAATGGCTAAAATTTCCTGAAATGACCTCTAAACAAATGGCCGTATTTTAAAAACTATACATCCTACAGCGAAGATCTTTATATTGTGAGAATCACAAGACCCAGACCTAGATTTTGATGTATAGTATGTCTCTGAAATATTAAAAATGAAGGCACAGTCGCAGTTTAGAAATTGCCCTTCAAATTTGGAGGGGGCTAGAGTGTAGTTTCAATGAATGTCAATGGACGGCGTGAGTTGCAAACAAATGGTCATATTGTGAAAACTATCAGGACTATGGCTTAGCCGTGGACATGTTTAGTGGCAGCAGGGATAGCTGAACGTTTTGATATAAGATTTGTGTAGGTGGGCTTGAAAATGAGGGAGTGGCGGCAGTTTAGAAATCATGTTCTGATTTTCCAGCTTTTGTCATCTCCCACTCTAGTTTTTTTTTTTTTTAACAGAAAAGTTTTTATTTGTCTCCAGTCGGAGAGTATACATCATACAAAGATATTTACAGAGAACATAGAGAATATAACGTTGCTACACATTTCCAGCTATATTTCTATAGACAATTGCATAGTTTCTAGTAATACATTACAGAGTCATAGTATACAGTTTATTGTATTATTATTGCCTATGTATCCTATTTTCTTTCCGGAGGAAAGAGTTCTTGTGTCATTTATACCATTTTTCCCACTCCTCCCTCTACATTAGTTTAACTCGCAGTAAATAATCAGTATGTTATCTATTTGTCAATCATCTCCTCATTAAGTATTAATGTGTCTGTGATCAAGGATCAGAAAAAGGGGGAGGGAGGGGGGGGGGGGGAAGGGGAAGGCCAAGGGAGGAAAAAGGGGGGGGGGGAAGGGGGGGGGGGAAGAGAGAGGGGAGGGCAACAAGAAATAGACAGATATTTTAATTGAGCTGGTCGTTACCAAACCCTGCTACTGCTTAGCCCAGGCTCCCCAGATCCTGGAGAATTTCTTGGGGCATTTACGGTTGATATAGGTGGCTTTATAGAGTGGCAGAACAGAGTCTACTATACCCCTCCACTGAGTTACCGTAGGAGGGTCAGGTTGCTTCCATCTAAGGAGGATAGCCTTCCTGGCATAAAATGAGGCGTAGAATACAAATAATCTTTTGTGCACACTAGGTATAACATTGTCACATACCCCAAGGAGTAGAATAATCGGATTTCTCTGAATATTTAGATTACCTACTGCGTTAATCACTTCCACCACCTCAGTCCAGAATTTTTGTATAAGCGGGCATTCCCATACTACATGGATAAACGTACCCAGCTCCCCCATACATTTCGGACATCTATCTGTTTGCGTCGGGTATATTCTAGCTAACCTCTGTGGCGTGTAATATACTCTATGAATGAACTTCAGCTGTATGAATCTATCCCTTGCCGATATCATAAGAGGAATGTATTGCTGTAGACCCTCTTCCCAGTCATCTGGTGCCAAGTCCGGAACGTCCCCCCTCCACTTATCATACAGGCCCATCTCTCCAGTCTGCTCGTCAGTGAGAATTTGGTTGTATATGGATGACAAAGTTCGGTCCAAGTGTTTAGAAATAAGAAGCCTTTCTACTCCATGTGACCGTAAAGTAATACCGCCTGGGTATTGGGCCCTCACTGCATGTCTCAATTGTAAATATCGAAAAAACATTTTGGAGGGAAGTTGAAAATCAGTTTTAAGAGTGTCATATGGGGTAACGCCATCCCCGGACCATACCTGCTGTATTGTTTTTATTCCATATCCCGCCCATAAAGCTGGCTCTGGGACTGTTTGGAGATGCTTTAGTTTAGGGTTGCCCCATAACGGCGTGTAAGGGGAGATAGTAGCAGGGCCTGCAATCTTTTTGGACATCTGTTCCCATACTGTTACTGTCGTACGCATCGGAGTTGGCATATCTTTATGTGTCTTGACCCCTCTAAAGACCAAATTACTCAGAGCCGAGTATGAACCCATTATTGCTGCCTCAAGATTAAGCGAGGGGTTAGATTTCGGCTGGGAGAACCACCACCGGACAGTGACTATGACTGCCGCCCAGTAGTATTTCCGAAAACAGGGGAGCGCGAGGCCTCCCATCGTTAAGGGGAGCTGAAGGGTGGTTCGTGCTACTCTAGGGGCAGATCCCCCCCATACAAATGAGCTAACAACCTGTTCCAGCTTATCAAAAAAAGATTTGGGGATAAGGACCGGGGTATTACGAAATACATATAGGAATTTGGGGAGGAACGTCATCTTTAACAAATTAACCCTACCTACTGGTGATAGCGGGAGGGACCTCCAGGCCTGACATCGGGCGGTAAGCTGGTGGAGAATTGGATATACATTGTCTATTAGATACATGTTTGGGTCTCTCTGAACCTCAATCCCCAAGTATCTGAACTTAGAGACCAACACGAGAGGACTGGAAGGGTCAACATCCGGCCGTCCCGGAGACAATGAAAATATGATGGATTTGGACCAGTTGATCCGAATGCCCGAGAAAGATCCATATTGGTTAATGATTTCGAGGGCTGATGACAGCGATGTCGACGCATCTGGAAGATACAGTAGTGCGTCATCAGCATATAGGGAAAGCCTTTCAGTCACGGACCCACCTTTATACCCCCAAGCTCCGGGGACGTTCTAAGCAAAATAGCTAAGGGCTCAATGGCTAGGGCAAACAAGCCCGGGGACAATGGGCACCCCTGCCTGGTCCCTCTCTCTAGAGAAAATGGGGGAGAGAGCAGCCCATTTGTACGGACTCTAGCTGTGGGGTGTGAGTAGAGCAGTTTTATCCATGAAATGAACCGGGGGCCAAAATTGAATCGCTGCAGCACATTCCACAGGAACCTCCATTCAACTGAATCGAAGGCCTTCTCGGCATCTAAGGAGGCCACTACACCTCGGGACTGAGACCTCTCCACGTGTGAGATATTAGTGTATAACCTGCGTAGGTTTATGTCAGTGCCCTTACCTGGCATAAAGCCTGTCTGGTCGCCATGTACGATTGATAAAATAACTGAGTTAAGTCTGTTTGCTAGGATCTTGGTAGTTATTTTGGCATCCACATTTAAAAGGGATATGGGACGATAGGATGAGCACAACGTGGGGTCTTTGTTGGGTTTAGCTATGACTACAATCACCGCCTCCGACATTGAGGGAGGGAGGGAGCCCTCCTTTAGCATTGTGAGGAGCAGTTTATGAAAGATAGGGTTAAGAAGGTCTTTATTTGCCTTGTAAAATTCTGTGGGTAGGCCGTCAGGGCCCGGGGTTTTTGCCGACTGGAGAGATGCCACTGCTAGCTGGACCTCTTTAAGAGTAATTGGTTCCTCTAATTTGTTTCTAGCCTCTGTGGTCAGTTGGGGAAAATCTATCCGATCTAAGAATGTACACAGGTCTTCCTCATCAAAGGAGACCCTAGAGGTATATAATCGTTGATAGTATTGTGTAAATTGCCTATTAATATCCCCGGAGTCTGAGTGGATCATGCCCTCGTCGTCCTTGATATGGGCTATATGCATGGAAGGTGAACGTTCCTTGGCCAACCAAGCTAGCATCCTACCCGTCTTCTCTCCCTGCTCGAAGATCCTCTGCGATTGAGCCAGCAGCTGTTTTCTAGTGGTCTCAATCCGCAAAAGAGAGATCTCTCTATGTAAGGATTGCATAGTATCATATGTTAATACGTTTCTCGTGTGCACATATTCTTTTTCTAAAAGGAGTACTTTTTTTTCAGCTTCTTCTAACGCCATTCGGGTATCTTTCCTGACCCTCCCAATTGCCATCTGATATTGCCCCCTAGTGTAGGCCTTGAAGGCGTCCCAGAGCATAGGGGGAGGGACTGTGCCCTCATTGATCTTCCAGTAAATTTCCAACTCGCCCTCCACCAGGGGGACCACCCTCTCATCCGCAATCCAGAGCCCCGATAGTCGCCAAAGGACATTGGCAACAGGGGAGTCTGTCTGCATTTTCAATAGGAGGGGAGCGTGGTCTGAGATGCCCCGAGGCAGAATATCTACCTCAAGTATTCTGGGGAGGAGAGATCCAGAGGAGTATATCAGATCTATCCTAGAGAAGGAGGCATGCGCCGCAGAGTGGCATGTGTATTGCCTCACATCCGGATGCCTCATCCTCCAGACATCTGTAAATCCGTAATTGTCAGCCCACAGTGCCAAGGGGGTCACTCCGGATGGCCCCACACCCATTCTATCCAGGTCTGGGTCTGGGGTCATGTTAAAGTCTCCTGCTATAATTATCCCAGCTGAAGGGTATTGAGCCAATATCGGAGTAATTTTTTTAAGGATCTCCACCGTGGCAGGGGGGGGGATATATATCCCTACTATGAGTAACTCCACTCTATCACACATTGCATGTATAGCTATATATCTGCCATCTGGATCTAGATGGAGATCCAACAGTGTAAATCCCACCGACTTGTGAATTAGGACACTGATACCCCGGGAATATGAGGAATAAGTCGAGTGGTAATACGCACCGACCCATGGTTTCCGCAGTGCCAGCGTCCTGCCCCCCACCAGGTGTGTCTCCTGTAGCAGACATATATGCGGGTTATATTTTTTCAGGAAGTTAAAAACCAGAGATCGTTTGATTTTGGAATTTAGCCCTCTAACGTTCCACGACAGTACTGTCAGTGGTGGCATTGTGTTACTGTAAAAAATATAACACCAGTTTGATAATCAACCCTTTTCAGGGTCATTGTAAGTTTAAGGAGGAAAAGTGAGATCAAAAATATCATACAGCTTGTACAAATAGAGTTAGACATTAGACCTCTCATGCCATCTAGTGGACACATATGCAAATAGCCTTGTTCTTCTATATAATGCATAGTAACACAGCAGATTATGTATATGTAGCAGCAACAAAGGAAAAGAAAAGAAAAAAAAATTCAAAAGTCTCAACTTGAAGCAAGAATTTGTGCTCCCCATCCGTCCCCCCACCCCCCACCCCGCACCACCCCCCAAACCTCGGTGTGCTTCATTCCCAAAAACGTTCATGGCAACTGCCAATTGAGGTTGTGAACAAAAAGGGGACCGAACCTCCCCCAGCTTGTGAAGGATAAATGTTCCCTGCAGAATAAAAGAGTCAACTTCACCCGGAGAGACAAACATAGTCCTCCGGGGGCACTTATCTTGAACTTGTTTCCCTCTTCATTCGCAAGCCTCCTCGGTGATAACATCAGGGGGGGAATCTCTTTGTTAAGGACAAGCAATAGGAATGTTCTGTCTCTCCCCCCTTTCTGCTTTTTTGATCTGTGCAATCCTGTAGCTAAAGCAGCTTATCAGTGTCTCTGAATGGTTTCCAGCCACTGCGATGCCTCCTCAGGGGATGTAAAGAAGCGCACCCTCTCTCCATCCTGGACCCTCAGCCTCGCCGGGAACAGCATACTGTATTTTATTTTCTTGTTGCGTAGGTTCATTTTTACTTGGTCAAATGAACGTCTCTGCTTTTGTGTATCAATGGAGAAATCTGGGAAGATCATTAGTTTAGCCCCTTCATAGCGTAGTTGCTCGATCTTTCTAGATTCACGGAGAACAAGGTCCCGATCTCTAAAGTTCAGCAATTTCAGAATAAACGTGCGCGGAGGAGCTCCCGGGGGCCCCCGGGTAGCAGGCATTCTATGTGCCCTCTCCACCACAAAGACATCTGAAAAAACCGCCTGTGGCAATAATTCACGCAGGAGTTTTTCCGTGAATGATGTGGGCTCAGCATCCTCAGTACCTTCTGGGAGACCTACTATACGGAGGTTATTCCTCCTATTTCGATTTTCGGCATCTTCTGCACGAGTTTCAAGGGCCTTAATTTTTGTCTGTAGCGTGCGGAGTGAGACCGTATGATCTTGCAATACATCCTCCGCATCTCCCACACGGCGTTCAGCCTCAGAAAGGCGGTTTCTAAATGTGTCCATGTCTCTCCGTATGAGGCTAATATCTAGCTGCATTTGTTCAATTTTCCCTGTGAGGGTAGATTGGCAGTTGGTGATAGCCTGCATAAGTGCCTCAAAATTAGATTGCTCCTGTTCCTTTTCTAGAGGAGCCTGTTCTATGTCCTCATGTTGCGCCGCCATCTTAGAGCCCTTAGCGGGACGTGGGGTCCGTGTGGGGGTACCTGGGACACCGTCCTGGGGCTTGCGGGCTGATATAGCACTCTTCCCCCTGGTCATACCTCCCTCCACCTCCACCTCAGCCTTTGGGGGCCGCACACAGGGAGCGGGCTGCAGTATAGTAGGGTCTGAGGCCTAGAGACAGGGGAGTCAGGTAGATCAGCAGCGGGATCAAGGCGACCTCTGCAGGGGCCGCGGGCCGTGCAGCAGTGTCTCCCCCCACGTCCTACCTTCCCTCGTCGTGGGTCGCCACCCTCTCCTAAGCAATCTGTGTCTGCAGTTCACTGGGACGGAGGACTGTAGGCCGGGAGCGGGATTTCGGGCCTAGTAGCAGGCTCGGCTGCAGCGGGTCTCAGGCGCCTTCCGTGGGGTCCGTGGAGCGTGACCCAGCGTCTCCCCCAGGGTCCCACCGGCCTCCGCTGTGGGTCGGAACTCGGTTTGAGCAGTCAGGGGTGATAATCTGCAGGGAAGCAGGTTTTTTGGCCGGGAAGGCAGCGGAGCTATCCTACTGCACGTCCGCTCCGGTCGCCATCTTGGACACGCCCCCCTCCCACTCTAGTTTCCCCATTCATTCCTATGGGACCAATTTCGCCGCAAAAACGACGATATTTCGTGAACCATTCGGCGAAACGTTCCACAAAGTAATAGCACACCATTCGGGAACAATCCGCACGTTTCGGTATATTACTTGTCTATGTAGTGTAAAAACTGTGGGAGGAGTTAGGGTGGTAAATTTGGCTATAATAATAAGAATAATATATATGTGAGATAACAGTAAGTGGTCTTGCTATGCAAGAACACTTAATAATAATATATATGTGAGATAACAGTAAGTGGTCTTGCTATGCAAGAACACTTAATAACTAGAAAAGCTACAATTTCTGGGGAAATTGTGAAAAGTGTTCTTGCCTCTACAACTGGAGTGGGCGGAGTAACTGGGGGGAGTGGCTGGAGTAACTGTTGTGTGGTTGGAGTAACTGTGGAAAGGTTGAACTGGGCAGATGGGCAGAGTAACTGTGTGGAGTGTTTGTAGTGAGTAAAGATAGTAAACATTACACTAACCAATTGATTGATCAAATTTAAAAAGTGCACAAGTGCTAATGATGTAGAAGGTAGAAATATCGGTAAATGACTTTGTCGGACACAAGGTTACCAGGATTTATTCCGCCCCAGCCAAAGCATAGCACCTGACGGACTCGCGTCCCAAAATCAAGTGTGTCAAAAACAGTTTACACAGTGTACATATAATTTCAATATATTGCATCACAAGCGAACTGGCAGTATATTTCCGTTATACATTGTATTAACATTTTGAACAGTCAACTTTTTGAACTTTTTGGATACAAGGCAATTCATTAAAGCATATACTTTAAACCCTTACAAATTTTCAGTTTCTCTGCAGTTTTGCTCCTTGCTGTTTCTTTATCTGTCTTACTAATCAGCAAGCAGGCTATAGCACAGGAAGGAGAGGGTGAGTGTGATGAGGACAGATGTCTGTGATGGATGGGGGGGAGTAAGTGAGTTCAGTGTCTAACAAGTACACCGAACATGAAATATAGAGAATGATTTTTAGCTAATTGTAAATGGTCCCACATAACTAAAACTGACATAAAACTCACATAACATAAACTGACCCTCATTGTCACTTTATTATCTGTTTGATGACCACTGTCTCACAACCACTGTTTCCTGGCATCACTCATGCCCTGTTTATGCAGGCTCTAAGCGTGTTCACAACCACTGTTCAAAACACAATACACAGGATCATGATAGCTGTAATAACTGTGCAGTACTCCTGACTGGAGACAGTGCTGCACCCTGGAGATGTAAATGTGATCCAACAGTGTGTTTTTTTCTGTGGTGGCTGCCCAGACCAGTTGGGTATATCCTCTTGAGTGAAGAAGGTCAGATATTGGCTTCTTTTCTCTGCACAGAAAATCTTCATTGAAATCTCCACAGAGTATTATAGGTTGGCAATCCATTATTTCCAAAGATTCCAAGAGGCCCAGCAGGTTAGTAAGGAATTGGCCAATACTGTAATCCGGTGGCCTGTAAACAACAGCGATCAAAGCTTGTACAGGGGACTCCAGTTTGACAACCAAGAACTCCAAGTCAGTCACATTGTGATGATACTGCTTTTCAAAGGCCTTGAAATGGTTTCTGACATACAAGGCGACACCTCCACCACTTTTACTTGCAATGTCAGGAAGGTTCGTGTAGGAGAGGTGTCTGTTGCGTTTGAACAGGTTGTAGCCCTCCAGCTGGAGACTTTCAGCAACAGAAGAGCCTGAGAGATGAGTTTCAGTGAAACATAAAACATCTCCAAGTGTCAACTCATGGTGAGATTTGATATCTTCAATGTGAGCTGGTAATCCTTCCATGTTGTGATGGATAATTGTTAATGTTTGCTGTTTGTCTGTTGTCTGTAGAAACTTTAAGAGGGGCATAACACTTTCCAGTGATGCATTCTTCATTGAATCCAGGGAGGCTGTGATTTCAGGATCAGCAAAGATCTTCTTCTCATCAAAGTCGGTTATGTACAGTCCTTGCAGTGTAGTTGTTCTACTCAGAGCAACATAGGCCATTCCCGGTTGGAAGACCCGTTTCAATGAGACCACTGCTGACTGTATCGACATCCCCTGACACTTATGAATCGTACATGCAAAAGCTAACTTCAGGGGGAACTGCCTGCGAACAACTCCTTTCTGTCTCAGGTTTTCCTCTACCCTTTCTATGTACACCAAGTTGTAAGCATCACAAGACGACTTGTTACGGTATCTCTGTCCTGCATTTGGATTGTCCAGCAAAAGCCCAAGCTTGTTTACCGTAGTAGTACCATTCTCAGTCTGGATGATTATTCTTGCAATCTTGCCAAAATGTCCCGTTAACAAGCCCGTCTTCTACATCAATGTTTCTTTTGATCATGATACGGGCACCTTCAGCTGCTTGCAGTGTGTCAATCAGATTGTCTTTGTGTCCTTTAAAAGGTTGGTGTTGCCTCAGCATCACTCCTGTCTTAGGGTCTTTTCTGTAATCGTCGGCATCTATGTTGGTGACGTTTGAATGGAGAACAGACACAGTTGCAGCATTATGTTTGTGAACCTCTTTGTTGGTGGCAAATATGTGTAGCACGTCATTAGGGCAGTGGGTGGGATCTGTAAAAGCCTGAGCAAGCAGAGCTTTGTCATCATTGCTTAAGGTGACAGTCTTCTGCTTGACTCTGATTCTATTCAAAAGCTCAGCAAATGAAATGTCATCCTTCTGTCGCATGATCTCTGTCAGCGTGATCATCTGAAAGTTGTCTTTCCAGAGGTCATTGGTATTTTCCTCAAACACGCAGAGTGGCTTACTTTTTCCCAGCGGGGGGACCTGGTAAAACTCTCCTACTGCTAGTACTGACATACCACCAAAAGGTTTCTTACTGCCGTTGATTTGCTGTAATCTCCAGTTGATGTAGGCAAACAGGAGCTTTGAAATCATTGACACCTCGTCAATAACAATGATCTCCGCATTTGACAGCTGTGCCCTCACTTCATCTATTAGATTTCCAAGTCCTTGGTAGGGTGGCTTCAAGCTTCTTGGCAACTTCAGCAGAGAATGCAAAGTGTTGCCTGAAATGTTGAAAGCTGCTGTTCCTGTAAATGCAGTTAGTAAAACGCTGGGCATGGATATGTCTGCTTCCTCACGTAGTCTGGTAAGTTTACAGAGTATCTTTGTCGCCTCAGCATAGATGCACTTTATCAGGTGTGATTTGCCTGTCCCTGCACCACCAGTGACAAAGTAATAGAATGGGTCAGGATTTAGGCAACGCACACGGTTAGTGCACCAGTCACAAACTGAGTAGAATATCTGAGCTTGTGTCCGGTTAAGGTTTCTGTACATTTTCCGAAGGAAATCAGAGCGCATTTGTGGGGCCTTCACAGTAAGCGCAATTCCACCTGTTTGTTTGTGACGTGTATACTCCAGAACATCATCTTGTTCATTCTCATGAAGTGGCTCCCCTTCTTTGCGTTCCTCTATACATTCCAACCTATCCAACTCAGCTTCTGGGGCAAAGGTGTTCCAAGCATCTTCAACAGGGCCGTTTTTTACAAAGTCATCCAAGACTTGTTCCACAATTTTGTTGTGTTGTTCAAAGTTCTTTTGGTTGCTGGTAACAATTGCAGACACTGCTCGGATTGCTTCTTCTCCTGGTAAGCTCACACAGGCGCCTTTGTAAAAATCCTGGTGTGTTGGGAACCTTACAGTTTTCAGTGATGACTCTGAACGGTGGGGGAGGTAGAGTTTAAGCAGTCTGCCGTAGTAGTTCTCAGGGTCCTTCTTCTCTGAGAAGCGTGCGTACCTGATGATTGCAGGCTTCCCTCTCGTGCGTTTTTGAATCATTCCCATTTCATTCAATAGGCTGACACGCTTGCTGTCTTCCTTTTGCTTGCCATCTTCCTTCTGCTTGCCATAGACAACCCTGTAATGGGATGCAAAGTCTGCCAGACACATGGACTCAATCTCTGGTGTTTCGGGTCTGGCTCTGTATTTGTCGACAAAACTCGTCATCCACACATTAAGAGAATCGGCTGGTTTGTTCTGCAATGCACTGAGCGGGAGACTCATTTTCAGTGCGTTGTCACCAGTTGGCAGAAAAACAACCTCACGTGAGCAAGACTTCATTTTCAGGCTGCACGTACGGGTCACAGACTCCTGGGCGCTGACCTCACTGTGTTTTGAATAAGCCTGAAGAACCTCTTTCATTTCTTCTCGTTCTGTCGCTGTTTCTGGGCTCATTTCTTTGACTATTGTTTTGAGATAGTCACTCAGCTCCCGTTCTGGCTTGGATATGTAGGACAACATGTACATAATGCAACCATACTCATCAAGAATGTACTGGATGTCCATGTTGGCGTTCCAGGCCGTCAGCAAATGTGGATTGTAGTTGTTCACCCAGCAGTCCTTGACATCACGCTTCATTAGAATCACGCTTGAGGAGGTCAATGCCTGAATGTACGAGTTGTACTGATTCAAAGTCATATCACACTGTGCCAGTAGCTGTGACATGTCTTCAAGCTGCACTTTTGGGTTATTAAGCAAATCCCAGACTGGTTTCAGTTTGTTTTTGGCTGCTTGTGGTTTCATTGCACAATCTCCTTGTTCTTCTGGCATCGGGTAAGTTATCCTCGTTTTTCTAATAGGTGGCTTTGGAAATCCAAATCTGCATACTCTGTTACCTTTCTTGCATGATTTTGAATGAGATCTGCTGTGCATTTGAAGTTCTGTTACAAATCTGTGAAGTAAGGCCTGTTTGGCTTCATCAGGCAGCTGGCATGAGATGTTATGATCTATAAAGGCACACACCTTGTCATCACTGTCTTGTCCAAATATAGGAGCTCCTGCTACCCAACAGAGACAATGTATATGAGGGCTCCCTCTCGCCTGAAATTCAACCCGGTAAAAGTAATCAATAACTTCACCAATTGGCTGTGCAGGACCCAACAGCAGCTCTCGCATCAGAGCATCAACCCGTTTGTCAAACATGCGCATGGTGGTCACTGAGTTGCCTCGAAGAATGTCACACTTTTCAGCCCAGTCTAGCCCCGCAAAATCCACCTTTTGACCTTGTTGTGCCTTTATTGCCGTTAATACCTCTGGCCATCTGAATTCTGCAGCAGAGAAGGTAAGAAAAAATGTTGGCTTACCCAATTGTCTGACCATGGCTAGCAAATTCTTCAGATTTTTATCCCAGTAAGCTGGACTCCTTCTCAGTGGTTGCATGAACCTTGTGGCATCTCGGTTTCTCACCAACCTCTCAACCTCACACTTGTCCTGTAGCAGCTTGTTGGATATTTTCCGTCCATCCCTGGTATTGGGTTTTCCTTTCCTTAACTGGATGGACATGCTGCTTTTGGCCATGTGTGTTTCTGTGACAAACTGCGCAAAGAAGAGGTAGCTTGTGTCTCTTGCAAAACGAGTATCAACACAAAAAAGCCTTGCACTGAAATATATGCTCGGGGACAGTTTGACTTGTCTTGCCTGGTCCAATGTATTCTGTCCAATAGGGAACTGAACAGGGAAAGCCATTGCCTCAAGCCTAGGAACTTTAAAGAAGCTGACAGGTGTGTTTCCTTGTGCAGGTGCAATGCTGAATATTCCATCACCGTGTGTCAGTGCTTCCTCTCCAAGGTCAGATGGCTGCAAACAACTGTCTAGGCCAATTCCAGGTCTTAGTGTATCCTTCTCATCCTCTGCATTGGGAGGTTGTTGGTCATGGCCTTCCTGTTGCTCAGAAGCAGCCGGTAAACATGCAGACTGTACCTCTGATGGATCACAATTTTCGATGCGTTCAAGTATCTCCATCATTTCAGTTTCGTCACAACTGTCGAATTCCATCCCATCATCATCATCATTATCATCATCATCAGCGATTGTCTCATCCACTCTAATTGAAATGTCACTGCAGTCGGGGTGTGTGTCAATGAGTTTTGACAGACCTGCTACTACATTTCCCATGTTGACATTATGAAACAGCTGGTGGCCTTTGTAAGTCAGACGTCTTTTCAGCTTCACTCTGTGTAACTGGGATGTGCTGTGCGATCTTGGTAGAGTATTGACCGTGGTTTCCACCTCGGATGGCACAAACACTACAGCGCCATGTATAGTTGCCTGTCGACCTTTGGGAAGTGTGATGATCTTGGCAAATGGCAGTATTTTGGCCAAAAGTTGTCTTTCCAGCACATTCAAATCGCAGAGCTCTGGGGGAATGGGCGCCAGCTCCATGTTGTTAGCCACAGCGATGGATGATTTGTGTCCTGCTTTTAAATGTGAATCACAGTTGTGACAAATCCATTCTTTGGTCCTTTCATCTGGTACAGTGCATTGTTCAGGTCCTTGACAGTGATTGTTGCACACATGGACATATTTCCCTGTCAAACAGGCAGCAACAATGTGTAGATTCTTCTTGTAATTCCTGTGAATGCAATGTTTCACTTGGTTAGGGAAAAGGGTGCGATGACACATCGTGCACACAAATGTTGGCCCAGCTTTAATGCATTAATGGAAAGTGGATATAGCTGTCTGCATTAGGCTGTTGTCCACTGGTTGATTGCATTCCCGCATGACACGAGTCCATCGTCTGTATTTCATTCTTATTTTGAAGGCACATTGCATCTTATGGGTTATGCGAAAATCTGCTTGAGTGTGACGCTTCATTTTCATGTAACTCATGCAATGTTGCAAGTGACGTTTTCTGAAAGCAGGATCATTATGATATTTTCTGGTGATGTATTGCTTCTGCTTCAAATTAAAATCGGCATTTGTCGCATATTTTCTGGTTATGTATTGCTTCTGCTTCAAGTTGAAAGCGGCATTTGTCGCATATTTTCTGGTGATGTATTGCTTCTGCTTCAAGTTGAAATCGGCATTTGTCGCATATTTTCTGGTGATGTATTGCTTCTTCTTCAAGTTGTAATCTGCATTTGTCGCATATTTTCTGGTGATGTATTGCTTCTGCTTCAAGTTGAAATCTGCATTTGTCGCATATTTTCTGTTGATGTATTGCTTCTGCTTCAAGTTGAAATCGGCATTTGTCGCATATTTTCTGGTGATGTATTGCTTCTTCTTCAAGTTGTAATCTGCATTTGTCGCATATTTTCTGGTCATGTATTGCTTCTGCTTCAAGTTGAAATCTGCATTTGTCGCATATTTTCTGGTGATGTATTGCTTCTGCTTCAAGTTGAAATTGGCATCTGTTGCATATTTGCAAATGATATATTGCTTCTGCTTCAACTTAAAATCAGCATCTGCTCTGTATCGGCTGGTGATGTATGTCCTTTTCTTATTGGTGACAGACATCTTTGTAGCCTTGAAATCACGCCTTCTTTCATTTCTGTGTCTTGTCTTCAGTTTTTGTCATTTCTGTGCATTTAATTTGGACAATGCCTTACTGTCCTTCCATATGCCCTGTGAGGATTTTGCATCAAGTGACCGTGGAGAATGCTTGCTGGCTGGGAATCCAGTGTGTGTTGCATCTTTGGTCATCTGTGTCACTTTGTTCTCCACATGCTTTGCATTATGTGGTTTGTCAGCTTGCACCAGTGGGGACAGCAAACCATCTGACAGACGTCTTGCACGATGAAATGAGGCTGGCATGAAGTCATACTGCAGTCCATCAATAGGGCCTCTGGTGTCTGTAAGGAGCAATTCATACAACTTATAAATCCTTGCCCCCATATCACTCAAATGTGTAAAAGTGATCATAACAGCTTTTTCCTTTTCCAGTGGCAGGAAGTCCATCCTTATTTCGACTATGAGAATCAAACAGTCCATATCTCCCAGACTTGTCTCTGAACAATGCAATGCAATATGGCACTACTATAAAAAGTGCATGTGTAACATCTGCATTGAGGCACTGAAGTCTTGTGGAGAGGTCAACAAACCAACCTTGGTTGTCACCGTCTACCGTGGCTCTCATACATCCCGATAACACTGGAGATTTAACAACGTTATACTCATATTTGTCAGTGTTGACTCTGAGGGGCACTTCTTCCATTGTCAAGTGCTGATGCTGATAGACATTTCTTTGTTTTAGCTGTTTTATTGTTGAGCCATACAAGCTGTTGCCCTTCTTCAGTATTTGATCAAGATCACCCTTTCTCACATCATCAAGCTCACTGTGGTATGCCAAAAATGTCAGAGCCATGCATGTACACTGTTTGTTCCTTTTAACCTTCCATAGCCATGATGACCCTGATGAAATGATGCCTGCACAGAAATCTCACTTGGTACACATGGTTCTTGCATGCCATGGTTTTTAGAAGTGGCCATCACACTGTCACTGTGCTCTTGAACTTGACACTGAGTTGAACATGAAAATGACACCACAGGTTCACTATGTACCTCCTGGGCACATTCACTGTCACAAACCTCCATATCCACTATGCTGCTGTGGGGCTCCGGATCCAGTTTAGTCCAGCGTATCTTTGCAGCTTTAGATCTCTTTCCTTTAGATGGCATGATGATATTTGTGGAAGGAGCTATAATTCCCCTCAGAGCTTTGTTCGAAGAGCTATAATTCTCCTCAGAGTTGTGTGGGAGGAGCTATAATTCACCTCACAGCGGTGTGGGAGAAACTATAATTCCCCTCAGAGTTGTGTGGGAGGAGCTATAACTTCCCTCCAAGCTGTGTGGGAGGAGCTATAATGCTATAATTGTCCTTAGAGCTGTGTGAGAGGTGCTATAATTCCCCTCACAGCGGTGTGGGAGAAACTATAATTCCCCTCAGAGTTGTGTGGGAGGAGCTATAATTCTCCTCAGAGTTGTGTGGGAGGAGCTATAATGCTAAGCTATAATGCTATAATTCCCCTCTGAGCTGTGTGGGAGGAGCTATAATTCCCCTCAAAGCTGTATTGGAGGAGCTATAACTTCCCTCCAAGCTGTGTGGGAGGAGCTATAATGCTATAATTGTCCTTAGAGCTGTGTGAGAGGAGCTATAATTCCCCTCAGAGCTTTGTGATTTTTTTTTTTCAAAAATGATTTTGTTTTTTTGTTTTTTCAAAAATGATTTTTTTTTAAGATTTATTAAATGATTTTATTTTTTCAAAAATGATTTTTTTTTTTTTTTTTTTTTTTAATTTTTTTTTAAAATTAATCTTTTTTTCAATTTTTTTTTTGATGGGGTGGTCATAATGTTTTGGCTGATCATGGGGGGGGGGGGGTCATAATGTCAGCTTTTGTCACCTCCCACTCTAGTTTTGAACATTTCACCATTCATTCCTATGGGACCAATTTCGCCGCAAAAACGATATTTTGTGAACCATTCGGTGAAACGTTCCACAAAATAATTTTTTTTTCATGGGGCGGTCATAATGTTTTGGCTGATCATGGGGTGGTCATAATGTTTTGGCTGATCATGGGGTTGTCAGCTTTTGTCACCTCCCACTCTAGTTTTGAACATTTCGCCATTCATTCCTATGGGACCAATTTCACCGCAAAAACGACAATATTTCGTGAACCATTCGGCGAAACGTTCCACAAAGTAATAGCACACCAATAAATGACATTGAGGCCGGATTCACACTGGTATTTTTCAGCTTTTCACAAAGTTCCACAAGGTAATAGCACACCAATTAAATGACATTGAACATTTCACCATTCATTCCTATGGGACCAATTTCGCCGCAAAAACGACGATATTTCGAGGACCATTTGGTGAAACGTTCCACAAAGTAATAGCACACCAATCGGGAACAATCCGCACGTTTCGGTATATTACTTGTCTCTGTAGTGTAAAAACTGTGGGAGGAGTCTACAAGCATTATCAAGTCTAGCAGATGAAGTCACATGCATTTGGGGTGTCTCAGCATCTTGTGTTTACAACCACTGTTTCCTAGCAACGCTCATGCCCTGTTTATGCTTCACAAATACTGCTCAATACACAATAGACAGGACCATGATAGATGTAGAAACTGCAGTAATTCAAATGGCCGTATTTTAAAAACTATAAATCCTACAGTGAAGATCTTTATATTGTGAGAATCACAAGACCCAGACCTAGATTTTGATATATAGTATGTCTCTGAAATATTAAAATTGAAGGCACGGTCACAGTTTAGAAATTGCCCTTCAAATGTGAAGGGGCTAGAGTGTAGTTTCAATTAATGTCAATGGACGGTGTGAGTTGCAAACAAATGGTCATATTGTGAAAACTATCAGGACTATGGCTTAGCCTTGGACATGTTTAGTGGCAGCAGGGATAGCTAAATGTTTTGATATAAGATTTGTGTAGGTGGGCTTGAAAATAAGGGAGTGGCGGCAGTTTAGAAATCATGTTCTGATTTTTCAGCTTTTGTCACCTCCCACTCTAGTTTCCCCATTCATTCCTATGGGACCAATTTCGCCGCTAAAACAACGATATTTCGTGAACCCTTCGGCGAAACGTTCCACAAAATAATAGCACACCATTCGGGAACAATCCGCACGTTTTGGTATATTACTTGTCTATGTAGTGTAAAAACTGTGGGAGGAGTTAGGGTGGTAAATTTGGCTATAATAATAATAATAAGAAGAACTAGAAAAGGTACAATTTCAGGTGAAATTGTGAAAGTGTTCCCGCCTCTACAACTGGAGTGGGCGGAGTAACTGGATGGAGTGGCTTGAGTAACTGTGAAAAGTGTTAAAAAGCTTAAAATTTTAAAAAGTATAAATAGTAGTAAAAAAGTTGAAGTCCCATCATTAGCTGAAAGAGCTGAACATTTTTTTCAAAAGTTTTTTTTTTTTTTCAAAAATGAATTATTTTCTTTCAAAAATGAATTTTTTTTTCAAAAATGATTTTTTTTCAAAAATATTTTTTTTTCAAAAATTTTTTTTTTTTTCAAAAAATGAATTATTTTTTTTTTTCAAAAAATGAATTATTTTTTTTTTTCAAAAACTGCCATCAAAACTGCCCCATCAGAATTGTCCCATCAAAACTGCCCCATCATATTGCCACCATCAAAACTGCCCCATCAGAATTGCCCCATCAAAACTGCCCCATCAGAATTGCCCCATCAAAACTGCCCCATCATATTGCCACCATCAAAACTGCCCCATCAGAATTGCCCTATCAAATAAGCCCCATCATATTGCCACCATCAAAACTGCCCCATCAGAATTGCCCCATCATATTGCCACCATCAAAACTGCCCCATCATAATTGCCCCACCAAAACTGCCCCATCATATTGCCACCATCAAAACTGCCCCATCATAATTGCCCCATTAAAACTGCCCCATCAGAATTGCCCTATCAAAACTGCCCCATCATATTCCTCTATTATAAATCAGTACATGGTGTGTCTGTCCCCTCCCCTGGGCTCTGTAATCAGAGCTGAGATGCTCCAGCCACCTCCCCCCCTGTGTATAACAGAAGCTTTGGTAACCATGGCAACAAAACAAACACAGTACACTCTGATTAATGGCTAAAATTTCCTGAAATGACCTCTAAACAAAAAGCTTTTTCTCAAAAACTATAAATCCTACAGCGAAGATCTTTATATTGTGAGAATCACAAGACCCAGACCTAGATTTTGATGTATAATATGTCTCTGAAATATTAAAAATAGAGGCACGGTCGCAGTTTAGAAATTGCCCTTCAAATTTGAAGGGGCTAGAGTGTAGTTTCAATGAATGTCAATGGACGGTGTGAGTTGCAAACAAATGGTCATATTGTGAAAACTATCAGGACTATGGCTTAGCCGTGGACATGTTTAGTGGCAGCAGGGATAGCTGAACGTTTTGATATAAGATTTGTGTAAGTGGGCTTGAAAATGAGGTAGTGGCGGCAGTTTAGAAATCATGTTCTGATTTTTCACCTTTTGTCACCTCCCACTCTAGTTTCCCCATTCATTCCTATGGGACCAATTTTGCCGCAAAAACTACGATATTTTGTGAAGCATTCTGCGAAACGTTCCACAAAATAATAGCACACTATTCGGGAACAATCCGCACGTTTCGGTATATTACTTGTCTATGTAGTGTAAAAATTGTGGGAGGAGTTAGGGTGGTAAATTTGGCTATAATAATAAGAATAATAAGAACTAGAAAAGGTACAATTTCTGGGGAAATTGTGAAAAGTGTTCTTGCCTCTACAACTGGAGTGGGCGGAGTAACTGGGTGGAGTGGCTTGAGTAACTGTTGTGTGGTTGGAGTGGCTGGAGTAACTGTGAAAAGTGTTAAAAAGCTTAATATTTTAAAAAGTATAAATAGTAGTAAAAAAGTTGAAGTCTCATCATTAGCTCAAAGCGCTAAACATTTTTTTCAAAAATTATGATTTTTTTTTTCAAAAATTATGATTTTTTTTTTCAAAAATGATTTTTTTTTTCAAAAATGATTTTTTTTTTCAAAAATAATTTTTTTTTTTCAAAAATTTTTTTTTTTTTCAAAAATAATTTTTTTTTCAAAAATGATTTTATTTTTATTTTTTTCAAAAATTATTATTTTTTTTTTCAAAATTATTATTTTTTTTTCAAAAATATATATTTTTTTTTACATGGGGCGGTCATAATGTTTTGGCTGATCATGGGGTGGTCATAATGTTTTGGCTGATCATGGGGTTGTCAGCTTTTGTCACCTCCCACTCTAGTTTTGAACATTTCGCCATTCATTCCTATGGGACCAATTTCGCCACAAAAACGACATTTCGTGGACCATTCGGCGAAACGTTCCACAAACTAATAGCACACCAATCGGGAACAATCCGCTCGTTTCGGTATATTACTTGTCTCTGTAGTGTAAAAACTGTGGGAGGAGTCTACAAGCATTATCAAGTCTAGCAGATGAAGTCACATGCATTTGGGGTGTCTCAGCATCTTGTGTTTACCACTGTTTCCTAGCAACGCTCATGCCCTGTTTATGCTTCACAAATACTGCTCCATACACAATAGACAGGACCATGATAGATGTAGTAACTATGCAGTAATTCAAATGGCCGTATTTTAAAAACTATAAATCCTACAGTGAAGATCTTTATATTGTGAGAATCACAAGACCCAGACCTAGATTTTGATGTATAGTATGTCTCTGAAATATTAAAAATGGAGGCACGGTCGCAGTTTAGATATTGCCCTTCAAATTTGAAGGGGCTAGAGTGTAGTTTCAATGAATGTCCATGGGCGGCGTGAGTTGCAAACAAATGGTCATATTGTGAAAACTATCAGGACTATGGCTTAGCCGTGGACATGTTTAGTGGCAGCAGGGATAGCTGAACATTTTGATATAAGATTTGTGTAGGTGGGCTTGAAAATGAGGGAGTGGTGGCAGTTTAGAAATCATGTTCTGATTTTTCAGCTTTTGTCACCTCCCACTCTAGTTTCCCCATTCATTCCTATGGGACCAATTTCGCCGCAAAAATGACGATATTTCGTGAACCATTTGGCGAAACATTCCACAAAATAATAGCACACCATTCGGGAACAATCCGCACGTTTCGGTATATTACTTGTCTATGTAGTGTAAAAACTGTGGGAGGAGTTAGGGTGGTAAATTTGGCTATAATAATAAGAATAATAACTAGAAAAGCTACAATTTCTGGGGAAATTGTGAAAAGTGTTCCTGCCTCTACAACTGGAGTGGGCGGAGTAACTGGGTGGGGTGGAGTGGCTTGAGTAACTGTGAAAAGTGTTAAAAAGCTTAATATTTTAAAAAGTATAAATAATAGTAAAAAAGTTCCATCATTAGCTGAAAGAGCTGAACATTTTTTTCAAAAGTAATTTTTTTTATTCAAAAGTAATTTTTTTTATTCAAAAATGATTTTTTTTCTTCAAAAATGATTTTTTTTTTTCAAAAATGATTTTTTTTTTAAAGTAATTTTTTTTCTCAAAAATATATATTTTTTTTTTTCAAAAATAATTTTTTTTTTTCAAAAATATTTTTTTTTTTTCAAAAATAATTTTTTTTTTTAAAAAATAATTTTTTTTTTCAAAAATATTTTTTTTTTTTTTCAAAAATATATATATTTTTTTTTTCAAAAATATTTTTTTTTTTTTTCATGGGGCGGTCATAATGTTTCAGCTGATCATGGGGTTGTCAGCTTTTGTCACCTCCCGCTCTAGTTTTGAACATTTCACCATTCATTCCTATGGGACCAATTTCACCGCAAAAACGACGATATTTCGTGAACCATTCGGCGAAACGTTCCACAAAGTAATAGCACACCAATTAAATGACATTGAGGCCGGATTCACACTGGTATTTTTCAGCTTTTCACAAAGTTCCACAAGGTAATAGGACACCAATTAAATGACATTGAACATTTCGCAATTCATTCCTATGGGACCAATATTGCCGCAAAAAACTACGATATTTCGTGGACCATTCGGTGAAATATTCCACAAAGTAATAACACACCAATCGGGAACAATCCGCTCGTTTCGGTATATTACTTGTCTCTGTAGTGTAAAAACTGTGGGAGGAGTCTACAAGCATTATCAAGTCTAGCAGATGAAGTCACATGCATTTGGGGTGTCTCAGCATCTTGTGTTTACAACCACTGTTTCCTAGCAACGCTCATGCCCTGTTTATGCTTCCCAAATACTGCTTCATCAAAACTGCCCCATCAGAATTACCCCATCAAAACTGCCCCATCATATTCCTCTATTATAAATCAGTACATGGTGTGTCTGTTCCCTCCCCCGGGCTCTGTAATCAGAGCTGAGATGCTCCAGCCACCTCCCCCTGTGTATAATAGAAGCTTTGGTAACCATGGCAACAAAACAAACACTAACAGTACACTCTGATTAATGGCTAAAATTTCCTGAAATGACCTCTAAACAAATGGCCGTATTTTAAAAACTATACATCCTACAGCGAAGATCTTTATATTGTGAGAATCACAAGACCCAGACCTAGATTTTGATACATAGTATGTCTCTGAAATATTAAAATTGAAGGCACGGTCGCAGTTTAGAAATTGCCCTTCAAATTTGAAGGGGCTAGAGTGTAGTTTCAATCAATGTCAATGGACGGCGTGAGTTGCAAACAAATGGTCAAAACTGATTGTGAAAACTATCAGGACTATGGCTTAGCCGTGGACATGTTTAGTGGCAGCAGGGATAGCTGAACGTTTTGATATAAGATTTGTGTAGGTGGGCTTGAAAATGAGGGAGTGGCGACAGTTTAGAAATCATGTTCTGATTTTCCAGCTTTTGCCATCTCCCACTCTAGTTTCCCCATTCATTCCTATGGGACCAATTTCGCCGCAAAAACTACGATATTTCGTGAACCATTCGGCGAAACGTTCCACAAAGTAATAGCACACCATTCGGGAACAATCCGCACGTTTCGGTATATTACTTGTCTATGTAGTGTAAAAACTGTGGGAGGAGTTAGGGTGGTAAATTTGGCTATAATAATAATAAGAACTAGAAAAGGTACAATTTCTGGGGAAATTGTGAAAGTGTTCTTGCCTCTACAACTGGAGTGGGCGGAGTAACTGGGTGGGGTGGAGTGGCTTGAGTAACTGTGAAAAGTGTTAAAAAGCTTAATATTTTAAAAAGTATAAATAGTAGTAAAAAAGTTCCATCATTCGCTGAAAGAGCTGAACATTTTTTTCAAAAGTAATTTTTTTTTTCAAAAATGAATTTTTTTTAATCAAAAATGATTTTTTTTTCTTCAAAAATGATTTTTTTTTTCAAAAGTAATTTTTTTTTCCAAAGGTAATTTTTTTTTTCAAAAATGAATTTTTTTATTTCAAAAATAATTTTTTTTTCGAAATTATTATTTTTTTTAAAGTAATTTTTTTTTCAAAAATAATTTTTTTTTCAAAAATATTTTTTTTTTTCAAATATATTTTTTTTTCAAAAATAATTTTTTTTTTTTCAAAAATATTTTTTTTTTCAAAAATATATATTTTTTTTTTCAAAAATAATTTTTTTTTTCAAAAATTATTTTTTTTTTCAAAAATATTTTTTTTTTTACATGGGGCGGTCATAATGTTTTGGCTGATCATGGGGTGGTCATAATGTTTTGGCTGATCATGGGGTTGTCAGCTTTTGTCACTTCCCACTCTAGTTTTGAACATTTCGCCATTCATTCCTATGGGACCAATTTCGCCGCAAAAACGTCATTTCGTGGACCATTCGGCAAAACATTCCACAAAGTAATAACACACCAATCGGGAACAATCCGCTCGTTTCGGTATATTATTTGTCTCTGTAGTGTGAAAACTGTGGGAGGAGTCTACAAGCATTATCAAGTCTAGCAGATGAAGTCACATGCATTTGGAGTGTCTCAGCATCTTGTGTTTACAACCACTGTTTCCTAGCAACGCTCATGCCCTGTTTATGCTTCCCAAATACTGCTTCATCAAAACTGCCCCATCAGAATTACCCCATCAAAACTGCCCCATCATATTCCTCTATTATAAATCAGTACATGGTGTGTCTGTCCCCTCCCCCGGGCTCTGTAATCAGCTGAGATGCTCCAGCCACCTTCCCCCCTGTGTATAACAGAAGCTTTGGTAACCATGGCAACAAAACAAACACTAACAGTACACTCTGATTAATGGCTAAAATTTCCTGAAATGACCTCTAAACAAATGGCCGTATTTTAAAAACTATACATCCTATAGCGAAGATCTTTATATTGTGAGAATCACAAGACCCAGACCTAGATTTTGATGTATAGTATGTCTCTGAAATATTAAAAATGAAGGCACAGTCGCAGTTTAGAAATTGCCCTTCAAATTTGGAGGGGGCTAGAGTGTAGTTTCAATGAATGTCAATGGATGGCGTGAGTTGCAAACAAATGGTCATATTGTGAAAACTATCAGGACTATGGCTTAGCCGTGGACATGTTTAGTGGCAGCAGGGATAGCTGAACGTTTTGATATAAGATTTGTGTAGGTGGGCTTGAAAATGAGGGAGTGGCGGCAGTTTAGAAATCATGTTCTGATTTTCCAGCTTTTGTCATCTCCCACTCTAGTTTCCCCATTCATTCCTATGGGACCAATTTCGCCGCAAAAACGACGATATTTCGTGAACCATTCGGCGAAACGTTCCACAAAGTAATAGCACACCATTCGGGAACAATCCGCACGTTTCGGTATATTACTTGTCTATGTAGTGTAAAAACTGTGGGAGGAGTTAGGGTGGTAAATTTGGCTATAATAATAAGAATAATATATATGTGAGATAACAGTAAGTGGTCTTGCTATGCAAGAACACTTAACTAGAAAAGGTACAATTTCTGGGGAAATTGTGAAAGTGTTCTTGCCTCTACAACTGGAGTGGGCGGAGTAACTGGGTGGGGTGGAGTGGCTTGAGTAACTGTGAAAAGTGTTAAAAAGCTTAATATTTTAAAAAGTATAAATAGTAGTAAAAAAGTTCCATCATTCGCTGAAAGAGCTGAACATTTTTTTCAAAAGTAATTTTTTTTTTTCAAAAATGAATTTTTTTTTTCAAAAATGAATTTTTTTTTCTTCAAAAATGATTTTTTTTTCAAAAGTAATTTTTTTTTCAAAGGTAATTTTTTTTTTCAAAAATTATTTTTTTTTTTCAAAAATTATTTTTTTTTTTCAAAAATAATTTTTTTTTCAAAATTATTTTTTTTTTTAAGTAATTTTTTTTTCAAAAATAATTTTTTTTTTCAAAAATATTTTTTTTTTAAATATATATTTTTTTTCAAAAATAATTTTTTTTTTAAAAGTAATTTTTTTTTCAAAAATATTTTTTTTTTTTCAAAAATATTTTTTTTTTTTCAAAAATATATTTTTTTTTTTTTTTCAAAAATTATTTTTTTATTTTTTTCAAAAATTATTTTTTTTTTTCAAAAATATTTTTTTTTTACATGGGGCAGTCATAATGTTTTGGCTGATAATGGGGTGGTCATAATGTTTTGGCTGATCATGGGGTTGTCAGCTTTTGTCACTTCCCACTCTAGTTTTGAACATTTCGCCATTCATTCCTATGGGACCAATTTCGCTGCAAAAACATCATTTCGTGGACCATTCGGCGAAACATTCCACAAAGTAATAACACACCAATCGGGAACAATCCGCTCGTTTCAGTATATTACTTGTCTCTGTAGTGTAAAAACTGTGGGAGGAGTCTACAAGCATTATCAAGTCTAGCAGATGAAGTCACATGCATTTGGGGTGTCTCAGCATCTTGTGTTTACAACCACTGTTTCCTAGCAACGCTCATGCCCTGTTTATGCTTCCCAAATACTACTTCATCAAAACTGCCCCATCAGAATTACCCCATCAAAACTGCCCCATCATATTCCTCTATTATAAATCAGTACATGGTGTGTCTGTCCCCTCCCCCGGGCTCTGTAATCAGCTGAGATGCTCCAGCCACCTCCCCCCCTGTGTATAACAGAAGCTTTGGTAACCATGGCAACAAAACAAACACCGTACACTCTGATTAATGGCTAAAATTTCCTGAAATTACCTCTAAACAAATGGCCGTATTTTAAAAAACTATACATCCTACAGTGAAGATCTTTATATTGTGAGAATCACAAGACCCAGACCTAGATTTTGATACATAGTATGTCTCTGAAATATTAAAATTGAAGGCACGGTCGCAGTTTAGAAATTGCCCTTCAAATTTGAAGGGGCTAGAGTGTAGTTTCAATGAATGTCAATGGACGGCGTGAGTTGCAAACAAATGGTCATATTGTAAAAACTATCAGGACTATGGCTTAGCCGTGGACATGTTTAGTGGCAGCAGGGATAGCTGAACGTTTTGATATAAGATTTGTGTAGGTGGGCTTGAAAATGAGGGAGTGTCGGCAGTTTAGAAATCATGTTCTGATTTTCCAGCTTTTGCCATCTCCCACTCTAGTTTCCCCATTCATTCCTATGGGACCAATTTCGCCGCAAAAACTACGATATTTCGTGAACCATTCGGCGAAATGTTCCACAAAGTAATAGCACACCATTCGGGAACAATCCGCACGTTTCGGTATATTACTTGTCTATGTAGTGTAAAAACTGTGGGAGGAGTTAGGGTGGTAAATTTGGCTATAATAATAATAAGAATAATATATATGTGAGATAACAATAAGTGGTCTTGCTATGCAAGAACACTTAATAATATATATGTGAGATAACAATAAGTGGTCTTGCTATGCAAGAACACTTAATAAGAATAAGACTAAGAATAAGAATAATAATATATATGTGAGATAACAGTAAGTGGTCTTGCTATGCAAGAACACTTAATAACTAGAAAAGCTACAATTTCTGGGGAAATTGTGAAAAGTGTTCTTGCCTCTACAACTGGAGTGGGCGGAGTAACTGGATGGAGTGGCTTGAGTAACTGTGAAAACTGTTAAAAAGCTTAATATTTTAAAAAGTATAAATAGTAGGAAAAAAGTTGAAGTCCCATCATTAGCTGAAAGAGCTGAACATTTTTTTTGAAAAGTTTTTTTTTTTCAAAAATGAATTATTTTTTTTCAAAAATGATTTTTTTTTTTTTTAAACGAAATTTTTTTTTTCAAAAATATTTTTTTTTTCAAAAACTGCCATCAAAACTGCCCCATCAGAATTGTCCCATCAAAACTGCCCCATCATATTGCCACCATCAAAACTGCCCCATCAGAATTGCCCCATCAGAATTGCCCCATCATATTGCCACCATCAAAACTGCTCCATCAGAATTGCCCTATCAAAACAGCCCCATCATATTGCCACCATCAAAACTGCCCCATCAGAATTGCCCCATCATATTGCCACCTTCAAAACTGCCCCATCAGAATTGCCCTATCAAAACTGCCCCATCATATTGCCACCATCAAAACTGCCCCATCAGAATTGCCCCATCATATTGCCACCATCAAAACTGCCCCATCAGAATTGCCCTATCAAAACTTCCCCATCATATTGCCACCATCAAAACTGCCCCATCATAATTTCCCCATTAAAACTGCCCCATCAGAATTGCCCCATCAAAACTGCCCCATCATATTCCTCTATTATAAATCAGTACATGGTGTGTCTGTCCCCTCCCCCGGGCTCTGTAATCAGAGCTGAGATGCTCCAGCCACCTCCCCCCCTGTGTATAACAGAAGCTTTGGTAACCATGGCAAGAAAACAAACACAGTACACTCTGATTAATGGCTAAAATTTCCTGAAATGACCTCTAAACAAAAAGCTTTTTCTCAAAAACTATAAATCCTACAGTGAAGATCTTTATATTGTGAGAATCACAAGACCCAGACCTAGATTTTGATGTATAGTATGTCTTTGAAATATTAAAAATGGAGGCACAGTCGCAGTTTAGAAATTGCCCTTCAAATTTGAAGGGGCTAGAGTGTCGTTTCAATGAATGTCAATGGACGGCGTGAGTTGCAAACAAATGGTCATATTGTGAAAACTATCAGGACTATGGCTTAGCCGTGGACATGTTTAGTGGCAGCAGGGATAGCTGAACGTTTTGATATAAGATTTGTGTAGGTGGGCTTGAAAATGAGGGAGTGGCGGCAGTTTAGAAATCATGTTCTGATTTTTCAGCTTTTGTCACCTCCCACTCTAGCTTCCCCATTCATTCCTATGGGACCAATTTTGCCGCAAAAACGACGATATTTCGTGAACCATTCGGCGAAACGTTCCACAAAATAAAAGCACAACTATCAGGCTCCTACTTACCAGACCGGCGAGTCCTATCGGGCAGAGGGTAGGCTCCCTTACGCGTCCGACTGACGGCCCCTGGTAGAGTAAACAGAAGGCACGAAAGTACGGAGTGGTATGAGAGCCTGTATTCACTGTCCAGATACTGCAGGGTTAACAGATGGGAAGGCTGAAGCTGGCTGGAGCACAGGCACAAGACTGAGCAGGTTTGTTTGGAAAGCAGGCTGGGCAGACAACAGACAGGCAGCTTGGATCCAAGGGAGCAGGCAGACGGATGGTCAGGAGACAGGCCGGGTTCGGTAACAGGCAGACGGCAAAGGCACAGTGGAGCAGGCAAGCGGATGGTCAAACAAGCAAAAGTCAGGTACAGGCAGAGTTCAGAGAGAGATCGGGGGACAAGGCCGGGTCAGTAGGTAATCAGGAACAGACAAGGTACAAGGTCAGGCACTAGAGCGACTAGCTGTTGATTAGGCAGCACTGGTCACAGGGGCACGCCGGCTTAAATGCAGCTTTTGGCGCCAAACGACGTGCACGCGCGCGCCCCGGCACACACAGGCACGCGCACCCGCCAACGCCCGCGCGCGCGCCCCCGCACACCGGCGTGCACAGCAGGACAACCCTGGACACACACACCAGCACCGCGAGGGACACGCACGGCGGGGTCCACAGGAACGCGCGCGCCAACGCGCGCCGACGCGCCCTGCCGCACACCACCGCGAGCGCCCTGCCTGCCGAGGTACGCCCTCTGACAGTGCCCTCCCCTCAAGGTCAGCCTCCAGATGCCCAGCTGGGCCAACCTGGGTGCATGGGAGTCCTTGAAAGCTTGTAACAATTCGTTAGCATGGAGATTACTTTCGGGTTCCCAAGAGTTATCCTCGGGTCCATACCCCTTCCATTTAATGAGGTACTGGAGCTGATTCTGCCTCTTTCTACAATCCAGGATTGCCTCGATTTCGAATTCCTCCTCATTGTTGACCATAACAGACTCCGGTGGCTTGGCCTTACGGTCAGGAAAGGAATCAGGGATAACTGGTTTCAATAACGACACATGAAAGACCGGGTGAATTCTAAGGGACTCCGGCAGACTAAGCTCAAATGCGACATCATTCACTTTTCTTTTCACCCGAAACGGACCCATGAACTTAGGTCCCAACTTCCTGGAGGGACAAGCCAACTTTAAGTTACTTGTGGAGAGCCACACTTGGTTGCCCGGTTCAAGGACAAGTTCTCCTCGTCTTTTCTTGTCAAACATCCTCTTGAAGGAAGCCTGGGACTGGGCCATGGTCTCCTGCAAGATCTTACAGTTTTTAGAGAAGAACTCCATTGTTTCAGTTACCGCAGGTAGGGTACATTCCGGGATAGAACTGGGAAGGAAGGAAGGGTTGAATCCATAATTGGCAAAGAAAGGAGTCTGGTTGATGGCTGAGTGTAGGGAGTTGTTGTAAGAGAATTCAGCGACTGGTAACAGGGACACCCAGTCATCTTGCGTAAACACAGAAAAGCAACGGAGGTATTGCTCCAGCGTCTGGTTAGTTCTTTCTGTCTGGCCGTTTGTCTGAGGGTGGTAGGCCGAAGAAAATGCCAATTCAATTTCCAGAGCACCACACAGTGCCCTCCAGAACCGGGAGGTGAATTGGACACCCCGGTCCGATACAATATTCGCGGGTACCCCATGTAGTCTCACTATTTCTTTGACAAATATCTTCACCGTTTCTACGGCTGTGGGTGTACCCTTCATGGGGAGGAAGTGTGCCATCTTGGATAGTCTATCGATCACCACAAAGATGGTCGAGAAACCTTCAGAAGGAGGTAGCTCCACGATGAAGTCCATTGATAACATTCTCCAAGGCCTGTCAGGAATCGGTAAGGGTCTCAACAAACCCCAGGCCCTTGAGCGGTTGCATTTATTCCGGGCACAAGTGTGGCAGGAACCCACATACTTTTTACAGTCCTCCAATAATCGTGGCCACCAAAAGGTGCGTTGCACCAATTCCGTCGTTTTCCGGGCTCCGAAGTGACCCGCCAGCTTGTGGTCGTGGCACAATTCCAATACCAGGTGAACAGTCCCTTTAATTTCTCGAAAGCCGCTTGTGCTCTGGACGTCCAACAGAACCGTGCTCCCTGTTTTGTAAGTTCCGTTATTGGCAAAAGGATTTTAGAAAAGTCTTTAATGAATTTCCTGTAAAAGTTAGAAAATCCTACGAAACGTTGGACCCCTTTTTTGTCTGTAGGAGCAGGCCAGTCCAGGATGGCCGACACTTTTTGTGGATCCATCTTGATACCTTCTACAGAAATAATGAGTCCCAAAAACTGGATACTTTGAAGTTCGAACTCACACTTGTCAAGTTTAGCGTATAGGCCATGTTGCCTGAGCCGAGCAAGAACATTCCTGACGTGCCTGCGGTGATCAGCCAAAGAAGAGGAGAAGATGAGTATGTCGTCCAGGTAGACAATGACGTAGAGGTCCAGAAATTCTCTAAAGATGTCGTTCACAAAGTGCTGGAACGTAGCTGGGGCATTACAAAGACCGAAGGGCATGACCAGGTACTCGAAGTGCCCGAAACGAGTGCGAAAGGCGGTCTTCCACTCGTCACCCTCTCGGATGCGAATTAGATTGTATGCACCCCGAAGATCCAATTTAGTGAAAATTCTGGCAGTGCCCAGCCTTTGGAATAACTCAGGTACCAGGGGAAGCGGGTAACGATTCTTAATAGTTATCTTGTTCAATTCGCGGTAATCGATACATGGCCGCAGAGAATGGTCTTTCTTCTCTAAAAAAATAAGCCAGCACCGGCCGGGGAGGTGGACGGGCGGATACATTTTTTCTTCAGGTTTTCGTCTAGATACTGCTTCAGGGTGCCCAGCTCCTGCTCAGTCAATGGGAAGATCCGGCCAAAAGGTACCTCGGTTCCTGGAAGTAGTTCAATAGGGCAGTCGTAGGGCCTGTGTGGAGGTAATAATTCTGCACCCTTTTTGCTAAACACATCCGCGAAATCTTGGTAAGGCTCAGGAATAGCTTGAAGTAGATCAACATCAGGGTGTAAACAGAGAAGTTGGGTAACCTCACGGCCGACCCCTTGCAGACAATGTTGTAGACAATATCCTGAGAGAAACTCAACATTACCAGAAGCCCAGTTGATTTGAGGGTTGTGAACCTGTAGCCATGGTATTCCTAGAATGACTGGAAAAAGGGGTGAAGAGATGGCGTCCAAACAGAGATATTCCCGGTGTCGATGGCTCATGATAGCTTCTAAGGGAACGGTTTCTTGAGTGACCGGACCGGAGCGGAGAGCAGAGCCATCTGCAAGATGAACAGCCAGGCTTTGAGTCTTGGGTTGGAGAGGGATGTCATGTTGGGAAGCGAAGGTCCGGTCGATAAAACAGCTGCAGGCTCCAGAGTCAATGATGGCTGGGACTTGGATAGCCTTTCCGGGAAGCTGTAAAGTGACAGAAATAGTTAGGTGTGTGCCAACAGTGGGTACAATAGTAGCACAGGTACGATCAGCAGAGCGACACTTACGCGTCTTGTTGGGGCAGCTGCTGGCGTAGTGCCCGGGTTCCCCGCAGTAGAGGCAAAGGTTGTGTGCCCGTCTTCGTAATTTCTCTTCTGGGGTCAAAGAGGGACGGAGTAGACCAAGCTGCATAGGTTCTGGTGCATCACTGGCCGAGGCTGGTGAGGGAGCGGGAGATCTGCTGGGAGGATAGGGTACTTGTGGGAGCATCCAGGTGGGACGAAAGGTACTGGTGGTTCTTTCGGTACGTCGTTCTCTCAACCTACGGTCTATTTGAATGGACAGGTTGATGAGCTCTTCCAGGGTCTGAGGTACCCCTACCCGTGCCAACTCATCCTTGAGAGGATCTGACAACCCCATCCTAAACTGATGGCGCAAAGCAGCGTCATTCCACGCCGTGTCAGAGCTCCAGCGTCTGAACTCGACGGCATAATCTTCTGCCGCTCGACGGCCTTGACGAAGGGCATGTAAGGTAGCTTCCGCGGTGGCGGTAAGCTGGGGGTCTTCGTATAGTTGAGACATAGCATCGAAGAAGGCATCCAAGCTCTCCAAGACAACTGACTTCTGCTCCAAAAGTCGGTGGGCCCATGTTTGTGGTTCGCCAGATAGTAAGGAGATAACGAAGCCCACCTTAGTGGCTTCTAGGGAGAACGTGCGTGGCAGAAGGGCAAAGTAGAGATTACAGGTATTCCGGAAGGCACGATACCTACTTCGGTCTCCAAGGAATCTTTCTGGTACTGGTACTTTTGGCTCTGGAGGTAACATGACCACGGAGGGTGCTGAGGTTGCAGCTGCGGACCCCTGCGGGCCGGAAGGTGCGGATAAGGCCTGTACACACTCTTCCAGGCTTGAGTATCCCTCTTGTAGGCTCTTCACTGCCTGGGTTAGACCCGCCAGATGTCTGCAAATTTCAGCCATGGGAGAAGCCCCCTGCCCGGACTCGGTCATGGCTGCCTAATACTATCAGGCTCCTACTTACCAGACCGGCGAGTCCTATCGGGCAGAGGGTAGGCTCCCTTACGCGTCCGACTGACGGCCCCTGGTAGAGTAAACAGAAGGCACGAAAGTACGGAGTGGTATGAGAGCCTGTATTCACTGTCCAGATACTGCAGGGTTAACAGATGGGAAGGCTGAAGCTGGCTGGAGCACAGGCAGAAGACTGAGCAGGTTTGTTTGGAAAGCAGGCTGGGCAGACAACAGACAGGCAGCTTGGATCCAAGGGAGCAGGCAGACGGATGGTCAGGAGACAGGCCGGGTTCGGTAACAGGCAGACGGCAAAGCCACAGTGGAGCAGGCAAGCGGATGGTCAAACAAGCAAAAGTCAGGTACAGGCAGAGTTCAGAGAGAGATCGGGGGACAAGGCCGGGTCAGTAGGTAATCAGGAACAGACAAGGTACAAGGTCAGGCACTAGAGCGACTAGCTGTTGATTAGGCAGCACTGGTCACAGGGGCACGCCGGCTTAAATGCAGCTTTTGGCGCCAAACGACGTGAACGCACACCGGCGTGCACAGCAGGACGACCCTGGACACACACACCAGCACCGCGAGGGACACGCACGGCGGGGTTCACAGGAACGCGCGCGCCGACGCGCCCTGCCGCACACCACCGCGAGCGCCCTGCCTGCCGAGGTACGCCCTCTGACAACACCATTCGGGAACAATCCGCACGTTTTGGTATATTACTTGTCTATGTAGTGTAAAAATTGTGGGAGGAGTTAGGGTGGTAAATTTGGCTATAATAAGAATAATAAGAACTAGAAAAGCTACAATTTCTGGGGAAATTGTGAAAGTGTTCTTGCCTCTACAACTGGAGTGGGCGGAGTAACTGGGTGGGGTGGAGTGGCTTGAGTAACTGTGAAAAGTGTTAGAAAGCTTAATATTTTAAAAAGTATAAATAGTAGTAAAAAAGTTCCATCATTCGCTGAAAGAGCTGAACATTTTTTTCAAAAGTAATTTTTTTTTTCAAAAATGAATTTTTTTTAATCAAAAATGATTTTTTTTTCTTCAAAAATGATTTTTTTTTCAAAAGTAATTTTTTTTTTCAAAGGTAATTTTTTTTTTCAAAAATGAATTTTTTTATTTCAAAAATAATTTTTTTTTCGAAATTATGATTTTTTTTTAAGTAATTTTTTTTTTCAAAAATAATTTTTTTTTTTCAAAAATATTTTTTTTTTTCAAATATATTTTTTTTTCAAAAATATTTTTTTTTTTAAAAGAAATTTTTTTTTCAAAAATATTTTTTTTTTCAAAAATAATTTTTTTTTTTTCAAAAATATTTTTTTTTTCAAAAATATTTTTTTTTTTTTTCAAAAATGTTTTTTTTTTTCAAAAATTATTTTTTTACTTTTTTCAAAATTTTTTTTTTTTTTTCAAAAATATTTTTTTTTTTACATGGGGCGGTCATAATGTTTTGGCTGATCATGGGGTGGTCATAATGTTTTGGCTGATCATGGGGTTGTCAGCTTTTGTCACCTCCCACTCTAGTTTTGAACATTTCGCCATTCATTCCTATGGGACCAATTTCGCCGCAAAAACGTCATTTCGTGGACCATTCGGCAAAACATTCCACAAAGTAATAGCACACCAATCGAGAACAATCCGCTCGTTTCGGTATATTATTTGTCTCTGTAGTGTGAAAACTGTGGGAGGAGTCTACAAGCATTATCAAGTCTAGCACATGAAGTCACATGCATTTGGAGTGTCTCAGCATCTTGTGTTTACAACCACTGTTTCCTAGCAACGCTCATGCCCTGTTTATGCTTCCCAAATACTGCTTCATCAAAACTGCCCCATCAGAATTACCCCATCAAAACTGCCCCATCATATTCCTCTATTATAAATCAGTACATGGTGTGTCTGTCCCCTCCCCCGGGCTCTGTAATCAGAGCTGAGATGCTCCAGCCACCTCCCCCCCTGTGTATAACAGAAGCTTTGGTAACCATGGCAACAAAACAAACACTAACAGTACACTCTGATTAATGGCTAAAATTTCCTGAAATGACCTCTAAACAAATGGCCGTATTTTAAAAACTATACATCCTACAGCGAAGATCTTTATATTGTGAGAATCACAAGACCCAGACCTAGATTTTGATGTATAGTATGTCTGTGAAATATTAAAAATGTAGGCACGGTCGCAGTTTAGAAATTGCCCTTCAAATTTGGAGGGGGCTAGAGTGTAGTTTCAATGAATGTCAATGGACGGCGTGAGTTGCAAACAAATGGTCATATTGTGAAAACTATCAGGACTATGGCTTAGCCGTGGACATGTTTAGTGGCAGCAGGGATAGCTGAACGTTTTGATATAAGATTTGTGTAGGTGGGCTTGAAAATGAGGGAGTGGCGGCAGTTTAGAAATCATGTTCTGATTTTCCAGCTTTTGTCATCTCCCACTCTAGTTTCCCCATTCATTCCTATGGGACCAATTTCGCCGCAAAAACGACGATATTTCGTGAACCATTCGGCGAAACGTTCCACAAAGTAATAGCACACCATTCGGGAACAATCCGCACGTTTCGGTATATTACTTGTCTATGTAGTGTAAAAACTGTGGGAGGAGTTAGGGTGGTAAATTTGGCTATAATAATAAGAACTAGAAAAGGTACAATTTCTGGGGAAATTGTGAAAGTGTTCTTGCCTCTACAACTGGAGTGGGCGGAGTAACTGGGTGGGGTGGAGTGGCTTGAGTAACTGTGAAAAGTGTTAAAAAGCTTAATATTTTAAAAAGTATAAATAGTAGTAAAAAAGTTCCATCATTCGCTGAAAGAGCTGAACATTTTTTTCAAAAGTAATTTTTTTTTTCAAAAATGAATTTTTTTTAATCAAAAATGATTTTTTTTTCTTCAAAAATGATTTTTTTTTTCAAAAGTAATTTTTTTTTTCAAAGGTAATTTTTTTTTTTCAAAAATGAATTTTTTTATTTCAAAAATAATTTTTTTTTCGAAATTATTATTTTTTTTAAAGTAATTTTTTTTTCAAAAATAATTTTTTTTTTTCAAAAATAATTTTTTTTTTCAAAAATATTTTTTTTTTTCAAATATATTTTTTTTTCAAAAATAATTTTTTTTTTAAAAGAAATTTTTTTTTCAAAAATATTTTTTTTTTTCAAAAATATTTTTTTTTTCAAAAATATTTTTTTTTTTTTCAAAAATGATTTTTTTTTTTTCAAAAATTATTTTTTTACTTTTTTCAAAAAAATTATTTTTTTTTCAAAAATATTTTTTTTTTTTACATGGGGCGGTCATAATGTTTTGGCTGATCATGGGGTGGTCATAATGTTTTGGCTGATCATGGGGTTGTCAGCTTTTGTCACTTCCCACTCTAGCTTTGAACATTTCGCCATTCATTCCTATGGGACCAATTTCGCCGCAAAAACGTCATTTCGTGGACCATTCGGCAAAACATTCCACAAAGTAATAACACACCAATCGGGAACAATCCGCTCGTTTCGGTATATTACTTGTCTCTGTAGTGTAAAAACTGTGGGAGGAGTCTACAAGCATTATCAAGTCTAGCAGATGAAGTCACATGCATTTGGAGTGTCTCAGCATCTTGTGTTTACAACCACTGTTTCCTAGCAACGCTCATGCCCTGTTTATGCTTCCCAAATACTGCTTCATCAAAACTGCCCCATCAGAATTACCCCATCAAAACTGCCCCATCATATTCCTCTATTATAAATCAGTACATGGTGTGTCTGTCCCCTCCCCCGGGCTCTGTAATCAGCTGAGATGCTCCAGCCACCTCCCCCCTGTGTATAACAGAAGCTTTGGTAACCATGGCAACAAAACAAACACTAACAGTACACTCTGATTAATGGCTAAAATTTCCTGAAATGACCTCTAAACAAATGGCCGTATTTTAAAAACTATACATCCTACAGCGAAGATCTTTATATTGTGAGAATCACAAGACCCAGACCTAGATTTTGATGTATAGTATGTCTCTGAAATATTAAAAATGAAGGCACAGTCGCAGTTTAGAAATTGCCCTTCAAATTTGGAGGGGGCTAGAGTGTAGTTTCAATGAATGTCAATGGACGGCGTGAGTTGCAAACAAATGGTCATATTGTGAAAACTATCAGGACTATGGCTTAGCCGTGGACATGTTTAGTGGCAGCAGGGATAGCTGAACGTTTTTATATAAGATTTGTGTAGGTGGGCTTGAAAATGAGGGAGTGGCGGCAGTTTAGAAATCATGTTCTGATTTTCCAGCTTTTGTCATCTCCCACTCTAGTTTCCCCATTCATTCCTATGGGACCAATTTCGCCACAAAAACGACGATATTTCGTGAACCATTCGGCGAAACGTTCCACAAAGTAATAGCACACCATTCGGGAACAATCCGCACGTTTCGGTATATTACTTGTCTATGTAGTGTAAAAACTGTGGGAGGAGTTAGGGTGGTAAATTTGGCTATAATAATAAGAATAATATATATGTGAGATAACAGTAAGTGGTCTTGCTATGCAAGAACACTTAATAATATATATGTGAGATAACAGTAAGTGGTCTTGCTATGCAAGAACACTTAATAATATATATGTGCGATAACAGTAAGTGGTCTTGCTATGCAAGAACACTTAATAATAATAATAAGAATAATATATATGTGAGATAACAGTAAGTGGTCTTGCTATGCAAGAACACTTAATAAGAACTAGAAAAGGTACAATTTCTGGTTAAATTGTGAAAAGTGTTCTTGCCTCTACAACTGGAGTGGGCGGAGTAACTGGGTGGAGTGGCTTGAGTAACTGTGAAAAGTGTTAAAAAGCTTAATATTTTAAAAAGTATAAATAGTAGTAAAACAGTTGAAGTCCCATCATTAGCTGAAAGAGCTGAACATTTTTTTCAAAAGTTTTTTTTTTCAAAAATGAATTATTTTTTTTCAAAAAATTTTTTTTTTTTTTTTTTTTAAACGAAATTTTTTTTTTCAAAAACTGCCATCAAAACTGCCCCATCAGAATTGTCCTATCAAAACTGCCCCATCATATTGCCACCATCAAAACTGCCCCATCAGAATTGCCCCATCAAAACTGCCTCATCAGAATTGCCCCATCAAAACTGCCCCATCATATTCCTCTATTATAAATCAGTACATGGTGTGTCTGTCCCCTCCCCCGGGCTCTGTAATCAGAGCTGAGATGCTCCAGCCACCTCCCCCCTGTGTATAACAGAAGCTTTGGTAACCATGGCAACAAAAAAAACACAGTACACTCTGATTAATGGCTAAAATTTCCTGAAATGACCTCTAAACAAAAAGCTTTTTCTCTAAAACTGTAAATCCTACAGCGAAGATCTTTATATTGTGAGAATCACAAGGCCCAGACCTAGATTTTGATGTATAGTATGTCTCTGAAATATTAAAAATGGAGGCACAGTCGCAGTTTAGAAATTGCCCTTCAAATTTGAAGGGGCTAGAGTGTAGTTTCAATGAATGTCAATGGACGGTGTGAGTTGCAAACAAATGGTCATATTGTGAAAACTATCAGGACTATGGCTTAGCCGTGACATGTTTAGTGGCAGCAGGGATAGCTCAACGTTTTGATATAAGATTTGTGTAGGTGGGCTTGAAAATGAGGGAGTGGCGGCAGTTTAGAAATCATGTTCTGATTTTTCACCTTTTGTCACCTCCCACTCTAGTTTCCCCATTCATTCCTATGGGACCAATTTCGCCGCAAAAACTACGATATTTCATGAACCATTCAGCGAAACGTTCCACAAAATAATAGCACACCATTCGGGAACAATCCGCACGTTTCGGTATATTACTTGTCTATGTAGTGTAAAAATTGTGGGAGGAGTTAGGGTGGTAAATTTGGCTATAATAATAATAATAAGAAGAAGAAGAATAAGAACTAGAAAAGGTACAATTTCTGGGGAAATTGTGAAAGTGTTCTTGCCTCTACAACTGGAGTGGGCGGAGTAACTGGGTGGAGTGGGCGGAGTAACTGTGAAAAGTGTTAAAAAGCTTAATATTTTAAAAAGTATAAATAGTAGTAAAACAGTTGAAGTCCCATCATTAGCTGAAAGAGCTGAACTTTTTTTTCAAAAATGATTTTTTTTTTCAAAAATGATTTTTTTTTAATGATTGTTTTTTTTCAAAAATTATTTTTTTTTATTTTTTCAAAAATATTTATTTTTTCAAAAATAATTTTTTTTTCTTTTTTTTTTTCAAAAATAATTTTTTTTTTGTTCAAAATTTTTTTTTTTCAAAAATTTTTTTTTTCTTCAAAATAATTTTTTTTTTTCAAAAATAATTTTTTCTTTTTTCAAAAATATTTTTTTTTCTCAATAATATTTTTTTTTTCAAAAATGAATTTTTTTTTTTTTTCAAAAATATTTTTTTTTTCATGGGGCGGTCATAATGTTTTGGCTGATCATGGGGTGGTCATAATGTTTTGGCTAATCAGGGGGTTGTCAGCTTTTGTCACCTTCCACTCTAGTTTTGAACATTTCGCCATTCATTCCTATGGGACCAATTTCGCCGCAAAAACTACGATATTTCGTGAACCATTCGGTGAAACATTCCAATAAAGTAATAGCACACCAATCGGGAACAATCCGCTCGTTTCGGTATATTACTTGTCTCTGTAGTGTAAAAACTGTGGGAGGAGTCTACAAGCATTATCAAGTCTAGCAGATAAAGTCACATGCATTTGGGGTGTCTCAGCATCTTGTGTTTACAACCACTGTTTCCTAGCAACGCTCATGCCCTGTTTATGCTTCCCAAATACTACTTCATCAAAACTGCCCCATCAGAATTACCCCATCAAAACTGCCCCATCATATTCCTCTATTATAAATCAGTACATGGTGTGTCTGTCCCCCTCCCCTGGGCTCTGTAATCAGAGCTGAGATGCTCCAGCCACCTTCCCCCCTGTGTATAACAGAAGCTTTGGTAACCATGGCAACAAAACAAACACTAACAGTACACTCTGATTAATGGCTAAAATTTCCTGAAATGACCTCTAAACAAATGGCCGTATTTTAAAAACTATACATCCTACAGCGAAGATCTTTATATTGTGAGAATCACAAGACCCAGACCTAGATTTTGATGTATAGTATGTCTCTGAAATATTAAAAATGAAGGCACAGTCGCAGTTTAGAAATTGCCCTTCAAATTTGGAGGGGGCTAGAGTGTAGTTTCAATGAATGTCAATGGACGGCATGAGTTGCAAACAAATGGTCATATTGTGAAAACTATCAGGACTATGGCTTAGCCGTGGACATGTTTAGTGGCAGCAGGGATAGCTGAACGTTTTGATATAAGATTTGTGTAGGTGGGCTTGAAAATGAGGGAGTGGCGGCAGTTTAGAAATCATGTTCTGATTTTCCAGCTTTTGTCATCTCCCACTCTAGTTTCCCCATTCATTCCTATGGGACCAATTTCGCCGCAAAAACGACGATATTTCGTGAACCATTCGGCGAAACGTTCCACAAAGTAATAGCACACCATTCGGGAACAAACCGCACGTTTCGGTATATTACTTGTCTATGTAGTGTAAAAACTGTGGGAGGAGTTAGGGTGGTAAATTTGGCTATAATAATAAGAATAATATATATGTGAGATAACAGTAAGTGGTCTTGCTATGCAAGAACACTTAACTAGAAAAGCTACAATTTCTGGGGAAATTGTGAAAAGTGTTCTTGCCTCTACAACTGGAGTGGGCGGAGTAACTGGGTGGAGTGGCTTAAGTAACTATTTTAAAAAGTATCAATAGTAATAAAAAAGTTGAAGAAGTCCCATAATTAGCTGAAAGAGCTGAACATTTTTTTCAAAAATGAATTTTATTTTTTTTTCAAAAATGATTTTTTTTTTCAAAAAAAAATTTTTTTTTTAAATGATTTTTTTTCAAAAATTTTTTTTTTTAAATAAATTTTATTTTTTTTTTCAAAAATGAATTTTATTTTTTCAAAAATGATTTTTTTTTTTCAAAAATGATTTTTTTATTTTTTTTCAAAAATGAATTTTATTATTTTTTTTTAAAAAATGATTTTTTTTTTTTTTTCAAAAATATATTTTTTTTTTATTAGGCGGTCATAATGTTTTTTCTGATCATGGGGTGGTCATAATGTTTTGGCTGATCATGGGGTTGTCAGCTTTTGTCACCTCCCACTTTAGTTTTGAACATTTCGCCATTCATTCCTATGGGACCAATTTCGTCTCAAAAACGACGATATTTCGTGAACCATTTGGCGAAACGTTCCACAAAGTAATAGCACACCAATTAAATGACATTGAGGCCGGATTCACACTGGTATTTTTCAGCTTTTCACAAAGTTCCACAAGGTAATAGCACACCAATTAAATGACATTGAACATTTCGCCATTCATTCTTATGGGACCAATTTCGCCGCAAAAACTACAATATTTCGTGGACCATTCGGCGAAACGTTCCACAAAGTAATAGCACACCAATCGGGAACAATCCACACCTACAGTATATTACTGTCTATGTAGTTTAAAAGCTGTGGGAGGAGTTAGGGTGGTATGATCATGGGGTTGTCAGCTTTTGTCACCTCCCACTCTAGTTTTGAACATTTCGCCATTCATTCCTATGGGACCAATTTCGCCGCAAAAACGACGATATTCCGTGAACCATTCGGCGAATGTGTAAAAACTGTGGGAGGAGTTAGGGTGGTAAATTATCAGCATTATCAAGCCTTGCAGATGAAGGTATGGCCACATGCATTTGGGGGGTTTCAGCATCTTGTGTTTACAACCACTGTTTCCTAGCAACGCTCATCTACTGTTTATGCTTCACACGCACTGCTCAATACACAACACAATGTAATTTCTACACAATACAATTCCTATCAAAACTGCCCCATCATATTGCCACCATCAAAACTGCCCCATCATAATTGCCCCACCAAAACTGCCCCATCATATTGCCACCATCAAAACTGCCCCATCAGAATTGCCCTATCAAAACTGCCCCATCATAATTGCCCCATTAAAACTGCCCCATCAGAATTGCCCTATCATAACTGCCCCATCATAATTGCCCCATTAAAACTGCCCCATCATAATTGCCCCACCAAAACTGCCCCATCATATTGCCACCATCAAAACTGCCCCATCAGAATTGCCCTATCAAAACTGCCCCATCATAATTGCCCCATTAAAACTGCCCCATCAGAATTGCCCTATCAAAACTGCCCCATCATATTCCTCTATTATAAATCAGTACATGGTGTGTCTGTCCCCTCCCCCGGGCTCTGTAATCAGAGCTGAGATGCTCCAGCCACCTCCCCCCTGTGTATAACAGAAGCTTTGGTAACCATGGCAACAAAACAAACACAGTACACTCTTATTAATGGCTAAAATTTCCTGAAATGAACTCTAAACAAAAAGCTTTTTCCCAAAAACTATAAATCCTACAGCGAAGATCTTTATATTGTGAGAATCACAAGACCCAGACCTAGATTTTGATGTATAGTATGTCTCTGAAATATTAAAAATGAAGGCACAGTCGCAGTTTAGAAATTGCCCTTCAAATTTGGAGGGGTCTAGAGTGTAGTTTCAATGAATGTCAATGGACGGCGTGAGTTGCAAACAAATGGTCATATTGTGAAAACTATCAGGACTATGGCTTATCCGTGGACATGTTTAGTGGCAGCAGGGATAGCTGAACGTTTTGATATAAGATTTGTGTAGGTGGGCTTGAAAATGAGGGAGTGGCGGCAGTTTAGAAATCATGTTCTGATTTTTCAGTTTTTGTCACCTCCCACTCTAGTTTCCCCATTCATTCCTATGGGACCAATTTCGCCGCAAAAACGACGATATTTCGTGAACCATTTGGCAAAACGTTCCACAAAATAATAGCACACCATTCGGGAACAATCCGCACGTTTCGGTATATTACTTGTCTATGTAGTGTAAAAACTGTGGGAGGAGTTAGGGTGGTAAATTTGGCTATAATAATAATAATAACTAGAAAAGGTACAATTTCTGGGGAAATTGTGAAAGTGTTCTTGCCTCTACAACTGGAGTGGGCGGAGTAACTGGGTGGGGTGGAGTGGCTTGAGTAACTGTGAAAAGTGTTAAAAAGCTTAATATTTTAAAAAGTATAAATAGTAGTAAAAAAGTTCCATCATTCGCTGAAAGAGCTGAACATTTTTTCAAAAGTAATTTTTTTTTTCAAAAATGAATTTTTTTTATTCAAAAATGATTTTTTTTTCTTCAAAAATGAATTTTTTTTTTCAAAGGTAATTTTTTTTTTCAAAAAGGAATTATTTTATTTCAAAAATAATTTTTTTTTCGAAATTATTTTTTTTTTAAAGTAATTTTTTTTTCAAAAATAATTTTTTTTTTCAAAAATATTTTTTTTTTTCAAATATTTTTTTTTTTTCAAAAATAATTTTTTTTTCAAAAATAATTTTTTTTTTTCAAAAATAATTTTTTTTTTTTCAAAAATATTTTTTTTTTTTCAAAAATATTTTTTTTTTTTCAAAAATGATTTTTTTTTTTTCAAAAATTATTTTTTTACTTTTTTCAAAAATTATTTTTTTTTTCAAAAATATTTTTTTTTTTTACATGGGGCGGTCATAATGTTTTGGCTGATCGTGGGGTGGTCATAATGTTTTGGCTGATCATGGGGTTGTCAGCTTTTGTCACTTCCCACTCTAGTTTTGAACATTTCGCCATTCATTCCTATGGGACCAATTTCGCCGCAAAAACGTCATTTCGTGGACCATTCGGCAAAACATTCCACAAAGTAATAACACACCAATCGGGAACAATCCGCTCGTTTCGGTATATTATTTGTCTCTGTAGTGTGAAAACTGTGGGAGGAGTCTACAAGCATTATCAAGTCTAGCAGATGAAGTCACATGCATTTGGAGTGTCTCAGCATCTTGTGTTTACAACCACTGTTTCCTAGCAACGCTCATGCCCTGTTTATGCTTCCCAAATACTGCTTCATCAAAACTGCCCCATCAGAATTACCCCATCAAAACTGCCCCATCATATTCCTCTATTATAAATCAGTACATGGTGTGTCTGTCCCCTCCCCCGGGCTCTGTAATCAGCTGAGATGCTCCAGCCACCTTCCCCCCTGTGTATAACAGAAGCTTTGGTAACCATGGCAACAAAACAAACACTAACAGTACACGCTGATTAATGGCTAAAATTTCCTGAAATGACCTCTAAACAAATGGCCGTATTTTAAAAACTATACATCCTACAGTGAAGATCTTTATATTGTGAGAATCACAAGACCCAGACCTAGATTTTGATGTATAGTATGTCTCTGAAATATTAAAAATGAAGGCACGGTCGCAGTTTAGAAATTGCCCTTCAAATTTGGAGGGGGCTAGAGTGTAGTTTCAATGAATGTCAATGGACGGCGTGAGTTGCAAACAAATGGTCATATTGTGAAAACTATCAGGACTATGGCTTAGCCGTGGACATGATTAGTGGCAGCAGGGATAGCTGAACGTTTTGATATAAGATTTGTGTAGGTGGGCTTGAAAATGAGGGAGTGGCGGCAGTTTAGAAATCATGTTCTGATTTTCCAGCTTTTGTCATCTCCCACTCTAGTTTCCCCATTCATTCCTATGGGACCAATTTCGCCGCAAAAACGACGATATTTCGTGAACCATTCGGCGAAACGTTCCACAAAGTAATAGCACACCATTCGGGAACAATCCGCACGTTTTGGTATATTACTTGTCTATGTAGTGTAAAAACTGTGGGAGGAGTTAGGGTGGTAAATTTGGCTATAATAATAAGAATAATATATATGTGAGATAACAGTAAGTGGTCTTGCTATGCAAGAACACTTAATAATATATATGTGAGATAACAATAAGTGGTCTTGCTATGCAAGAACACTTAATAAGAAGAAGAAGAATATATATGTGAGATAACAGTAAGTGGTCTTGCTATGCAAGAACACTTAACTAGAAAAGGTACAATTTCTGGGGAAATTGTGAAAGTGTTCTTGCCTCTACAACTGGAGTGGGCGGAGTAACTGGATGGAGTGGCTTGAGTAACTGTGAAAAGTGTTAAAAAGCTTAATATTTTAAAAAGTATAAATAGTAGTAAAAAAGTTGAAGTCCCATCATTAGCTGAAAGAGCTGAACATTTTTTTCAAAAGTTTTTTTTTTTTCAAAAATGAATTATTTTTTTTTTTTTTTAAACGAATTTTTTTTTTTCAAAAACTGCCATCAAAACTGCCCCATCAGAATTGTCCCATCAAAACTGCCCCATCATATTGCCACCATCAAAACTGCCCCATCAGAATTGCCCCACCAAAACTGCCCCATCATATTGCCACCATCAAAACTGCCCCATTAAAACTGCCCCATCAGAATTGCCCTATCAAAACTGCCCCATCATATTCCTCTATTATAAATCAGTACATGGTGTGTCTGTCCCCTCCCCCGGGCTCTGTAATCAGAGCTGAGATGCTCCAGCCACCTCCCCCCCTGTGTATAACAGAAGCTTTGGTAACCATGGCAACAAAACAAACACAGTACACTCTGATTAATGGCTAAAATTTCCTGAAATGACCTCTAAACAAAAAGCTTTTTCTCAAAAACTGTAAAAGATATCAAACTGAAAAGATATAGCCAGATAACTGAATATTTTGTGAACATTTTAAAGTTTGTTTGGTGTCTCTAGGTGAAAGTATGAAGGAGCTGAAACTTTTGGGAGCGGAAGAAGAATTTAAGGATTTCAAGCCTGCTCCCATTGACTTCAATGTTAAAAAAAAGTGATAAAAAGCTTAATATTTTAAAAAGTATAAATGGTAGAAAAAAAGTTGAAAAAGAGCACACCTCAGCTAAAAGAGACGAACATTTTGATAGTTGAATTGTTTTAATAGCTGAAAGTATGCAGAAGTTACGCAGAACCAAAAAACGTACGGAATAAAATTAAAATTAAAATTAAAAATAAATAAAATTGAACAACAATAGTGGGACTGCTAAAGCATTCCCACTAATAACTAGAAAATGCATTTCCTGGGTAAAATGCGTGGGAATGCTGAATAGCTAAATTGCTAAAATGGCCCCCATCAAAACTGCCCCATCATACTGCCATCAAAACTGCCCCATCATACTGCCATCAAAACTGCCCCATCAGAATTGCCCCATCATATTGCCACCATCAAAACTGCCCCATCAGAATTGCCCCATCAAAACTGTCCCATCAAAATTGTCCCCATTAAAACTGCCCCATCATATTGCCACCATCAAAACTGCCCCATCAGAATTGCTCCATCAAAATTGTCCCATCATATTGCCACCATCAGAATTGCCCCATCAAAACTGCCCCATCATATTGCCACCATCAAAACTGCCCCATCAGAATTGCCCCATCATGTTACCACCATCAAAACTGCCCCCATCATATTGCCATCAAAACTGCCCCATTAGAATTGCCCCATCAGAATTGCCCCATCAAAACTGCCCCATCATATTGCCACCATCAAAACTGCCCCATCAGAATTGCCCCATCATATTACCACCATCAAAACTGCCCCATCATATTGCCACCATCAAAACTGCCCCCATCATATTGCCATCAAAACTGCCCCATCAGAATTGCCCCATCAAAACTAAAAGTAATTTTTTTTTTCAAAAGTAATTTTTTTTTTCAAAAGTAATTTTTTTTTTCAAAAATGAATTTTTTTTTCAAAAATATTTTTTTTTTTTTAAAAATATTTTTTTTTTTTCAAAAATAATTTTTTTTTTTCAAAAATATTTTTTTTTTCAAAAAAAAATTTTTTTAAAAAATAATTTTTTTTTTTTTCAAAAATTATTTTTTTTTTTTCAAAAATAATTTTTTTTTCAAAAATATTTTTTTTTTTCAAAAATTATTATTTTTTTTTCAAAAATAATTTTTTTTTTTCAAAAATTTTTTTTTTTTCAAAAATATTTTTTTTTTTTTCAAAAATATTTTTTTTTTTTTTCAAAAATATTTTTTTTTTTCAAAAATAATTGCTGAATAGCTAAATTGCTAAAACGACCACCATCAAAACTGCCCCATCATACTGCCATCAAAACTGCCCCATCAAAATTGTCCCCATTAAAACTGCCCCATCATATTGCCACCATCAAAACTGCCCCCATCAAAACGGCCCCATCATATTGCCACCTTTAAAACTGCTCCATAAAAATTGTCCCCATCAAAACTGCCCCATCATATTGCCACCATCAAAACTGCCCCATCAGAATTGCCCCATCAAAACTGCCCCATCATAATTGCCACCATCAAAACTGCCCCATCATATTCCTCTATTATAAATCAGTACATGGTGTGTCTGTCCCCTCCCCCAGGCTCTGTAATCAGAGCTGAGATGCTCCAGCCACCTCCCCCCTGTGTATAACAGAAGCTTTGGTAACCATGGCAACAAAACAAACACAGTACACTCTGATTAATGGCTAAAATTTCCTGAAATTACCTCTAAACAAAAAGCTTTTTCTCAAAAACTGTAAAAGATATCAAACTGAAAAGATATAACCAGATAGCTGAATATTTTGTGAACATTTTAAAGTTTGTTTGGTGTCTCTAGGTGAAAGTATGAAGGAGCTGAAACTTTTGGGAGCGGAAGAAGAATTTAAGGATTTCAAGCATGCTCCCATTGACTTCAATGTTAAAAAAAAGTGTTAAAAAGCTTAATATTTTAAAAAGTATAAATGGTAGAAAAAAAGTTGAAAAAGAGCACACCTCAGCTAAGAGAGACGAACATTTTAATAGTTGAATGGTTTTAATAGCTGAAAGTATGCAGAAGTTACGCAGAACCAAAAAACGTACGGAATAAAATTATTAAAATTATTAAAAATAAATAAAATCGAATAACAATAGTGGGACTGCTAAAGCATTCCCACTAATAATAATATATATGTGAGATAACAGTAAGTGGTCTTGCTATGCAAGAACACTTAACTAGAAAAGCTTCTGGGGAAATTGTGAAAAGTGTTCTTACCTCTACAACTGGAGTGGGCGGAGTAACTGGGGGGAATGGCTGGAATAACTGTTGTGTGGTTGGAGTAACTGTGGAAAGGTTGAACTGGGCAGATGGGCAGAGTAACTGTGTGGAGTGTTTGTAGTGAGTAAAGATAGTAAAGATTACACTAACCAATTGATTGATCAAATTTAAAAAGTGCACAAGTGCTAATGATGTAGAAGGTAGAAATAACGGTAAATGACTTTGTCGGACACAGACTTAAGGGTTACCAGGATTTATTCCGCCCCAGCCAAAGCATAGCACCTGACGGACTCGCGTCCCAAAATCAAGTGTGTCAAAAACAGTTTACACAGTGTACATATAATTTCAATATATTGCATCACAAGCGAACTGGCAGTATATTTCCGTTATACATTGTATTAACATTTTGAACAGTCAACTTTTTGAACTTTTTGGATACAAGGCAATTCATTAAAGCATATACTTTAAACCCTTACAAATTTTCAGTTTCTCTGCAGTTTTGCTCCTTGCTGTTTCTTTATCTGTCTTACTAATCAGCAAGCAGGCTATAGCACAGGAAGGAGAGGGTGAGTGTGATGAGGACAGATGTCTGTGATGGATGGGGGGGAGTAAGTGAGTTCAGTGTCTAACAAGTACACCGAACATGAAATATAGAGAATGATTTTTAGCTAATTGTAAATGGTCCCACATAACTAAAACTGACATAAAACTCACATAACATAAACTGACCCTCATTGTCACTTTATTATCTGTTTGATGACCACTGTCTCACAACCACTGTTTCCTGGCATCACTCATGCCCTGTTTATGCAGGCTCTAAGCGTGTTCACAACCACTGTTCAAAACACAATACACAGGATCATGATAGCTGTAATAACTGTGCAGTACTCCTGACTGGAGACAGTGCTGCACCCTGGGGATGTAAATGTGATCCAACAGTGTGTTTTTTTCTGTGGTGGCTGCCCAGACCAGTTGGGTATATCCTCTTGAGTGAAGAAGGTCAGATATTGGCTTCTTTTCTCTGCACAGAAAATCTTCATTGAAATCTCCACAGAGTATTATAGGTTGGCAATCCATTATTTCCAAAGATTCCAAGAGGCCCAGCAGGTTAGTAAGGAATTGGCCAATACTGTAATCCGGTGGCCTGTAAACAACAGCGATCAAAGCTTGTACAGGGAACACCAGTTTGACAACCAAGAACTCTAAGTCAGTCACATTGTGATGATACTGCTTTTCAAAGGCCTTGAAATGGTTTCTGACATACAAGGCGACACCTCCACCACTTTTACTTGCAATGTCAGGAAGGTTCGTGTAGGAGAGGTGTCTGTTGCGTTTGAACAGGTTGTAGCCCTCCAGCTGGAGACTTTCAGCAACAGAAGAGCCTGAGAGATGAGTTTCAGTGAAACATAAAACATCTCCAAGTGTCAACTCATGGTGAGATTTGATATCTTCAATGTGAGCTGGTAATCCTTCCGTGTTGTGATGGATAATTGTTAATGTTTGCTGTTTGTCTGTTGTCTGTACAAACTTTAAGAGGGGCATAACACTTTCCAGTGATGCATTCTTCATTGAATCCAGGGAGGCTGTGATTTCAGGATCAGCAAAGATCTTCTTCTCATCAAAGTCGGTTATGTACAGTCATTGCAGTGTAGTCGTTCTACTCAGAGCAACATAGGCCATTCCCGGTTGGAAGACCCGTTTCAATGAGACCACTGCTGACTGTATCGACATCCCCTGACACTCTGAATCGTACATGCAAAAGCCAACTTCAGGGGGAACTGCCTGCGAACAACTCCTTTCTGTCTCAGGTTTTCCTCTACCCTTTCTATGTACACCAAGTTGTCAGCATCACAAGACGACTTGTTACGGTATCTCTGTCCTGCATTTGGATTGTCCAGCATAAGCCCAAGCTTGTTTACCGTAGTAGTACCTTTCTCAGTCTGGATGATTATTCTTGCAATCTTGCCAAATGTCCCGTTAACAAGCCCGTCTTCTACATCAATGTTTCTTGTGATCATTGCTGGGGGAGCACATTGCAGTGGCTTCTATCATTAAGGCTTCTATCTCTAAGTGATTCTTTCTACAAGTGATATGCACTTCAATCTCTGCACTAAGTTCTGCCTCACCTGATCATTCCTTCTGTCTCTTTACAGGTATGTGTCAGCTCATCCACATCTTCCACCGTTAACTGAAACTGGGATCTGCCTGCTGTCTCTGTGTGTGTGTCTCTGGTATGTGTCAGCTCATCCACATCTTCCACCGTTAACTGAAACTGGGATCTGCCTGCTGTCTCTGTGTGTGTGTGTCTCTGGTATGTGTCCTTCTCTATCTGTTGCCCTGTGCGAGCAACCATGACATTATTTGTTTTTCTGGTCTGTCTTACCTAAGTTTTATGAGTTGATCTTGTCTTGGCCTCTTGCTATTCTGACTTTTGAAGCAAAAAGTTCACTTTGATTGCTAGGCATTCTTATATTCACTCATGATTAATTAACGAACTTCAACCCCACCCTAATAACAGTATAAATTTGAGCATCCTTAAGGGGTCAGCATATTGCTGGGGGAGCACATTGCAGTGGCTTCTATCATTAAGGCTTCTATCTCTAAGTGATTCTTTCTACAAGTGATATGCACTTTAATCTCTGCACTAAGTTCTGCCTCACCTGATCATTCCTTCTGTCTCTTTACAGGTATGTGTCAGCTCATCCACATCTTCCACCGTTAACTGAAACTGGGATCTGCCTGCTGTCTCTGTGTGTGTGTCTCTGGTATGTGTCAGCTCATCCACATCTTCCACCGTTAACTGAAACTGGGATCTGCCTGCTGTCTCTGTGTGTGTGTCTCTGGTATGTGTCAGCTCATCCACATCTTCCACCGTTAACTGAAACTGGGATCTGCCTGCTGTCTCTGTGTGTGTGTCTCTGGTATGTGTCCTTCTCTATCTGTTGCCCTGTGCGAGCAACCATGACATTATTTGTTTTTCTGGTCTGTCTTACCTAAGTTTTATGAGTTGATCTTGTCTTGGCCTCTTGCTATTCTGACTTTTGAAGCAAAAAGTTCACTTTGATTGCTAGGCATTCTTATATTCACTCATGATTAATTAACGAACTTCAACCCCACCCTAATAACAGTATAAATTTGAGCATCCTTAAGGGGTCAGCACATTGCTGGGGGAGCACATTGCAGTGGCTTCTATCATTAAGGCTTCTATCTCTAAGTGATTCTTTCTACAAGTGATATGCACTTCAATCTCTGCACTAAGTTCTGCCTCACCTGATCATTCCTTCTGTCTCTTTACAGGTATGTGTCAGCTCATCCACATCTTCCACCGTTAACTGAAAATGGGATCTGCCTGCTGTCTCTGTGTGTGTGTCTCTGGTATGTGTCAGCTCATCCACATCTTCCACCGTTAACTGAAACTGGGATCTGCCTGCTGTCTCTGTGTGTGTCTCTGGTATGTGTCAGCTCATCCACATCTTCCACCGTTAACTGAAACTGGGATCTGCCTGCTGTCTCTGTGTGTGTGTCTCTGCTATGTGTCAGCTCATCCACATCTTCCACCGTTAACTGAAACTGGGATCTGCCTGCTGTCTCTGTGTGTGTGTGTCTCTGGTATGTGTCCTTCTCTATCTGTTGCCCTGTGCGAGCAACCATGACATTATTTGTTTTTCTGGTCTGTCTTACCTAAGTTTTATGAGTTGATCTTGTCTTGGCCTCTTGCTATTCTGACTTTTGAAGCAAAAAGTTCACTTTGATTGCTAGGCATTCTTATATTCACTCATGATTAATTAACGAACTTCAACCCCACCCTTATAACAGTATAAATTTGAGCATCCTTAAGGGGTCAGCACATTGCTGGGGGAGCACATTGCAGTGGCTTCTATCATTAAGGCTTCTATCTCTAAGTGATTCTTTCTACAAGTGATATGCACTTCAATCAATGCACTAAGTTCTGCCTCACCTGATCATTCCTTCTGTCTCTTTACAGTAATGTGTCAGCTCATCCACATCTTCCACCGTTAACTGAAACTGGGATCTGCCTGCTGTCTCTGTGTGTGTGTCTCTGGTATGTGTCAGCTCATCCACATCTTCCACCGTTAACTGAAACTGGGATCTGCCTGCTGTCTCTGTGTGTGTGTGTCTCTGGTATGTGTCAGCTCATCCACATCTTCCACCGTTAACTGAAACTGGGATCTGCCTGCTGTCTCTGTGTGTGTGTCTCTGGTATGTGTCAGCTCATCCACATCTTCCACCGTTAACTGAAACTGGGATCTGCCTGCTGTCTCTGTGTGTGTGTCTCTGGTATGTGTCAGTTCATCCACATCTTCCACCGTTAACTGAAACTGGGATCTGCCTGCTGTCTCTGTGTGTGTGTGTCTCTGGTATGTGTCCTTCTCTATCTGTTGCCCTGTGCGAGCAACCATGACATTATTTGTTTTTCTGGTCTGTCTTACCTAAGTTTTATGAGTTGATCTTGTCTTGGCCTCTTGCTATTCTGACTTTTGAAGCAAAAAGTTCACTTTGATTGCTAGGCATTCTTATATTCACTCATGATTGATTAACGAACTTCAACCCCACCCTTATAACAGTATAAATTTGAGCATCCTTAAGGGGTCAGCACATTGCTGGGGGAGCACATTGCAGTGGCTTCTATCATTAAGGCTTCTATCTCTAAGTGATTCTTTCTATAAGTGATATGCACTTCAATCTCTGCACTAAGTTCTGCCTCACCTGATCATTCCTTCTGTCTCTTTACAGGTATGTGTCAGCTCATCCACATCTTCCACCGTTAACTGAAACTGGGATCTGCCTGCTGTCTCTGTGTGTGTGTCTCTGGTATGTGTCAGCTCATCCACATCTTCCACCGTTAACTGAAACTGGGATCTGCCTGCTGTCTCTGTGTGTGTGTGTCTCTGGTATGTGTCCTTCTCTATCTGTTGCCCTGTGCGAGCAACCATGACATTATTTGTTTTTCTGGTCTGTCTTACCTAAGTTTTATGAGTTGATCTTGTCTTGGCCTCTTGCCATTCTTACTTTTGAAGCAAAAAGTTCACTTTGATTGCTAGGCATTCTTATATTCACTCATGATTAATTAACGAACTTCAACCCCACCCTTATAACAGTATAAATTTGAGCATCCTTAAGGGGTCAGCACATTGCTGGGGGAGCACATTGCAGTGGCTTCTATCATTAAGGCTTCTATCTCTAAGTGATTCTTTCTACAAGTGATATGCACTTCAATCTCTGCACTAAGTTCTGCCTCACCTGATCATTCCTTCTGTCTCTTTACAGGTATGTGTCAGCTCATCCACATCTTCCACCGTTAACTGAAACTGGGATCTGCCTGCTGTCTCTGTGTGTGTGTCTCTGGTATGTGTCAGCTCATCCACATCTTCCACCGTTAACTGAAACTGGGATCTGCCTGCTGTCTCTGTGTGTGTGTGTCTCTGGTATGTGTCAGCTCATCCACATCTTCCACCGTTAACTGAAACTGGGATCTGCCTGCTGTCTCTGTGTGTGTGTGTCTCTGGTATGTGTCCTTCTCTATCTGTTGCCCTGTGCGAGCAACCATGACATTATTTGTTTTTCTGGTCTGTCTTACCTAAGTTTTATGAGTTGATCTTGTCTTGGCCTCTTGCTATTCTGACTTTTGAAGCAAAAAGTTCACTTTGATTGCTAGGCATTCTTATATTCACTCATGATTAATTAACGAACTTCAACCCCACCCTTATAACAGTATAAATTTGAGCATCCTTAAGGGGTCAGCACATTGCTGGGGGAGCACATTGCAGTGGCTTCTATCATTAAGGCTTCTATCTCTAAGTGATTCTTTCTACAAGTGATATGCACTTCAATCTCTGCACTAAGTTCTGCCTCACCTGATCATTCCTTCTGTCTCTTTACAGGTATGTGTCAGCTCATCCACATCTTCCACCGTTAACTGAAACTGGGATCTGCCTGCTGTCTCTGTGTGTGTGTCTCTGGTATGTGTCAGCTCATCCACATCTTCCACCGTTAACTGAAACTGGGATCTGCCTGCTGTCTCTGTGTGTGTGTGTCTCTGGTATGTGTCAGCTCATCCACATCTTCCACCGTTAACTGAAACTGGGATCTGCCTGCTGTCTCTGTGTGTGTGTGTCTCTGGTATGTGTCCTTCTCTATCTGTTGCCCTGTGCGAGCAACCATGACATTATTTGTTTTTCTGGTCTGTCTTACCTAAGTTTTATGAGTTGATCTTGTCTTGGCCTCTTGCTATTCTGACTTTTGAAGCAAAAAGTTCACTTTGATTGCTAGGCATTCTTATATTCACTCATGATTAATTAACGAACTTCAACCCCACCCTTATAACAGTATAAATTTGAGCATCCTTAAGGGGTCAGCACATTGCTGGGGGAGCACATTGCAGTGGCTTCTATCATTAAGGCTTCTATCTCTAAGTGATTCTTTCTACAAGTGATATGCACTTCAATCTCTGCACTAAGTTCTGCCTCACCTGATCATTCCTTCTGTCTCTTTACAGGTATGTGTCAGCTCATCCACATCTTCCACCGTTAACTGAAACTGGGATCTGCCTGCTGTCTCTGTGTGTGTGTCTTTGGTATGTGTCAGCTCATCCACATCTTCCACCGTTAACTGAAACTGGGATCTGCCTGCTGTCTCTGTGTGTGTGTGTCTCTGGTATGTGTCAGCTCATCCACATCTTCCACCGTTAACTGAAACTGGGATCTGCCTGCTGTCTCTGTGTGTGTGTCTCTGGTATGTGTCAGCTCATCCACATCTTCCACCGTTAACTGAAACTGGGATCTGCCTGCTGTCTCTGTGTGTGTGTCTCTGGTATGTGTCAGCTCATCCACATCTTCCACCGTTAACTGAAACTGGGATCTGCCTGCTGTCTCTGTGTGTGTGTGTGTCTCTGGTATGTGTCCTTCTCTATCTGTTGCCCTGTGCGAGCAACCATGACATTATTTGTTTTTCTGGTCTGTCTTACCTAAGTTTTATGAGTTGATCTTGTCTTGGCCTCTTGCTATTCTGACTTTTGAAGCAAAAAGTTCACTTTGATTGCTAGGCATTCTTATATTCACTCATGATTAATTAACGAACTTCAACCCCACCCTTATAACAGTATAAATTTGAGCATCCTTAAGGGGTCAGCACATTGCTGGGGGAGCACATTGCAGTGGCTTCTATCATTAAGGCTTCTATCTCTAAGTGATTCTTTCTACAAGTGATATGCACTTCAATCTCTGCACTAAGTTCTGCCTCACCTGATCATTCCTTCTGTCTCTTTACAGGTATGTGTCAGCTCATCCACATCTTCCACCGTTAACTGAAACTGGGATCTGCCTGCTGTCTCTGTGTGTGTGTCTCTGGTATGTGTCAGCTCATCCACATCTTCCACCGTTAACTGAAACTGGGATCTGCCTGCTGTCTCTGTGTGTGTGTGTCTCTGGTATGTGTCCTTCTCTATCTGTTGCCCTGTGCGAGCAACCATGACATTATTTGTTTTTCTGGTCTGTCTTACCTAAGTTTTATGAGTTGATCTTGTCTTAGCCTCTTGCTATTCTGACTTTTGAAGCAAAAAGTTCACTTTGATTGCTAGGCATTCTTATATTCACTCATGATTAATTAACGAACTTCAACCCCACCCTTATAACAGTATAAATTTGAGCATCCTTAAGGGGTCAGCACATTGCTGGGGGAGCACATTGCAGTGGCTTCTATCATTAAGGCTTCTATCTCTAAGTGATTCTTTCTACAAGTGATATGCACTTCAATCTCTGCACTAAGTTCTGCCTCACCTGATCATTCCTTCTGTCTCTTTACAGGTATGTGTCAGCTCATCCACATCTTCCACCGTTAACTGAAACTGGGATCTGCCTGCTGTCTCTGTGTGTGTGTGTCTCTGGTATGTGTCAGCTCATCCACATCTTCCACCGTTAACTGAAACTGGGATCTGCCTGCTGTCTCTGTGTGTGTGTCTCTGGTATGTGTCAGCTCATCCACATCTTCCACCGTTAACTGAAACTGGGATCTGCCTGCTGTCTCTGTGTGTGTGTCTCTGGTATGTGTCAGCTCATCCACATCTTCCACCGTTAACTGAAACTGGGATCTGCCTGCTGTCTCTGTGTGTGTGTCTCTGGTATGTGTCAGCTCATCCACATCTTCCACCGTTAACTGAAACTGGGATCTGCCTGCTGTCTCTGTGTGTGTGTGTCTCTGGTATGTGTCCTTCTCTATCTGTTGCCCTGTGCGAGCAACCATGACATTATTTGTTTTTCTGGTCTGTCTTACCTAAGTTTTATGAGTTGATCTTGTCTTGGCCTCTTGCTATTCTGACTTTTGAAGCAAAAAGTTCACTTTGATTGCTAGGCATTCTTATATTCACTCATGATTAATTAACGAACTTCAACCCCACCCTTATAACAGTATAAATTTGAGCATCCTTAAGGGGTCAGCACATTGCTGGGGGAGCACATTGCAGTGGCTTCTATCATTAAGGCTTCTATCTCTAAGTGATTCTTTCTACAAGTGATATGCACTTCAATCTCTGCACTAAGTTCTGCCTCACCTGATCATTCCTTCTGTCTCTTTACAGGTATGTGTCAGCTCATCCACATCTTCCACCGTTAACTGAAACTGGGATCTGCCTGCTGTCTCTGTGTGTGTGTCTCTGGTATGTGTCAGCTCATCCACATCTTCCACCGTTAACTGAAACTGGGATCTGCCTGCTGTCTCTGTGTGTGTGTCTCTGGTATGTGTCAGCTCATCCACATCTTCCACCATTAACTGAAACTGGGATCTGCCTGCTGTCTCTGTGTGTGTGTGTCTCTGGTATGTGTCCTTCTCTATCTGTTGCCCTGTGCGAGCAACCATGACATTATTTGTTTTTCTGGTCTGTCTTACCTAAGTTTTATGAGTTGATCTTGTCTTGGCCTCTTGCTATTCTGACTTTTGAAGCAAAAAGTTCACTTTGATTGCTAGGCATTCTTATATTCACTCATGATTAATTAACGAACTTCAACCCCACCCTTATAACAGTATAAATTTGAGCATCCTTAAGGGGTCAGCACATTGCTGGGGGAGCACATTGCAGTGGCTTCTATCATTAAGGCTTCTATCTCTAAGTGATTCTTTCTACAAGTGATATGCACTTCAATCTCTGCACTAAGTTCTGCCTCACCTGATCATTCCTTCTGTCTCTTTACAGGTATGTGTCAGCTCATCCACATCTTCCACCGTTAACTGAAACTGGGATCTGCCTGCTGTCTCTGTGTGTGTGTCTCTGGTATGTGTCAGCTCATCCACATCTTCCACCGTTAACTGAAACTGGGATCTGCCTGCTGTCTCTGTGTGTGTGTCTCTGGTATGTGTCAGCTCATCCACATCTTCCACCGTTAACTGAAACTGGGATCTGCCTGCTGTCTCTGTGTGTGTGTGTCTCTGGTATGTGTCCTTCTCTATCTGTTGCCCTGTGCGAGCAACCATGACATTATTTGTTTTTCTGGTCTGTCTTACCTAAGTTTTATGAGTTGATCTTGTCTTGGCCTCTTGCTATTCTGACTTTTGAAGCAAAAAGTTCACTTTGATTGCTAGGCATTCTTATATTCACTCATGATTAATTAACGAACTTCAACCCCACCCTTATAACAGTATAAATTTGAGCATCCTTAAGGGGTCAGCACATTGCTGGGGGAGCACATTGCAGTGGCTTCTATCATTAAGGCTTCTATCTCTAAGTGATTCTTTCTACAAGTGATATGCACTTCAATCTCTGCACTAAGTTCTGCCTCACCTGATCATTCCTTCTGTCTCTTTACAGGTATGTGTCAGCTCATCCACATCTTCCACCGTTAACTGAAACTGGGATCTGCCTGCTGTCTCTGTGTGTGTGTCTCTGGTATGTGTCAGCTCATCCACATCTTCCACCGTTAACTGAAACTGGGATCTGCCTGCTGTCTCTGTGTGTGTGTCTCTGGTATGTGTCAGCTCATCCACATCTTCCACCGTTAACTGAAACTGGGATCTGCCGGCTGTCTCTGTGTGTGTGTGTCTCTGGTATGTGTCCTTCTCTATCTGTTGCCCTGTGCGAGCAACCATGACATTATTTGTTTTTCTGGTCTGTCTTAGCTAAGTTTTATGAGTTGATCTTGTCTTGGCCTCTTGCTATTCTGACTTTTGAAGCAAAAAGTTCACTTTGATTGCTAGGCATTCTTATATTCACTCATGATTAATTAACGAACTTCAACCCCACCCTTATAACAGTATAAATTTGAGCATCCTTAAGGGGTCAGCACATTGCTGGGGGAGCACATTGCAGTGGCTTCTATCATTAAGGCTTCTATCTCTAAGTGATTCTTTCTACAAGTGATATGCACTTCAATCTCTGCACTAAGTTCTGCCTCACCTGATCATTCCTTCTGTCTCTTTACAGGTATGTGTCAGCTCATCCACATCTTCCACCGTTAACTGAAACTGGGATCTGCCTGCTGTCTCTGTGTGTGTGTCTCTGGTATGTGTCAGCTCATCCACATCTTCCACCGTTAACTGAAACTGGGATCTGCCTGCTGTCTCTGTGTGTGTGTCTCTGGTATGTGTCAGCTCATCCACATCTTCCACCATTAACTGAAACTGGGATCTGCCTGCTGTCTCTGTGTGTGTGTGTCTCTGGTATGTGTCCTTCTCTATCTGTTGCCCTGTGCGAGCAACCATGACATTATTTGTTTTTCTGGTCTGTCTTACCTAAGTTTTATGAGTTGATCTTGTCTTGGCCTCTTGCTATTCTGACTTTTGAAGCAAAAAGTTCACTTTGATTGCTAGGCATTCTTATATTCACTCATGATTAATTAACGAACTTCAACCCCACCCTTATAACAGTATAAATTTGAGCATCCTTAAGGGGTCAGCACATTGCTGGGGGAGCACATTGCAGTGGCTTCTATCATTAAGGCTTCTATCTCTAAGTGATTCTTTCTACAAGTGATATGCACTTCAATCTCTGCACTAAGTTCTGCCTCACCTGATCATTCCTTCTGTCTCTTTACAGGTATGTGTCAGCTCATCCACATCTTCCACCGTTAACTGAAACTGGGATCTGCCTGCTGTCTCTGTGTGTGTGTCTCTGGTATGTGTCAGCTCATCCACATCTTCCACCGTTAACTGAAACTGGGATCTGCCTGCTGTCTCTGTGTGTGTGTGTCTCTGGTATGTGTCCTTCTCTATCTGTTGCCCTGTGCGAGCAACCATGACATTATTTGTTTTTCTGGTCTGTCTTACCTAAGTTTTATGAGTTGATCTTGTCTTGGCCTCTTGCTATTCTGACTTTTGAAGCAAAAAGTTCACTTTGATTGCTAGGCATTCTTATATTCACTCATGATTAATTAACGAACTTCAACCCCACCCTTATAACAGTATAAATTTGAGCATCCTTAAGGGGTCAGCACATTGCTGGGGGAGCACATTGCAGTGGCTTCTATCATTAAGGCTTCTATCTCTAAGTGATTCTTTCTACAAGTGATATGCACTTCAATCTCTGCACTAAGTTCTGCCTCACCTGATCATTCCTTCTGTCTCTTTACAGGTATGTGTCAGCTCATCCACATCTTCCACCGTTAACTGAAACTGGGATCTGCCTGCTGTCTCTGTGTGTGTGTCTCTGGTATGTGTCAGCTCATCCACATCTTCCACCGTTAACTGAAACTGGGATCTGCCTGCTGTCTCTGTGTGTGTGTGTCTCTGGTATGTGTCCTTCTCTATCTGTTGCCCTGTGCGAGCAACCATGACATTATTTGTTTTTCTGGTCTGTCTTACCTAAGTTTTATGAGTTGATCTTGTCTTGGCCTCTTGCTATTCTGACTTTTGAAGCAAAAAGTTCACTTTGATTGCTAGGCATTCTTATATTCACTCATGATTAATTAACGAACTTCAACCCCACCCTTATAACAGTATAAATTTGAACATCCTTAAGGGGTCAGCACATTGCTGGGGGAGCACATTGCAGTGGCTTCTATCATTAAGGCTTCTATCTCTAAGTGATTCTTTCTACAAGTGATATGCACTTCAATCTCTGCACTAAGTTCTGCCTCACCTGATCATTCCTTCTGTCTCTTTACAGGTATGTGTCAGCTCATCCACATCTTCCACCGTTAACTGAAACTGGGATCTGCCTGCTGTCTCTGTGTGTGTGTCTCTGGTATGTGTCAGCTCATCCACATCTTCCACCGTTAACTGAAACTGGGATCTGCCTGCTGTCTCTGTGTGTGTGTCTCTGGTATGTGTCCTTCTCTATCTGTTGCCCTGTGCGAGCAACCATGACATTATTTGTTTTTCTGGTCTGTCTTACCTAAGTTTTATGAGTTGATCTTGTCTTGGCCTCTTGCTATTCTGACTTTTGAAGCAAAAAGTTCACTTTGATTGCTAGGCATTCTTATATTCACTCATGATTAATTAACGAACTTCAACCCCACCCTTATAACAGTATAAATTTGAGCATCCTTAAGGGGTCAGCACATTGCTGGGGGAGCACATTGCAGTGGCTTCTATCATTAAGGCTTCTATCTCTAAGTGATTCTTTCTACAAGTGATATGCACTTCAATCTCTGCACTAAGTTCTGCCTCACCTGATCATTCCTTCTGTCTCTTTACAGGTATGTGTCAGCTCATCCTCATCTTCCACCGTTAACTGAAACTGGGATCTGCCTGCTGTCTCTGTGTGTGTGTCTCTGGTATGTGTCAGCTCATCCACATCTTCCACCGTTAACTGAAACTGGGATCTGCCTGCTGTCTCTGTGTGTGTGTGTCTCTGGTATGTGTCAGCTCATCCACATCTTCCACCGTTAACTGAAACTGGGATCTGCCTGCTGTCTCTGTGTGTGTGTCTCTGGTATGTGTCCGCTCATCCACATCTTCCACCGTTAACTGAAACTGGGATCTGCCTGCTGTCTCTGTGTGTGTGTCTCTGGTATGTGTCAGCTCATCCACATCTTCCACCGTTAACTGAAACTGGGATCTGCCTGCTGTCTCTGTGTGTGTGTCTCTGGTATGTGTCAGCTCATCCACATCTTCCACCGTTAACTGAAACTGGGATCTGCCTGCTGTCTCTGTGTGTGTGTGTCTCTGGTATGTGTCCTTCTCTATCTGTTGCCCTGTGTGAGCAACCATGACATTATTTGTTTTTCTGGTCTGTCTTACCTAAGTTTTATGAGTTGATCTTGTCTTGGCCTCTTGCTATTCTGACTTTTGAAGCAAAAAGTTCACTTTGATTGCTAGGCATTCTTATATTCACTCATGATTAATTAACGAACTTCAACCCCACCCTTATAACAGTATAAATTTGAGCATCCTTAAGGGGTCAGCACATTGCTGGGGGAGCACATTGCAGTGGCTTCTATCATTAAGGCTTCTATCTCTAAGTGATTCTTTCTACAAGTGATATGCACTTCAATCTCTGCACTAAGTTCTGCCTCATCTGATCATTCCTTCTGTCTCTTTACAGGTATGTGTCAGCTCATCCACATCTTCCACCGTTAACTGAAACTGGGATCTGCCTGCTGTCTCTGTGTGTGTGTCTCTGGTATGTGTCAGCTCATCCACATCTTCCACCGTTAACTGAAACTGGGATCTGCCTGCTGTCTCTGTGTGTGTGTCTCTGGTATGTGTCAGCTCATCCACATCTTCCACCGTTAACTGAAACTGGGATCTGCCTGCTGTCTCTGTGTGTGTGTGTCTCTGGTATGTGTCCTTCTCTATCTGTTGCCCTGTGCGAGCAACCATGACATTATTTGTTTTTCTGGTCTGTCTTACCTAAGTTTTATGAGTTGATCTTGTCTTGGCCTCTTGCTATTCTGACTTTTGAAGCAAAAAGTTCACTTTGATTGCTAGGCATTCTTATATTCACTCATGATTAATTAACGAACTTCAACCCCACCCTTATAACAGTATAAATTTGAGCATCCTTAAGGGGTCAGCACATTGCTGGGGGAGCACATTGCAGTGGCTTCTATCATTAAGGCTTCTATCTCTAAGTGATTCTTTCTACAAGTGATATGCACTTCAATCTCTGCACTAAGTTCTGCCTCACCTGATCATTCCTTCTGTCTCTTTACAGGTATGTGTCAGCTCATCCACATCTTCCACCGTTAACTGAAACTGGGATCTGCCTGCTGTCTCTGTGTGTGTGTCTCTGGTATGTGTCAGCTCATCCACATCTTCCACCGTTAACTGAAACTGGGATCTGCCTGCTGTCTCTGTGTGTGTGTGTCTCTGGTATGTGTCCTTCTCTATCTGTTGCCCTGTGCGAGCACCCATGACATTATTTGTTTTTCTGGTCTGTCTTACCTAAGTTTTATGAGTTGATCTTGTCTTGGCCTCTTGCTATTCTGACTTTTGAAGCAAAAAGTTCACTTTGATTGCTAGGCATTCTTATATTCACTCATGATTAATTAACGAACTTCAACCCCACCCTTATAACAGTATAAATTTGAGCATCCTTAAGGGGTCAGCACATTGCTGGGGGAGCACATTGCAGTGGCTTCTATCATTAAGGCTTCTATCTCTAAGTGATTCTTTCTACAAGTGATATGCACTTCAATCTCTGCACTAAGTTCTGCCTCACCTGATCATTCCTTCTGTCTCTTTACAGCTATGTGTCAGCTCATCCACATCTTCCACCGTTAACTGAAACTGGGATCTGCCTGCTGTCTCTGTGTGTGTGTGTCTCTGGTATGTGTCAGCTCATCCACATCTTCCACCGTTAACTGAAACTGGGATCTGCCTGCTGTCTCTGTGTGTGTGTGTCTCTGGTATGTGTCAGCTCATCCACATCTTCCACCGTTAACTGAAACTGGGATCTGCCTGCTGTCTCTGTGTGTGTGTGTCTCTGGTATGTGTCCTTCTCTATCTGTTGCCCTGTGCGAGCAACCATGACATTATTTGTTTTTCTGGTCTGTCTTACCTAAGTTTTATGAGTTGATCTTGTCTTGGCCTCTTGCTATTCTGACTTTTGAAGCAAAAAGTTCACTTTGATTGCTAGGCATTCTTATATTCACTCATGATTAATTAACGAACTTCAACCCCACCCTTATAACAGTATAAATTTGAGCATCCTTAAGGGGTCAGCACATTGCTGGGGGAGCACATTGCAGTGGCTTCTATCATTAAGGCTTCTATCTCTAAGTGATTCTTTCTACAAGTGATATGCACTTCAATCTCTGCACTAAGTTCTGCCTCACTTGATCATTCCTTCTGTCTCTTTACAGGTATGTGTCAGCTCATCCACATCTTCCACCGTTAACTGAAACTGGGATCTGCCTGCTGTCTCTGTGTGTGTGTGTCTCTGGTATGTGTCAGCTCATCCACATCTTCCACCGTTAACTGAAACTGGGATCTGCCTGCTGTCTCTGTGTGTGTGTGTCTCTGGTATGTGTCAGCTCATCCACATCTTCCACCGTTAACTGAAACTGGGATCTGCCTGCTGTCTGTGTGTGTGTGTCTCTGGTATGTGTCAGCTCATCCACATCTTCCACCGTTAACTGAAACTGGGATCTGCCTGCTGTCTCTGTGTGTGTGTGTCTCTGGTATGTGTCCTTCTCTATCTGTTGCCCTGTGCGAGCAACCATGACATTATTTGTTTTTCTGGTCTGTCTTACCTAAGTTTTATGAGTTGATCTTGTCTTGGCCTCTTGCTATTCTGACTTTTGAAGCAAAAAGTTCACTTTGATTGCTAGGCATTCTTATATTCACTCATGATTAATTAACGAACTTCAACCCCACCCTTATAACAGTATAAATTTGAGCATCCTTAAGGGGTCAGCACATTGCTGGGGGAGCACATTGCAGTGGCTTCTATCATTAAGGCTTCTATCTCTAAGTGATTCTTTCTACAAGTGATATGCACTTCAATCTCTGCACTAAGTTCTGCCTCACCTGATCATTCCTTCTGTCTCTTTACAGGTAAGTGTCAGCTCATCCACATCTTCCACCGTTAACTGAAACTGGGATCTGCCTGCTGTCTCTGTGTGTGTGTCTCTGGTATGTGTCAGCTCATCCACATCTTCCACCGTTAACTGAAACTGGGATCTGCCTGCTGTCTCTGTGTGTGTGTCTCTGGTATGTGTCAGCTCATCCACATCTTCCACCGTTAACTGAAACTGGGATCTGCCTGCTGTCTCTGTGTGTGTGTGTGTCTCTGGTATGTGTCCTTCTCTATCTGTTGCCCTGTGCGAGCAACCATGACATTATTTGTTTTTCTGGTCTGTCTTACCTAAGTTTTATGAGTTGATCTTGTCTTGGCCTCTTGCTATTCTGACTTTTGAAGCAAAAAGTTCACTTTGATTGCTAGGCATTCTTATATTCACTCATGATTAATTAACGAACTTCAACCCCACCCTTATAACAGTATAAATTTGAGCATCCTTAAGGGGTCAGCACATTGCTGGGGGAGCACATTGCAGTGGCTTCTATCATTAAGGCTTCTATCTCTAAGTGATTCTTTCTACAAGTGATATGCACTTCAATCTCTGCACTAAGTTCTGCCTCACCTGATCATTCCTTCTGTCTCTTTACAGGTATGTGTCAGCTCATCCACATCTTCCACCGTTAACTGAAACTGGGATCTGCCTGCTGTCTCTGTGTGTGTGTCTCTGGTATGTGTCAGCTCATCCACATCTTCCACCGTTAACTGAAACTGGGATCTGCCTGCTGTCTCTGTGTGTGTGTCTCTGGTATGTGTCAGCTCATCCACATCTTCCACCGTTAACTGAAACTGGGATCTGCCTGCTGTCTCTGTGTGTGTGTGTCTCTGGTATGTGTCCTTCTCTATCTGTTGCCCTGTGCGAGCAACCATGACATTATTTGTTTTTCTGGTCTGTCTTACCTAAGTTTTATGAGTTGATCTTGTCTTGGCCTCTTGCTATTCTGACTTTTGAAGCAAAAAGTTCACTTTGATTGCTAGGCATTCTTATATTCACTCATGATTAATTAACGAACTTCAACCCCACCCTTATAACAGTATAAATTTGAGCATCCTTAAGGGGTCAGCACATTGCTGGGGGAGCACATTGCAGTGGCTTCTATCATTAAGGCTTCTATCTCTAAGTGATTCTTTCTACAAGTGATATGCACTTCAATCTCTGCACTAAGTTCTGCCTCACCTGATCATTCCTTCTGTCTCTTTACAGGTATGTGTCAGCTCATCCACATCTTCCACCGTTAACTGAAACTGGGATCTGCCTGCTGTCTCTGTGTGTGTGTCTCTGGTATGTGTCAGCTCATCCACATCTTCCACCGTTAACTGAAACTGGGATCTGCCTGCTGTCTCTGTGTGTGTGTGTCTCTGGTATGTGTCAGCTCATCCACATCTTCCACCGTTAACTGAAACTGGGATCTGCCTGCTGTCTCTGTGTGTGTGTCTCTGGTATGTGTCAGCTCATCCACATCTTCCACCGTTAACTGAAACTGGGATCTGCCTGCTGTCTCTGTGTGTCTCTGGTATGTGTCAGCTCATCCACATCTTCCACCGTTAACTGAAACTGGGATCTGCCTGCTGTCTCTGTGTGTGTGTCTCTGGTATGTGTCAGCTCATCCACATCTTCCACCGTTAACTGAAACTGGGATCTGCCTGCTGTCTCTGTGTGTGTGTCTCTGGTATGTGTCAGCTCATCCACATCTTCCACCGTTAACTGAAACTGGGATCTGCCTGCTGTCTCTGTGTGTGTGTCTCTGGTATGTGTCAGCTCATCCACATCTTCCACCGTTAACTGAAACTGGGATCTGCCTGCTGTCTCTGTGTGTGTGTGTCTCTGGTATGTGTCCTTCTCTATCTGTTGCCCTGTGCGAGCAACCATGACATTATTTGTTTTTCTGGTCTGTCTTACCTAAGTTTTATGAGTTGATCTTGTCTTGGCCTCTTGCTATTCTGACTTTTGAAGCAAAAAGTTCACTTTGATTGCTAGGCATTCTTATATTCACTCATGATTAATTAACGAACTTCAACCCCACCCTTATAACAGTATAAATTTGAGCATCTTTAAGGGGTCAGCACATTGCTGGGGGAGCACATTGCAGTGGCTTCTATCATTAAGGCTTCTATCTCTAAGTGATTCTTTCTACAAGTGATATGCACTTCAATCTCTGCACTAAGTTCTGCCTCACCTGATCATTCCTTCTGTCTCTTTACAGGTATGTGTCAGCTCATCCACATCTTCCACCGTTAACTGAAACTGGGATCTGCCTGCTGTCTCTGTGTGTGTGTCTCTGGTATGTGTCAGCTCATCCACATCTTCCACCGTTAACTGAAACTGGGATCTGCCTGCTGTCTCTGTGTGTGTGTCTCTGGTATGTGTCAGCTCATCCACATCTTCCACCGTTAACTGAAACTGGGATCTGCCTGCTGTCTCTGTGTGTGTGTGTCTCTGGTATGTGTCCTTCTCTATCTGTTGCCCTGTGCGAGCAACCATGACATTATTTGTTTTTCTGGTCTGTCTTACCTAAGTTTTATGAGTTGATCTTGTCTTGGCCTCTTGCTATTCTGACTTTTGAAGCAAAAAGTTCACTTTGATTGCTAGGCATTCTTATATTCACTCATGATTAATTAACGAACTTCAACCCCACCCTTATAACAGTATAAATTTGAGCATCCTTAAGGGGTCAGCACATTGCTGGGGGAGCACATTGCAGTGGCTTCTATCATTAAGGCTTCTATCTCTAAGTGATTCTTTCTACAAGTGATATGCACTTCAATCTCTGCACTAAGTTCTGCCTCACCTGATCATTCCTTCTGTCTCTTTACAGGTATGTGTCAGCTCATCCACATCTTCCACCGTTAACTGAAACTGGGATCTGCCTGCTGTCTCTGTGTGTGTGTGTCTCTGGTATGTGTCAGCTCATCCACATCTTCCACCGTTAACTGAAACTGGGATCTGCCTGCTGTCTCTGTGTGTGTGTGTCTCTGGTATGTGTCAGCTCATCCACATCTTCCACCGTTAACTGAAACTGGGATCTGCCTGCTGTCTGTGTGTGTGTGTCTCTGGTATGTGTCAGCTCATCCACATCTTCCACCGTTAACTGAAACTGGGATCTGCCTGCTGTCTCTGTGTGTGTGTGTCTCTGGTATGTGTCCTTCTCTATCTGTTGCCCTGTGCGAGCAACCATGACATTATTTGTTTTTCTGGTCTGTCTTACCTAAGTTTTATGAGTTGATCTTGTCTTGGCCTCTTGCTATTCTGACTTTTGAAGCAAAAAGTTCACTTTGATTGCTAGGCATTCTTATATTCACTCATGATTAATTAACGAACTTCAACCCCACCCTTATAACAGTATAAATTTGAGCATCCTTAAGGGGTCAGCACATTGCTGGGGGAGCACATTGCAGTGGCTTCTATCATTAAGGCTTCTATCTCTAAGTGATTCTTTCTACAAGTGATATGCACTTCAATCTCTGCACTAAGTTCTGCCTCACCTGATCATTCCTTCTGTCTCTTTACAGGTAAGTGTCAGCTCATCCACATCTTCCACCGTTAACTGAAACTGGGATCTGCCTGCTGTCTCTGTGTGTGTGTCTCTGGTATGTGTCAGCTCATCCACATCTTCCACCGTTAACTGAAACTGGGATCTGCCTGCTGTCTCTGTGTGTGTGTCTCTGGTATGTGTCAGCTCATCCACATCTTCCACCGTTAACTGAAACTGGGATCTGCCTGCTGTCTCTGTGTGTGTGTGTGTCTCTGGTATGTGTCCTTCTCTATCTGTTGCCCTGTGCGAGCAACCATGACATTATTTGTTTTTCTGGTCTGTCTTACCTAAGTTTTATGAGTTGATCTTGTCTTGGCCTCTTGCTATTCTGACTTTTGAAGCAAAAAGTTCACTTTGATTGCTAGGCATTCTTATATTCACTCATGATTAATTAACGAACTTCAACCCCACCCTTATAACAGTATAAATTTGAGCATCCTTAAGGGGTCAGCACATTGCTGGGGGAGCACATTGCAGTGGCTTCTATCATTAAGGCTTCTATCTCTAAGTGATTCTTTCTACAAGTGATATGCACTTCAATCTCTGCACTAAGTTCTGCCTCACCTGATCATTCCTTCTGTCTCTTTACAGGTATGTGTCAGCTCATCCACATCTTCCACCGTTAACTGAAACTGGGATCTGCCTGCTGTCTCTGTGTGTGTGTCTCTGGTATGTGTCAGCTCATCCACATCTTCCACCGTTAACTGAAACTGGGATCTGCCTGCTGTCTCTGTGTGTGTGTGTCTCTGGTATGTGTCAGCTCATCCACATCTTCCACCGTTAACTGAAACTGGGATCTGCCTGCTGTCTCTGTGTGTGTGTCTCTGGTATGTGTCAGCTCATCCACATCTTCCACCGTTAACTGAAACTGGGATCTGCCTGCTGTCTCTGTGTGTCTCTGGTATGTGTCAGCTCATCCACATCTTCCACCGTTAACTGAAACTGGGATCTGCCTGCTGTCTCTGTGTGTGTGTCTCTGGTATGTGTCAGCTCATCCACATCTTCCACCGTTAACTGAAACTGGGATCTGCCTGCTGTCTCTGTGTGTGTGTCTCTGGTATGTGTCAGCTCATCCACATCTTCCACCGTTAACTGAAACTGGGATCTGCCTGCTGTCTCTGTGTGTGTGTCTCTGGTATGTGTCAGCTCATCCACATCTTCCACCGTTAACTGAAACTGGGATCTGCCTGCTGTCTCTGTGTGTGTGTGTCTCTGGTATGTGTCCTTCTCTATCTGTTGCCCTGTGCGAGCAACCATGACATTATTTGTTTTTCTGGTCTGTCTTACCTAAGTTTTATGAGTTGATCTTGTCTTGGCCTCTTGCTATTCTGACTTTTGAAGCAAAAAGTTCACTTTGATTGCTAGGCATTCTTATATTCACTCATGATTAATTAACGAACTTCAACCCCATCCTTATAACAGTATAAATTTGAGCATCTTTAAGGGGTCAGCACATTGCTGGGGGAGCACATTGCAGTGGCTTCTATCATTAAGGCTTCTATCTCTAAGTGATTCTTTCTACAAGTGATATGCACTTCAATCTCTGCACTAAGTTCTGCCTCACCTGATCATTCCTTCTGTCTCTTTACAGGTATGTGTCAGCTCATCCACATCTTCCACCGTTAACTGAAACTGGGATCTGCCTGCTGTCTCTGTGTGTGTGTCTCTGGTATGTGTCAGCTCATCCACATCTTCCACCGTTAACTGAAACTGGGATCTGCCTGCTGTCTCTGTGTGTGTGTCTCTGGTATGTGTCAGCTCATCCACATCTTCCACCGTTAACTGAAACTGGGATCTGCCTGCTGTCTCTGTGTGTGTGTGTCTCTGGTATGTGTCCTTCTCTATCTGTTGCCCTGTGCGAGCAACCATGACATTATTTGTTTTTCTGGTCTGTCTTACCTAAGTTTTATGAGTTGATCTTGTCTTGGCCTCTTGCTATTCTGACTTTTGAAGCAAAAAGTTCACTTTGATTGCTAGGCATTCTTATATTCACTCATGATTAATTAACGAACTTCAACCCCACCCTTATAACAGTATAAATTTGAGCATCCTTAAGGGGTCAGCACATTGCTGGGGGAGCACATTGCAGTGGCTTCTATCATTAAGGCTTCTATCTCTAAGTGATTCTTTCTACAAGTGATATGCACTTCAATCTCTGCACTAAGTTCTGCCTCACCTGATCATTCCTTCTGTCTCTTTACAGGTATGTGTCAGCTCATCCACATCTTCCACCGTTAACTGAAACTGGGATCTGCCTGCTGTCTCTGTGTGTGTGTGTCTCTGGTATGTGTCAGCTCATCCACATCTTCCACCGTTAACTGAAACTGGGATCTGCCTGCTGTCTCTGTGTGTGTGTGTCTCTGGTATGTGTCAGCTCATCCACATCTTCCACCGTTAACTGAAACTGGGATCTGCCTGCTGTCTGTGTGTGTGTGTCTCTGGTATGTGTCAGCTCATCCACATCTTCCACCGTTAACTGAAACTGGGATCTGCCTGCTGTCTCTGTGTGTGTGTGTCTCTGGTATGTGTCCTTCTCTATCTGTTGCCCTGTGCGAGCAACCATGACATTATTTGTTTTTCTGGTCTGTCTTACCTAAGTTTTATGAGTTGATCTTGTCTTGGCCTCTTGCTATTCTGACTTTTGAAGCAAAAAGTTCACTTTGATTGCTAGGCATTCTTATATTCACTCATGATTAATTAACGAACTTCAACCCCACCCTTATAACAGTATAAATTTGAGCATCCTTAAGGGGTCAGCACATTGCTGGGGGAGCACATTGCAGTGGCTTCTATCATTAAGGCTTCTATCTCTAAGTGATTCTTTCTACAAGTGATATGCACTTCAATCTCTGCACTAAGTTCTGCCTCACCTGATCATTCCTTCTGTCTCTTTACAGGTAAGTGTCAGCTCATCCACATCTTCCACCGTTAACTGAAACTGGGATCTGCCTGCTGTCTCTGTGTGTGTGTCTCTGGTATGTGTCAGCTCATCCACATCTTCCACCGTTAACTGAAACTGGGATCTGCCTGCTGTCTCTGTGTGTGTGTCTCTGGTATGTGTCAGCTCATCCACATCTTCCACCGTTAACTGAAACTGGGATCTGCCTGCTGTCTCTGTGTGTGTGTGTGTCTCTGGTATGTGTCCTTCTCTATCTGTTGCCCTGTGCGAGCAACCATGACATTATTTGTTTTTCTGGTCTGTCTTACCTAAGTTTTATGAGTTGATCTTGTCTTGGCCTCTTGCTATTCTGACTTTTGAAGCAAAAAGTTCACTTTGATTGCTAGGCATTCTTATATTCACTCATGATTAATTAACGAACTTCAACCCCACCCTTATAACAGTATAAATTTGAGCATCCTTAAGGGGTCAGCACATTGCTGGGGGAGCACATTGCAGTGGCTTCTATCATTAAGGCTTCTATCTCTAAGTGATTCTTTCTACAAGTGATATGCACTTCAATCTCTGCACTAAGTTCTGCCTCACCTGATCATTCCTTCTGTCTCTTTACAGGTATGTGTCAGCTCATCCACATCTTCCACCGTTAACTGAAACTGGGATCTGCCTGCTGTCTCTGTGTGTGTGTCTCTGGTATGTGTCAGCTCATCCACATCTTCCACCATTAACTGAAACTGGGATCTGCCTGCTGTCTCTGTGTGTGTGTCTCTGGTATGTGTCAGCTCATCCACATCTTCCACCGTTAACTGAAACTGGGATCTGCCTGCTGTCTCTGTGTGTGTGTGTCTCTGGTATGTGTCCTTCTCTATCTGTTGCCCTGTGCGAGCAACCATGACATTATTTGTTTTTCTGGTCTGTCTTACCTAAGTTTTATGAGTTGATCTTGTCTTGGCCTCTTGCTATTCTGACTTTTGAAGCAAAAAGTTCACTTTGATTGCTAGGCATTCTTATATTCACTCATGATTAATTAACGAACTTCAACCCCACCCTTATAACAGTATAAATTTGAGCATCCTTAAGGGGTCAGCACATTGCTGGGGGAGCACATTGCAGTGGCTTCTATCATTAAGGCTTCTATCTCTAAGTGATTCTTTCTACAAGTGATATGCACTTCAATCTCTGCACTAAGTTCTGCCTCACCTGATCATTCCTTCTGTCTCTTTACAGGTATGTGTCAGCTCATCCACATCTTCCACCGTTAACTGAAACTGGGATCTGCCTGCTGTCTCTGTGTGTGTGTCTCTGGTATGTGTCAGCTCATCCACATCTTCCACCGTTAACTGAAACTGGGATCTGCCTGCTGTCTCTGTGTGTGTGTGTCTCTGGTATGTGTCAGCTCATCCACATCTTCCACCGTTAACTGAAACTGGGATCTGCCTGCTGTCTCTGTGTGTGTGTCTCTGGTATGTGTCAGCTCATCCACATCTTCCACCGTTAACTGAAACTGGGATCTGCCTGCTGTCTCTGTGTGTCTCTGGTATGTGTCAGCTCATCCACATCTTCCACCGTTAACTGAAACTGGGATCTGCCTGCTGTCTCTGTGTGTTTGTCTCTGGTATGTGTCAGCTCATCCACATCTTCCACCGTTAACTGAAACTGGGATCTGCCTGCTGTCTCTGTGTGTGTGTCTCTGGTATGTGTCAGCTCATCCACATCTTCCACCGTTAACTGAAACTGGGATCTGCCTGCTGTCTCTGTGTGTGTGTCTCTGGTATGTGTCAGCTCATCCACATCTTCCACCGTTAACTGAAACTGGGATCTGCCTGCTGTCTCTGTGTGTGTGTGTCTCTGGTATGTGTCCTTCTCTATCTGTTGCCCTGTGCGAGCAACCATGACATTATTTGTTTTTCTGGTCTGTCTTACCTAAGTTTTATGAGTTGATCTTGTCTTGGCCTCTTGCTATTCTGACTTTTGAAGCAAAAAGTTCACTTTGATTGCTAGGCATTCTTATATTCACTCATGATTAATTAACGAACTTCAACCCCACCCTTATAACAGTATAAATTTGAGCATCTTTAAGGGGTCAGCACATTGCTGGGGGAGCACATTGCAGTGGCTTCTATCATTAAGGCTTCTATCTCTAAGTGATTCTTTCTACAAGTGATATGCACTTCAATCTCTGCACTAAGTTCTGCCTCACCTGATCATTCCTTCTGTCTCTTTACAGGTATGTGTCAGCTCATCCACATCTTCCACCGTTAACTGAAACTGGGATCTGCCTGCTGTCTCTGTGTGTGTGTGTGTCTCTGGTATGTGTCCTTCTCTATCTGTTGCCCTGTGCGAGCAACCATGACATTATTTGTTTTTCTGGTCTGTCTTACCTAAGTTTTATGAGTTGATCTTGTCTTGGCCTCTTGCTATTCTGACTTTTGAAGCAAAAAGTTCACTTTGATTGCTAGGCATTCTTATATTCACTCATGATTAATTAACGAACTTCAACCCCACCCTTATAACAGTATAAATTTGAGCATCCTTAAGGGGTCAGCACATTGCTGGGGGAGCACATTGCAGTGGCTTCTATCATTAAGGCTTCTATCTCTAAGTGATTCTTTCTACAAGTGATATGCACTTCAATCTCTGCACTAAGTTCTGCCTCACCTGATCATTCCTTCTGTCTCTTTACAGGTATGTGTCAGCTCATCCACATCTTCCACCGTTAACTGAAACTGGGATCTGCCTGCTGTCTCTGTGTGTGTGTCTCTGGTATGTGTCAGCTCATCCACATCTTCCACCATTAACTGAAACTGGGATCTGCCTGCTGTCTCTGTGTGTGTGTCTCTGGTATGTGTCAGCTCATCCACATCTTCCACCGTTAACTGAAACTGGGATCTGCCTGCTGTCTCTGTGTGTGTGTGTCTCTGGTATGTGTCCTTCTCTATCTGTTGCCCTGTGCGAGCAACCATGACATTATTTGTTTTTCTGGTCTGTCTTACCTAAGTTTTATGAGTTGATCTTGTCTTGGCCTCTTGCTATTCTGACTTTTGAAGCAAAAAGTTCACTTTGATTGCTAGGCATTCTTATATTCACTCATGATTAATTAACGAACTTCAACCCCACCCTTATAACAGTATAAATTTGAGCATCCTTAAGGGGTCAGCACATTGCTGGGGGAGCACATTGCAGTGGCTTCTATCATTAAGGCTTCTATCTCTAAGTGATTCTTTCTACAAGTGATATGCACTTCAATCTCTGCACTAAGTTCTGCCTCACCTGATCATTCCTTCTGTCTCTTTACAGGTATGTGTCAGCTCATCCACATCTTCCACCGTTAACTGAAACTGGGATCTGCCTGCTGTCTCTGTGTGTGTGTCTCTGGTATGTGTCAGCTCATCCACATCTTCCACCGTTAACTGAAACTGGGATCTGCCTGCTGTCTCTGTGTGTGTGTGTCTCTGGTATGTGTCAGCTCATCCACATCTTCCACCGTTAACTGAAACTGGGATCTGCCTGCTGTCTCTGTGTGTGTGTCTCTGGTATGTGTCAGCTCATCCACATCTTCCACCGTTAACTGAAACTGGGATCTGCCTGCTGTCTCTGTGTGTCTCTGGTATGTGTCAGCTCATCCACATCTTCCACCGTTAACTGAAACTGGGATCTGCCTGCTGTCTCTGTGTGTTTGTCTCTGGTATGTGTCAGCTCATCCACATCTTCCACCGTTAACTGAAACTGGGATCTGCCTGCTGTCTCTGTGTGTGTGTCTCTGGTATGTGTCAGCTCATCCACATCTTCCACCGTTAACTGAAACTGGGATCTGCCTGCTGTCTCTGTGTGTGTGTCTCTGGTATGTGTCAGCTCATCCACATCTTCCACCGTTAACTGAAACTGGGATCTGCCTGCTGTCTCTGTGTGTGTGTGTCTCTGGTATGTGTCCTTCTCTATCTGTTGCCCTGTGCGAGCAACCATGACATTATTTGTTTTTCTGGTCTGTCTTACCTAAGTTTTATGAGTTGATCTTGTCTTGGCCTCTTGCTATTCTGACTTTTGAAGCAAAAAGTTCACTTTGATTGCTAGGCATTCTTATATTCACTCATGATTAATTAACGAACTTCAACCCCACCCTTATAACAGTATAAATTTGAGCATCTTTAAGGGGTCAGCACATTGCTGGGGGAGCACATTGCAGTGGCTTCTATCATTAAGGCTTCTATCTCTAAGTGATTCTTTCTACAAGTGATATGCACTTCAATCTCTGCACTAAGTTCTGCCTCACCTGATCATTCCTTCTGTCTCTTTACAGGTATGTGTCAGCTCATCCACATCTTCCACCGTTAACTGAAACTGGGATCTGCCTGCTGTCTCTGTGTGTGTGTCTCTGGTATGTGTCAGCTCATCCACATCTTCCACCGTTAACTGAAACTGGGATCTGCCTGCTGTCTCTGTGTGTGTGTGTCTCTGGTATGTGTCAGCTCATCCACATCTTCCACCGTTAACTGAAACTGGGATCTGCCTGCTGTCTCTGTGTGTGTGTCTCTGGTATGTGTCAGCTCATCCACATCTTCCACCGTTAACTGAAACTGGGATCTGCCTGCTGTCTCTGTGTGTGTGTCTCTGGTATGTGTCAGCTCATCCACATCTTCCACCGTTAACTGAAACTGGGATCTGCCTGCTGTCTCTGTGTGTGTGTCTCTGGTATGTGTCAGCTCATCCACATCTTCCACCGTTAACTGAAACTGGGATCTGCCTGCTGTCTCTGTGTGTGTGTCTCTGGTATGTGTCAGCTCATCCACATCTTCCACCGTTAACTGAAACTGGGATCTGTCTGCTGTCTCTGTGTGTGTGTCTCTGGTATGTGTCAGCTCATCCACATCTTCCACCGTTAACTGAAACTGGGATCTGCCTGCTGTCTCTGTGTGTGTGTCTCTGGTATGTGTCAGCTCATCCACATCTTCCACCGTTAACTGAAACTGGGATCTGCCTGCTGTCTCTGTGTGTGTGTGTCTCTGGTATGTGTCCTTCTCTATCTGTTGCCCTGTGCGAGCAACCATGACATTATTTGTTTTTCTGGTCTGTCTTACCTAAGTTTTATGAGTTGATCTTGTCTTGGCCTCTTGCTATTCTGACTTTTGAAGCAAAAAGTTCACTTTGATTGCTAGGCATTCTTATATTCACTCATGATTAATTAACGAACTTCAACCCCACCCTTATAACAGTATAAATTTGAGCATCCTTAAGGGGTCAGCACATTGCTGGGGGAGCACATTGCAGTGGCTTCTATCATTAAGGCTTCTATCTCTAAGTGATTCTTTCTACAAGTGATATGCACTTCAATCTCTGCACTAAGTTCTGCCTCACCTGATCATTCCTTCTGTCTCTTTACAGGCATGTGTCAGCTCATCCACATCTTCCACCGTTAACTGAAACTGGGATCTGTGTGTGTGTCTCTGGTATGTGTCAGCTCATCCACATCTTCCACCGTTAACTGAAACTGGGATCTGCCTGCTGTCTCTGTGTGTGTGTGTCTCTGGTATGTGTCAGCTCATCCACATCTTCCACCGTTAACTGAAACTGGGATCTGCCTGCTGTCTCTGTGTGTGTGTCTCTGGTATGTGTCAGCTCATCCACATCTTCCACCGTTAACTGAAACTGGGATCTGCCTGCTGTCTCTGTGTGTGTGTCTCTGGTATGTGTCAGCTCATCCACATCTTCCACCGTTAACTGAAACTGGGATCTGCCTGCTGTCTCTGTGTGTGTGTCTCTGGTATGTGTCAGCTCATCCACATCTTCCACCGATAACTGAAACTGGGATCTGCCTGCTGTCTCTGTGTGTGTGTCTCTGGTATGTGTCAGCTCATCCACATCTTCCACCGTTAACTGAAACTGGGATCTGCCTGCTGTCTCTGTGTGTGTGTGTCTCTGGTATGTGTCCTTCTCTATCTGTTGCCCTGTGCGAGCAACCATGACATTATTTGTTTTTCTGGTCTGTCTTACCTAAGTTTTATGAGTTGATCTTGTCTTGGCCTCTTGCTATTCTGACTTTTGAAGCAAAAAGTTCACTTTGATTGCTAGGCATTCTTATATTCACTCATGATTAATTAACGAACTTCAACCCCACCCTTATAACAGTATAAATTTGAGCATCCTTAAGGGGTCAGCACATTGCTGGGGGAGCACATTGCAGTGGCTTCTATCATTAAGGCTTCTATCTCTAAGTGATTCTTTCTACAAGTGATATGCACTTCAATCTCTGCACTAAGTTCTGCCTCACCTGATCATTCCTTCTGTCTCTTTACAGGTATGTGTCAGCTCATCCACATCTTCCACCGTTAACTGAAACTGGGATCTGCCTGCTGTCTCTGTGTGTGTGTCTCTGGTATGTGTCAGCTCATCCACATCTTCCACCGTTAACTGAAACTGGGATCTGCCTGCTGTCTCTGTGTGTGTGTGTCTCTGGTATGTGTCCTTCTCTATCTGTTGCCCTGTGCGAGCAACCATGACATTATTTGTTTTTCTGGTCTGTCTTACCTAAGTTTTATGAGTTGATCTTGTCTTGGCCTCTTGCTATTCTGACTTTTGAAGCAAAAAGTTCACTTTGATTGCTAGGCATTCTTATATTCACTCATGATTAATTAACGAACTTCAACCCCACCCTTATAACAGTATAAATTTGAGCATCCTTAAGGGGTCAGCACATTGCTGGGGGAGCACATTGCAGTGGCTTCTATCATTAAGGCTTCTATCTCTAAGTGATTCTTTCTACAAGTGATATGCACTTCAATCTCTGCACTAAGTTCTGCCTCCCCTTGATATTTCCTTCTGTCTCTTTACAGGTATGTGTCAGCTCATCCACATCTTCCACCGTTAACTGAAACTGGGATCTGCCTGCTGTCTCTGTGTGTGTGTCTCTGGTATGTGTCAGCTCATCCACATCTTCCACCGTTAACTGAAACTGGGATCTGCCTGCTGTCTCTGTGTGTGTGTGTCTCTGGTATGTGTCAGCTCATCCACATCTTCCACCGTTAACTGAAACTGGGATCTGCCTGCTGTCTCTGTGTGTGTGTCTCTGGTATGTGTCCGCTCATCCACATCTTCCACCGTTAACTGAAACTGGGATCTGCCTGCTGTCTCTGTGTGTGTGTCTCTGGTATGTGTCAGCTCATCCACATCTTCCACCGTTAACTGAAACTGGGATCTGCCTGCTGTCTCTGTGTGTGTGTCTCTGGTATGTGTCAGCTCATCCACATCTTCCACCGTTAACTGAAACTGGGATCTGCCTGCTGTCTCTGTGTGTGTGTGTCTCTGGTATGTGTCCTTCTCTATCTGTTGCCCTGTGCGAGCAACCATGACATTATTTGTTTTTCTGGTCTGTCTTACCTAAGTTTTATGAGTTGATCTTGTCTTGGCCTCTTGCTATTCTGACTTTTGAAGCAAAAAGTTCACTTTGATTGGTAGGCATTCTTATATTCACTCATGATTAATTAACGAACTTCAACCCCACCCTTATAACAGTATAAATTTGAGCATCCTTAAGGGGTCAGCACATTGCTGGGGGAGCACATTGCAGTGGCTTCTATCATTAAGGCTTCTATCTCTAAGTGATTCTTTCTACAAGTGATATGCACTTCAATCTCTGCACTAAGTTCTGCCTCACCTGATCATTCCTTCTGTCTCTTTACAGGTATGTGTCAGCTCATCCACATCTTCCACCGTTAACTGAAACTGGGATCTGCCTGCTGTCTCTGTGTGTGTGTCTCTGGTATGTGTCAGCTCATCCACATCTTCCACCGTTAACTGAAACTGGGATCTGCCTGCTGTCTCTGTGTGTGTGTCTCTGGTATGTGTCAGCTCATCCACATCTTCCACCATTAACTGAAACTGGGATCTGCCTGCTGTCTCTGTGTGTGTGTGTCTCTGGTATGTGTCCTTCTCTATCTGTTGCCCTGTGCGAGCAACCATGACATTATTTGTTTTTCTGGTCTGTCTTACCTAAGTTTTATGAGTTGATCTTGTCTTGGCCTCTTGCTATTCTGACTTTTGAAGCAAAAAGTTCACTTTGATTGCTAGGCATTCTTATATTCACTCATGATTAATTAACGAACTTCAACCCCACCCTTATAACAGTATAAATTTGAGCATCCTTAAGGGGTCAGCACATTGCTGGGGGAGCACATTGCAGTAGCTTCTATCATTAAGGCTTCTATCTCTAAGTGATTCTTTCTACAAGTGATATGCACTTCAATCTCTGCACTAAGTTCTGCCTCACCTGATCATTCCTTCTGTCTCTTTACAGGTATGTGTCAGCTCATCCACATCTTCCACCGTTAACTGAAACTGGGATCTGCCTGCTGTCTCTGTGTGTGTGTCTCTGGTATGTGTCAGCTCATCCACATCTTCCACCGTTAACTGAAACTGGGATCTGCCTGCTGTCTCTGTGTGTGTGTGTCTCTGGTATGTGTCCTTCTCTATCTGTTGCCCTGTGCGAGCAACCATGACATTATTTGTTTTTCTGGTCTGTCTTACCTAAGTTTTATGAGTTGATCTTGTCTTGGCCTCTTGCTATTCTGACTTTTGAAGCAAAAAGTTCACTTTGATTGCTAGGCATTCTTATATTCACTCATGATTAATTAACGAACTTCAACCCCACCCTTATAACAGTATAAATTTGAGCATCCTTAAGGGGTCAGCACATTGCTGGGGGAGCACATTGCAGTGGCTTCTATCATTAAGGCTTCTATCTCTAAGTGATTCTTTCAACAAGTGATATGCACTTCAATCTCTGCACTAAGTTCTGCCTCACCTGATCATTCCTTCTGTCTCTTTACAGGTATGTGTCAGCTCATCCACATCTTCCACCGTTAACTGAAACTGGGATCTGCCTGCTGTCTCTGTGTGTGTGTGTCTCTGGTATGTGTCAGCTCATCCACATCTTCCACCGTTAACTGAAACTGGGATCTGCCTGCTGTCTCTGTGTGTGTGTGTCTCTGGTATGTGTCAGCTCATCCACATCTTCCACTGTTAACTGAAACTGGGATCTGCCTGCTGTCTGTGTGCGTGTGTCTCTGGTATGTGTCAGCTCATCCACATCTTCCACCGTTAACTGAAACTGGGATCTGCCTGCTGTCTCTGTGTGTGTGTGTCTCTGGTATGTGTCCTTCTCTATCTGTTGCCCTGTGCGAGCAACCATGACATTATTTGTTTTTCTGGTCTGTCTTACCTAAGTTTTATGAGTTGATCTTGTCTTGGCCTCTTGCTATTCTGACTTTTGAAGCAAAAAGTTCACTTTGATTGCTAGGCATTCTTATATTCACTCATGATTAATTAACGAACTTCAACCCCACCCTTATAACAGTATAAATTTGAGCATCCTTAAGGGGTCAGCACATTGCTGGGGGAGCACATTGCAGTGGCTTCTATCATTAAGGCTTCTATCTCTAAGTGATTCTTTCTACAAGTGATATGCACTTCAATCTCTGCACTAAGTTCTGCCTCACCTGATCATTCCTTCTGTCTCTTTACAGGTAAGTGTCAGCTCATCCACATCTTCCACCGTTAACTGAAACTGGGATCTGCCTGCTGTCTCTGTGTGTGTGTCTCTGGTATGTGTCAGCTCATCCACATCTTCCACCGTTAACTGAAACTGGGATCTGCCTGCTGTCTCTGTGTGTGTGTCTCTGGTATGTGTCAGCTCATCCACATCTTCCACCGTTAACTGAAACTGGGATCTGCCTGCTGTCTCTGTGTGTGTGTCTCTGGTATGTGTCAGCTCATCCACATCTTCCACCGTTAACTGAAACTGGGATCTGCCTGCTGTCTCTGTTTGTGTGTCTCTGGTATGTGTCAGCTCATCCACATCTTCCACCGTTAACTGAAACTGGGATCTGCCTGCTGTCTCTGTGTGTGTGTGTGTCTCTGGTATGTGTCCTTCTCTATCTGTTGCCCTGTGCGAGCAACCATGACATTATTTGTTTTTCTGGTCTGTCTTACCTAAGTTTTATGAGTTGATCTTGTCTTGGCCTCTTGCTATTCTGACTTTTGAAGCAAAAAGTTCACTTTGATTGCTAGGCATTCTTATATTCACTCATGATTAATTAACGAACTTCAACCCCACCCTTATAACAGTATAAATTTGAGCATCCTTAAGGGGTCAGCACATTGCTGGGGGAGCACATTGCAGTGGCTTCTATCATTAAGGCTTCTATCTCTAAGTGATTCTTTCTACAAGTGATATGCACTTCAATCTCTGCACTAAGTTCTGCCTCACCTGATCATTCCTTCTGTCTCTTTACAGGTATGTGTCAGCTCATCCACATCTTCCACCGTTAACTGAAACTGGGATCTGCCTGCTGTCTCTGTGTGTGTGTCTCTGGTATGTGTCAGCTCATCCACATCTTCCACCGTTAACTGAAACTGGGATCTGCCTGCTGTCTCTGTGTGTGTGTGTCTCTGGTATGTGTCCTTCTCTATCTGTTGCCCTGTGCGAGCAACCATGACATTATTTGTTTTTCTGGTCTGTCTTACCTAAGTTTTATGAGTTGATCTTGTCTTGGCCTCTTGCTATTCTGACTTTTGAAGCAAAAAGTTCACTTTGATTGCTAGGCATTCTTATATTCACTCATGATTAATTAACGAACTTCAACCCCACCCTTATAACAGTATAAATTTGAGCATCCTTAAGGGGTCAGCACATTGCTGGGGGAGCACATTGCAGTGGCTTCTATCATTAAGGCTTCTATCTCTAAGTGATTCTTTCTACAAGTGATATGCACTTCAATCTCTGCACTAAGTTCTGCCTCACCTGATCATTCCTTCTGTCTCTTTACAGGTATGTGTCAGCTCATCCACATCTTCCACCGTTAACTGAAACTGGGATCTGCCTGCTGTCTCTGTGTGTGTGTCTCTGGTATGTGTCAGCTCATCCACATCTTCCACCGTTAACTGAAACTGGGATCTGCCTGCTGTCTCTGTGTGTGTGTGTCTCTGGTATGTGTCCTTCTCTATCTGTTGCCCTGTGCGAGCAACCATGACATTATTTGTTTTTCTGGTCTGTCTTACCTAAGTTTTATGAGTTGATCTTGTCTTGGCCTCTTGCTATTCTGACTTTTGAAGCAAAAAGTTCACTTTGATTGCTAGGCATTCTTATATTCACTCATGATTAATTAACGAACTTCAACCCCACCCTTATAACAGTATAAATTTGAGCATCCTTAAGGGGTCAGCACATTGCTGGGGGAGCACATTGCAGTGGCTTCTATCATTAAGGCTTCTATCTCTAAGTGATTCTTTCTACAAGTGATATGCACTTCAATCTCTGCACTAAGTTCTGCCTCACCTGATCATTCCTTCTGTCTCTTTACAGGTATGTGTCAGCTCATCCACATCTTCCACCGTTAACTGAAACTGGGATCTGCCTGCTGTCTCTGTGTGTGTGTCTCTGGTATGTGTCAGCTCATCCACATCTTCCACCGTTAACTGAAACTGGGATCTGCCTGCTGTCTCTGTGTGTGTGTCTCTGGTATGTGTCAGCTCATCCACATCTTCCAGCGTTAACTGAAACTGGGATCTGCCTGCTGTCTCTGTGTGTGTGTGTCTCTGGTATGTGTCCTTCTCTATCTGTTGCCCTGTGCGAGCAACCATGACATTATTTGTTTTTCTGGTCTGTCTTACCTAAGTTTTATGAGTTGATCTTGTCTTGGCCTCTTGCTATTCTGACTTTTGAAGCAAAAAGTTCACTTTGATTGCTAGGCATTCTTATATTCACTCATGATTAATTAACGAACTTCAACCCCTCCCTTATAACAGTATAAATTTGAGCATCCTTAAGGGGTCAGCACATTGCTGGGGGAGCACATTGCAGTGGCTTCTATCATTAAGGCTTCTATCTCTAAGTGATTCTTTCTACAAGTGATATGCACTTCAATCTCTGCACTAAGTTCTGCCTCACCTGATCATTCCTTCTGTCTCTTTACAGGTAAGTGTCAGCTCATCCACATCTTCCACCGTTAACTGAAACTGGGATCTGCCTGCTGTCTCTGTGTGTGTGTGTCTCTGGTATGTGTCAGCTCATCCACATCTTCCACCGTTAACTGAAACTGGGATCTGCCTGCTGTCTCTGTGTGTGTGTCTCTGGTATGTGTCAGCTCATCCACATCTTCCAGCGTTAACTGAAACTGGGATCTGCCTGCTGTCTCTGTGTGTGTGTGTCTCTGGTATGTGTCCTTCTCTATCTGTTGCCCTGTGCGAGCAACCATGACATTATTTGTTTTTCTGGTCTGTCTTACCTAAGTTTTATGAGTTGATCTTGTCTTGGCCTCTTGCTATTCTGACTTTTGAAGCAAAAAGTTCACTTTGATTGCTAGGCATTCTTATATTCACTCATGATTAATTAACGAACTTCAACCCCACCCTTATAACAGTATAAATTTGAGCATCCTTAAGGGGTCAGCACATTGCTGGGGGAGCACATTGCAGTGGCTTCTATCATTAAGGCTTCTATCTCTAAGTGATTCTTTCTACAAGTGATATGCACTTCAATCTCTGCACTAAGTTCTGCCTCACCTGATCATTCCTTCTGTCTCTTTACAGGTAAGTGTCAGCTCATCCACATCTTCCACCGTTAACTGAAACTGGGATCTGCCTGCTGTCTCTGTGTGTGTGTGTCTCTGGTATGTGTCAGCTCATCCACATCTTCCACCGTTAACTGAAACTGGGATCTGCCTGCTGTCTCTGTGTGTGTGTCTCTGGTATGTGTCAGCTCATCCACATCTTCCACCGTTAACTGAAACTGGGATCTGCCTGCTGTCTCTGTGTGTGTGTGTCTCTGGTATGTGTCCTTCTCTATCTGTTGCCCTGTGCGAGCAACCATGACATTATTTGTTTTTCTGGTCTGTCTTACCTAAGTTTTATGAGTTGATCTTGTCTTGGCCTCTTGCTATTCTGACTTTTGAAGCAAAAAGTTCACTTTGATTGCTAGGCATTCTTATATTCACTCATGATTAATTAACGAACTTCAACCCCACCCTTATAACAGTATAAATTTGAGCATCCTTAAGGGGTCAGCACATTGCTGGGGGAGCACATTGCAGTGGCTTCTATCATTAAGGCTTCTATCTCTAAGTGATTCTTTCTACAAGTGATATGCACTTCAATCTCTGCACTAAGTTCTGCCTCACCTGATCATTCCTTCTGTCTCTTTACAGGTATGTGTCAGCTCATCCACATCTTCCACCGTTAACTGAAACTGGGATCTGCCTGCTGTCTCTGTGTGTGTGTCTCTGGTATGTGTCAGCTCATCCACATCTTCCACCGTTAACTGAAACTGGGATCTGCCTGCTGTCTCTGTGTGTGTGTGTCTCTGGTATGTGTCCTTCTCTATCTGTTGCCCTGTGCGAGCAACCATGACATTATTTGTTTTTCTGGTTTGTCTTACCTAAGTTTTATGAGTTGATCTTGTCTTGGCCTCTTGCTATTCTGACTTTTGAAGCAAAAAGTTCACTTTGATTGCTAGGCATTCTTATATTCACTCATGATTAATTAACGAACTTCAACCCCACCCTTATAACAGTATAAATTTGAGCATCCTTAAGGGGTCAGCACATTGCTGGGGGAGCACATTGCAGTGGCTTCTATCATTAAGGCTTCTATCTCTAAGTGATTCTTTCTACAAGTGATATGCACTTCAATCTCTGCACTAAGTTCTGCCTCACCTGATCATTCCTTCTGTCTCTTTACAGGTATGTGTCAGCTCATCCACATCTTCCACCGTTAACTGAAACTGGGATCTGCCTGCTGTCTCTGTGTGTGTGTCTCTGGTATGTGTCAGCTCATCCACATCTTCCACCGTTAACTGAAACTGGGATCTGCCTGCTGTCTCTGTGTGTGTGTGTCTCTGGTATGTGTCAGCTCATCCACATCTTCCACCGTTAACTGAAACTGGGATCTGCCTGCTGTCTCTGTGTGTGTGTGTGTCTCTGGTATGTGTCCTTCTCTATCTGTTGCCCTGTGCGAGCAACCATGACATTATTTGTTTTTCTGGTCTGTCTTACCTAAGTTTTATGAGTTGATCTTGTCTTGGCCTCTTGCTATTCTGACTTTTGAAGCAAAAAGTTCACTTTGATTGCTAGGCATTCTTATATTCACTCATGATTAATTAACGAACTTCAACCCCACCCTTATAACAGTATAAATTTGAGCATCCTTAAGGGGTCAGCACATTGCTGGGGGAGCACATTGCAGTGGCTTCTATCATTAAGGCTTCTATCTCTAAGTGATTCTTTCTACAAGTGATATGCACTTCAATCTCTGCACTAAGTTCTGCCTCACCTGATCATTCCTTCTGTCTCTTTACAGGTATGTGTCAGCTCATCCACATCTTCCACCGTTAACTGAAACTGGGATCTGCCTGCTGTCTCTGTGTGTGTGTCTCTGGTATGTGTCAGCTCATCCACATCTTCCACCGTTAACTGAAACTGGGATCTGCCTGCTGTCTCTGTGTGTCTCTGGTATGTGTCAGCTCATCCACATCTTCCACCGTTAACTGAAACTGGGATCTGCCTGCTGTCTCTGTGTGTGTGTCTCTGGTATGTGTCAGCTCATCCACATCTTCCACCGTTAACTGAAACTGGGATCTGCCTGCTGTCTCTGTGTGTGTGTCTCTGGTATGTGTCAGCTCATCCACATCTTCCACCGTTAACTGAAACTGGGATCTGCCTGCTGTCTCTGTGTGTGTGTCTCTGGTATGTGTCAGCTCATCCACATCTTCCACCGTTAACTGAAACTGGGATCTGCCTGCTGTCTCTGTGTGTGTGTCTCTGGTATGTGTCAGCTCATCCACATCTTCCACCGTTAACTGAAACTGGGATCTGCCTGCTGTCTCTGTGTGTGTGTCTCTGGTATGTGTCCTTCTCTATCTGTTGCCCTGTGCGAGCAACCATGACATTATTTGTTTTTCTGGTCTGTCTTACCTAAGTTTTATGAGTTGATCTTGTCTTGGCCTCTTGCTATTCTGACTTTTGAAGCAAAAAGTTCACTTTGATTGCTAGGCATTCTTATATTCACTCATGATTAATTAACGAACTTCAACCCCACCCTTATAACAGTATAAATTTGAGCATCCTTAAGGGGTCAGCACATTGCTGGGGGAGCACATTGCAGTGGCTTCTATCATTAAGGCTTCTATCTCTAAGTGATTCTTTCTACAAGTGATATGCACTTCAATCTCTGCACTAAGTTCTGCCTCACCTGATCATTCCTTCTGTCTCTTTACAGGTATGTGTCAGCTCATCCACATCTTCCACCGTTAACTGAAACTGGGATCTGCCTGCTGTCTCTGTGTGTGTGTCTCTGGTATGTGTCAGCTCATCCACATCTTCCACCGTTAACTGAAACTGGGATCTGCCTGCTGTCTCTGTGTGTGTGTGTCTCTGGTATGTGTCAGCTCATCCACATCTTCCACCGTTAACTGAAACTGGGATCTGCCTGCTGTCTCTGTGTGTGTGTCTCTGGTATGTGTCAGCTCCTCCACATCTTCCACCGTTAACTGAAACTGGGATCTGCCTGCTGTCTCTGTGTGTGTGTCTCTGGTATGTGTCAGCTCATCCACATCTTCCACCGTTAACTGAAACTGGGATCTGCCTGCTGTCTCTGTGTGTGTGTCTCTGGTATGTGTCAGCTCATCCACATCTTCCACCGTTAACTGAAACTGGGATCTGCCTGCTGTCTCTGTGTGTGTGTGTCTCTGGTATGTGTCAGCTCATCCACATCTTCCACCGTTAACTGAAACTGGGATCTGCCTGCTGTCTCTGTGTGTGTGTGTCTCTGGTATGTGTCCTTCTCTATCTGTTGCCCTGTGCGAGCAACCATGACATTATTTGTTTTTCTGGTCTGTCTTACCTAAGTTTTATGAGTTGATCTTGTCTTGGCCTCTTGCTATTCTGACTTTTGAAGCAAAAAGTTCACTTTGATTGCTAGGCATTCTTATATTCACTCATGATTAATTAACGAACTTCAACCCCACCCTTATAACAGTATAAATTTGAGCATCCTTAAGGGGTCAGCACATTGCTGGGGAGCACATTGCAGTGGCTTCTATCATTAAGGCTTCTATCTCTAAGTGATTCTTTCTACAAGTGATATGCACTTCAATCTCTGCACTAAGTTCTGCCTCACCTGATCATTCCTTCTGTCTCTTTACAGGTATGTGTCAGCTCATCCACATCTTCCACCGTTAACTGAAACTGGGATCTGCCTGCTGTCTCTGTGTGTGTGTCTCTGGTATGTGTCAGCTCATCCACATCTTCCACCGTTAACTGAAACTGGGATCTGCCTGCTGTCTCTGTGTGTGTGTGTCTCTGGTATGTGTCCTTCTCTATCTGTTGCCCTGTGCGAGCAACCATGACATTATTTGTTTTTCTGGTCTGTCTTACCTAAGTTTTATGAGTTGATCTTGTCTTGGCCTCTTGCTATTCTGACTTTTGAAGCAAAAAGTTCACTTTGATTGCTAGGCATTCTTATATTCACTCATGATTAATTAACGAACTTCAACCCCACCCTTATAACAGTATAAATTTGAGCATCCTTAAGGGGTCAGCACATTGCTGGGGGAGCACATTGCAGTGGCTTTTATCATTAAGGCTTCTATCTCTAAGTGATTCTTTCTACAAGTGATATGCACTTCAATCTCTGCACTAAGTTCTGCCTCACCTGATCATTCCTTCTGTCTCTTTACAGGTATGTGTCAGCTCATCCACATCTTCCACCGTTAACTGAAACTGGGATCTGCCTGCTGTCTCTGTGTGTGTGTGTCTCTGGTATGTGTCAGCTCATCCACATCTTCCACCGTTAACTGAAACTGGGATCTGCCTGCTGTCTCTGTGTGTGTGTCTCTGGTATGTGTCAGCTCATCCACATCTTCCACCGTTAACTGAAACTGGGATCTGCCTGCTGTCTCTGTGTGTGTGTGTCTCTGGTATGTGTCCTTCTCTATCTGTTGCCCTGTGTGAGCAACCATGACATTATTTGTTTTTCTGGTCTGTCTTACCTAAGTTTTATGAGTTGATCTTGTCTTGGCCTCTTGCTATTCTGACTTTTGAAGCAAAAAGTTCACTTTGATTGCTAGGCATTCTTATATTCACTCATGATTAATTAACGAACTTCAACCCCACCCTTATAACAGTATAAATTTGAGCATCCTTAAGGGGTCAGCACATTGCTGGGGGAGCACATTGCAGTGGCTTCTATCATTAAGGCTTCTATCTCTAAGTGATTCTTTCTACAAGTGATATGCACTTCAATCTCTGCACTAAGTTCTGCCTCACCTGATCATTCCTTCTGTCTCTTTACAGGTATGTGTCAGCTCATCCACATCTTCCACCGTTAACTGAAACTGGGATCTGCCTGCTGTCTCTGTGTGTGTGTCTCTGGTATGTGTCAGCTCATCCACATCTTCCACCGTTAACTGAAACTGGGATCTGCCTGCTGTCTCTGTGTGTGTGTCTCTGGTATGTGTCAGCTCATCCACATCTTCCACCGTTAACTGAAACTGGGATCTGCCTGCTGTCTCTGTGTGTGTGTGTGTCTCTGGTATGTGTCCTTCTCTATCTGTTGCCCTGTGCGAGCAACCATGACATTATTTGTTTTTCTGGTCTGTCTTACCTAAGTTTTATGAGTTGATCTTGTCTTGGCCTCTTGCTATTCTGACTTTTGAAGCAAAAAGTTCACTTTGATTGCTAGGCATTCTTATATTCACTCATGATTAATTAATGAACTTCAACCCCACCCTTATAACAGTATAAATTTGAGCATCCTTAAGGGGTCAGCACATTGCTGGGGGAGCACATTGCAGTGGCTTCTATCATTAAGGCTTCTATCTCTAAGTGATTCTTTCTACAAGTGATATGCACTTCAATCTCTGCACTAAGTTCTGCCTCACCTGATCATTCCTTCTGTCTCTTTACAGGTATGTGTCAGCTCATCCACATCTTCCACCGTTAACTGAAACTGGGATCTGCCTGCTGTCTCTGTGTGTGTGTCTCTGGTATGTGTCAGCTCATCCACATCTTCCACCGTTAACTGAAACTGGGATCTGCCTGCTGTCTCTGTGTGTGTGTGTCTCTGGTATGTGTCAGCTCATCCACATCTTCCACCGTTAACTGAAACTGGGATCTGCCTGCTGTCTCTGTGTGTGTGTCTCTGGTATGTGTCAGCTCATCCACATCTTCCACCGTTAACTGAAACTGGGATCTGCCTGCTGTCTCTGTGTGTGTGTGTCTCTGGTATGTGTCCTTCTCTATCTGTTGCCCTGTGCGAGCAACCATGACATTATTTGTTTTTCTGGTCTGTCTTACCTAAGTTTTATGAGTTGATCTTGTCTTGGCCTCTTGCTATTCTGACTTTTGAAGCAAAAAGTTCACTTTGATTGCTAGGCATTCTTATATTCACTCATGATTAATTAACGAACTTCAACCCCACCCTTATAACAGTATAAATTTGAGCATCCTTAAGGGGTCAGCACATTGCTGGGGGAGCACATTGCAGTGGCTTCTATCATTAAGGCTTCTATCTCTAAGTGATTCTTTCTACAAGTGATATGCACTTCAATCTCTGCACTAAGTTCTGCCTCACCTGATCATTCCTTCTGTCTCTTTACAGGTATGTGTCAGCTCATCCACATCTTCCACCGTTAACTGAAACTGGGATCTGCCTGCTGTCTCTGTGTGTGTGTCTCTGGTATGTGTCAGCTCATCCACATCTTCCACCGTTAACTGAAACTGGGATCTGCCTGCTGTCTCTGTGTGTGTGTGTCTCTGGTATGTGTCCTTCTCTATCTGTTGCCCTGTGCGAGCAACCATGACATTATTTGTTTTTCTGGTCTGTCTTACCTAAGTTTTATGAGTTGATCTTGTCTTGGCCTCTTGCTATTCTGACTTTTGAAGCAAAAAGTTCACTTTGATTGCTAGGCATTCTTATATTCACTCATGATTAATTAACGAACTTCAACCCCACCCTTATAACAGTATAAATTTGAGCATCCTTAAGGGGTCAGCACATTGCTGGGGGAGCACATTGCAGTGGCTTCTATCATTAAGGCTTCTATCTCTAAGTGATTCTTTCTACAAGTGATATGCACTTCAATCTCTGCACTAAGTTCTGCCTCACCTGATCATTCCTTCTGTCTCTTTACAGGTAAGTGTCAGCTCATCCACATCTTCCACCGTTAACTGAAACTGGGATCTGCCTGCTGTCTCTGTGTGTGTGTCTCTGGTATGTGTCAGCTCATCCATATCTTCCACCGTTAACTGAAACTGGGATCTGCCTGCTGTCTCTGTGTGTGTGTCTCTGGTATGTGTCAGCTCATCCACATCTTCCACCGTTAACTGAAACTGGGATCTGCCTGCTGTCTCTGTGTGTGTGTCTCTGGTATGTGTCAGCTCATCCACATCTTCCACCGTTAACTGAAACTGGGATTTGCCTGCTGTCTCTGTGTGTGTGTGTCTCTGGTATGTGTCCTTCTCTATCTGTTGCCCTGTGCGAGCAACCATGACATTATTTGTTTTTCTGGTCTGTCTTACCTAAGTTTTATTAGTTCATCTTGTCTTGGCCTCTTGCTATTCTGACTTTTGAAGCAAAAAGTTCACTTTGATTGCTAGGCATTCTTATATTCACTCATGATTAATTAACGAACTTCAACCCCACCCTTATAACAGTATAAATTTGAGCATCCTTAAGGGGTCAGCACATTGCTGGGGGAGCACATTGCAGTGGCTTCTATCATTAAGGCTTCTATCTCTAAGTGATTCTTTCTACAAGTGATATGCACTTCAATCTCTGCACTAAGTTCTGCCTCACCTGATCATTCCTTCTGCCTCTTTACAGGTATGTGTCAGCTCATCCACATCTTCCACCGTTAACTGAAACTGGGATCTGCCTGCTGTCTCTGTGTGTGTGTCTCTGGTATGTGTCAGCTCATCCACATCTTCCACCGTTAACTGAAACTGGGATCTGCCTGCTGTCTCTGTGTGTGTGTCTCTGGTATGTGTCAGCTCATCCACATCTTCCACCGTTAACTGAAACTGGGATCTGCCTGCTGTCTCTGTGTGTGTGTGTGTCTCTGGTATGTGTCCTTCTCTATCTGTTGCCCTGTGCGAGCAACCATGACATTATTTGTTTTTCTGGTCTGTCTTACCTAAGTTTTATGAGTTGATCTTGTCTTGGCCTCTTGCTATTCTGACTTTTGAAGCAAAAAGTTCACTTTGATTGCTAGGCATTCTTATATTCACTCATGATTAATTAACGAACTTCAACCCCACCCTTATAACAGTATAAATTTGAGCATCCTTAAGGGGTCAGCACATTGCTGGGGGAGCACATTGCAGTGGCTTCTATCATTAAGGCTTCTATCTCTAAGTGATTCTTTCTACAAGTGATATGCACTTCAATCTCTGCACTAAGTTCTGCCTCACCTGATCATTCCTTCTGTCTCTTTACAGGTAAGTGTCAGCTCATCCACATCTTCCACCGTTAACTGAAACTGGGATCTGCCTGCTGTCTCTGTGTGTGTGTCTCTGGTATGTGTCAGCTCATCCACATCTTCCACCGTTAACTGAAACTGGGATTTGCCTGCTGTCTCTGTGTGTGTGTGTCTCTGGTATGTGTCCTTCTCTATCTGTTGCCCTGTGCGAGCAACCATGACATTATTTGTTTTTCTGGTCTGTCTTACCTAAGTTTTATGAGTTCATCTTGTCTTGGCCTCTTGCTATTCTGACTTTTGAAGCAAAAAGTTCACTTTGATTGCTAGGCATTCTTATATTCACTCATGATTAATTAACGAACTTCAACCCCACCCTTATAACAGTATAAATTTGAGCATCCTTAAGGGGTCAGCACATTGCTGGGGGAGCACATTGCAGTGGCTTCTATCATTAAGGCTTCTATCTCTAAGTGATTCTTTCTACAAGTGATATGCACTTCAATCTCTGCACTAAGTTCTGCCTCACCTGATCATTCCTTCTGCCTCTTTACAGGTATGTGTCAGCTCATCCACATCTTCCACCGTTAACTGAAACTGGGATCTGCCTGCTGTCTCTGTGTGTGTGTCTCTGGTATGTGTCAGCTCATCCACATCTTCCACCGTTAACTGAAACTGGGATCTGCCTGCTGTCTCTGTGTGTGTGTCTCTGGTATGTGTCAGCTCATCCACATCTTCCACCGTTAACTGAAACTGGGATCTGCCTGCTGTCTCTGTGTGTGTGTGTGTCTCTGGTATGTGTCCTTCTCTATCTGTTGCCCTGTGCGAGCAACCATGACATTATTTGTTTTTCTGGTCTGTCTTACCTAAGTTTTATGAGTTGATCTTGTCTTGGCCTCTTGCTATTCTGACTTTTGAAGCAAAAAGTTCACTTTGATTGCTAGGCATTCTTATATTCACTCATGATTAATTAACGAACTTCAACCCCACCCTTATAACAGTATAAATTTGAGCATCCTTAAGGGGTCAGCACATTGCTGGGGGAGCACATTGCAGTGGCTTCTATCATTAAGGCTTCTATCTCTAAGTGATTCTTTCTACAAGTGATATGCACTTCAATCTCTGCACTAAGTTCTGCCTCACCTGATCATTCCTTCTGTCTCTTTACAGGTATGTGTCAGCTCATCCACATCTTCCACCGTTAACTGAAACTGGGATCTGCCTGCTGTCTCTGTGTCTGTGTCTCTGGTATGTGTCAGCTCATCCACATCTTCCACCGTTAACTGAAACTGGGATCTGCCTGCTGTCTCTGTGTGTCTCTGGTATGTGTCAGCTCATCCACATCTTCCACCGTTAACTGAAACTGGGATCTGCCTGCTGTCTCTGTGTGTGTGTCTCTGGTATGTGTCAGCTCATCCACATCTTCCACCGTTAACTGAAACTGGGATCTGCCTGCTGTCTCTGTGTGTGTGTCTCTGGTATGTGTCAGCTCATCCACATCTTCCACCGTTAACTGAAACTGGGATCTGCCTGCTGTCTCTGTGTGTGTGTCTCTGGTATGTGTCAGCTCATCCACATCTTCCACCGTTAACTGAAACTGGGATCTGCCTGCTGTCTCTGTGTGTGTGTCTCTGGTATGTGTCAGCTCATCCACATCTTCCACCGTTAACTGAAATTGGGATCTGCCTGCTGTCTCTGTGTGTGTGTGTCTCTGGTATGTGTCCTTCTCTATCTGTTGCCCTGTGTGAGCAACCATGACATTATTTGTTTTTCTGGTCTGTCTTACCTAAGTTTTATGAGTTGATCTTGTCTTGGCCTCTTGCTATTCTGACTTTTGAAGCAAAAAGTTCACTTTGATTGCTAGGCATTCTTATATTCACTCATGATTAATTAACGAACTTCAACCCCACCCTTATAACAGTATAAATTTGAGCATCCTTAAGGGGTCAGCACATTGCTGGGGGAGCACATTGCAGTGGCTTCTATCATTAAGGCTTCTATCTCTAAGTGATTCTTTCTACAAGTGATATGCACTTCAATCTCTGCACTAAGTTCTGCCTCACCTGATCATTCCTTCTGTCTCTTTACAGGTATGTGTCAGCTCATCCACATCTTCCACCGTTAACTGAAACTGGGATCTGCCTGCTGTCTCTGTGTGTGTGTCTCTGGTATGTGTCAGCTCATCCACATCTTCCACCGTTAACTGAAACTGGGATTTGCCTGCTGTCTCTGTGTGTGTGTGTCTCTGGTATGTGTCCTTCTCTATCTGTTGCCCTGTGCGAGCAACCATGACATTATTTGTTTTTCTGGTCTGTCTTACCTAAGTTTTATGAGTTCATCTTGTCTTGGCCTCTTGCTATTCTGACTTTTGAAGCAAAAAGTTCACTTTGATTGCTAGGCATTCTTATATTCACTCATGATTAATTAACGAACTTCAACCCCACCCTTATAACAGTATAAATTTGAGCATCCTTAAGGGGTCAGCACATTGCTGGGGGAGCACATTGCAGTGGCTTCTATCATTAAGGCTTCTATCTCTAAGTGATTCTTTCTACAAGTGATATGCACTTCAATCTCTGCACTAAGTTCTGCCTCACCTGATCATTCCTTCTGCCTCTTTACAGGTATGTGTCAGCTCATCCACATCTTCCACCGTTAACTGAAACTGGGATCTGCCTGCTGTCTCTGTGTGTGTGTCTCTGGTATGTGTCAGCTCATCCACATCTTCCACCGTTAACTGAAACTGGGATCTGCCTGCTGTCTCTGTGTGTGTGTCTCTGGTATGTGTCAGCTCATCCACATCTTCCACCGTTAACTGAAACTGGGATCTGCCTGCTGTCTCTGTGTGTGTGTGTGTCTCTGGTATGTGTCCTTCTCTATCTGTTGCCCTGTGCGAGCAACCATGACATTATTTGTTTTTCTGGTCTGTCTTACCTAAGTTTTATGAGTTGATCTTGTCTTGGCCTCTTGCTATTCTGACTTTTGAAGCAAAAAGTTCACTTTGATTGCTAGGCATTCTTATATTCACTCATGATTAATTAACGAACTTCAACCCCACCCTTATAACAGTATAAATTTGAGCATCCTTAAGGGGTCAGCACATTGCTGGGGGAGCACATTGCAGTGGCTTCTATCATTAAGGCTTCTATCTCTAAGTGATTCTTTCTACAAGTGATATGCACTTCAATCTCTGCACTAAGTTCTGCCTCACCTGATCATTCCTTCTGTCTCTTTACAGGTAAGTGTCAGCTCATCCACATCTTCCACCGTTAACTGAAACTGGGATCTGCCTGCTGTCTCTGTGTGTGTGTCTCTGGTATGTGTCAGCTCATCCACATCTTCCACCGTTAACTGAAACTGGGATTTGCCTGCTGTCTCTGTGTGTGTGTGTCTCTGGTATGTGTCCTTCTCTATCTGTTGCCCTGTGCGAGCAACCATGACATTATTTGTTTTTCTGGTCTGTCTTACCTAAGTTTTATGAGTTCATCTTGTCTTGGCCTCTTGCTATTCTGACTTTTGAAGCAAAAAGTTCACTTTGATTGCTAGGCATTCTTATATTCACTCATGATTAATTAACGAACTTCAACCCCACCCTTATAACAGTATAAATTTGAGCATCCTTAAGGGGTCAGCACATTGCTGGGGGAGCACATTGCAGTGGCTTCTATCATTAAGGCTTCTATCTCTAAGTGATTCTTTCTACAAGTGATATGCACTTCAATCTCTGCACTAAGTTCTGCCTCACCTGATCATTCCTTCTGCCTCTTTACAGGTATGTGTCAGCTCATCCACATCTTCCACCGTTAACTGAAACTGGGATCTGCCTGCTGTCTCTGTGTGTGTGTCTCTGGTATGTGTCAGCTCATCCACATCTTCCACCGTTAACTGAAACTGGGATCTGCCTGCTGTCTCTGTGTGTGTGTCTCTGGTATGTGTCAGCTCATCCACATCTTCCACCGTTAACTGAAACTGGGATCTGCCTGCTGTCTCTGTGTGTGTGTGTGTCTCTGGTATGTGTCCTTCTCTATCTGTTGCCCTGTGCGAGCAACCATGACATTATTTGTTTTTCTGGTCTGTCTTACCTAAGTTTTATGAGTTGATCTTGTCTTGGCCTCTTGCTATTCTGACTTTTGAAGCAAAAAGTTCACTTTGATTGCTAGGCATTCTTATATTCACTCATGATTAATTAACGAACTTCAACCCCACCCTTATAACAGTATAAATTTGAGCATCCTTAAGGGGTCAGCACATTGCTGGGGGAGCACATTGCAGTGGCTTCTATCATTAAGGCTTCTATCTCTAAGTGATTCTTTCTACAAGTGATATGCACTTCAATCTCTGCACTAAGTTCTGCCTCACCTGATCATTCCTTCTGTCTCTTTACAGGTATGTGTCAGCTCATCCACATCTTCCACCGTTAACTGAAACTGGGATCTGCCTGCTGTCTCTGTGTCTGTGTCTCTGGTATGTGTCAGCTCATCCACATCTTCCACCGTTAACTGAAACTGGGATCTGCCTGCTGTCTCTGTGTGTCTCTGGTATGTGTCAGCTCATCCACATCTTCCACCGTTAACTGAAACTGGGATCTGCCTGCTGTCTCTGTGTGTGTGTCTCTGGTATGTGTCAGCTCATCCACATCTTCCACCGTTAACTGAAACTGGGATCTGCCTGCTGTCTCTGTGTGTGTGTCTCTGGTATGTGTCAGCTCATCCACATCTTCCACCGTTAACTGAAACTGGGATCTGCCTGCTGTCTCTGTGTGTGTGTCTCTGGTATGTGTCAGCTCATCCACATCTTCCACCGTTAACTGAAACTGGGATCTGCCTGCTGTCTCTGTGTGTGTGTCTCTGGTATGTGTCAGCTCATCCACATCTTCCACCGTTAACTGAAATTGGGATCTGCCTGCTGTCTCTGTGTGTGTGTGTCTCTGGTATGTGTCCTTCTCTATCTGTTGCCCTGTGTGAGCAACCATGACATTATTTGTTTTTCTGGTCTGTCTTACCTAAGTTTTATGAGTTGATCTTGTCTTGGCCTCTTGCTATTCTGACTTTTGAAGCAAAAAGTTCACTTTGATTGCTAGGCATTCTTATATTCACTCATGATTAATTAACGAACTTCAACCCCACCCTTATAACAGTATAAATTTGAGCATCCTTAAGGGGTCAGCACATTGCTGGGGGAGCACATTGCAGTGGCTTCTATCATTAAGGCTTCTATCTCTAAGTGATTCTTTCTACAAGTGATATGCACTTCAATCTCTGCACTAAGTTCTGCCTCACCTGATCATTCCTTCTGTCTCTTTACAGGTATGTGTCAGCTCATCCACATCTTCCACCGTTAACTGAAACTGGGATCTGCCTGCTGTCTCTGTGTGTGTGTCTCTGGTATGTGTCAGCTCATCCACATCTTCCACCGTTAACTGAAACTGGGATCTGCCTGCTGTCTCTGTGTGTGTGTGTCCCTGGTATGTGTCAGCTCATCCACATCTTCCACCGTTAACTGAAACTGGGATCTGCCTGCTGTCTCTGTGTGTGTGTCTCTGGTATGTGTCAGCTCATCCACATCTTCCACCGTTAACTGAAACTGGGATCTGCCTGCTGTCTCTGTGTGTGTGTCTCTGGTATGTGTCAGCTCATCCACATCTTCCACCGTTAACTGAAACTGGGATCTGCCTGCTGTCTCTGTGTGTGTGTCTCTGGTATGTGTCAGCTCATCCACATCTTCCACCGTTAACTGAAACTGGGATCTGCCTGCTGTCTCTGTGTGTGTGTCTCTGGTATGTGTCAGCTCATCCACATCTTCCACCGTTAACTGAAACTGGGATCTGCCTGCTGTCTCTGTGTGTGTGTGTCTCTGGTATGTGTCCTTCTCTATCTGTTGCCCTGTGCGAGCAACCATGACATTATTTGTTTTTCTGGTCTGTCTTACCTAAGTTTTATGAGTTGATCTTGTCTTGGCCTCTTGCTATTCTGACTTTTGAAGCAAAAAGTTCACTTTGATTGCTAGGCATTCTTATATTCACTCATGATTAATTAACGAACTTCAACCCCACCCTTATAACAGTATAAATTTGAGCATCCTTAAGGGGTCAGCACATTGCTGGGGGAGCACATTGCAGTGGCTTCTATCATTAAGGCTTCTATCTCTAAGTGATTCTTTCTACAAGTGATATGCACTTCAATCTCTGCACTAAGTTCTGCCTCACCTGATCATTCCTTCTGTCTCTTTACAGGTATGTGTCAGCTCATCCACATCTTCCACCGTTAACTGAAACTGGGATCTGCCTGCTGTCTCTGTGTGTGTGTCTCTGGTATGTGTCAGCTCATCCACATCTTCCACCGTTAACTGAAACTGGGATCTGCCTGCTGTCTCTGTGTGTGTGTGTCTCTGGTATGTGTCCTTCTCTATCTGTTGCCCTGTGCGAGCAACCATGACATTATTTGTTTTTCTGGTCTGTCTTACCTAAGTTTTATGAGTTGATCTTGTCTTGGCCTCTTGCTATTCTGACTTTTGAAGCAAAAAGTTCACTTTGATTGCTAGGCATTCTTATATTCACTCATGATTAATTAACGAACTTCAACCCCACCCTTATAACAGTATAAATTTGAGCATCCTTAAGGGGTCAGCACATTGCTGGGGGAGCACATTGCAGTGGCTTCTATCATTAAGGCTTCTATCTCTAAGTGATTCTTTCTACAAGTGATATGCACTTCAATCTCTGCACTAAGTTCTGCCTCACCTGATCATTCCTTCTGTCTCTTTACAGGTAAGTGTCAGCTCATCCACATCTTCCACCGTTAACTGAAACTGGGATCTGCCTGCTGTCTCTGTGTGTGTGTCTCTGGTATGTGTCAGCTCATCCACATCTTCCACCGTTAACTGAAACTGGGATCTGCCTGCTGTCTCTGTGTGTGTGTCTCTGGTATGTGTCAGCTCATCCACATAATTCCACCGTTAACTGAAACTGGGATCTGCCTGCTGTCTCTGTGTGTGTGTCTCTGGTATGTGTCAGCTCATCCACATCTTCCACCGTTAACTGAAACTGGGATTTGCCTGCTGTCTCTGTGTGTGTGTGTCTCTGGTATGTGTCCTTCTCTATCTGTTGCCCTGTGCGAGCAACCATGACATTATTTGTTTTTCTGGTCTGTCTTACCTAAGTTTTATGAGTTCATCTTGTCTTGGCCTCTTGCTATTCTGACTTTTGAAGCAAAAAGTTCACTTTGATTGCTAGGCATTCTTATATTCACTCATGATTAATTAACGAACTTCAACCCCACCCTTATAACAGTATAAATTTGAGCATCCTTAATGGGTCAGCACATTGCTGGGGGAGCACATTGCAGTGGCTTCTATCATTAAGGCTTCTATCTCTAAGTGATTCTTTCTACAAGTGATATGCACTTCAATCTCTGCACTAAGTTCTGCCTCACCTGATCATTCCTTCTGCCTCTTTACAGGTATGTGTCAGCTCATCCACATCTTCCACCGTTAACTGAAACTGGGATCTGCCTGCTGTCTCTGTGTGTGTGTCTCTGGTATGTGTCAGCTCATCCACATCTTCCACCGTTAACTGAAACTGGGATCTGCCTGCTGTCTCTGTGTGTGTGTCTCTGGTATGTGTCAGCTCATCCACATCTTCCACCGTTAACTGAAACTGGGATCTGCCTGCTGTCTCTGTGTGTGTGTGTGTCTCTGGTATGTGTCCTTCTCTATCTGTTGCCCTGTGCGAGCAACCATGACATTATTTGTTTTTCTGGTCTGTCTTACCTAAGTTTTATGAGTTGATCTTGTCTTGGCCTCTTGCTATTCTGACTTTTGAAGCAAAAAGTTCACTTTGATTGCTAGGCATTCTTATATTCACTCATGATTAATTAACGAACTTCAACCCCACCCTTATAACAGTATAAATTTGAGCATCCTTAAGGGGTCAGCACATTGCTGGGGGAGCACATTGCAGTGGCTTCTATCATTAAGGCTTCTATCTCTAAGTGATTCTTTCTACAAGTGATATGCACTTCAATCTCTGCACTAAGTTCTGCCTCACCTGATCATTCCTTCTGTCTCTTTACAGGTATGTGTCAGCTCATCCACATCTTCCACCGTTAACTGAAACTGGGATCTGCCTGCTGTCTCTGTGTGTGTGTCTCTGGTATGTGTCAGCTCATCCACATCTTCCACCGTTAACTGAAACTGGGATCTGCCTGCTGTCTCTGTGTGTGTGTGTCCCTGGTATGTGTCAGCTCATCCACATCTTCCACCGTTAACTGAAACTGGGATCTGCCTGCTGTCTCTGTGTGTGTGTCTCTGGTATGTGTCAGCTCATCCACATCTTCCACCGTTAACTGAAACTGGGATCTGCCTGCTGTCTCTGTGTGTGTGTCTCTGGTATGTGTCAGCTCATCCACATCTTCCACCGTTAACTGAAACTGGGATCTGCCTGCTGTCTCTGTGTGTGTGTCTCTGGTATGTGTCAGCTCATCCACATCTTCCACCGTTAACTGAAACTGGGATCTGCCTGCTGTCTCTGTGTGTGTGTCTCTGGTATGTGTCAGCTCATCCACATCTTCCACCGTTAACTGAAACTGGGATCTGCCTGCTGTCTCTGTGTGTGTGTGTCTCTGGTATGTGTCCTTCTCTATCTGTTGCCCTGTGCGAGCAACCATGACATTATTTGTTTTTCTGGTCTGTCTTACCTAAGTTTTATGAGTTGATCTTGTCTTGGCCTCTTGCTATTCTGACTTTTGAAGCAAAAAGTTCACTTTGATTGCTAGGCATTCTTATATTCACTCATGATTAATTAACGAACTTCAACCCCACCCTTATAACAGTATAAATTTGAGCATCCTTAAGGGGTCAGCACATTGCTGGGGGAGCACATTGCAGTGGCTTCTATCATTAAGGCTTCTATCTCTAAGTGATTCTTTCTACAAGTGATATGCACTTCAATCTCTGCACTAAGTTCTGCCTCACCTGATCATTCCTTCTGTCTCTTTACAGGTATGTGTCAGCTCATCCACATCTTCCACCGTTAACTGAAACTGGGATCTGCCTGCTGTCTCTGTGTGTGTGTCTCTGGTATGTGTCAGCTCATCCACATCTTCCACCGTTAACTGAAACTGGGATCTGCCTGCTGTCTCTGTGTGTGTGTGTCTCTGGTATGTGTCCTTCTCTATCTGTTGCCCTGTGCGAGCAACCATGACATTATTTGTTTTTCTGGTCTGTCTTACCTAAGTTTTATGAGTTGATCTTGTCTTGGCCTCTTGCTATTCTGACTTTTGAAGCAAAAAGTTCACTTTGATTGCTAGGCATTCTTATATTCACTCATGATTAATTAACGAACTTCAACCCCACCCTTATAACAGTATAAATTTGAGCATCCTTAAGGGGTCAGCACATTGCTGGGGGAGCACATTGCAGTGGCTTCTATCATTAAGGCTTCTATCTCTAAGTGATTCTTTCTACAAGTGATATGCACTTCAATCTCTGCACTAAGTTCTGCCTCACCTGATCATTCCTTCTGTCTCTTTACAGGTATGTGTCAGCTCATCCACATCTTCCACCGTTAACTGAAACTGGGATCTGCCTGCTGTCTCTGTGTGTGTGTGTCTCTGGTATGTGTCAGCTCATCCACATCTTCCACCGTTAACTGAAACTGGGATCTGCCTGCTGTCTCTGTGTGTGTGTGTCTCTGGTATGTGTCAGCTCATCCACATCTTCCACCGTTAACTGAAACTGGGATCTGCCTGCTGTCTCTGTGTGTGTGTCTCTGGTATGTGTCAGCTCATCCACATCTTCCACCGTTAACTGAAACTGGGATCTGCCTGCTGTCTCTGTGTGTGTGTGTCTCTGGTATGTGTCCTTCTCTATCTGTTGCCCTGTGCGAGCAACCATGACATTATTTGTTTTTCTGGTCTGTCTTACCTAAGTTTTATGAGTTGATCTTGTCTTGGCCTCTTGCTATTCTGACTTTTGAAGCAAAAAGTTCACTTTGATTGCTAGGCATTCTTATATTCACTCATGATTAATTAACGAACTTCAACCCCACCCTTATAACAGTATAAATTTGAGCATCCTTAAGGGGTCAGCACATTGCTGGGGGAGCACATTGCAGTGGCTTCTATCATTAAGGCTTCTATCTCTAAGTGATTCTTTCTACAAGTGATATGCACTTCAATCTCTGCACTAAGTTCTGCCTCACCTGATCATTCCTTCTGTCTCTTTACAGGTATGTGTCAGCTCATCCACATCTTCCACCGTTAACTGAAACTGGGATCTGCCTGCTGTCTCTGTGTGTGTGTCTCTGGTATGTGTCAGCTCATCCACATCTTCCACCGTTAACTGAAACTGGGATCTGCCTGCTGTCTCTGTGTGTGTGTCTCTGGTATGTGTCAGCTCATCCACATCTTCCACCGTTAACTGAAACTGGGATCTGCCTGCTGTCTCTGTGTGTGTGTGTGTCTCTGGTATGTGTCCTTCTCTATCTGTTGCCCTGTGCAAGCAACCATGACATTATTTGTTTTTCTGGTCTGTCTTACCTAAGTTTTATGAGTTGATCTTGTCTTGGCCTCTTGCTATTCTGACTTTTGAAGCAAAAAGTTCACTTTGATTGCTAGGCATTCGTATATTCACTCATGATTAATTAACGAACTTCAACCCCACCCTTATAACAGTATAAATTTGAGCATCCTTAAGGGGTCAGCACATTGCTGGGGGAGCACATTGTAGTGGCTTCTATCATTAAGGCTTCTATCTCTAAGTGATTCTTTCTACAAGTGATATGCACTTCAATCTCTGCACTAAGTTCTGCCTCACCTGATCATTCCTTCTGTCTCTTTACAGGTATGTGTCAGCTCATCCACATCTTCCACCGTTAACTGAAACTGGGATCTGCCTGCTGTCTCTGTGTGTGTGTCTCTGGTATGTGTCAGCTCATCCACATCTTCCACCGTTAACTGAAACTGGGATCTGCCTGCTGTCTCTGTGTGTGTGTGTCTCTGGTATGTGTCAGCTCATCCACATCTTCCACCGTTAACTGAAACTGGGATCTGCCTGCTGTCTCTGTGTGTGTGTCTCTGGTATGTGTCAGCTCATCCACATCTTCCACCGTTAACTGAAACTGGGATCTGCCTGCTGTCTCTGTGTGTTTGTCTCTGGTATGTGTCAGCTCATCCACATCTTCCACCGTTAACTGAAACTGGGATCTGCCTGCTGTCTCTGTGTGTGTGTCTCTGGTATGTGTCAGCTCATCCACATCTTCCACCGTTAACTGAAACTGGGATCTGCCTGCTGTCTCTGTGTGTGTGTCTCTGGTATGTGTCAGCTCATCCACATCTTCCACCGTTAACTGGAACTGGGATCTGCCTGCTGTCTCTGTGTGTGTGTGTCTCTGGTATGTGTCCTTCTCTATCTGTTGCCCTGTGCGAGCAACCATGACATTATTTGTTTTTCTGGTCTGTCTTACCTAAGTTTTATGAGTTGATCTTGTCTTGGCCTCTTGCTATTCTGACTTTTGAAGCAAAAAGTTCACTTTGATTGCTAGGCATTCTTATATTCACTCATGATTAATTAACGAACTTCAACCCCACCCTTATAACAGTATAAATTTGAGCATCCTTAAGGGGTCAGCACATTGCTGGGGGAGCACATTGCAGTGGCTTCTATCATTAAGGCTTCTATCTCTAAGTGATTCTTTCTACAAGTGATATGCACTTCAATCTCTGCACTAAGTTCTGCCTCACCTGATCATTCCTTCTGTCTCTTTACAGGTATGTGTCAGCTCATCCACATCTTCCACCGTTAACTGAAACTGGGATCTGCCTGCTGTCTCTGTGTGTGTGTCTCTGGTATGTGTCAGCTCATCCACATCTTCCACCGTTAACTGAAACTGGGATCTGCCTGCTGTCTCTGTGTGTGTGTGTCTCTGGTATGTGTCCTTCTCTATCTGTTGCCCTGTGCGAGCAACCATGACATTATTTGTTTTTCTGGTCTGTCTTACCTAAGTTTTATGAGTTGATCTTGTCTTGGCCTCTTGCTATTCTGACTTTTGAAGCAAAAAGTTCACTTTGATTGCTAGGCATTCTTATATTCACTCATGATTAATTAACGAACTTCAACCCCACCCTTATAACAGTATAAATTTGAGCATCCTTAAGGGGTCAGCACATTGCTGGGGGAGCACATTGCAGTGGCTTCTATCATTAAGGCTTCTATCTCTAAGTGATTCTTTCTACAAGTGATATGCACTTCAATCTCTGCACTAAGTTCTGCCTCACCTGATCATTCCTTCTGTCTCTTTACAGGTATGTGTCAGCTCATCCACATCTTCCACCGTTAACTGAAACTGGGATCTGCCTGCTGTCTCTGTGTGTGTGTGTCTCTGGTATGTGTCAGCTCATCCACATCTTCCACCGTTAACTGAAACTGGGATCTGCCTGCTGTCTCTGTGTGTGTGTGTCTCTGGTATGTGTCAGCTCATCCACATCTTCCACCGTTAACTGAAACTGGGATCTGCCTGCTGTCTCTGTGTGTGTGTCTCTGGTATGTGTCAGCTCATCCACATCTTCCACCGTTAACTGAAACTGGGATCTGCCTGCTGTCTCTGTGTGTGTGTGTCTCTGGTATGTGTCAGCTCATCCACATCTTCCACCGTTAACTGAAACTGGGATCTGCCTGCTGTCTCTGTGTGTGTGTCTCTGGTATGTGTCAGCTCATCCACATCTTCCACCGTTAACTGAAACTGGGATCTGCCTGCTGTCTCTGTGTGTGTGTGTCTCTGGTATGTGTCCTTCTCTATCTGTTGCCCTGTGCGAGCAACCATGACATTATTTGTTTTTCTGGTCTGTCTTACCTAAGTTTTATGAGTTGATCTTGTCTTGGCCTCTTGCTATTCTGACTTTTGAAGCAAAAAGTTCACTTTGATTGCTAGGCATTCTTATATTCACTCATGATTAATTAACGAACTTCAACCCCACCCTTATAACAGTATAAATTTGAGCATCCTTAAGGGGTCAGCACATTGCTGGGGGAGCACATTGCAGTGGCTTCTATCATTAAGGCTTCTATCTCTAAGTGATTCTTTCTACAAGTGATATGCACTTCAATCTCTGCACTAAGTTCTGCCTCACCTGATCATTCCTTCTGTCTCTTTACAGGTATGTGTCAGCTCATCCACATCTTCCACCGTTAACTGAAACTGGGATCTGCCTGCTGTCTCTGTGTGTGTGTGTCTCTGGTATGTGTCAGCTCATCCACATCTTCCACCGTTAACTGAAACTGGGATCTGCCTGCTGTCTCTGTGTGTGTGTCTCTGGTATGTGTCAGCTCATCCACATCTTCCACCGTTAACTGAAACTGGGATCTGCCTGCTGTCTCTGTGTGTGTGTGTGTCTCTGGTATGTGTCCTTCTCTATCTGTTGCCCTGTGCGAGCAACCATGACATTATTTGTTTTTCTGGTCTGTCTTACCTAAGTTTTATGAGTTGATCTTGTCTTGGCCTCTTGCTATTCTGACTTTTGAAGCAAAAAGTTCACTTTGATTGCTAGGCATTCGTATATTCACTCATGATTAAGTAACGAACTTCAACCCCACCCTTATAACAGTATAAATTTGAGCATCCTTAAGGGGTCAGCACATTGCTGGGGGAGCACATTGTAGTGGCTTCTATCATTAAGGCTTCTATCTCTAAGTGATTCTTTCTACAAGTGATATGCACTTCAATCTCTGCACTAAGTTCTGCCTCACCTGATCATTCCTTCTGTCTCTTTACAGGTATGTGTCAGCTCATCCACATCTTCCACCGTTAACTGAAACTGGGATCTGCCTGCTGTCTCTGTGTGTGTGTGTCTCTGGTATGTGTCCTTCTCTATCTGTTGCCCTGTGCGAGCAACCATGACATTATTTGTTTTTCTGGTCTGTCTTACCTAAGTTTTATAAGTTGATCTTGTCTTGGCCTCTTGCTATTCTAACTTTTGAAGCAAAAAGTTCACTTTGATTGCTAGGCATTCTTATATTCACTCATGATTAATTAACGAACTTCAACCCCACCCTTATAACAGTATAAATTTGAGCATCCTTAAGGGGTCAGCACATTGCTGGGGGAGCACATTGCAGTGGCTTCTATCATTAAGGCTTCTATCTCTAAGTGATTCTTTCTACAAGTGATATGCACTTCAATCTCTGCACTAAGTTCTGCCTCACCTGATCATTCCTTCTGTCTCTTTACAGGTATGTGTCAGCTCATCCACATCTTCCACCGTTAACTGAAACTGGGATCTGCCTGCTATCTCTGTGTGTGTGTCTCTGGTATGTGTCAGCTCATCCACATCTTCCACCGTTAACTGAAACTGGGATCTGCCTGCTGTCTCTGTGTGTGTGTGTCTCTGGTATGTGTCCTTCTCTATCTGTTGCCCTGTGCGAGCAACCATGACATTATTTGTTTTTCTGGTCTGTCTTACCTAAGTTTTATGAGTTGATCTTGTCTTGGCCTCTTGCTATTCTGACTTTTGAAGCAAAAAGTTCACTTTGATTGCTAGGCATTCTTATATTCACTCATGATTAATTAACGAACTTCAACCCCACCCTTATAACAGTATAAATTTGAGCATCCTTAAGGGGTCAGCACATTGCTGGGGGAGCACATTGCAGTGGCTTCTATCATTAAGGCTTCTATCTCTAAGTGATTCTTTCTACAAGTGATATGCACTTCAATCTCTGCACTAAGTTCTGCCTCACCTGATCATTCCTTCTGTCTCTTTACAGGTATGTGTCAGCTCATCCACATCTTCCACCGTTAACTGAAACTGGGATCTGCCTGCTGTCTCTGTGTGTGTGTCTCTGGTATGTGTCAGCTCATCCACATCTTCCACCGTTAACTGAAACTGGGATCTGCCTGCTGTCTCTGTGTGTGTGTGTCTCTGGTATGTGTCCTTCTCTATCTGTTGCCCTGTGCGAGCAACCATGACATTATTTATTTTTCTGGTCTGTCTTACCTAAGTTTTATGAGTTGATCTTGTCTTGGCCTCTTGCTATTCTGACTTTTGAAGCAAAAAGTTCACTTTGATTGCTAGGCATTCTTATATTCACTCATGATTAATTAACGAACTTCAACCCCACCCTTATAACAGTATAAATTTGAGCATCCTTAAGGGGTCAGCACATTGCTGGGGGAGCACATTGCAGTGGCTTCTATCATTAAGGCTTCTATTTCTAAGTGATTCTTTGTACAAGTGATATGCACTTCAATCTCTGCACCAAGTTCTGCCTCACCTGATCATTCCTTCTGTCTCTTTACAGGTATGTGTCAGCTCATCCACATCTTCCACCGTTAACTGAAACTGGGATCTGCCTGCTGTCTCTGTGTGTGTGTCTCTGGTATGTGTCAGCTCATCCACATCTTCCACCGTTAACTGAAACTGGGATCTGCCTGCTGTCTCTGTGTGTGTGTGTCTCTGGTATGTGTCCTTCTCTATCTGTTGCCCTGTGCGAGCAACCATGACATTATTTGTTTTTCTGGTCTGTCTTACCTAAGTTTTATGAGTTGATCTTGTCTTGGCCTCTTGCTATTCTGACTTTTGAAGCAAAAAGTTCACTTTGATTGCTAGGCATTCTTATATTCACTCATGATTAATTAACGAACTTCAACCCCACCCTTATAACAGTATAAATTTGAGCATCCTTAAGGGGTCAGCACATTGCTGGGGGAGCACATTGCAGTGGCTTCTATCATTAAGGCTTCTATCTCTAAGTGATTCTTTCTACAAGTGATATGCACTTCAATCTCTGCACTAAGTTCTGCCTCACCTGATCATTCCTTCTGTCTCTTTACAGGTATGTGTCAGCTCATCCACATCTTCCACCGTTAACTGAAACTGGGATCTGCCTGCTGTCTCTGTGTGTGTGTCTCTGGTATGTGTCAGCTCATCCACATCTTCCACCGTTAACTGAAACTGGGATCTGCCTGCTGTCTCTGTGTGTGTGTGTCTCTGGTATGTGTCCTTCTCTATCTGTTGCCCTGTGCGAGCAACCATGACATTATTTGTTTTTCTGGTCTGTCTTACCTAAGTTTTATGAGTTGATCTTGTCTTGGCCTCTTGCTATTCTGACTTTTGAAGCAAAAAGTTCACTTTGATTGCTAGGCATTCTTATATTCACTCATGATTAATTAACGAACTTCAACCCCACCCTTATAACAGTATAAATTTGAGCATCCTTAAGGGGTCAGCACATTGCTGGGGGAGCACATTGCAGTGGCTTCTATCATTAAGGCTTCTATCTCTAAGTGATTCTTTCTACAAGTGATATGCACTTCAATCTCTGCACTAAGTTCTGCCTCACCTGATCATTCCTTCTGTCTCTTTACAGGTATGTGTCAGCTCATCCACATCTTCCACCGTTAACTGAAACTGGGATCTGCCTGCTGTCTCTGTGTGTGTGTCTCTGGTATGTGTCAGCTCATCCACATCTTCCACCGTTAACTGAAACTGGGATCTGCCTGCTGTCTCTGTGTGTGTGTGTCTCTGGTATGTGTCCTTCTCTATCTGTTGCCCTGTGCGAGCAACCATGACATTATTTGTTTTTCTGGTCTGTCTTACCTAAGTTTTATGAGTTGATCTTGTCTTGGCCTCTTGCTATTCTGACTTTTGAAGCAAAAAGTTCACTTTGATTGCTAGGCATTCTTATATTCACTCATGATTAATTAACGAACTTCAACCCCACCCTTATAACAGTATAAATTTGAGCATCCTTAAGGGGTCAGCACATTGCTGGGGGAGCACATTGCAGTGGCTTCTATCATTAAGGCTTCTATCTCTAAGTGATTCTTTCTACATGTGATATGCACTTCAATCTCTGCACTAAGTTCTGCCTCACCTGATCATTCCTTCTGTCTCTTTACAGGTATGTGTCAGCTCATCCACATCTTCCACCGTTAACTGAAACTGGGATCTGCCTGCTGTCTCTGTGTGTGTGTCTCTGGTATGTGTCAGCTCATCCACATCTTCCACCGTTAACTGAAACTGGGATCTGCCTGCTGTCTCTGTGTGTGTGTGTCTCTGGTATGTGTCCTTCTCTATCTGTTGCCCTGTGCGAGCAACCATGACATTATATGTTTTTCTGGTCTGTCTTACCTAAGTTTTATGAGTTGATCTTGTCTTGGCCTCTTGCTATTCTGACTTTTGAAGCAAAAAGTTCACTTTGATTGCTAGGCATTCTTATATTCACTCATGATTAATTAACGAACTTCAACCCCACCCTTATAACAGTATAAATTTGAGCATCCTTAAGGGGTCAGCACATTGCTGGGGGAGCACATTGCAGTGGCTTCTATCATTAAGGCTTCTATCTCTAAGTGATTCTTTCTACAAGTGATATGCACTTCAATCTCTGCACTAAGTTCTGCCTCACCTGATCTTTCCTTCTGTCTCTTTACAGGTATGTGTCAGCTCATCCACATCTTCCACCGTTAACTGAAACTGGGATCTGCCTGCTGTCTCTGTGTGTGTGTCTCTGGTATGTGTCAGCTCATCCACATCTTCCACCGTTAACTGAAACTGGGATCTGCCTGCTGTCTCTGTGTGTGTGTGTCTCTGGTATGTGTCCTTCTCTATCTGTTGCCCTGTGCGAGCAACCATGACATTATTTGTTTTTCTGGTCTGTCTTACCTAAGTTTTATGAGTTGATCTTGTCTTGGCCTCTTGCTATTCTGACTTTTGAAGCAAAAAGTTCACTTTGATTGCTAGGCATTCTTATATTCACTCATGATTAATTAACGAACTTCAACCCCACCCTTATAACAGTATAAATTTGAGCATCCTTAAGGGGTCAGCACATTGCTGGGGGAGCACATTGCAGTGGCTTCTATCATTAAGGCTTCTATCTCTAAGTGATTCTTTCTACAAGTGATATGCACTTCAATCTCTGCACTAAGTTCTGCCTCACCTGATCATTCCTTCTGTCTCTTTACAGGTATGTGTCAGCTCATCCACATCTTCCACCGTTAACTGAAACTGGGATCTGCCTGCTGTCTCTGTGTGTGTGTCTCTGGTATGTGTCAGCTCATCCACATCTTCCACCGTTAACTGAAACTGGGATCTGCCTGCTGTCTCTGTGTGTGTGTGTCTCTGGTATGTGTCCTTCTCTATCTGTTGCCCTGTGCGAGCAACCATGACATTATTTGTTTTTCTGGTCTGTCTTACCTAAGTTTTATGAGTTGATCTTGTCTTGGCCTCTTGCTATTCTGACTTTTGAAGCAAAAAGTTCACTTTGATTGCTAGGCATTCTTATATTCACTCATGATTAATTAACGAACTTCAACCCCACCCTTATAACAGTATAAATTTGAGCATCCTTAAGGGGTCAGCACATTGCTGGGGGAGCACATTGCAGTGGCTTCTATCATTAAGGCTTCTATCTCTAAGTGATTCTTTCTACAAGTGATATGCACTTCAATCTCTGCACTAAGTTCTGCCTCACCTGATCATTCCTTCTGTCTCTTTACAGGTATGTGTCAGCTCATCCACATCTTCCACCGTTAACTGAAACTGGGATCTGCCTGCTGTCTCTGTGTGTGTGTCTCTGGTATGTGTCAGCTCATCCACATCTTCCACCGTTAACTGAAACTGGGATCTGCCTGCTGTCTCTGTGTGTGTGTGTCTCTGGTATGTGTCCTTCTCTATCTGTTGCCCTGTGCGAGCAACCATGACATTATTTGTTTTTCTGGTCTGTCTTACCTAAGTTTTATGAGTTGATCTTGTCTTGGCCTCTTGCTATTCTGACTTTTGAAGCAAAAAGTTCACTTTGATTGCTAGGCATTCTTATATTCACTCATGATTAATTAACGAACTTCAACCCCACCCTTATAACAGTATAAATTTGAGCATCCTTAAGGGGTCAGCACATTGCTGGGGGAGCACATTGCAGTGGCTTCTATCATTAAGGCTTCTATCTCTAAGTGATTCTTTCTACATGTGATATGCACTTCAATCTCTGCACTAAGTTCTGCCTCACCTGATCATTCCTTCTGTCTCTTTACAGGTATGTGTCAGCTCATCCACATCTTCCACCGTTAACTGAAACTGGGATCTGCCTGCTGTCTCTGTGTGTGTGTCTCTGGTATGTGTCAGCTCATCCACATCTTCCACCGTTAACTGAAACTGGGATCTGCCTGCTGTCTCTGTGTGTGTGTGTCTCTGGTATGTGTCCTTCTCTATCTGTTGCCCTGTGCGAGCAACCATGACATTATATGTTTTTCTGGTCTGTCTTACCTAAGTTTTATGAGTTGATCTTGTCTTGGCCTCTTGCTATTCTGACTTTTGAAGCAAAAAGTTCACTTTGATTGCTAGGCATTCTTATATTCACTCATGATTAATTAACGAACTTCAACCCCACCCTTATAACAGTATAAATTTGAGCATCCTTAAGGGGTCAGCACATTGCTGGGGGAGCACATTGCAGTGGCTTCTATCATTAAAGGCTTCTATCTCTAAGTGATTCTTTCTACAAGTGATATGCACTTCAATCTCTGCACTAAGTTCTGCCTCACCTGATCATTCCTTCTGTCTCTTTACAGGTATGTGTCAGCTCATCCACATCTTCCACCGTTAACTGAAACTGGGATCTGCCTGCTGTCTCTGTGTGTGTGTCTCTGGTATGTGTCAGCTCAACCACATCTTCCACCGTTAACTGAAACTGGGATCTGCCTGCTGTCTCTGTGTGTGTGTGTCTCTGGTATGTGTCCTTCTCTATCTGTTGCCCTGTGCGAGCAACCATGACATTATTTGTTTTTCTGGTCTGTCTTACCTAAGTTTTATGAGTTGATCTTGTCTTGGCCTCTTGCTATTCTGACTTTTGAAGCAAAAAGTTCACTTTGATTGCTAGGCATTCTTATATTCACTCATGATTAATTAACGAACTTCAACCCCACCCTTATAACAGTATAAATTTGAGCATCCTTAAGGGGTCAGCACATTGCTGGGGGAGCACATTGCAGTGGCTTCTATCATTAAGGCTTCTATCTCTAAGTGATTCTTTCTACAAGTGATATGCACTTCAATCTCTGCACTTCAGCGATTGCACGAAGCAAATAAATACAGCAATCTGCACTGGAAAGCAGCTAACAGACTGCAGGTGACCATGTCTCTATTAAGCTCTCCTTCCACTCTGTAACATGCACTCTCTACCACTGCTTCTGACACTCCTCTCCTCTCTCCTCAAACTCTCTTACCTTCACCCCCCCTCTCCACCCGCCTGCTTATACATATCACCCTGCCTTCTGTCTTCCCCCTACTACTGCTCCTACCAACTCTCGCTCATTCTACATCCATACACTGATAAAACCTCCAGTACTCTGAGACATGCCCCTTCACATAAATCACAGTCCCACATTACCTCCCTCACCCTCCTGCTTCTCCTAATCTCTGGTGACATATCCCCAAACCCTGGGCCACCATCATCTGTCTTTGCCCAATGCTCCCATCCCCCTACACCCTCTGGCAGGAGCCGCAACCCACAGAACTTGGTCTCTATTCCTCTTTCCAAAACCAGCCCCCCCTTTTCCTGTGCCCTGTGGAATGCACGTTCTGACTGCAACAAACTCACCGCCCTCCACGACCTCTTCATCACAAATTCCTTTAACCTACTTGCCATTACTGAAACCTGGCTTCATGAATCGGATACTATTTCTCCTTCTTCCCTCTCCCATGGGGGCCTTCTCTGGACTCACTCCCCCAGACCAAGTGGACGGAAGGGAGGTGGAGTGGGAATCCTTCTAGCCCCATGCAGCACCTATCAGGTTCTTCACCCACCGCCCTCTCTGACACTCTCCTCTTTTGAGGCACACTGCATTCGTCTTTTCTCTCCCATTTCTCTAAGAATTGCTGTCATCTACCGGCCCCCTGGGCCGGTATCAGCCTTTCTTGATGACTTCTCTGCCTGGCTACCCTACTTTTTCTCTTCTGAAATCCCCACAATTATTCTTGGGGACTTCAACATCCCTGTCAACACTAACACTACTATTACTTCTAAACTTCTCAGTCTAACCTCATCGCTTGACCTGAAGCAATGGATACATGCTCCTACCCACTCCAATGGCAACACCCTTGACCTTGCCTTCTCCTATCTGTGCACTCCGTGCAACCTTTCCAACAATCCACTCCCACTCTCTGATCACCACCTTATTACTTTTGCTCTCTCGTTGTCTTCCACCTCTTCTCCCTCCAACCGCCTAACAGTTACACGCAGAAACTTTCGCCACCTCAACCCTTCTCTTCTCTACTCTGCTACTGATCACCTCTATGACAAAATCTCCCCCACGTCCTGCCCCAACCTAGCTACTTTCATCTACAACAGCTCACTGTCTTCCTCCCTAGACAAGCTGGCCCCCCTCACTACACGCAGGATTAGGCCCCGACTGCTACAACCCTGGCAAACAGATGACACCAGAAGTCTCAGAAAACGTAGCCGCGCTCTTGAGCGCCTGTGGCATAAGACTAAGAGCCAGGAAGACTTCACACAATATAAATCTGCCCTCCTGAAATACTACTCCTGCCTTCACACTGCCAAACAGACCTACTTTATCACACTCATCAACACCTTCTCATCCAGTCCACGTCAACTCTTCTCTACCTTCAACACTCTACTCTGTCCTCCACTGCCTCCACCCACCAACTCACTCACTGCCCAGGAGATTGCCAATCACTTCAAAACTAAGATTGATACAATTCACGAGGAGATCGCCAATGCGCAAAAACCTCCCCCATGCAACACCCCATGTCCACAGATACAATCATTACTTCCCTCATTCAACCCTGCTACTACTACTGAGGTTGCTAAACTTTTATCTAGCACTCATCTAACCACTTGCCCCCTGGATCCTGTTCCCTCGCAAATGCTACGCTCACCCTCTGACTCGATTCTACGCTCTCTAACTCACATTTTCAACCTCTCCCTCTCTTGTGGCATCTTCCCAAACTCTCTAAAACATGCGCTAGTCACCCCCATACTAAAAAAGCCCTCACTGGATCCCACCAGTCTCAACAACTTACGTCCCATCTCCTTACTCTCCTTCTCCTCCAAACTTCTTGAAAGACTGGTCTACAACCGACTAAGCGACCATCTGACCATGAATAAACTTCTTGATCCCCTTCAGTCCGGTTTTCGCCCTCAACACTCCACGGAAACTGCTCTCCTTAAACTCTCAAATGACCTACTAATGGCTAAAGCCAATGGACACTATTCTGTACTACTTCTCCTGGATCTCTCTGCTGCCTTTGACACAGTGGACCACCCCCTCCTCCTCAAAAAACTCCACTCCTTTGGTCTCCGTGACTGTACTCTTCGCTGGTTCTCATCCTACCTATCCCACCGCTCCTTCAGTGTCACTTACAACTCTACTTCCTCCTCTCCTCTTCCTTTTTCCGTTGGGGTCCCCCAAGGTTCTGTTCTCGGACCTCTCCTTTTCTCAATCTACACCACCTCCTTGGGTCAGTTGATTGCCTCCCACGGCTTTAAATATCATCTCTACGCTGATGACACCCAAATCTATCTCTCCACCCCCCAGCTCTCTCCATCTGTCTCCTCACGCATTACCAACTTACTAGCAGACATATCAGCCTGGATGTCACATCACTTTCTCAAACTCAACCTATCCAAAACCGAGCTCATGATATTTCCTCCCTCAGGTTCCACTTCCCCTGATCTCCCTGTCAAGATCAACGGCTCAACTATCAACCCATCTCCCCACGCCAAGGTCCTAGGTGTAATCCTGGACTCTGAACTAACCTTTCGACCCCACATTCTATCACTATCCAAAGCTTGCCGCCTCTGTCTTCGCAACATCTCCAAGTTACGCCCCTTCCTAACCAATGACACCACAAAGCTTCTAATCCACTCCCTGGTCATCTCCCGCCTTGACTACTGCAACTCCCTCCTCATTGGTTTACCTCTAAATAGGCTATACTTCAGTCCATCATGAACGCTGCGGCCAGGCTCATCCACCACACAAACCGCTCAGCGTCTGCTACACCCCTCTGCCAATCTCTCCATTGGCTGCCACTCAGTCACCGAATTAAATTCAAGATATTAACTATAACTTACAAAGCCATCCACAACCTGGCCCCTAGCTACATCTCTAACCTAGTCACAAAATACCAACCTAATCGTTCTCTTCGCTCCTCCCAAGACCTCCTGCTCTCAAACTCCCTTGTCACCTCATCCCATGCTCGCCTCCAGGACTTCTCCAGAGCCTCCCCCATCCTCTGGAATGCTCTACCCCAATCCGTCCGATTTTCTCCTACTTTATCCACTTTCAGACGATCCCTGAAAACTCATCTCTTCAGAGAAGCCTATCTGGCCCCCACCTAACAACTGTACATTTATCTTCTCAATCAGCACATCACCCACAGTTATTACCTCTTGTATCTCTTGACCTTCCCTCTTAGATTGTAAGCTCTAAGGAGCAGGGCCCTCTGATTCCTACTGTATCAAATTGTATTGTATTTGTACTGTCTACCCTCAAGTTGTAAAGCGCTACGTAAACTGTTGGCGCTATATAAATACTGTATAATAATAATAATAATTCCGGATTCACACTGGTATATTTCAGCTTTTCACAAAGTTCCACAAGGTAATAGCACACCAATTAAATGACATTGAACATTTCACCATTCATTCCTATGGGACCAATATTGCCGCAAAAACGACGATATTTCGTGAACCATTCGGCGAAAAAAGTTCCACAAAGTAATAGCACACCAATTAAATGACATTGAACATTTCGCCATTCATTCCTATGGGACTAATTTTGCCGCAAAAACTACAATATTTCGTGAACCATTCGGTGAAACGTTCCACAAAGTAATAGCACACCAATCGGGAACAATCCGCACGTTTTGGTATATTACTTGTCTCTGTAGTGTAAAAACTGTGGGAGGAGTCTACAAGCATTATCAAGTCTAGCAGATGAAGTCACATGCATTTGGGGTGTCTCAGCATCTTGTGTTTACCACTGTTTCCTAGCAACGCTCATGCCCTGTTTATGCTTCACAAATACTGCTCCATACACAATAGACAGGACCATGATAGATGTAGTAACTATGCAGTAATTCAAATGGCCGTATTTTAAAAACTATAAATCCTACAGTGAAGATCTTTATATTGTGAGAATCACAAGACCCAGACCTAGATTTTGATGTATAGTATGTCTCTGAAATATTAAAAATGGAGGCACGGTTGCAGTTTAGAAATTGCCCTTCAAATTTGAAGGGGCTAGAGTGTAGTTTCAATGAATGTCAATGGACGGCGTGAGTTGCAAACAAATGGTCATATTGTGAAAACTATCAGGACTATGGCTTAGCCGTGGACATGTTTAGTGGCAGCAGGGATAGCTGAACGTTTTGATATAAGATTTGTGTAGGTGGGCTTGAAAATGAGGGAGTGGTGGCAGTTTAGAAATCATGTTCTGATTTTTCAGCTTTTGTCACCTCCCACTCTAGTTTCCCCATTCATTCCTATGGGACCAATTTCTCCGCAAAAATGACGATATTTCGTGAACCATTTGGCGAAATGTTCCACAAAATAATAGCACACCATTCGGGAACAATCCGCACGTTTCGGTATATTACTTGTCTATGTAGTGTAAAAACTGTGGGAGGAGTTAGGGTGGTAAATTTGGCTATAATAATAATAAGAACTAGAAAAGGTACAATTTCTGGGGAAATTGTGAAAGTGTTCTTGCCTCTACAACTGGAGTGGGCGGAGTAACTGGGTGGGGTGGAGTGGCTTGAGTAACTGTGAAAAGTGTTAAAAAGCTTAATATTTTAAAAAGTATAAATAGTAGTAAAAAAGTTCCATCATTCGCTGAAAGAGCTGAACATTTTTTTCAAAAGTAATTTTTTTTTTCAAAAATGAATTTTTTTTAATCAAAAATGATTTTTTTTTCTTCAAAAATGATTTTTTTTTTCAAAAGTAATTTTTTTTTTCAAAGGTAATTTTTTTTTCAAAAATGAATTTTTTTATTTCAAAAATAATTTTTTTTTCGAAATTATTATTTTTTTTAAAGTAATTTTTTTTTCAAAAATAATTTTTTTTTTCAAAAATATTTTTTTTTTTCAAATATTTTTTTTTTTCAAAAATAATTTTTTTTTTTCAAAAATATTTTTTTTTTCAAAAATATATATATTTTTTTTTTTTCAAAAATGATTTTTTTTTTTCAAAAATATTTTTTTTTTTTTACATGGGGCGGTCATAATGTTTTGGCTGATCATGGGGTGGTCATAATGTTTTGGCTGATCATGGGGTGGTCATAATGTTTTGGCTGATCATGGGGTTGTCAGCTTTTGTCACTTCCCACTCTAGTTTTGAACATTTCGCCATTCATTCCTATGGGACCAATTTCGCCGCAAAAACGTCATTTCGTGGACCATTCGGCAAAACATTCCACAAAGTAATAACACACCAATCGGGAACAATGCGCTCGTTTCGGTATATTATTTGTCTCTGTAGTGTGAAAACTGTGGGAGGAGTCTACAAGCATTATCAAATCTAGCAGATGAAGTCACATGCATTTGGAGTGTCTCAGCATCTTGTGTTTACAACCACTGTTTCCTAGCAACGCTCATGCCCTGTTTATGCTTCCCAAATACTGCTTCATCAAAACTGCCCCATCAGAATTACCCCATCAAAACTGCCCCATCATATTCCTCTATTATAAATCAGTACATGGTGTGTCTGTCCCCTCCCCCGGGCTCTGTAATCAGAGCTGAGATGCTCCAGCCACCTTCCCCCCTGTGTATAACAGAAGCTTTGGTAACCATGGCAACAAAACAAACACTAACAGTACACTCTGATTAATGGCTAAAATTTCCTGAAATGACCTCTAAACAAATGGCCGTATTTTAAAAACTATACATCCTACAGCGAAGATCTTTATATTGTGAGAATCACAAGACCCAGACCTAGATTTTGATGTATAGTATGTCTCTGAAATATTAAAAATGAAGGCACAGTCGCAGTTTAGAAATTGCCCTTCAAATTTGGAGGGGGCTAGAGTGTAGTTTCAATGAATGTCAATGGACGGCGTGAGTTGCAAACAAATGGTCATATTGTGAAAACTATCAGGACTATGGCTTAGCCGTGGACATGTTTAGTGGCAGCAGGGATAGCTGAACGTTTTGATATGAGATTTGTGTAGGTAGGCTTGAAAATGAGGGAGTGGCGGCAGTTTAGAAATCATGTTCTGATTTTCCAGCTTTTGTCATCTCCCACTCTAGTTTCCCCATTCATTCCTATGGGACCAATTTCGCCGCAAAAACTACGATATTTCGTGAACCATTCGGCGAAACGTTCCACAAAGTAATAGCACACCATTCGGGAACAATCCGCACGTTTCGGTATATTACTTGTCTATGTAGTGTAAAAACTGTGGGAGGAGTTAGGGTGGTAAATTTGGCTATAATAATAAGAATAATATATATGTGAGATAACAGTAAGTGGTCTTGCTATGCAAGAACACTTAACTAGAAAAGGTACAATTTCTGGGGAAATTGTGAAAGTGTTCTTGCCTCTACAACTGGAGTGGGCGGAGTAACTGGGTGGGGTGGAGTGGCTTGAGTAACTGTGAAAAGTGTTAAAAAGCTTAATATTTTAAAAAGTATAAATAGTAGTAAAAAAGTTCCATCATTCGCTGAAAGAGCTGAACATTTTTTTCAAAAGTAATTTTTTTTTTCAAAAATGAATTTTTTTTAATCAAAAATGATTTTTTTTTCTTCAAAAATGATTTTTTTTTTCAAAAGTAATTTTTTTTTTCAAAAATGAATTTTTTTATTTCAAAAATAATTTTTTTTTCGAAATTATTATTTTTTTTAAAGTAATTTTTTTTTCAAAAATAATTTTTTTTTTTCAAAAATATTTTTTTTTTCAAATATATTTTTTTTTCAAAAATAATTTTTTTTTTAAAAGTAATTTTTTTTTCAAAAATATTTTTTTTTTTCAAAAATAATTTTTTTTTTTTCAAAAATATTTTTTTTTCAAAAATATTTTTTTTTTTTTTCAAAAATGATTTTTTTTTTTTCAAAAATTATTTTTTTACTTTTTTCAAAAATTACTTTTTTTTTTCAAAAATATTTTTTTTTTTACATGGGGCGGTCATAATGTTTTGGCTGATCATGGGGTGGTCATAATGTTTTGGCTGATCATGGGGTTGTCAGCTTTTGTCACTTCCCACTCTAGTTTTGAACATTTCGCCATTCATTCCTATGGGACCAATTTCGCCGCAAAAACGTCATTTCGTGGACCATTCGGCAAAACATTCCACAAAGTAATAACACACCAATCGGGAACAATCCGCTCGTTTCGGTATATTATTTGTCTCTGTAGTGTGAAAACTGTGGGAGGAGTCTACAAGCATTATCAAGTCTAGCAGATGAAGTCACATGCATTTGGAGTGTCTCAGCATCTTGTGTTTACAACCACTGTTTCCTAGCAACGCTCATGCCCTGTTTATGCTTCCCAAATACTGCTTCATCAAAACTGCCCCATCAGAATTACCCCATCAAAACTGCCCCATCATATTCCTCTATTATAAATCAGTACATGGTGTGTCTGTCCCCTCCCCCGGGCTCTGTAATCAGCTGAGATGCTCCAGCCACCTTCCCCCCTGTGTATAACAGAAGCTTTGGTAACCATGGCAACAAAACAAACACTAACAGTACACTCTGATTAATGGCTAAAATTTCCTGAAATGACCTCTAAACAAATGGCCGTATTTTAAAAACTATACATCCTACAGCGAAGATCTTTATATTGTGAGAATCACAAGACCCAGACCTAGATTTTGATGTATAGTATGTCTCTGAAATATTAAAAATGAAGGCACAGTCGCAGTTTAGAAATTGCCCTTCAAATTTGGAGGGGGCTAGAGTGTAGTTTCAATGAATGTCAATGGACGACGTGAGTTGCAAACAAATGGTCATATTGTGAAAACTATCAGGACTATGGCTTAGCCGTGGACATGTTTAGTGGCAGCAGGGATAGCTGAACGTTTTGATATAAGATTTGTGTAGGTGGGCTTGAAAATGAGGGAGTGGCGGCAGTTTAGAAATCATGTTCTGATTTTCCAGCTTTTGTCATCTCCCACTCTAGTTTCCCCATTCATTCCTATGGGACCAATTTCGCCGCAAAAACGACGATATTTCGTGAACCATTCGGCGAAACGTTCCACAAAGTAATAGCACACCATTCGGGAACAATCCGCACGTTTCGGTATATTACTTGTCTATGTAGTGTAAAAACTGTGGGAGGAGTTAGGGTGGTAAATTTGGCTATAATAATAAGAATAATATATATGTGAGATAACAGTAAGTGGTCTTGCTATGCAAGAACACTTAATAACTAGAAAAGGTACAATTTCTGGGGAAATTGTGAAAGTGTTCTTGCCTCTACAACTGGAGTGGGCGGAGTAACTGGGTGGGGTGGAGTGGCTTGAGTAACTGTGAAAAGTGTTAAAAAGCTTAATATTTTAAAAAGTATAAATAGTAGTAAAAAAGTTCCATCATTCGCTGAAAGAGCTGAACATTTTTTTCAAAAGTAATTTTTTTTTTCAAAAATGAATTTTTTTTAATCAAAAATGATTTTTTTTTCTTCAAAAATGATTTTTTTTTTCAAAGGTAATTTTTTTTTTCAAAAATGAATTTTTTTATTTCAAAAATAATTTTTTTTTTCGAAATTATTATTTTTTTTAAAGTAATTTTTTTTTCAAAAATAATTTTTTTTTTTCAAAAATATATTTTTTTTTACATGGGGCGGTCATAATGTTTTGGCTGATCATGGGGTGGTCATAATGTTTTGGCTGATCATGGGGTTGTCAGCTTTTGTCACTTCCCACTCTAGTTTTGAACATTTCGCCATTCATTCCTATGGGACCAATTCCTATGGGACCAATTTCGCCGCAAAAACGTCATTTCGTGGACCATTCGGCAAAACATTCCACAAAGTAATAACACACCAATCGGGAACAATCCGCTCGTTTCAGTATATTATTTGTCTCTGTAGTGTGAAAACTGTGGGAGGAGTCTACAAGCATTATCAAGTCTAGCAGATGAAGTCACATGCATTTGGAGTGTCTCAGCATCTTGTGTTTACAACCACTGTTTCCTAGCAACGCTCATGCCCTGTTTATGCTTCCCAAATACTGCTTCATCAAAACTGCCCCATCAGAATTACCCCATCAAAACTGCCCCATCATATTCCTCTATTATAAATCAGTACATGGTGTGTCTGTCCCCTCCCCCGGGCTCTGTAATCAGCTGAGATGCTCCAGCCACCTTCCCCCCTGTGTATAACAGAAGCTTTGGTAACCATGGCAACAAAACAAACACTAACAGTACACTCTGATTAATGGCTAAAATTTCCTGAAATGACCTCTAAACAAATGGCCGTATTTTAAAAACTATACATCCTACAGCGAAGATCTTTATATTGTGAGAATCACAAGACCCAGACCTAGATTTTGATGTATAGTATGTCTCTGAAATATTAAAAATGAAGGCACAGTCGCAGTTTAGAAATTGCCCTTCAAATTTGGAGGGGGCTAGAGTGTAGTTTCAATGAATGTCAATGGACGGCGTGAGTTGCAAACAAATGGTCATATTGTGAAAACTATCAGGACTATGGCTTAGCCGTGGACATGTTTAGTGGCAGCAGGGATAGCTGAACGTTTTGATATAAGATTTGTGTAGGTGGGCTTGAAAATGAGGGAGTGGCGGCAGTTTAGAAATCATGTTCTGATTTTCCAGCTTTTGTCATCTCCCACTCTAGTTTCCCCATTCATTCCTATGGGACCAATTTCACCGCAAAAATGACGATATTTCGTGAACCATTCGGCGAAACGTTCCACAAAGTAATAGCACACCATTCGGGAACAATCCGCACGTTTCGGTATATTACTTGTCTATGTAGTGTAAAAACTGTGGGAGGAGTTAGGGTGGTAAATTTGGCTATAATAATAAGAATAATATATATGTGAGATAACAGTAAGTGGTCTTGCTATGCAAGAACACTTAATAATAATAACTAGAAAAGGTACAATTTCTGGGGAAATTGTGAAAAGTGTTCTTGCCTCTACATCTGGAGTGAGCGGAGTAACTGGGGGGAGTGCCTGGAGTAACTGTTGTGTGGTTGGAGTAACTGTGGAAAGGTTGAACTGGGCAGATGGGCAGAGTAACTGTGTGGAGTGTTTGTAGTGAGTAAAGATAGTAAACATTACACTAACCAATTGATTGATCAAATTTAAAAAGTGCACAAGTGCTAATGATGTAGAAGGTAGAAATATCAGTAAATGACTTTGTCGGACACAGACTTAAGGGTTACCAGGATTTATTCCGCCCCAGCCAAAGCATAGCACCTGACGGACTCGCGTCCCAAAATCAAGTGTGTCAAAAACAGTTTACACAGTATACATATAATTTCAATATATTGCATCACAAGCGAACTGGCGGTATATTTCCGTTATACATTAACATTAACATTTTGAACAGTCAACTTTTTGAACTTTTTGGATACAAGGCAATTCATTAAAGCATATACTTTAAACCCTTACAAATTTTCAGTTTCTCTGCAGTTTTGCTCCTTGCTGTTTCTTTGTCTTACTAATCAGCAAGCAGGCTATAGCACAGGAAGGAGAGGGTGAGTGTGATGAGGACAGTGTGATAGGGCGAGCTGACGTGCTGCATCTACCGTCTGTAGGACGGGTGATCGTTTTAGCCAGCCGGCTTCTTATGCTTATTTGAATCTGCTACACTGTAAGTGTTATTTTAATTCTTTTAATAAACCTCAAAACCAGGATTACGCTATGTTGTTTCCCTCTCTTTTCCCGGGGTACCCCTAAATGAGAACAACCCCCCAGCTAGGAGTCTTTTATTAATCTCCATGATAAGAGTGATTTCCTGTGACTTGGTGGACTAGTGGTATCATCACCCTTTGGCTGTATGAAGTGGCATGTCGTTTCCTAGAAGCCCATCCAATGAAAGGCCCTGACCGGGTTAAGGTCGCAAGCCCCCTTGTGCTTGCCGTTTGGTAAGCGCGCATTTTATTTTCAGCTACCACCGTGGTGCGGTGGAGGAATTTTTTCTATTTTACATTTCCTGCTTTAAAAAAATGGGGTCTGAGCCTATGTATTTTCACAACATTTATTTGGACTTTATTCACTGTGTTAGGACTGTCCAGTGAACACTTATTGATTTAGGTTTCAAGAACTGTGTTAGTTATTTAATTTGGGTTCTAACCAATTAGTCCTATTCAACACTGGTACTAGTATTTACTCCTATTTACAGCGCTGCTATATTTGTTATATTGTTGTATTAGTGTGTGTATCTCACATAGAGTGGCTGCTTTTGTTATTATGTAGTTTTTTTTAATTTTTTTTCACTAAGTTATTTTCATCACTATTTTGGTTATCCCCTATTTGGTCATTCACAATATTTCACGAACAGGTACCCTTTTTGGGTGCACTACAGCGCGGTATTCCTCTTACTATATGATGAGGACAGATGTCTGTGATGGATGGGGGGGAGTAAGTGAGTTCAGTGTCTAACAAGTACACCGAACATGAAATATAGAGAATGATGTTTAGCTAATTGTAAATGGTCCCACATAACTATGGCCACGTAAACTGACCCTCATTGCCACTTTATCTGTTTGATGACCACTGTCTCACAACCACTGTTTCCTGGCAACACTCATGCCCTGTTTATGCAGGCTCTAAGCGTGTTCACAACCACTGCTCAAAACACAATACACAGGATAATGGTAGCTGTAATAACTGTGCAGTACTCCTGACTGGAGACACTGCTGCACCCTGGAGATGTAAATGTGATCCAACAGTGTGTTTTTTTCTGTGGTGGCTGCCCAGACCAGTTGAGTATATCCTCTGAAGGAGGTCAGATATTGGCTTCTTTTCTCTGCACAGAAAATCTTCATTGAAATCTCCACAGAGTATTATAGGTTGGCAATCCATTATTTCCAAAGATTCCAAGAGGCCCAGCAGGTTAGTAAGGAATTGGCCAATACTGTAATCCGGTGGCCTGTAAATGACAGCGATCAAAGCTTGTACAGGGGACTCCAGTTTGACAACCAAGAACTCCAAGTCAGTCACATTGTGATGATACTGCTTTTCATAGGCCTTGAAATGGTTTCTGACATACAAGGCGACACCTCCGCCACTTTTACTTGCAATGTCAGGAAGGTTTGTGTACGAGAGGTGTCTGTTGCGTTTGAACAGGTTGTAGCCCTCCAGCTGGAGACTTTCAGCAACAGAAGAGCCTGAGAGATGAGTTTCAGTGAAACATAAAACATCTCCAAGTGTCAACTCATGGTGAGATTTGATATCTTCAATGTGAGCTGGTAATCCTTCCGTGTTGTGATGGATAATTGTTAATGTTTGCTGTTTGTCTGTTGTCTGTAGAAACTTTAAGAGGGGCATAACACTTTCCAGTGATGCTTTCTTCATTGAATCCAGGGAAGCTGTGATTTCAGGATCAGCAAAGATCTTCTTCTCATCAAAGTCGGTTATGTACAGTCCTTGTAGTGTAGTCGTTCTACTCAGAGCAACATAGGCCATTCCCGGTTGGAAGACCCGTTTCAATGAGACCACTGCCGACTGTATCGACATCCCCTGACACTTATGAATCGTACATCCAAAAGCCAACTTCAGGGGGAACTGCCTGCGAACAACTCCTTTCTGTCTCAGGTTTTCCTCTACCCTTTCTATGTACACCAAGTTGTCAGCATCACAAGACGACTTGTTACGGTATCTCTGTCCTGCATTTGGATTGTCCAGCACAAGCCCAAGCTTGTTTACCGTAGTAGCACCATTCTCAGTCTGGATGATTATTCTTGCAATCTTGCCAAATGTCCCGTTAACAAGCCCGTCTTCTACATCAATGTTTCTTGTGATCATGATACGGGCACCTTCAGCTGCTTGCAGTGTGTCAATCAGATTGTCTTTGTGTCCTTTGAAAGGTTGGTGTTGCCTCAGCATCACTCCTGTCTTAGGGTCTTTTCTGTAATTGTCGGCATCTATGTTGGTGATGTTTGAATGGAGAACAGACACAGTTGCAGCATTATGTTTGTGAACCTCTTTGTTGGTGGCAAATATGTGTAGCACGTCATTAGGGCAGTGGGTGGGATCTGTAAAAGCCTGAGCAAGCAGAGCTTTGTCATCATTGCTTAAGGTGACAGTCTTCTGCTTGACTCTGATTCTATTCAAAAGCTCAGCAAATGAAATGTCATCCTTCTGTCGCATGATCTCTGTCAGCGTGATCATCTGAAAGTTGTCTTTCCAGACGTCATTGGTATTTTCCTCAAACACGCAGAGTGGCTTACTTTTTCCCAGCGGGGGGACCTGGTAAAAGTCTCCTACTGCTAGTACTGACATACCACCAAAAGGTTTCTTACTGCCTTTGATTTGCTGTAATCTCCAGTTGATGTAGGCAAACAGAGGCTTTGAAATCATTGACACCTCGTCAATAACAATGATCTCCGCATTTGACAGCTGTGCCCTCACTTCATCTATTAGATTTCCAAGTCCTTGGTAGGGTGGCTTCAAGCTTCTTGGCAACTTCAGCAGAGAATGCAAAGTGTTGCCTGAAATGTTGAAAGCTGCTGTTCCTGTAAATGCAGTTAGTAAAACGCTGGGCATGGATATGTCTGCTTCCTCACGTAGTCTGGTAAGTTTACAGAGTATCTTTGTCGCCTCAGCATAGATGCACTTTATCAGGTGTGATTTGCCTGTCCCTGCACCACCAGTGACAAAGTAATAGAATGGGTCAGGATTTAGGCCACGCACACGGTTAGTGCACCAGTCACAAACTGAGTAGAATGTCTGAGCTTGTGTCCGGTTAAGGTTTCTGTACATTTTCCGAAGGAAATCAGGGCACATTTGTGGGGCCTTCACAGTAAGCGCAATTCCACCTGTTTGTTTGTGACGTGTATAGTCCGGAACATCATCTTGTTCATTCTCATGAAGTGGCTCCCCTTCTTTGCGTTCCTCTATACATTCCAACCTATCCAACTCAGCTTCTGGGGCAAAGGTGTTCCAAGCATCTTCAACAGGGCCGTTTTTTACAAAGTCATCCAAGACTTGTTCCACAATTTTGTTGTGTTGTTCGAACTTCTTTTGGTTGCTGGTAACAATTGCAGACACTGCTCGGATTGCTTCTTCTCCTGGTAAGCTCACACAGGCGCCTTTGTAAAAATCCTGGTGTGTTGGGAACCTTACAGTTTTCAGTGATGACTCTGAACGGTGGGGGAGGTAGAGTTTAAGCAGTCTGTCGTAGTAGTTCTCAGGGTCCTTCTTCTCTGAGAAGCGTGCGTACCTGATGATTGCAGGCTTCCCTCTCGTGCGTTTTTGAATCATTCCCATTTCATTCAATAGGCTGACACGCTTGCTGTCTTCCTTTTGCTTGCCATCTTCCTTCTGCTTGCCATAGACAACCCTGTAATGGGATGCAAAGTCTGCCAGACACATGGACTCAAACTCTGGTGTTTCGGGTCTGGCTCTGTATTTGTCGACAAAACTCGTCATCCACACATTAAGAGAATCGGCTGGTTTATTCTGCAATGCACTGAGCGGGAGACTCATTTTCAGTGCGTTGTCCCCAGTTGGCAGAAAAACAACCTCACGTGAGCAAGACTTCATTTTCAAGCTGCACGTACGGGCCACAGACTCCTGGGCGCTGACCTCTCTGTGTTTTGAATAAGCCTGAAGAACCTCTTTCATTTCTTCTCGTTCTGTCGCTGTTTCTGGGCTCATTTCTTTGACTATTGTTTTGAGATAGTCACTCAGCTCCCGTTCTGGCTTGGATATGTAGGACAACATGTACATGATGCAACCATACTCATCAAGAATGTACTGGATGTCCATGTTGGCGTTCCAGGCCGTCAGTAAATGTGGATTGTAGTTGTTCACCCAGCAGTCCTTGACATCACGCTTCATTAGAATCACGCTTGAGGAGGTCAATGCCTGAATGTACGAGTTGTACTGATTCAAAGTCATATCACACTGTGCCAGTAGCTGTGACATGTCTTCAAGCTGCACTTTTGGGTTATTAAGCAAATCCCAGACTGGTTTCAGTTTGTTTTTGGCTGCTTGTGGTTTCATTGCACAATCTCCTTGTTCTTCTGGCATCGGGTAAGTTATCCTCGTTTTTCTAATAGGTGGCTTTGGAAATCCAAATCTGCATACTCTGTTACCTTTCTTGCATGATTTTGAATGAGATCTGCTGTGCATTTGAAGTTCTGTTACAAATCTGTGAAGTAAGGCCTGTTTGGCTTCATCAGGCAGCTGGCATGAGATGTTATGATCTATAAAGGCACACACCTTGTCATCACTGTCTTGTCCAAATATAGGAGCTCCTGCTACCCAACAGAGACAATGTATATGAGGGCTCCCTCTCGCCTGAAATTCAACCCGGTAAAAGTAATCGATAACTTCACCAATTGGCTGTGCAGGACCCAACAGCAGCTCTCGCATCAGAGCATCAACCCGTTTGTCAAACATGCGCATGGTGGTCACTGGGTTGCCTCGAAGAATGTCACACTTTTCAGCCCAGTCTAGCCCCGCAAAATCCACCTTTTGACCTTGTTGTGCCTTTATTGCCGTTATTACCTCTGGCCATCTGAATTCTGCAGCAGAGAAGGTAAGAAAAAATGTTGGCTTACCCAATTGTCTGACCATGGCTAGCAAATTCTTCAGATTTTTATCCCAGTAAGCTGGACTCCCTCTCAGTGGTTGCATGAACCTTGTGGCATCTCGGTTTCGCACCAACCTCTCAACCTCACACTTGTCCTGTAGCAGCTTGTTGGATATTTTCCGTCCATCCCTGGTATTGGGTTTTCCTTTCCTTAACTGGATGGACATGCTGCTTTTGGCCATGTGTGTTTCTGTGACAAACTGCGCAAAGAAGAGGTAGCTTGTGTCTCTTGCAAAACGAGTATCAACACAAAAAAGCCTTGCATTGAAATACATGCTCGGGGACAGTTTGACTTGTCTTGCCTGGTCCAATGTATTCTGTCCAGTAGGGAACTGAACAGGGAAAGCCATTGCCTCAAGCCTAGGAACTTTAAAGAAGCTGACAGGTGTGTTTCCTTGTGCAGGTGCAATGCTGAATATTCCATCACCGTGTGTCAGTGCTTCCTCTCCAAGGTCAGATGGCTGCAAACAACTGTCTAGGCCAATTCCAGGTCTTAGTGTATCCTTCTCATCCTCTGCATTGGGAGGTTGTTGGTCATGGCCTTCCTGTTGCTCAGAAGCAGCCGGTAAACATGCAGACTGTACCTCTGATGGATCACAATTTTCGATGCGTTCAAGTATCTCCATCATTTCAGTTTCGTCACAACTGTCGAGTTCCATCCCATCATCATTATCATCATCATCAGCGATTGTCTCATCCACTCTAATTGAAATGTCACTGTAGTCGGGGTGTGTGTCAATGAGTTTTGACAGACCTGCTACTACATTTCCCATGTTGACATAATGAAACAGCTGGTGGCCTTTGTAAGTCAGACGTCTTTTCAGCTTCACTCTGTGTAACTGGGATTTGCTGTGCGATCTTGGTAGAGTATTGACCGTGGTTTCCACCTTGGATGGCACACACACTACAGCGCCATGTATAGCTGCCTGTCGACCTTTGGGAAGTGTGATGATCTTGGCAAATGGCAGTATTTTGGCCAAAAGTTGTCTTTCCAGCACATTCAAATCGCAGAGCTCTGGGGGAATGGGCGCCAGCTCCATGTTGTTAGCTACAGCGATGGATGATTTGTGTCCTGCTTTTAAATGTAAATCACAGTTGTGACAAATCCATTCTTTGGTCCTTTCATCTGGTACGGTGCATTGTTCAGGTCCTTGACAGTGATTGTTGCACACATGGACATATTTCCCTGTCAAACAGGCAGCAACAATGTGTAGATTCTTCTTGTAATTGCTGTGAATGCAATGTTTCATTTGGTTAGGGAAAAGGGTGCGATGACACATTGTGCACACAAATGTTGGCCCAGCTTTAATGCATTCATGGAAAGTGGATATAGCTGTCTGCATTAGGCTGTTGTCCACTGGTTGACTGCATTCCCGCATGACACGAGTCCATCGTCTGTATTTCATTCTTATTTTGAAGGCACGTTGCATCTTATGGGTTATGCGAAAATCTGCTTGAGTTTGACGCTTCATTTTCATGTAACTCATGCAATGTTGCAAGTGACGTTTTCTGAAAGCAGGATCATTATGATATTTTCTGGTGATGTATTGCTTCTGCTTCAACTTGAAATCGACATTTGTGGCATATTTTCTGGTGATGTATTGCTTCTTCTTCAAGTTGTAATCTGCATTTGTCGCATATTTTCTGGTGGTGTACTGCTTCTGCTTCAAGTTGAAATCTGCATTTGTCGCATATTTTCTGGTGATGTATTGCTTCTTCTTCAAGTTGTAATCTGCATTTGTCGCATATTTTCTGGTGATGTATTGCTTCTGCTTCAAGTTGAAATTGGCATCTGTTGCATATTTGCGAATGATATATTGCTTCTGCTTCAACTTAAAATCAGCATCTGCTCTGTATCGGCTGGTGATGTATGTCCTTTTCTTATTGGTGACAGACATCTTTGTAGCCTTGAAATCACGCCTTCTTTCATTTCTGTGTCTTGTCTTCAGTTTTTGTCGTCTCTGTGCATTTAATTTGGACAATGCCTTACTGTCCTTCCATATGCCCTGTGAGGATTTCGCATCAACTGACCGTGGAGAATGCTTGCTGGCTGGGAATCCAGTGTGTGTTACATCTTTGGTCATCTGTGTCACTTTGTTCTCCACATGCTTTGCATTATGTGGTTTGTCAGATTGCACCAGTGGGGACAGCAAACCATCTGACAGACGTCTTGCACGATGAAATGAGACTGGCATGAAGTCATACTGCAGTCCATCAATAGGGCCTCTGGTGTCTGTAAGGAGCAATTCATACAACTTATAAATCCTTGCCCCCATATCACTCAAATGTGTAAAAGTGATCATAACAGCTTTTCCTTTTCCAGTGGCAGGAAGTCCATCCTTATTTCGACTATGAGAATCAAACAGTCCATATCTCCCAGACTTGTCTCTGAACAATGCAATGCAATATGGCACTACTATAAAAAGTGCATGTGTAACATCTGCATTGAGGCACTGAAGTCTTGTGGAGAGGTCAACAAACCAACCTTGGTTGTCACCGTCTACCGTGTCTCTCATACATCCCGATAACACTGGAGATTTAACAACGTTATACTCATATTTGTCAGTGTTGACTCTGAGGGGCACTTCTTCCATTGTCAAGTGTTGATGCTGATAGACATTTCTTTGTTTTAGCTGTTTTATTGTTGAGCCATACAAGCTGTTGCCCTTCTTCAGTATTTGATCAAGATCACCCTTTCTCACATCATCAAGCTCACTGTGGTATGCCAAAAATGTCAGAGCCATGCATGTACACTGTTTGTTCCTTAACCTTCCATAGCCATGATGACCCTGATGAAATGATGCCTGCACAGAAATCTCACTTGGTACACATGGTTCTTGCATGCCATGGTTTTCAGAAGTGCCCATCACACTGTCACTGTGCTCTTGAACTTGACACTGAGTTGAACATGAAAATGACACCACAGGTTCACTATGTACCTCCTGGGCACATTCACTGTCACAAACCTCCATATCCACTATGCTGCTGTGGGGCTCCGGATCCAGTTTAGTCCAGCGTATCTTTGCAGCTTTAGATCTCTTTCCTTTAGATGGCATGATGATATTTGTGGAAGGAGCTATAATTCTCCTCAGAGCTTTGTTCGAAGAGCTATAATTCCCCTCAGAGTTGTGTTGGAGGAGGAGCTATAATTCGCCTCAGAGCTGTGTGGGAGGAGCTATAACTCCCCTCTGAGCTGTGTGGGAGGAGCAATAATGCTATAATTCCCCTCAGAGCTGTGTGGGAGGAGATACAATTCCCCTTAGTGTTGTGTGGGAGAAGCTATAATTCCCCTCAGAGCTGTTTAAAAGGAGCTATAATTCCCCTCACAGCGGTGTGGAAGAAACTATAATTCCTCTCAGAGTTGTGTGGGAGGAGCTCTAATTCTCCTCAGCTGTGTGGGAGGAGCTATAATGCTAAGCTGTAATTCCCCTCAGAGCTGTGTAGGAGGAGCTATAATTCCCCTCACAGCGGTGTGGGAGAAACTATAATTCCCCTCAGAGTTGTGTGGGAGGAGCTATAATGCTAAGCTATAATGCTATAATTCCCCTTTGAGCTGTGTGGGAGGAGCTATAATTCCCCTCAAAGCTGTATTGGAGGAGCTATAACTTCCCTCCAAGCTGTGTGGGAGGAGCTATAATGCTATAATTGTCCTTAGAGCTGTGTGAGAGGAGCTATAATTCCCCTCAGAGCTTTGTGATTTTTTTTTTTCAAAAATGATTTTGTTTTTTTGTTTTTTCAAAAATGATTTTTTTTTTTTGTTTTTTCAAAAATGATTTTTTTAAATGATTTTTTTTTTCAAAAATGAAATTTTTTTTAAAAAAATGAATTTTGTTTTTTTCAAAAATGATTGTTTTTTTAATTTTTTTTTTTCAAAAGTAATTTTTTTTTCAAAAATATATATTTTTTTTAAAAAATATTTTTTTTTTTCAAAAATATTTTTTTTTTTCAAAAATATTTTTTTTTTCAAAAATTAATTTTTATTTTTTTCAAAAATATTTTTTTTTTTACATGGGGCGGTCATAATGTTTTGGCTGATCATGGGGTGGTCATAATGTTTTGGCTGATCATGGGGTTGTCAGCTTTTGTCACCTCCCACTCTAGTTTTGAACATTTCGCCATTCATTCCTATGGGACCAATTTTGCCGCAAAAACAACGATATTTCGTGGACCATTCGGCGAAACGTTCCACAAAGTAATAGCACACCAATCGGGAAAAATCCGCACGTTTCGGTATATTACTTGTCTCTGTAGTGTGGAAAATGTGGGAGGAGTCTACAAGCATTATCAAGTCTAGCAGATGAAGTCACATGCATTTGGGGTGTCTCAGCATCTTGTGTTTACAACCACTGTTTCCTAGCAACATTTCCTTTTGAACATTTTGCCATTCATTCCTATGGAACCAATTTCGCCGCAAAAACGACGATATTTCGTGGACCATTCGGCGAAACGTTCCACAAAGTGATAGCACACCAATCAGGAACAATCCGCACGTTTCAGTATATTACTTGTCTCTGTAGTGTAAAAACTGTGGGAGGAGTCTACAAGCATTATCAAGTCTAGCAGATGAAGTCACATGCATTTGGGGTGTCTCAGCATCTTGTGTTTACAACCACTGTTTCCTAGCAACGCTCATGCCCTGTTTATGCTTCCCAAATACTACTTCATCAAAACTGCCCCATCAGAATTACCCCATCAAAACTGCCACATCATATTCCTCTATTATAAATCAGTACATGGTGTGTCTGTCCCCTCCCCCGGGCTCTGTAATCAGCTGAGATGCTCCAGCCACCTTCCCCCCCTGTGTATAACAGAAGCTTTGGTAACCATGGCAACAAAACAAACACTAACAGTACACTCTGATTAATGGCTAAAATTTCCTGAAATGACCTCTAAACAAATGGCCGTATTTTAAAAACTATACATCCTACAGCGAAGATCTTTATATTGTGAGAATCACAAGACCCAGACCTAGATTTTGATGTATAGTATGTCTGTGAAATATTAAAAATGAAGGCACGGTCGCAGTTTAGAAATTGCCCTTCAAATTTGGAGGGGGCTAGAGTGTAGTTTCAATGAATGTCAATGGACGGCGTGAGTTACAAACAAATGGTCATATTGTGAAAACTATCAGGACTATGGCTTAGCCGTGGACATGTTTAGTGGCAGCAGGGATAGCTGAACGTTTTGATATAAGATTTGTGTAGGTGGGCTTGAAAATGAGGGAGTGGCGGCAGTTTAGAAATCATGTTCTGATTTTCCAGCTTTTGTCATCTCCCACTCTAGTTTCCCCATTCATTCCTATGGGACCAATTTCGCCGCAAAAATGACGATATTTTGTGAACCATTCAGGGAAACGTTCCACAAAGTAATAGCACACCATTCGGGAACAATCCGCACGTTTCGGTATATTACTTGTCTATGTAGTGTAAAAACTGTGGGAGGAGTTAGGGTGGTAAATTTGGCTATAATAATAAGAATAATATATATGTGAGATAACAGTAAGTGGTCTTGCTATGCAAGAACACTTAATAATAATAATAATATATATGTGAGATAACAGTAAGTGGTCTTGCTATGCAAGAACACTTAATAATATATATGTGAGATAACAGTAAGTGGTCTTGCTATGCAAGAACACTTAATAATAATAATAATAATATATATGTGAGATAACAGTAAGTGGGCAAGAACACTTAATAATAATATATATGTGAGATAACAGTAAGTGGTCTTGCTATGCAAGAACACTTAATAATAATAATAATATATATGTGAGATAACAGTAAGTGGTCTTGCTATGCAAGAACACTTAATAAGAATAATAATATATATGTGAGATAACAGTAAGTGGTCTTGCTATGCAAGAACACTTAATAATAATATATATGTGAGATAACAGTAAGTGGTCTTGCTATGCAAGAACACTGAATAATATATATGTGAGATAACAGTAAGTGGTCTTGGTATGCAAGAACACTTAATAAGAATAATAATATATATGTGAGATAACAGTAAGTGGTCTTGCTATGCAAGAACACTTAATAATAATAATAAGAAGAAGAAGAAGAATAATATATATGTGAGATAACAGTAAGTGGTCTTGCTATGCAAGAACACTTAATAACTAGAAAATGCATTTCCTAAGGAAAATGCGTGGGAATGCTGAATTGCTAAAACGGCCGCCATCAAAACTGCCCCATCATACTGCCATCAAAACTGCCACATCAGAATTGCCACATGAGAATTGCCACTTCAAAATTGTCCCCATTAAAACTGCCCCATCATATTGCCACCATCAAAACTGCCCCATCAAAACTGCCCCATCATATTGCCACCATCAAAACTGCCACCATCAAAACTGCCCCATCATATTGCCACCTTTAAAACTGCTCCATTACAATTGTCCCCATCAAAACTGCCCCATCATATTGCCACCATCAAAACTGCCCCATCAAAACTACCCCATCATATTGCCACCATCAAAACTGCCCCATCATATTGCCACCATCAAAACTGCCCCATCAGAATTGCCCTATCAAAACTGCCCCATCATATTGCCACCATCAAAACTGTCCCATCAGAATTGCCCCATCAAAACTACCCCATCATATTGCCACCATCAAAACTGCCCCATCATATTGCCACCATCAAAACTGCCCCATCAGAATTGTCCCATCAAAACTGCCCCATCATATTGCCACCATCATAATTGCCCCATCATAATTGCCCCATCAAAACTGCCCCATCAGAATTGCCCTATCAAAAATGCCCCATCATATTCCTCTATTATAAATCAGTACATGGTGTGTCTGTCCCCTCCCCCGGGCTCTGTAATCAGAGCTGAGATGCTCCAGCCACCCCCCCCCCTGTGTATAACAGAAGCTTTGGTAACCATGGCAACAAAACAAACACAGTAAAATTTCCTGAAATGACCTCTAAACAAAAAGCTTTTTCTCAAAAACTGTAAAAGATATCAAACTGAAAAGATATAGCCAGATAGCTGAATATTTTGTGAACATTTTAAAGTTTGTTTGGCGTCTCTAGGTGAAAGTATGAAGGAGCTGAAACTTTTGGGAGTGGAAGATTTTAAGTTTCTGAAGCATGCTCCCATTGACTTCAATGTTAAAAAAAAGTGATAAAAAGCGTAATATTTTAAAAAGTATAAATGGTAGAAAAAAAGTTGAAAAAGAGCACACATCAGCTTAAAGACGAACATTTTGATAGTTGAATGGTTTTAATAGCTGAAAGTATGCAGAAGTTACGCAGAGCCAAAAAACGTACGGAATAAAATTAAAATTAAAACTAGAAAATGCATTTCCTGGGGAAAATGCGTGAGAATGCTGAATAGCTGAATTGCTTAAATGGTCCCCAGCAAAACTGCCCCATCATACTGCCATCAAAACTGCCCCATCAGAATCGCCCCATCAAAATTGTCCCCATCAAAACTGCCCCATCATATTGCCACCATCAAAACTGCCCCATCAGAATTGCCCCATCAGAATTGCCCCATCAAATCTGCCCCATCAAAACTGCCCCATTATATTGCCACCATCAGAATTGCCCCATCAAAACTGCCCCATCATATTGCCTCCATCAAAACTGCCCCATCCAAAATGCCCCATCATATTGCCACCATCAAAACTGCCCCCATTATATTGCCATCAAAACTGCCCCATCAGAATTGCCCCATCAAAATTGTCCCCATCAAAACTGCCCCCATTATATTGCCATCAAAACTGCCCCATCAGAATTGCCCCATCAAAACTGCCCCATCATATTGTCACCATCAAAACTGCCCCATCAGAATTGTCCCATCAAAACTGCCACATCAGAATTGCCCCATTAAAACTGCCCCATCAGAATTGCCCTATCAAAACTGCCCCATCATATTCCTCTATTATAAATCAGTACATGGTGTGTCTGTCCCCTCCCCCGGGCTCTGTAATCAGAGCTGAGATGCTCCAGCCACCTCCCCCCTGTGTATAACAGAAGCTTTGGTAACCATGGCAACAAAACAAACACAGTAAAATTTCCTGAAATGACCTCTAAACAAAAAGCTTTTTCTCAAAAACTATAAAAGATATCAAACTGAAAAGATATAGCCAGATAACTGAATATTTTGTGAACATTTTAAAGTTTGTTTGGCGTCTGTAGGTGAAAGTATGAAGGAGCTGGAACTTTTGGGAGCTTTTTTAAGTTTCTGAAGCATGCTCCCATTGACTTCAATGTTAAAAAAAGTGTTAAAAAGCTTAATATTTTAAAAAGTATAAATGGTAGAAAAAAAGTTGAAAAAGAGCACACATCAGCTAAAAGAGACGAACATTTTAATAGCTGAAAGTATGCAGAAGTTACGCAGAGCCAAAAAACGTACGGAATAAAATTAAAATTAAAATTATTAAAAATAAATAAAATCGAATAACAATAGTGGGACTGCTAAAGCATCCCCACTAAATAAACAAAATGAATAGAAAACATCCTTATACAGAACTCTATACCCACAGTTGATCCAGAGGTAGGCAATAAAAACCCTATAAAGCATTGTGCAATTTTCTCTAGCAGGGGAAAAATCCTTCCTGATCCCCAAAGGCAATCAGATATTCCCTGGATCAACATTGTCTGGGGTTAGTAACTATATATTTTAGTATTTATTGTGCAGTTTGGAATGTATTCAGCTCTTTGTTAATAAATAATTTCATTAATAAAATTAATAAATCTAGTAATCTGGTCAAAGCTAGTTCTTGAGGGAGTCTATGCTACATCATCACAGCTCTTACTGGGAAGAAACCTTTCTGTATTTGGAGGTTACACTTCTTTTCCTCCTGACGTAAATAGTGTCCACTTGTCATCTGTAATGACATTAAAGTGAATAACTCTACAGCAAGTTCACTATATGGACTACTTATGCATTTGTAAATGTTGATCATATCCCCTCTTAATCTCCACTTCTCGAGAGAGAATAGATTCAGTTCAGCTAATCTTACCCCATAGCTGAGCTCCTCCATACTTCTTAAAAGTTTGGTTGCTCTTTTCTGCATTTCCTCCAGTTCCCCAATATCCTTTTGGTGAACTGGTGCCCAAAACTGAACTGCAAATCTAGATGAGGTCTTAATAATTATTGGTACAGGGAAAAAATTATGTTTTTCTCTCTGCAGTCCATACCTCTTCTAATACTTAAGTATAAGTATTTTGCTAACTTTAAAAACTGCAGCAAATATATACAGTATTTTATATTTTGCATCAATTTTCTTTGATTTGTGGAGCTAATATAGACATTTTATAATAAACTGTTTATAAAGTGGAAAAACATTGTTCATGAATAGATTAGCATTTCCTACTGACAGGATATAAATAGTACACTATCATGCCTTTTATCAGTTACTCACTAGGTTTAGTCATACTTTTTAGATTGAAAACGTTTCTTTATGTTTAAGAACTTTGTGTGTTTTCACATATCTGTTTAAGAACTTTAGGTGTGTGCTATCACTCATGACTAAGTAATTTTAGTGTGAAATGCATTCTTAATCTCTTGCATGTGCGCTGAACTTATGCATGTGTTCAATGTGGACTAAATGTTTGTAACAGAACATTTGGCTCCTAAAACTGCCTAGCCGGGGTCTAAGTGAGTGGTAAGCCAGTAATAGTCCCACTCCTCAAATGTAGCGCCCCCTAAGGAGCAGCAAGTAGATTGGAATCTCCTACCATTCACAGCCAGGCACACCAAATTTTCAGAGTCAGAAAACAGTCCAGTACTTAGTTTTTGTTATTTTATTGAGAGATTAGAACTAAGATAGGGATTGGGAATTATGGGATGCCCACTTGACTTCAAACAAATTTCAGGGACAACTCTTCCTATATTGAGTAAAAGTCAATCAGCGCCACACAAAGTGCAATGGGCTAAATAAATTAAAATTATTGTGCAAGTGTACAATTAAATATTATAAATTATAAAATTATAAATTTACAGCAATCAGTGTAGCGCTGGACATAAGAGTGTAACTGGTGATTAGAAATTGGTGCACAATCTCTGATAATGCTAGGGTGTAATGCCGAATAAACAATGTAAATACACCAAAAATAATCATCTAAAGCTTATATCTATACAATACATAGTGATATTCCTTTTAAATATGGGACCATGCCAGAAATAGGTATGTGTGAAAAGAATAATAAAAGTGAAAAATAAAATAAAAAGTTCAAAAAAGTGTCCCAAATAACAATGTGTAAAATCCAAAAGAGATCCGGAGGAAGATATATTGCAGGATTCGGGAATATTCGATCCACCTCCCGTGCAGCCCACCACCAAATGGTAAAGATGAAGGCTTACCAGAAAGCCTGCGACCGCCCTTACTCAGGGGGGTCAGAACAAGCTTAGTTGTGGAAATGTCCAGGGATGATGGAGCCTCCGAGTCCTCTCTCACTACATCGGGCAGGCAGCCCACAGCAACGGGAACCCCGAAGAAGAAGTTCACAAGAATTCCCTCAATGTTTCTTCTCGGAAAAGGTCAGATATAAATGAGCCAAACTTGTTGGACCTCCTATGTAGCGAGGTCATACAGTATGACCTCGCTACATAGGAGGTCCAACAAGTTTGGCTCATTTATATCTGACCTTTTCCGAGAAGAAACATTGAGGGAATTCTTGTGAACTTCTTCTTCGGGGTTCCCGTTGCTGTGGGCTGCCTGCCCGATGTAGTGAGAGAGGACTCGAAGGCTCCATCATCCCTGGACATTTCCACAACTAAGCTTGTTCTGACCCCCCTGAGTAAGGGCGGTCGCAGGCTTTCTGGTAAGCCTTCATCTTTACCATTTGGTGGTGGGCTGCACGGGAGGTGGATCGAATATTCCCGAATCCTGCAATATATCTTCCTCCGGATCTCTTTTGGATTTTACACATTGTTATTTGGGACACTTTTTTGAACTTTTTATTTTATTTTTCACTTTTATTATTCTTTTCACACATACCTATTTCTGGCATGGTCCCATATTTAAAAGGAATATCACTATGTATTGTATAGATATAAGCTTTAGATGATTATTTTTGGTGTATTTACATTGTTTATTCGGCATTACACCCTAGCATTATCAGAGATTGTGCACCAATTTCTAATCACCAGTTACACTCTTATGTCCAGCGCTACACTGATTGCTGTATATTTGATCTTTGCCTTATATCGAGGTTATAGTGTTTAGCAGCAGGATTTTACTCAATCTTTGTCACTTACGATTCATTTATTTTTCACATCTTCACATTTATGCACGTAGCGCGGTTCCTTATTTATTTATAAAATTATAAATTAAATTTCTGCAGCTGCTGAACATTCTCAGTGTATCACTTCACCATCTAAAATATTTATTATATAAATAGTGCAGCACTGCCCACTCTCATGTGATTATTCAAATAAATAAACCGATCTGAACACAGTGAAAAATATAAACATTAAATATCCAGAATAAGTAAAATATAAAAAAAGTTGATTGATTGAGATTGGTATATATATATATATATATATATATATATATATATATATATATATATATATATATATATATATATATATATTCGACTTTTCTAATTTCTTGATTGCTGTGCATCAATATTCCACTGCTGTGTATCTATCACACTTCTCCAGTATTATAAAATGTGCATACCTCCGCCAGCTGTTATGCCTGCTCACCTCAACACTGAGCCACACAAGCTCTGAATGGAAACTCACTCCTTTCTCCACTCCAATATCAGCTCTCCTGCTCCAGCCTGTTATATGAACAGCTCACAGACGAGACTTCGGGATATAGTTCATATTCATGCAAATACAAATGCAAGAAACATAGTGCTCTCCATTTAAATCATTTATTTGGGGTTCCCCCTTAAAATATTGCACTTACAAGGTCTCAAAAGATAAAATCACTTATCACAGTGTTACAAGACGTCCGCTATCTCACCACTCTGATGACATGACATCACAGGCTCGGCTCCTTCCCCTCTACACGCGTATCGCCTACAATTGGCTTTCTCAATAGATCTACTCCTATATACCGTCCTAAATACAGCTCCTCTTCTTCCTCCAGCACACTCTTGTTTGCAGAACTCAGCTATGTCACCCCGTTGTGATTTTGTAGCAAAGGCCCATTATAGACAGGGAATCGCAGCCCCTATACTTGGAGAACGGATAGGGGGACACAGCATACACTTTCCCAGTACTTCCTCTCTGTGGTCACTACTCCCAGCACCCAACTCTTGCCAGCCCCCCTGGCTGCACCAGCCATTTTTACTAGCATTTCAGGCTAACTTCTCTCCAAAGTCCTCCAGGCTGACACACCAGTCCACCCGGCTGACTCTCAAGAGATCTCTCGGACGAGCTGACCTGCTCTGCTGTCCTCTCACTTGCTTCAGTGCTTCCAGGAAAGGATTCCTCCATGTGCTGGAGGCACCCAATCCCCAGGCCTGAAGTTAACCCCCCCAGACTAGGGGGCGCCCTTAAGGGCCACCGACAGCCCACTCAGCACTCTATCTCAATATTCCACCGGACTACCCCTGCTGGCCTGACTCATGGCTATTTATGAGGTGGTTTGCCCCCTGCCACCCCCTTTCTACTGGGGATTGGCTGGGGCCCTCATAAATATTCCAAACAGCCTCACCTAGCCTCAACCCACTGCATCTGGAATAACAGGGCATCCCATAAAAAAATATTATTACTATCATACTCACCTGCGGCACTATGATTATATTTGCACTTACCCTACTTTAAGTGTGATTATTGGGGTACACTGTGCACTATGGAGCTTTATACATTTAATATTCTCAGGGCCGTCTTTAATATCGATTGGACCCTGGGCAAAAAATTTCTTGGCCCCCACCATGCAATTTCACTCTCCACCTGCTCTGAGACATACAATAAATAGCAGCAAGACTTAAAATCAGTTTACTGTATCAGATCAGGCAGCAATTGCGATTGCCAGCGGTTACAGCATATCATTACTACTTACTGACTGGTTGCTAGAGGTTACAGCACAGATTACAGCTCACTGATTAGTTGCTAGAGGTTACAGCAAATGATTTCTGCTTGTTAATTGGTTTCTAGAGATTACTGTACAGTATTACTGCTCACTGATTGGTTGCTAGAGGTTACAGCACATTCATCTCCTTACTGCAGGGAGGCATGATATACATATCAATGCTGCCTTTATTTACATGTCAATGCCATCGGCCACAGCTATTTATTTATGAATGCCGTTTATTTACATGTAAACACAGGGTCTGCAGGTGAGTCATCTGTACACAATAGGGCAGAGCTAGGCAGCATTAGCACCAGCACTTCACACTGATATATTGGGACACAGCACAGGACTAAAACTTCAAAGGACAAGGGAATTTAAACTGGGATAGTTGGCAAGTATTAGGCAGCTGCTTTGGGCCCCACAACAATGACAGGGCCCAGGGCAGCTGCCCCTTTTGCCCTGCTTTAAAGATGGCCCTGAATATTCTTCACAGAAGCCCCTGAGAGATGGTTTTGCCAAAACCCCCGATCATAGGGGGATGTAAATCCTAAGAATGCTTGTCCACCTTGGATGGTACTTTGGGTTGTGGACGTGGATCACATTCCCTCAGTTCCCATGAATAATGCCCCCGGTGGGCTCCCAGCTCTTAGTACCATACCTCCAATACACAGCAGATTTCCTTGTAAGTAATACAAGAGGGCTTGTCCAATTCAATTACTTTCATTTTTTTCTTTAACAGCAGTTTTTTAATGGAATTTATGTATTATATTTCAGATCTATATCATGTGCTTGCTCCTGAAGAGTGGTAATAACAAGCCACAAAATGTGTTGAGCTAACTAGAAGCCGTGTTTAAACCCAATATGTATTTACAAGAATTATGCTAATTTTCATTTTATCCATCATGTTTTAGGATCTTATATGCAATTATTATTATTTTTTTTTTTTTTTGTCCACTTCAGCTACACTTTAGAGAGATTTAAGTCAATAGAGTCATTAGTATGTGTTGTTTTCGCATCCTTCATATCTCTCTTTTTTTGCATCATTGTAGCATATAAAAATGTATTATTATTTTTCCAGTTATGTTATGTTATCCTTTTTTTTTTTTTTCCCTTTTTCTATACAAGAAGAATAAGAATATATTTATTTTCTCCCCCCAATCCCCCTATAGAAAAAAGAAACCCCTCCACAAAAAGAAAAAACGCAGCCCCCCTCACCCTCCCCCCATCCCCCTCTCTCTCTCTCCAGCCCTCAGGGATCCATAATTGTCATATATCTCTCCGTATTCCTAAACTCGAGCCATTTCACCCAGGTCCTGTAGTATTTTTCTCGTAGACCTTCCATTAGATGAATTGATTCTTCCATTCCCCTTACCCATTCTACCCTTATTATCCATTCCCTTAACCTTGGGGCTTCCAACTCCTTCCAGCAGCACAGGATTAATGCTTTCGCCGCGTTAAGGAGGTGTGGGACCACCGATTTGCCATATTGGGATGTCTTTTTCTCTGAGTCGTGAAACAGACACGTCCAGGGGTTCTTATTAACCTGTTCACCCGTTATTTGCCGTATTTCTCCCAGTATTTCCTCCCAATAAACCTGTAATTTGGGGCATTCCCACCAAATATGCGTGAAGGATCCGGTCGCCCCACACCCCCTCCAGCAGGTTGGAGGGGTCTCAGCATCATACTCATGAACCCGCTTTGGTATCTTGTGCCACCTCGCTATCACCTTATTTGCCATTTCATATGTCCGGGAGTCTCTTGCCGCTAAATAAACTATTTTTAAGATCTTACTTCTATGTTCCTCATCTTTTAGGTATCCTATTTCTCTTTTCACTTCTCCAGAAAAGTAGGGTATCCTTTACTTGCTTCTTCCCTTAACACTTTATACACTTTAGATATGCTCCCTTTCACACTAGTGGGAGTACTAAGTAATTTTTCTATAGCTCTCAACTGATCTCTTCCTCTTAATGGTTGCGGTAGTGATTGTGCAAAGTGCTGTATCTGGGTATATCTCCATTTGTCCAGTGGTTTATTCCCCCATTCCCGTGTAATTTCTTTGTAAGTGTACTATCTGCTTCCCCTTATCACATCTTGTAGTTGTATCACCTCTTTTTCCACCCACCTCGTGAAATATAAGTGCTCCTCCTTTCCTGGTAAGAAATAATTAGTATTCAGTAGTGATATCAGTGGCGAGTTATATTCCCAGTGGAATCTCTTACTTACCCCGTCCCATATTTTAAATGTGTTCCTAGTCAAAATTTGGTTCTATTTCCCAACCCCCGAAATTGGGGAGGAATCCATATCAGTTTTTCTATTTCGACCTCACTCTGTGCAATTTCTATATTCACCCAACTTTTCTCCTTTTTACTATATAACCAATCGGTGATCCTGGAAATAACAATAGCTTGATAATATTTTTTAAAGTCCGGTGCTCCCACCCCTCCCTGTTTTTTCCCCCTCACCAAAGTGTCATATGCTATCCTAGGACACCTTCGTACCCAGATGAACCTTAAAATTATGGACTGTAGTTTATCAAAGAACGTGGGAGGAAGAGCTATTGGAATCATTTGAAAGCTATAGATTAACATGGGCAGGGCAAACATTTTTACTGCGTTTATCCTGCCTATCCACGACAGGGCTCTATACCTCATCCTGCCTAACAGATCCTTGATTTTATTGAGTAAGGGAATATAATTGGCAGCAAACAGATCCCCGGGTGCTGGTGTTAATTTTATACCCAAATACCCTAACTCCCTCTTACACCATGTAAAGGAAAGACCCGATTGGATTGCTTTCTGCTCCCTCCTAGGGATTGATATGTTTAAGAGTTCTGATTTACTCATGTTTATTTTAAAATTAGTAAATCTTCCATAGCGCTCTAACTCCTTGAGCACCATGGGGATTGTTATTCTAGGGGAAGTAATGTAACACAATAAATCATCAGCGAAAGCCGCTACTTTATATTCCTCTACTCCCACCCTTATTCCCTTAATGTCTACATTTTTGCGGAACGCCGCTAGGAGTGGCTCCAAGGTTAAAACAAACAGGATCGGGGAGAGGGGGCAGCCCTGTCTTGTCCCGTTAAATAACTCAAGGGGAGAAGACAGGGTTCCATTTACTCTGACTCTAGCTTTCGGATGTCTGTATAACGACAGAATCCATTTCATCATCCTCTCCCCGATCCCTAAATGCTTCAGAGTTTCAACCATAAATCCTCAGTCCACTCTATCGAAAGCCTTTTCGGCGTCAATAGACAGTAGGGCTGCTGGTATATTGCTCCTAAGAGCTTCCTGTATTAGAAAGATTGTTTTCAGGGAATTATCCCTCCCCTCCCTTCCAGGTATAAATCCCGTCTGATCATTGTGGATCCACTGCTTCAACCCATCTTTCAAACTATCCGCAAGTATTTTGGCAAAGATTTTTGTATCTACGTTTAATAGCGAGATTGGCCTGTAGCTTCCCGAGGATGCTGATTCTTTTCCTTCTTTCAGAATTAGGGTGATATGAGCTAAAAGGGACTCTTCACGATTCTCTTCGTTCTCGCCCAAGGCATTTAGATAATTGCACAGATTGGGTACCAAAATTTTTGAAAATTTTTTGTAGTATGCTATGGAGTATCCATCAAGGCCCGGGCTCCTCCCCAAGGCAGTGTTTCTTATCGCTTTTTCCACTTCATCCTGTGTTATGGGAGTCTCAAGGGACTCCACCTTCTCCCTTTCTGCCTTGGGAAGGTCTAGTCCCCGAAGGTACTCCCTTATCTTTGCCTTCTTATTTTCACTCGTCTCCTCTTTCCTTCCTACTTTATATAGGGTGCTATAATAAGAATGAAATACTTTGGCAATCTTAGGGGAGGAAAATTCTAGATTCCCCTCCTCATTTCTAATTTTAGCTATGAAGGTCCTGTTCTTTTTTTCTTTGACCCTTCTTGCCATCCACTTTCCTGATTTATTACCCTCCTGGTACATATCTCTATTGATCGTATAGAAAGCACACTTCCTTTCCTTATCTAATAGCTCATCCAATTCTCTTCTTTTCCCTATTAATTCCTGCTTTTCTGGGATCCCCCTGGGTCTTGTACTCTGTTCTAATTCCTGGATCTCCCTATATAAACATGTCATCTTTTCCCCCTTTTCTTTTTTTTTTTCCTGCTCCAATGGCAATCAACATTCCTCTTATATAGCTTTTATGCGCTTCCCAAAGTGTGGCCCTGGATATACCCTCTATGTCATTTATCTCAAAGTAGCTTTTCAATTCCTGTTCTATTTTCTCTACTGAGTCCGGGTCTTGGATAAGAGAGTCGTTCAATTTCCAATTCATCCTAGTCTGTGTCACACCTGTGATCTCTACCTGGATTTTCACCGACGCATGGTCTGACAGGGTAATTGCTTTAATTTCAGCTGCCTTCAAATGGGGGACCAATTGATGTTCTATTAGTATATAATCTATTCTCGAGAATGATCTGTGAGCATAAGAGTAGAAGGTATAATCGCGTTCCTTTGGGTGACATATTCTCCATGCATCCATTAATTGTAGGCGCGTTAACGTTTTTTTTAGTGTCTCCCCTTTTAAACCGGGCTTAATTACGCCCCTTGAGGTATCTATCCCGGGGTCTATGCTCCAATTTCCTGCAGGAACACCACATTTGCTCCCAAGAACTGCAATTCCTGGTTAATTTTATACCTTTTTTTTGCTGTATTCAAACCCTTTACATTATACGTAACAAAATTTACTACTCTCATGCAATGGCGACCCTATGGGGGGGCCAGAGGGGGCTGTGCCCCCCCCCATTAAAAAAAAATATTTTTTTTTATTTATTTTTTTTACAAAAAGGCAATGTCTAAGAGAGAGAGAGTCCCTAGTCAGTTCCTGCGGGTGATTCCTCCCCCCTCCCTCTGCTTGCTGACACTGCATAATGTGAGCGCTCACACAACCACGGCCGCCCGATCTGCTCATTCCCCTGCATTCTCATTGGCAGGGAGAAGAGCGAGTTGCAGGAAGGACTCCACCAGGACTCTCAGTTACTGAAAAAACAGAATGATTTCTCCCGTCCTTAGGACAGGATAACCAGCCTGTAAATTCCAAGAGATGCCAGACCAGCGCTGTCAATAGCAGGGGCAGGACAGCAAGAGGAAGCTGGGGAACCCCACAGCGGGAGAACACCAGGGCCCGGTGGCAAGACAACTGTTGCAACCCTGATAGTTCTCCCACTGCTTTGGACCCTTATATTTTCTTGGTATGCTGGTGACATATATCTCTTGTTTTCTGCCACCCGGAGGGAAGGGAGCTTACTGCAGAACATGTGAAAGGGCCATTGTGGGATCGTAGTAAAGGGCCCCAGGATATATATATATATATATATATATATATATATATATATATATATATATATATATATTTGCATTTTATAGTTGCCCTCCTATTTTTGTCCCTGTCCCCCCATGTGCCCCCCCTAAATATGAAAGCTGGAGACGCCACTGCTCTCATGTTTCATCTCGAGTAAGAGCATCTGGCTGATCCCGTGGAGCAAACCCGAGAGAGAGAAGGGGGAAAAAAAAAAAAAAAAGAAAAATCTCCCTACCCCCCATCACCCCTCCAACCACCCCCCCGTCCCCCCCTCCCCCCACCTGGTCTGGGACAGGTCACCTAACGCGACTGGACAGACCCTCCGGTTCAACATATGGGTCGGGTGAAGCTCATTAACTTGATGCCACCCTTCTCCCATATTTCCAAATGGTCTCACGACACACGTGCCCCCAGGCCCACCCCGCTCCCCCTCACCTCCCCGTCACACTCAGTTCGTGCTGAAGGGTTCCCATATTCCCATCTCCCCTGGGCTTCATACTACATAGATTCTGTATTAATTACTTAGCGACCACCCTTCTCCAATCCCCTACTCTTCTTACGGGTGGACCTCCCTCCTCCCCCCCAACCAGGGAGAGGAGGGGGATAACACCCAGCCTGCTGCAGAAGTCATCCAGATCTTCTGGGAATCTCAATACCGCTGTTCGCCCATTTTTCTTCCCGATTAAGCAGGCTGGGAACCCCCATTGATAGGATATTTCTGATGTTTTCAATAGCCCAGTCAATGGTTTCAACAGTCTCCTTCTCAGGAGAGTCGCTGCCGATAGGTCTGAATAGACTTGCAATTCCACTCCTTCGAAGCTTAACCCAGGTTGCTGCTGCAGTTTTCCCATTATTTTAACTTTCTCTTCTACGTAATGAAACCTTATTATTACATCTCTTGGATTTTCTGCTCTATTTTGGAGATAACGTGCGATCCTGTGGGCTCTATCTATTTTCAGTGGGTCTGTTATTTCCTTTTCCAACAAGGGTTTAAACAATTGCTGCAATATTGGCATCAAGGCTTCATTTCCATATTTTTCCGGCAGACCCTTGATTCGCAGGTTTTTGCGTCGGCTGCGATTCTCCTGATCTTCGATTTTATAAAGGAGATTTCTGTTTGTATTTTGTAAGTCGCTTAGTTGCTTACTAATGCATTCTAATCTTTGCTCGTGCTCTTCTAATCTATCTTCTGACTCCTCCACCCTCTTAAGCACATGTCCAATATCTGATCTCACTGCCGCAATATCTGTCTTTAATGATGTTTCCATTTTTAACAGCATCTCAGCAAGCATTTCTTTGATTTGTGGGACTTCTTTCTGTGTTGGCTGCTGAGCTGATCTTCTCCCCCCTGACTCCTCTTCACCCCATTCTTCCTCTGTAATCCCTCTTGGGCCTCCGGGTAACTCTGTAGAAGGTTCCCACTATTCCTTGACTTTGCGTTTTTACCCTCCTGGGTTTTCCCTCCTTTATTCTCCTCCTTTTGTCTGCTGGTTCCTGGTCGCGTTGGAGCCCCTAATCTAGGGCTTCCCTGCGTTTCTTCAAGTATACTAGATTCCGTGGCCATATAGCGCTGTATCCCACCAGGGCTTACCACTGTCATGGCGCCTTTCCCAGATTTGGTTGCTTTCCCTCTCATATCTCTGTTTTATCTCCTACCTGGCTAGGTGAGGGGTAATTAGTCTAATGGCGGCCTGGAAAAGCTATTTAGATAGAGTGTAATTTTTATTCAATCCATCAAGCGATTCCCCTATGCCACCATCTCTAAAAGGGGGGGGGCTTGGCACATACAGGATCTTCTCATTTAGATTATGTAAGCTTAGTTAAGCAGTTCCGTTTAGCTTACCCCTAGGTCTGCGTACCCCTCCCTCTTCTTCAAACCTTCCACAGACCTGGGGTACTCAGGGGTAAATGAAACACTTCTGAGGATATACTCAAATCAAACCCTGTATGCATGCATACATATAGAGGGAGATAACGTGTGTTTTGAGGCTATTCATATGAGAGTTTTACATTCAGGGTATTGCTGCTGCATTCAGTCAGGGACCAATATCCCCACACACTTACTTCTGAGCCAGCCTTTAAATAAAGCACTTATCAGATTTTAACAGTCCGTCAATTCCACAGTGTATTGTCATTCTCACCATCACCTCTTATTCTTCTGTCCCCGGGAGCATCCCGCTAAGCTCCTCCTAGCCGCTACAGCTACAGGCAAACTTTAACTGACCTGTTCATCAGAAGACTGCCTCCGTCTATTCGAGTGATCCAGCGCTGCCACCAGAGAAGCGGAGGGGTTGGCAAATCCGCCCAGGGCGGGCCAGAGGAGGACGAGGGTCCGTCGAGAGGGGTAGCTCAATGGCGCTCCTGCTACGGGAACGGCGGTTCTCCAGTTCAGCCGCGAGCCAAACGAGCGTACGGGGAGGCAGAGGCTCCGGCGCGAACCTGACGCGCCTACGTAGTGACGCTCCGCCCCACCAATTATTATTATTATTTTTTATCTAATTGCTGAAGTGGATTAGAGAGCTTTGAGGTTATATATACACAATCATTTGAAACTGTACTGTAGTATCATTTAATATGTGCATGCGTATATATATGAATTGTAATGGGATATCAATTACTACCATGAACTACTATTTTTTATATCTTGTTACATACAGATTTTCATGAATAAATATGTTTATGTATTTGACGGTTGTATTCCCTGCATCTGCGTGCTTCAATTAAAGTCCCACTTTCTGTTCTCCCCACCTTTCCTCCATAGAAAGGGATGGAGGCATATGACTTTACCAGGTCATTGCCTCTTATAAAGTCCCAAAATGTTTTATTTTTTATTTCAATACTTCCACATTCTCCTGGGAGTCTCCCCACTCCCATTCCTCCACCAAGCTGCTATGGGGCGACCACTCTTCCACTTCTTCCTCCAAGGGCCCAAATTCCGCCTGCAATCTGGGCAACCCCTAGACTATGCACTCACCACTGACACTCCCCACTGGCTAACCTGAAGACGAGATGTCTTCCTACACTGGCTCCTTCCAGGTGGGGCTGACAGGCTGTACAGGTGCAGTCAGGGACACCATCTGGCTCCTGCTGAGCAGTACTTGCAGGTACCAGCTCCCTGACTGGGCTGCAGGCTGAGGCAGACTTCCAGCTGATGTCACTTTTGTTCGCAGGGGAGTCACCAGCCTCAGACTCAACCCCACCTTTAGCGGATACTTCAAGGCCCGCTCCAGCCTACCAGGACTTTCGCGGCTGTTCTGTTCAGAGATCTGACTGCAGATCCACTATATAGTTAAGTAGCTCCTGTTTACTATGCAACAGCTTGGTGAGCGGCTCGTCACAGTGCCCACACCGGATCCAGGCACTGACCACCGTGGTCAGTCTTCTGCAACCAGGACACAGTAGACACAGCCTCTCTGTCCCCTCAACCAACCCGAGGGCGAATCCCCTCAATGCTCCAACTGGACACTGGTGTCCACCAGTGTCACCTCCTGCATGTCAGGCATGCACCTGCCGCCATCTTGCCCCTCTCTCTCCACAAGCAAGGCACACTGGAACTCCTCCAGGGTGTGGCTCCTCCCCCAAGCTTCCAGACTGGCTGTCTCCCATAGCAATGATAAGCAGGCTTGTTACCGTGTGCTCTGCAGTAACCCCTTGTTTACTGAACTGAAACTTGCAGAAGTTGTTTGGACATGCCGCTCGGCACTGATTGTGCCAGAGAAACTAAGAGCAGATGGTAGCAAGCATTTACTGTGGTTGCCATGAGCAACAGCAAAGTCTGTAACACACGTCACACTGTAGTTAGCAGGATAAGGACAGTCCTTAACATGAGCTGTGGTTGGGCAACTGACAGACCCCCCCACTGCAGACACCCGCTGGCTTACCCCGATCGCCATGAGCAACAGCAGACATTTTTGGTGCACATTTTACTATTCTCAGCAGGACATTGCAGCATACAGTCACTTTTTGCAGCTTTAAAGGGGTTGTAAAGGTATAAATTTTTTCACCTTAATGCATTCTATGCATTAAGGTGAAAAAACTTTTGAAAATACCGCCGCCCCCAGCCCCCCCGTTTTACTTACCTGACACCTCGAAACTCGCCCGCTTGCTCCCGACCTCCATTCAGCCGATCAGCCTGGTCGCTGATTGGCTATAGTGGATGGATTGAAAGCAGCGCAGCCATTGGCTCGCGCTGCTGTCAATCACAGCCAATGACGCCGCGCGCCGGGGGCGGGGCCGAGTGATACAGCGAGCGGCTATAGCCGCCGGCTGTATCACGGGAGCGCGCCCGCAATAACTAACCACCATGCGAGAGAGCTCGCATTAAGGTAGTTAGTTATTGCGGGGAGGAGGAACCCCAGAAGAGCAGGTTCGGGGCTGCACAGTGAAGGTAAGTATAACATGTTTGTTATTTAAAAAAAAAAAAAATTACCTTTACAACCCCTTTAAGCAGACCGCTGGACATTTTGTAATCCATGGGTGGGATTGCCTGCTGTGGTTCCACGGGTTACGGCACATAGCATTGTTCCTACTGAATAGTAGGATTTAAGCACAAGTGTGTCACAGTTGGGGCAACTGGGTATGTGGTGTTGCACTAATTCAACAGCAGCTCCCGCTGGTTGCTATGGACAACGGTACCTGAATTGAGCACACAGTTACAAATAGGCAGAGCTCATGAGTCTGTTTCCCTGGTTTTAACCCTCACAGTGGTTCTGAGGCAAAGCACAGTCCCCTGGCTTGATAAATCTCCGGTTGCTGGGAGCAACGGCTGTGCAGGTTGCCGTGGGCGATAACCCAGACAAGCCCCCAAATGTAGCACGCCCCCCTAAGGAGCCGCAAGTAGATTGGGATCCCCCACCCTGCACAGCCAGGCACACCGAATTTTCAGTCACTTCGGAGTCAGAAAACAGTCTAGTACTTTGTTGTTTGCGGGATTAGAACTTGGATAGGAAATTATGGGATGCCCACTTGACTTCAAACAAACTTCAGGGACAACTTCGTATATACAGTCCTATATACAGCTCCTCTTCTTCCTCCAGCACAGAACTGCAGAACTCAGCTATGTCACCCTGTTGTGATTTTGTAGCAAAGGCCAATTACAGGCAGGGACTCGCAGCCCCTATACTTGGAGAACGGATAGGGTGAAACAGCTTACTCTTTCTCGGCACTTCCTCTCTGTGATCACTGCTCCCAGTACCACCTCTTCAGGCCCTGCTAGCCCTTCTGGCTGCAGCTGCCCCTTTCACTAACCCTCCAGGCTAAATTTTCCCACAGTCCTCCAGACTAACACTCACCAGCCTTGCCGGCTGAATCTCAGGAGATCTCCCGGACGTGCTGACCTGCTCCTGCTGTCCTCTTACTTCCTCCAGTAAAGCATTCCTCCATGTGTTTTAGAGGGTTCTACCAGCACCCAAATCCCAGGCCCAATGTCATCCCCCCAAGACTAGGGGACACCCGCAATGGCCACCTCAGCACTCCATCTTCCACCCGACTGCCCCTGCTGGCCTGACTCATGCTTATTTATGAGGTGGCCTGCCTCCTTCCAGCCCCTTTCTGCTGGGGATTGGCTGGAGCCCTCATAAATAAGGATGGGCTCAGGCGTGTTCACAACTCCACGTGCCCGCATCCATCAGGAATTGGGAAATGTCTCACTGCCTGTGATTAGCGCTGCGCAGTGTCAGCTTCCTGGTGGGCGCGGACATGTGGAGTTGCGAACACGCCTGAGCCCATCCTTACTCATAAATATTCCAAACAGCCCCTCCTAGCCTCCACCCACTGCAACTGAAAGCTTCTCCAAGAGTCACTCAGCCCTAATCCAGATTCAACCCAGGCCCGGCGCTCAGCCAAACCAATTTGCCTACACTAACAACTGAACTATGTACACCTAGCACACCAGCCAAAAGGTGCTACACTTACATGGGAATAGGGATGAGCTTCGAGTTCGAGTTGAACTCATGTTCGACTCGAACATCGGCTGTTCGCCAGTTCCCCGAACAGCGAACAATTTGGGGTGTTCGCAGCAAATTCGAAAGCCGCGGAACATAGACTTTAAAAGTCTATAGGAGAAATCAAAAGTGCTAATTTTAAAAGCTTATATGCATGGTATTGTCATAAAAAGTGTTTGGGGACCCAGGTCCTGCCCCAGGGGACATGTATCAATGCAAAAAAAGTATTAAAAACGGACGTTTTTTCGTGAGCAGTGATTTTAATAATGCTTAAAGTGAAACAATAAAAGTGTAATTTTCCTTTAAATTTCGTACCTGGGGGGTGTCTATAGTATGCCTGTAAAGGGGCGCATGTTTCCCGTGTTTAGAACAGTCTGACAGCAAAATGACATTTCAAAGGAAAAAAAGTCATTTAAAACTACTTGCAGCTATTAATGAATTGTCGGTTCGACAATACATATAAATGTTAATTGATAAAAAACGGCATGGGGAAGCCCGTGCCAAAATTAAAAAAAAATGGGATGGGGGTCCCCCTCAAAATCCATACCAGACCCTTATCCGAGCATGCAACCTGGCAGGCCGTGGGAAAAGAGGGGGGGTGAGAGTGCGCACCCCCCCTCCTGAACCGTACCAGGCCACATGCCCTCAACATTGGGAGGGTGCTTTGGTGTAGCGGCCCCCCAAAGCACCTTGTCCCCATGTTGATGAGGACAAGGGCCTCATCCCCACAACCCTTGGCCATTGGTTGTGGGGGTCTGCGGGCGGGGGGCTTATTGGAATCTGGAAGCCCCCTTTAACAAGGGGACCCCAGATCCCACCCCCCGTGTGAAATGGTAATTGTACCCCTACCCTTTCACAAAAAATGTGTCAAAAATGTTAAAAATGACAAGAGACAGTTTTTGACAATTCCTTTATTTCCTTTCCTTTAGTTTTCTTCTTTACATCTTCAAGTCCCCGTGCGTCAGAGGGGGGCAGGGTCACCGGGTGGCCCTGCCTTCCGTTATTTAAGAAGTGTCAGAAGAGGATAAGCATCACACAGCGGGAGCCTTCCATGGATGCGGAGCGGCCCGAGAACAAAGCGGGGAAGAAGACGCCGCGGAGGAAGATGCCGGACGAGAACACTGGAGCAAGAAGCAGAGGATCGGAGGAAGAACCAGAGGAAGAAGAAGATGGAGGAAGAAACCGAAGGAAGCTAGAAGAAAGAAGACTTTAAATAAAGGAATTGTCAAAAACTGTCTCTTGTCAATTTTAAAATTTTTGACACTTTTTTGTGAAATGGTAGGGGTACTTTTGTACCCCATTACCATTTCACACGGAGGGGCGGGATCTGGGGGTCCCCTTGTTAAAGGGGCTTCCAGATTCCGATAAGCCCCCCACCCGCAGACCCCCACAACCACCGGCCAAGGGTTGTGGGGATGAGGCCCTTGTCCTCATCAACATGGGGACAAGGTGCTTTGGGGGGCTGCTACCCCAAAGCACTCTCCCAATGTTGAGGGCATGTGGCCTGGTACGGTTCAGGAGGGGGGGCGCTCTCTTGTCCCCCCCTCTTTTCCTGCGACCTGCCAGGTTGCGTGCTCAGATAAGGGTCTGGTATGGATTTTGAGGGGGACACCCACGCCATTTTTTTTTTAATTCTGGCATGGGGTTCCCCTTAATATTCATACCAGACCTGAAGGGCATGGTATGGAATTTAGGGGGACCCCCACGCCATTTTTTTTAGTTTTGGTTCGGGGTTCCCTGTGGGGAAATCCCATGCCATTTTTATCAATGAACTTTTATGTGTATTGTCGGACTGACAATTCATTAATAGCCGCGAGTAGTTTTAAATGACTTTTTTTCCTTTGAAATGTCATTTTGCTGTCAGACTGTTCTAAACACCGGAAACATGCGCCCCTTTACAGGCATACTATAGACACCCCCCCCAGGTACGAAATTTAAAGGAATATTACACTTTTATTGTTTCACTTTAAGCATTATTAAAATCACTGCTCCCGAAAAAAGGTCAGTTTTTAAAACTTTTTTTTGCATTGCCGGCTGCCGCTGACAAGTGCTGGGATAGAATGGATGGGAGCTTATTACAGGAATTCAGAGATCTCACTGGGAGGGATGGTATCTGGAGGAGTCCATTCTGTGCGATGTGTGGGAAGAAGTAAGTTGGCGGGGTTACTTGTGTTCAGGAACTTGAGATGTCCGATACATACTACCCACCGCCATACAGTCCAAAGTGCTCTCCTGTACATACTACACACTGCTATACAATCCAAATTCCTCTCCTATACATACTACCCGCCGCCATACACTCCTTTCCTGTACAGTACATACTACCCGCCGCCATACACTCCTTTCCTGTACAGTACATACTACCCGCCGCCATACACTCCGCACTCCTCTCTTATACATATTACCCCCCAACATACACTCCGCACTCCTCTCCTGCATATACTACCTGCTGTCATACACTCCACACACTTCTCCTGCATATACTACCTGCTGTCATAAACTCCACAGACCTCTCCTGCACATACTACCAGCTGCCATACACTCCACACTCCTCTCCTACACATATTAACCAACATCATATACTATGTATTTCTGTCTTGTACATATTACCCACCACCATACTCCCCACACTCCCCTCCTGCTTATACCAGCAACAATTGCACCTGTAGCAAAATCCCGGGGCCCCTGAGGCCTAATGGTGTTCTCCAGAGTTAGGGACAGTTGACATCCTTCTGTGTAGAGTGGGTTGCAAGGCATGGTGGGTATAATGCAAGATGAAAAGGGGGGCGCCAGACACTTTTAGAATGCAAAGAGATTTATTGTCTCTTGAACAGAACTGGGGGAGAGAAGGTTAGGGCCAGGACACCCTTAAGTAGATGCAATTATAATTAGCAGACTCTGAGATTTTTATAGAAAGACAGCTATACAGGTGAAGGCCTCCAGCCATACACCACTTCTGTATAGGTAGGACCCCTTCCTCCTATGGCAACAATCTTTTAGTAGTTACTAACGGCAATTGTATTCAACTATTTGCAACACGTACAGTTCTCCGCTTACTCCACAATCACTCACTGTGGATCTTCACTCAATGAACTCCCAGTCTTTCACTAGACTTCGGATCCAATAGCCATTGGATCCCCTGAGCTCTTTCACTGTTAGCACTCTGTATCTTCCTCAAGCATCACCCCGTGCCCCTGCTGGGTCCCTGGCTTGGCACTCATTGATGCTCCACAAGCGTCACCTCTGCTGTCCCAGTGGATCCCTGAATTTGTACTTGCTGAGGTTTTCCCACTTCTTCACCGTCCCCGGCTGGTGAGAAGTCTGCTCTCGTACTGTCCTTAGCTTACTCACAGTGGTTTCCAGTAACAAGGTGAATGGTCCCTTAGTGGCGACAGGTTCCCCTTCTACCTCCGACCACAGCTGGTTTCCCATCCGGCTGAACCGCTATTTCTGGTTGAACTACAAGCCTGCAGTCCCAACCCTGCGCTGCTCTCCTGCTTCTGGATAGGCCCTCAGACAGCCTAGCAGCCAGATGCCCCAGGATAGGCCTCAGGCTTCCGGCCTAGAAGCCCGGGGCAGCATAACACATGTCCACCCAGGCAGCTGTCCAGGTGGCACAGAACCCCGACCCCGACAGATTACCTGACTCACCCAAATAAACAGGCTCTCCCAGCAGACCAAGGGGCTTAAAGAAACACCTGCCAATTGGCTGGGACACCCCATTCAGCCATAATCTGTCTTTGCTATGCCCTTGTCTTATCCAATGTCACCAGCTACCAGGCCACCCAGTGACAGAAGAGAGAATTGCAGCAATTCCAGAATTAGGGGGAAATCAATTGATCTCCTAACAATTGGCCAAGACAACTATCACTGGCAACTAAATTTGATAGCAACCCTGCCTAAACTTCAGGGTGATACACACCCTAATCACTTCTCTTCTATACATACTACCCACTGTCATATACTCTGTACTCCTTTCCTACACATATCATAATACCCCCTGTAGTTAAGTGAATGTCCCACACACAAAGTACATACTGCAATGGCTTGTTGAATGCACAGCAAAAAAAAAAAAAAAAGGTGTTCCTGGAATTTTTAGAAATGTTGGCAACTATGTCCTGTGTGATGCACAGTGTATACACTATATTGTACATTACTTACTCTTGCACTATTTACACTATACTAGACAAAATTAAAGCGCCTCTGCCCCCTATGCTTGAGAGCAAAAGGCAAATGCATACATAGGTTGTGCACGTATATGTTAACAGTGTTCGCACCACACATGTAGTGCACTATAGCGAGAGCAATCATTTTAGCACCAGTCCTCCTGTGTAAATCTAAACTCATCCTATAAAGGGTTGTAGCCTCCCTGGCGGTTTTCCCGAGTGTGGCTCGGGGTTAAAATTCAGGACCATTAGCGGTAACCCCGAGCCACACTCGGGATTACATCGCAGGATCCTGGTGCCTCCTTACTTACCTTGTCCCCGGGATCCTGCGATGTCCCCCGCAGTGTCCGAGGGCTCCGTCCTCCTCTGAAGCCTCTCCTTGCCAGGCTCCGTTCCCTGTGAGCATCGCGACGCACGGGGGCGGAGCCTGGCGGCAAATTCAAAAAAAGTAAAAATCATAACACATACAGTACTGTAATCTTACAGATTACAGTACTGTATGAAATTATTTCACATCCCTTTTGTCCCCAGTGCTTTGGCCCATGCCCTGCATGCAGTTTTATGTGATATATACTGTTCTTTCTGCCTGGAAACTGGAGATTGTCCATAGCAACCAAAAAGTGTCCCTTTACGTCAAAAGTGGCTTTAGACCAGCTAGAAAACAGCGATAGTAAATTAGAACACTTGCAGAATTGAGCGATAGTGAATTGTGGGGAAATTTATTTTATTACTATTTATTTTTATTTTTTTTAATTATTTATTTTTATTTATTATATTATAATTTATGTTTTTGTGTTTCAAACTTTATCATACCCGGGATATCTACTAGACTCTTGTTTGGACAGATTTAAGTGTGTTATTGTTAAGATTTACAGACCTACAATATAAAACGCCAAATTTACATGCAAAATAATTGTACCGCTTTCAGCACCTAAAATCCGAAATAATCATACCGCCAGGGAGGTTAAAGCATCACCTATGGAGATTTTTCCATTCCACGAGCGTGCACAATATCATCTTTTATATATTACCAAACAATTGGGTATTATATTGTTTTTGTGCATTAAAATTCATTAGCCTGGGTTCACACATGTGCAAACACAGACATCGCATGTGATTCGCACCCGCATTGCTGTGCCGATCACATGCAATGTCTGTGCAATGTAAATTCAGCCATATAGTTGTGTAGCTGAACTCGCATTAGATTCGCACAAAAAAAAAAAGTGCAGGATCCCTTTTTTTCCCCCTGCACTGGAATCGGATCGCATGGGTGTGATCCAATTCCTGTCCCAATTCACAGTTCGCACTGCTATCTGTGAACCTATCTGGGGGTGTCATTAACTTTGTATTGACTTCCGCAGCGGTTCGCAGAGGGTAGTGTGAACTGCCTGCGGGGGAGATGCGATGCAGGAACCGGCACTGGAATTGCATTGGTTCCTGCATCGCATATCAGTGAACCCAGGCTTAAAGTCTATTTTTTTTTAAATTGCATTTGAAAAACCACTGAGCTAATGCAGTGTGACATAATTGCAACACCCACAATTTTATTCTTTAGGGCTTCCGCTTAAAAAATATGTAATATTTGGGGGATCAAGCAATTTTCTAGCAAAAAAAAGCAGATTTTTATATTTACAGTATGTGAGAAGTGTCAGAATAGGCTTGGGAAGCAATGGTTAAGGTAGGCTCAGATAAAATGTTAGCTGTCTGTCTATTTTCAGCGTACACAAAATCATATGTAATGGCAGTTTCATTTTTAAAATAATGATTGTACTGAGATTTTTTATCTGGCTTGCTGGACAGCTATTTCAGGATATTTTATGAGTACGAAAAGGATTTGGTTTTATTTAACAATGCATCTTTAAGCCCCTCCCACTCTTACTACAATTTGGCCCCATCCACAATTTGCCATGGTGCGCTGTGCACGCCGTATTACTGCTATACTTAAAGTGGAGTTCCACCCACATTTTTCACTCCTCACCATGCAGCACTAATGTGCATCCTTAAAATGAAATGCCAATTTATTTTTATTTTTTAGTGTTCACTTACCTAATTTATGCTTATATCTAATTTCACTTCCTCCTTTAGTGGCAGCGGTGCCGTACGTCATTTCCGGTTTTGCATTGGCTCCTGGGAGATCTTGGTCAGCTTGGCATGGCACTGCTCCCGTAATATTAACATTGGCATCTATGAAAATTGGTTAACTTGGCATGGCACGGCTCCAGTAACATTAAACATTGACGTCTATGAAAAATCTTGGTCAGCTTGGCATGACTGTGTCATGTCAAGCTGACCAAGAATGCACTGCACTGCACATGCGTGAAATCGGCTGGTGCATGCTGGGTAGCCAGCATGAACGGAATCCAGGAAGAAGGACACTGTGGCTTCAGATGCCCACACTGGAGATGGCCGCACTGTGCAGAAACTTCACAAAGTAAGTAACAGATGCTGCACAAATAGAAAGCTGGGCATAGTTTACAGCATACCTTTGTTATATTGCACAAGACATGAGTACTCTAGGGGTATTTGTATCTTAAAAGTCATATTTCGGCCGGAACTCCGCTTTAATGTACCCAAATGCACCCCAGGTCTTTTACAATCCTAGCAACACCCCTGGCACAATGAACAAAATATGCCCACTCTACGATGCAGCACACTAAGTGTACCACTTACCAAAGGGGCCCAACTTATTATCTGGCCCACTGATATCATAAAATGCCCCTGAAGGTACACATAGCACCTGACTTGGCCTGGAAAGTAGGAGCCGATCGGCAGAAACATCAAAAATGGCCAGAAAAGATAGATTCCTCTTAATCAGATGCGCGGCTAATATCACAAAGCGAGAGAGAGAGAGAGAGAGAAAGAATGGAGGGCTGGACATTGTTTGTTTTTTTATAGGATTTTTAAGGATTTGGTCAAAACATTTTAGATTGTGTTATTTATTTGTCATTTTCAATAAAAGGTACAGGTTTTTAGATTACGTGAGTGGTATTGCTGGACGACTGAATATTAGATATTTGAATATATATTGAAATCTTGAAGTGAAGTCTTAAAGGGGAGTTCCACACAAAAATGTAACTTCCACTTTTCGGAACCCTCCCCCCCTCCGGTGTCACATTTGGCACCTTTCAGGGGGGAGGGGGGTGCAGATACCTGTCTAAGACAGGTATTTGCACCCACTTCCGGCATAGACTCCCATGGGAGTCTATGCCTCTTCCTGTCCCTCCGCGCTGTCTCCTGGGAAACACACAGCTCCCAGGAGATAGCGGGGACCAGTTAAGATGCGCAGCGTGACTCGCGCATGCGCAGTAGGGAACCGGGAAGTGAAGCCGCAACGCTTCACTTCCTGATTTCCTCACCTAGGATGGTGGCGGCAGCTGCCGAGAACCGAGCGGGTTCTCGGCGTCGCCTGCCAACATCGCTGGACCCTGGGACAGGTAAGTGGCCATGTATTAAAAGTCAGCAGCTGCAGTATTTGTAGCTGCTGGCTTTTAATATTTTTTTTTTTAGGTTGATGTAGGTGGACCTCCACTTTAAGCCAGGTTTTTATGATAATAATATCATAAATCACCATAAATCATCAATTGCTATAATACAAAATAATGACATGCACCACACGAATGAAATAAATCAACAAATTGTGTACCACATTGATATAAAAATCAAATAATAACAAATCTCAATGTGAACATAGAGAATCAAAAACCTAAAGGCAATATATTGCAAGCAAAAAACAGTGTCCATTACAATTACATCTTCTAAAGTCCTTGTGCAATATGTGAAGTCATAAACATACAGGTGCCAAAAAAATTTAGACATCCACCTTCCCCAGTGGCACATGCTCACCTTCTTAGATAGACATTTGTATCAAAAGGTCATGCAGAGCATGTCCCCTATAAGGCCAGGACAGGGCTTGCTCCAATGGCATCACCTGATGCAGAGATCTCTCAGTATGATGATGATGAACTCAAAAACGATAAACGGAAATTATAGTGCTCTCTATAACATACAACAGCTTTATTATAAAGATAAAAGTTACATTCACATGTATTTTAAAACAATCAGGCTCATACAGTAACTGCAGGAAAACATCTCTAAATAGCTGGTACAGTACAAACTCTCAGCGTTCATAGAGTGCAATCCCCTCTAGACAGTCCTAGGGAACACCTCCCACATACACAATCTCTTTGTTCCAGAAAAAGGAGATTTAATTTGATTTTCTATGTTCACATTGAGATTTGTTATTGTGTGTTGATTTTTATATTAATGTGATTTATTTCATTCATGTGGTACATGTTGTTGTGTATTATTGTAAATCATGATTTACAGTATACTAGGTGTATGGATATAGAGCAATGGTCTCCAAACTGTAGCCAGGAGGCCAGATGTGACCCTTTGCTTTCCTTTAATCGGCCCTTGGAGCACTTCTTCATCCACTGACACCAACAATGGGGCGTATCCCCGGTCACTGACAGAAACAATGGGGCACTATTCCTCCAACTGACACCAACAATAGGGCACAATTCCTTCCATTGACACCAATAGTGGGGCATAATTCCTTCCATAGATATCAAGGATGTTGCACTTTTCCTCCCACTGACACCAACAATGGGGCACTATAACTCCCACTGTCAACAATGGAAAGGCACAATTCCTTTCACTGACACAAATTATGGGGCACTATTCCTCCAACTGGCACCAACAATGGGGCACTATTCATCCCACTGTCACCAAAGATAGGGCACTCTTTACTTCTACTGGGCACAAGGACATTTTCTACTCCCAATGGCCCTAGTCTGCCCCCCCCCTCAAAGTCTAAAGTCTAAAGGACAGTAAACTGGCCCTTTGTTTAGAAAGTTTGGAGACCTCTATGATTTGAAGCACTAGATAGGATTGATTTATTTACATTTAGTGCAGCATAATTTATATATACACATTTTGTTGGGTGATTTTTTTCACTTCAAATGCCAGCTGCATAGGGTTAGGTGAAGGTTGTAGTGCAAGATGGTGACATAGTTCACCTTGGCAGGATAGAACTTCCTGGATAGAAAGGTACAAGGATGGAGGCACTCAAAGTCAACCAAGAATTGTAAGTATATGGTACCAACTCCAGCTCCTGAGGCGAAAGGCTATTTGGTGCTTGAGCACATTAAAACAGGTGATATGCTGAAGGTCTACAAATGCGTCGACTTTGCCACAAAGACAGTTTTCTACCTTGTTGCTTTTTCAACAAGGCAATAAGTCAACAGAAAAGCAAAAATTTTTTTGAAATTGTATTTTCTATATAGTATGCAATGAAAGTAAAGTCATGTTTTTTTGTTCAACAATTGCTTCACCGTTTAGGAGTGAGCTCATTCTCTGCAACCACGTTACTTTCTTTCTGAGTTACTTAATCAGAGGAAAAGTGTCACGATCAGGGGCCAGGCTCGATGACCAGTCGCTATAGCAGTAGCGCGACTAGTACCGACCAGCAGGATATATACACAGGCAGTCACCCTGGCAGATGATGCGGACTCACCTGAGGTGCGGAGTCTAAATACTAACCAGTGTTCACTAGAGCTCCTAATGGTGGAGATGGTGGAATGGTGCGTGTTAGTACTAGCTTGCGGTCCTCAGGATCACCCCACCAGGTGAGCAAATGCAATAGAGGAAATCCGGACAGCCGCATTCCAGTGAAAAAATTCTTTATTAAATAAAATCAGTCCATACTACAATCAAGGACAGTGGATGAATCAGCTACCACCAGGTGAGCAGGTCGGGGTCTAGTAGTGGATAAGCAGGTAAGGATCAAACAGAAGCATAGTCTGTAAACAAGCCAAAAGGTCACTAATGATTAGCTGCGGGTTGGAATCAGGCAGAAGCGTAGTCGGTGAACAAGCCAAGGGTCGATAACTAGTGGTAGCAAAATATGGACAACAGCAGGAAAGACAAGAGCGAGATACTGGCTGAAGAGAACACAGTAATCTGGTAAACAGGAAGTGCAAAGACATGACTTAAATCAGGAAGTTCATGGGAGGAGCAGAGGGTTCAAGGTTCAGTAGAAGTCAAGGCACATGGCAGGGTTGTCCAGTGGATCAGACAGGGCACTGTCCAGCATCTCAAGTAGCTCAGCAAGAAGCGCCATGCTAGACACCGCAGAAGTTTCATGTTCAAATCTAGGCCCTGACAAAAAGCCACAGGATCCAAATTTGCCAGAAGGAGTCTGGTGGGTGAGAACAGGACCAACTTCCACTACTTGACACAACAGGAAGAAAGGACCATTAACATACAGACTTTGCAGCCAAGGAGCTGAAAAGGTTTGCTTTATTGCATCATGCCTTCAAAAAACGCACTCAGGCTCTGATGACTTGGCTATACTGTTAACTTGCAGCCAAAACAGCTGCGCAGTTAGCCTCTAAAGGCCCGTACACACGATCAGAAAATCATATGATAATATCCAATCAGACAAGCAGGAAAATGTTTCTCATACGATATCAGATTGTGCGATTTTCGTTTACCCAGTACAGTTGTCATTCGAAAATACCATACAAATACACTACAGCACATTACATCACTTCTGAATTTTTGAGAAAAAGAAAATTTGCTGCGCTCAAACCAAAACAAAACAAAATATCACAAAAGCAGCTAACACCACTCCCCTGAGGATGCATATATAACCATTGAGTTGTTCCTGTGGAGTTTATCTCCCAGCCAGGGTTGGAAAAACACAGTTATCTCTGTCTCTGGTGGGTCTGTGAAAGAGGATTCCTTGCCCAATTAGAGGATCTTTCGATGAATAGAAGCTGTGGAACTGGCTCTTCAGACATTTGTTCATTGTGTATATTCTATACACTGGCGGTAAGAGTCAGTCTTATTGGGTTCGGTGACGGTTCTCCTATTTTCCTATCTCATTGGAGGTTTCTGGACTGCAATCTTTTATGTTTTCGATTGTATTTTTTATACATCTGTTCTATTTCCACCATCATCTAGCGCTACACCTATACTTCTGAACTTTTATTCTGTCGTATGAAAATTTTCATCACTTGAGACTAGCAAAAACATTCCTCCGATAGTCTCATCGAGTGTACCAGGCATACGAATCTGGATGTAAACAATGAAGATGTAACTCAGAGCATAAACTTCTGTCTCTTTTTGAAGAGGCCTTTTGTATCAAGTGAGAAAATCAGGATGATGACACAGACAAAGAAAGATGTGTGTGAGAAAAAGTTTAACAAGATGACAGATACACTGCTCAAGCCAAAAAGTCTCAGAAGGTTTGAAAACAAGGGTATTTTCTATGTTTTAACTTCATCTTCCATGTCGTCTTTTATCTAATTTGAACTAGTTTTTTATGCTTCATGGTTATGAGCTTGATTAAGGTTGCAACCCTTTGTAGGTAATCAGACAACTCTGAAATTAAAGGAAGAATGTACTTGTATTTTGGCTGTATATACCATGTTTGATAATGCAAGCTTGGAGACTATTGCCCTTTTCAAGGAAGCAGACTCCAGAATGACAGTTAGATCTTAGATTAAAACTGCTCAGATCTATAATGCAATTGTCCGGGCAATGCAGTATTAGAGTCTCCATTCATCGTTCTACTAGGCAATCTGCCAGGCAAAAGAGCGGTGACTGCAAGGCATATGAGTCATAGATGTAAAGTCTTGAGAAGATATCATGGTAATCAGGAGGTTCCCCATTTGAATGGAAGATATTTACCAAAGGACAGGAGTGTAAAGACAGAGAAAGGTGATATCAGGAATATGGGTTTATCTATAAATCAACAGAAAAACAATAGGCTCTTTGAAGGAACTAAGCTATAAAAAGTAGTGAAATTACTGGAAACCAGTACATAAAAGCCAGTGATTTGATGTAGTTGCCAGGAATATTAGTGAATCCAGCATGCTCTTATCCAGAGATGTTCCTAAAGGATACAAAGACCTTATAGGTGATATTTGTTTCAGTGAAAAGGTAGAGCCAACCCTTGGGCACCCTCTTTTCAGAATCCTAGCTCATGGCAAAAACAATACACAATTATATTCATTACTTTTCTCCCAGATAGAAATCCCCCACTTTGACGCATTTAATTTGTGCATCTGGAGCTGGTCTGAAGTAGTTCCACTTATAAAAAAAAAAAAAAGAGGCACTGGGACTTTAATATATGTTTATACAAGATAGTGAGAGGGCAAAAACATTTGAAGAACCCACCGACTCATGTAGGGCTGCTCACGACACATAAGGCTGCCTCCAGTGGGTACCCCAGCAGGTTACCAGAAAAAAACATGCATATGAGAAAGGAGCGCCAGACCAAAGATAAACACAGGAAAGCCTTACTTTGAGTCCATTCATTGTTCGCAATTTTAACGGAAGGTATGCATAAGCCACTTTTATGTTTTACTCATGTTCCAAATCACTCTTTTTGAAATGTCTTTGAGAGTCAAAAATGGTAGCAGTTTTCTTCTACCTGAGCTTGTAGCAGGGTCTTGTCCACATATGGTTTCTATGGGCATTACTTGGATATATCGTTCAGACAAAGTTTTTTGGTATTCCATATGCAGCATTATTATTATTATATCAGTGTAACATTTAAGGTATCTATTTTTTTTTTTATTGATGATTGTTATATTGGGGTTTTGTTGTACCATTTATAAAATAGTTCTTTTAATCTATGAGTCCCATTTGTAGAAATCTGTGCATCAACCTCTTCGTGCGGAGTGCACGCAAATATGCAGTCTCTCAGCGTCTAGGCCTTGGCACAGAGCGGCCGCATATTTGCACGCAATAGCGTCGATAGAGCTGTGCCGAGAGCGCATACTCCTGGGTCAGTTACTGGTGGCTAACAAAAAGCTTCCATTCTCGCTTGCGATTGGGAACTTTCCGATCATGTGACCACATGACCATAAGCCCCACCCGGCCTCCCGGCATTCTAAAACCCTTAAAGGGCTGGCAGGCGCCGACTCTAATGTCGTGTACACACGGCCGGACTTTTCCGACGGAACGAATCCGTTGGACAATTCGAACATGTGTGGGCTTCATCGGACCTGCAGCAGACCTTTTCTGTCGAAAATATGACGGACTTTAGATTTAGAACATGTTTCAAATCTTTCCGACGTACTCAAGTCCGGTCGAAAAATCAGTTCGTCTGTATGCTAGTCCGACGGACGAAAACTGACGCTAGGGCAGCTATTGGCTACTGGCTATGAACTTCCTTATTCTAGTCCGGTCGTACGTCATCACAGTCAAATCCGTCGGACTTTGGTGTGATTGTGTGTAGACAAGTCTGATTCAACGGAAATCCGTTGAAAAGTCAGACGTGATTCAGTCCGTCGAAAGTCCGGTCGTGTGTACACAGCATAAGGGGTAAATGACAAATTTAATTTTATATTATTTTGTTTGTTTTCATGTGTATTATTTCAGTTACATGTATAATGGTGTAATGGCATCTGCTAATCATGTAGAATCTGATAATAATATTGCCAAAAATGAACCCATTACACATCATCATTTACTATCGGATATTGCTTTTCTTCATTTCTTTGCACATATACATGTAGGTGTAGATGTGTGTATTTTTGAATGCACATACAGTGCCTTGAAAAGAATTCATACCCCTTGAGATTTTTCACATTTTGTCATGTTACAACCAAAAGCGTAAATGTATTTTATTGGGATTTTATGTGATAGACCAACACAAAGTGGCACATAATTGTGAAGTGGAAGAAAATGATAAATGGCTTATGTACAGTATGTCTTTACCAGCTTTGCACATCAGCACACCAGCTTTGCACATCTAGAGTGTGAAATTTTTGCCCATTCTTCTTTGCAAAATAGCTCAAGCTCTGTCAGATTGGAAGGAGAGTGTCTGTGAACAGCAATTTTCAAGTCTTGCTACAGATACTCAATTGGATGGTCTGGACTTCAGCTGGGCCATTCTAACACATGAATATGCTATCTAAACCTTTCCATTGTGACTCTGGCTGTATGTTTAGGGTCATTGTCCTGCTGGAAGGTGAACCTCCGTCCCAGTCTCAAGTAGACTCTAACAGGTTTTCTTCTAAGATTGCCCTGTATTTGGCTCCATCCATTTTCCCATCAACTCTGACCAGCTTCCCTGTCCCTGATGGGGAAAAGCATCCCCACAACAGGATGCTGCCACCACCATGTTTCATGGTGGGGATAATGTGTTCAGGGTGATGTGCAGTGTTAGTTTTCGGCCACACATAGCATTTAACTTTTAGGCCAAAAAGTTAAACTTTGGTCTCATCTGACCAGAGCACCTTCTGCCACATGTTTGCTGTGTCCCCCACATGGCTTCTCGCAAACTGCAAACAGGACTTCTTATGGCTTTCTTTCAACAATGGCTTTCTTCCTGCCACTCTTCCATAGAGGCCAGATTTGCATGACTAATAGTTGTCCTGTGGACAGATTCTCCCACCTGAGCTGTGGATCTCTGCAGCTCCTCCAGAGTTACAATGGGCCTCTTGGCTGCTTCTGTGATGAATGCTCTCCTTGCCCGGCCTGTCAGTTTAGGTAGACGGCCATGTCTTGGTAGGTTTGCAGTTATGCCATACTCTTTACATTTTCATATGATGGACTAAACAGTGCTCCACCACATTTTTATCCCTGGCCTTCATGACGCTGTTTGTTCACTAAGGTTCTTTAACAAACCTGTGAGCGCTTCACAGATTTATACTGAGGTTAAATTACACACAGGTGGACTCTATTTACTAATTAGGTGACTTCTGAAGGCAATTACACTAGATTTTAGTTGGGGTGTCGGAGTAAAGGGGGCTGAATACAAATGCACGCCACAGTTTTCAGATATTTACCGTATTTATCGGCGTATAACACGCACAGGCGTATAACATGCACATTCATTTTAAGAGGGAAGTTTCAGGAAAAAAACTTAAATTTTAAATAAGGAACTTTGAAGTAAAATAAGGGTCAGTGCCCATCTGCAGCCTCACCATTGCCATCAATGCAGCCTGATCAATGCCCATCTGCAGCCTCACAAGTGCCATCAATGCGGCCTCATCAGTCCACATCAGTGCAGCCTCACCATTGCCATCAATGCAGCAGCCTCACCATTGCCATCAGTGCAGCCTGATCGACGCCCATCTGCAGCCCAGAGGGGACAGGGAGGGGGGCGGGACGAGCGCCGACAGATTACATACAGTGAGAATCTCCTATGATAGACAGAACAGTGGTCCAATGGCGGCCCAGGAGACAGGAGTTCCTGTTACAGAGGCCGCCAAGTAAACAGGAGATTCTCACTGTATGTAATCTGACAGTGCTCGTCCTGCCCCCTCTCCCTGTCCCCTCCGAGGCAGCTAAAACTGAAGTATTGGCATATAACACGCACGCACTATTTGCACCCAATTTTCATGGTGAAAAAGTGAGTGTTATACGCCAATAAATACAGTATTTGTTAAACATTTTGAAAGCCATTTATCATTTTCCTTCCACTACACAATTATGTACCACTTTGTGTTGGTCTATCACATAAAATCTAGGAAGCTGGGAAATATCCGAAAATCAGCACATAATATGAAACAGACAAAAAACAAACAAAAAAAAACCCAAAAAACAACAGGTGGTCAGTCCTAAAGTGCTGGCAACACCACAGGAAATCAGGTATGCCAAATCTCTTAGGAGCATTTAGAATGAGCTTGCAGTGCACGCCCATTACCTTTGAGGCTTTTGACAAGCTTTGCCAATTGTCAACACCTGCCAAATGTTGCAGGTAAAATGTAACTCAATGTGAAGTGATACAACTGCTCTGTGAATTTGCTTTTCATGTAAAGAACAGACACTGGTTTTGCTAAATGTTTGAATGTTTTATTAACAGAGAGTGAATGCCTATTTTTAATGCCATGTGAGTGAAGCTTTAGAGCTAGAGAAATGTTTTTATTATCTACTTGATTAGCGTGCCTTTACTAGATAGTAAATTCTAAGATAGAGAATTAAAATCAATGATGGGCTTCAATAAAAACTGAAAATACGGAAAAATAATAAACTACCCAGTGGAATTAGGAACTGAAAATTGGAAGTGGAACTGAAAATTTGAATTAAATGAATATAAGAAATATATGATCCACACTGTATATACTGTAAGTATACAAGGCTTACATTAAAAAGTAATGATAATGTATGCATGGTAATATAGTTAAATTACCATGCATGCATTACTGTGACTTTTTTCAAAGCCTATGCAAAGTGATACTCTACCTACAATAAATCATAAAGTGTATAAAACATTAATTCATATCTCTCAGTATTCATCAGTAATATATTTAGATTAAATACATTTAGAGTACATTTATAAACAATGTATAAACTATTAATTCAAAAGTGTATATACAGTTCCAAATTCAATACAAAGTGCATAACAAGCTCAATTATTTCTCCAAGAAAGATCCACAGATATGTGTTGTCACAAATCCTTCTATACAACTCTGCGCTACTCTACCTTTCAGTAGAAAAAACACTCATGTCTATTATGGAAAGATATACTTTTTATATTCTTAAAGCAGAACCAAAAATGCTATTTAATTTTTAATATTTTAATATTCAAAGTAAACCCACCCATCCATCGTCTCCATGCTTTATTACTGTATGTTGAAAAATCACTTTAAAAAATGGCCTGTGGGCGGGTCCTACTTGCCCAGCACGTGGGATCTCCTCTTCCTTCAGGGTAGGTGCTCACTAATGTCCGGGACCAGGCATGACCACTGGGCCATGTTCATGTAAACTCAACATTAAGGCGGCAGCCGCGGCACCCTGTACTTCATAGTTACATATTTAGTCTGGTTAAAAAAAAAGACACAAGCCCACCTAGTTCATCCAATAAAAGGAAAATATATATATATATAAAACAAAAAAAACAGCAAAGCATGATCCAATTTACTCCAGCAGGATCCTTCCTGATCCCCCAAGAGGTATTCGGCCATTCCCTGGATCAACTTTACCTGTAAATGTTAGTACCCAGTTATATTATGTACATTTAGGGAAGAATCCAGGTCTTGTTAAAGCAACCTACTGAGCTGGACAGAACCAGCTCTTGAGGGAGTCTATTCCATATTTTCACAGCTCTTACTGTGAAGAAACCTTTCCGTATTTGGAGAGTAAATCTATTTTCCTCCAGAAGTTCCTGGGTGTGATGACCTTAAAGTGAATAACTCAACACTAAGTTCACTATATGAACCACTTCTGTATTTATACATGTTGATCATAGCCCCTCTTAATCTCCTCTTCTCAAGAGAGAAAAAAATTCAGATCTTAAAGCTCCTTAACCCCTTCCCGCCGACCGTATGCAGATGTGCGTACTCGGCTTTCGGGGGTTATACCGGGATGATGCCCGCAGCTGCGGTACCGTTGTTTCGAGCGGGCGATCGGCTATCCGTATATAACAACCGATGTGGCTAAAAGCTGCTTGGCTGTTATACCGGAGGAGCGGGAGGGGACCCCCCTCCCGCCACCTCCTGCCGCTCTTACCGGGCCTCCCGTGCGATTGGGAGGCCCGGTGTCCAATCAAGTGCCTCCGGTGGCTGTGGGCGGGCTGGAACGAAGCTGTGGGCGGCTTCGTTCCAGCCTTCTCAATGTAAACGCGGAAGCGACGTCGTGACGTCACTTCCCGTTTTGCTTGGCTGCCAATGGTGCCAAATTAAAAAAAATACACAGTATTCAGAATCGCCGTTTTCGGCGATCTGAATACTTTGAAGTGCAGAGGAGGGATCGGGGGTCTTTTAGACCCCCGATCCCTCCATAAAGAGTACCTGTCACCACCTATTACTGTCACAAGGGATGTTTACATTCCTTGTGACAGCAATAAAAGTAAAAAAAAACATTTTTTTTTTTAAACACAATTTCTAAGTATAAAAATAAATTAAAAAAAAATTTTTTTTTTTTAAAGCGCCCCCGTCCCCGCGAGCTCGCGCAGCGAAGAAAACGCATACGGAAGTCCCGCATATGTAAACGGTGTTCAAATCACACATGTGAGGTATCGCCGCGATCGTCAGAGTGAGAGCAATAATTCTAGCCCTAGACCTCCTCTGTAACTCTAACCTGGTAACCGTAAAAAAAATTTAAAGTGTCGCCTATGGAAATTCATAGCTACCATAGTTTGTCGCCATTCTACGAGTGCGTGCAATTATAAAGCGTGACATGTTTGGTATCTATTTACTCGGCATAACATCATCTTTCACATTATACAAAAAAATTGGGGTAACTTTACTGTTTGGAATTTTTAAAATTCATGGAGGTGTCCCTTTTCCAAAAATTTGCGTTTTAAACACTGCTGCACAAATACCGTGTGATATAAAATATTGCAACAATCTCCATTTTATTCTCTAGATTCTCTGCTAAAAAATATATAGATAATGTTTGGGGGTTCTAAGTAATTTTCTAGCAAAAAATACAGATTTTAACTTGTAAACACCAAATTTCAAAAATAGGCTTAGTCATGAAAGGGTTAAAGTGAACACTGCTAAACTTGTGTCCCATTCCAGCAGTCCAGCATTCCTATCATCTCACTCCCAGTGATAGAATATAGGTTCCACCAAACACACAGCATGAACTGCTTGCGTGCATGTCTTACTTCATTAGCTCTTTCCGTACCTGCAGCTAGGTCCCTGAAATCTCCACGTGCAGGTTCGGTCCCAGTGGCTGGGGCACCTACCGCTAGGTAGGAGAACAGCAAACTGAACCTCTTCATATAACCTGTCACCGTTGCTGGTACTGTCCTCTCGCTGTCTGGCTGCCATCTAATTCCCTTGTATTTGTTGCCTTTAGTAAAAGCTGACAAGATTTTTAAAATGAAATCTGAGGACTTTTTTTTTTTTTACTGGCAAATGGCACAGGACTGCATAATACACAGAGCGCTGGGCACAGGACTGCATAATACACAGAGCGCTGGGCACAGGACTGCATAATACACATGAAAGCCCGCATGGAGTTTGCTAAAAAACACCTGAAGGACTCCAAGATGGTGAGAAATAAGATTCTTTGGTCTGATGAGACCAAGATAGAACTTTTTGGCCTTAACTCTAAGCGGTATGTGTGGAGAAAACCAGGCACTGCTCATCACCTGTCCAATACAGTCCCAACAGTGAAGCATGTTGGTGGCAGCATCATGCTGTGGGGGTGTTTTTCAGCTGCAGGGACAGGACGACTGGTTGCAATCGAGGGAAAGATGAATGCGGCCAAGTATAGGGATATCCTGGACAAAAACTTTCTCCAGAGTGCTCAGGACCTCAGACTAGGCCGAAAGTTTACCTTCCACCAAGACAATGACCCTAAGCACACAGCTAAAATAACAAAGGAGTGGCTTCACAACAACTCCGTGACTGTTCTTGAATGGCCCAGCCAGAGCCCTGACTTAAACCCAATTGAGCATCTTTGGAGAGACCTAAAAATGGCTGTCCACCAACGTTTACCATCCAACCTGACAGAACTGGAGAGGATCTGCAAGGAAGAATGGCAGAGGATCCCCAAATCCAGGTGTGAAAAACTTGTTGCATCTTTCCCATAAAAAGACTCATGGCTGTATTAGATCAAAAGGGTGCTTCTACTAAATACTGAGCAAAGGTGTTATCGAAATTTGGTTGTACGCAAAGCACACAGCCAAATCTCCTGTTTCTAAACATAATAGCAATTTCGTCTAATGAAATAAATGCAATGCATCTCACCTTTTGATCGTATCCATCCTCTGGTGTGTGCCCCAGCCATCCAACAAGACAAAACACATGGTTCTTACATTCCCATCTCAGCAAGACTGGCCTTTACAGCTCTGTCTGCCTCCTTTATTCAAAAGACCACAAAAGCAATCACAAACAGGAAGCCCTGGCCCCAACAGCCAATCGTTTCCTTCACAGGGTGTGACCTCACAGGATGTAAGTGACCATATAAGGATTTAACAACAGAATACAAAACAACCAATGAACAATGACTACAGGACATGATACAATATACTAAATGACGATGACTAAAGTTCCTTGTGCATGGATGGGAGATTATCTGCAGATGTAGATCATGGCACCCCAAACATGTTGATCAGGCATACCAGGGGTGACAAGAGCAAAACACCTTTAAACCGATAATGTCTTTGCAGAGCTAACGCATCCCCACCAGACGATCGTTCTGTGCATTGCACAGGGGCCCTTTTGCTGGCGGACATGTCCTCTCTCCGCAAACACTTCTCTCCAAACACCAGGAAGTTTTCCACTACCTAACAGGTCTCAGCCAGCGTCGGTCTGCCCCAGTCAGTTCTTTAGAACGGGCTGTGGTTGAACACACACTGGGAGACTTATGACAACACATTAATATAAAATTTTCCACAACAGTCCCTCCTCTTGTCATATGATCCCATGTGTCCCTCGATGAATCCTGATCTTCTTCTTAGTCCATAAAAAGTAAAACACGGCTTGACATGTAGACTCTGTTGGAGATGACGTGGTGAGCTGTAGTAGTCGCCGGTCGGTCTGGGGTCCTCTGTGTCTTGTACGTGGGTCGGGCTTCGGGGCATCTCATCAGGGAAGATGTGGTCATCCGCTCAGGCTCTGGTCACGCGTCCAATCAGGCAACAGGAGCACCTCATCATGGCATATAGAAGGAATAGAAACAAAAACAACATGAGTATATATACCCCTACTTCCTTCACTATGATCCGCTGCAAGATAAAAATTAAATCTCCAACGATTCCCAAACCCTTAAAAAGGATTCCAACTTTCACTATCTATAGCTCTGGCTTTGCCTTGTAGGGATCTAAACCTTATCCATATGGGCCTGAACTTTGTCACTACTATCCCTGATCCAGATATAACAATCTTTACTTATGAATTCCCAGAAACCCTTGGAATGTGGGAACTTCCTTGTAGCTTCAACAGTTACATGAAACATCCCATCCTCAATGGAAGAGGAATTGTTCAAGCGTTTCATAAGCTCAAGCCCCCACCGTGTACAAGCAATTCCCTTCCATCTGTCCCTGCCATTCTTACCTTCTCTCGCGCCATCAGATCCTCACGATCGGCCGCGACATAAGATGCTGGGACGAGTTTCACCAGCACACATGAACCTCTTGCCTTACGGGGAATTACCTTATAAAGCTGTAGATCCGCATTAATACCAAACTTCAGTTGTAGCACACTTGTGGGCTACCTAGTTATCCCAATACCAAAGCTGGCAAGAACCAGAGCTATTGTTAAAATTATAATTAATTTTACCCTCTATAAATGTTCTGTTAAATTCTTTTGACAGGTGTCTGTTTGGATTTTACTAGTCTGTCAAAACTCCTCACACCAATATGAACGTCACGTAGCATGTACTGCTGGGACACTAGTAGACCCAACCATGTGTCCTGTTCTCTTTCTTAGCCAGTTGGGATGCTTTTCATCATTACCCTTGCCAAAATTTATTAAACAAAAAAATATAAATGAACAAAGATACTCCTCTACTCTTTTGTGGTTGATCAGCTTCTTGCAGTGGCTGGCGTGGTCTCATCCCTCAAGCTTCTTTACAATGACCCAGTCACCTGGTTGGAAAGAATGTAAACGGGTTATTGTGTCAGGGTCCAGGATGGACTCGTGAACCCTGTGGTGGACCTTTTGAAGTTCATGTTACAGTGATTGCACCCACCCCATCAGCTGAGAATGTAGGTGACAGCTAATGAGGAAAGTACAACTCTGTTTTTTGGTTGACCTTCAAACAAACCTCATATGACAATAACCCAGACATCGGGACTGTGGTCACTGCATAACCTGTGCGTGGCTTACCATCCGGGGTGTAATACCTGGAACCAGTGACAAAAAGGTTCTTAGCATCTGGGACGGGAGCCTCCTTCACCAGACTGCTGCTTGCTTGCTGATTCAAATTCCATCAAAGAAAGACAGTCTTGGCACAAACTTGGTTAGAATTAGAGCGGTTAGTATTGTTGGTTTGAAAATGTGTTATTCTCACCACTCTCATCCCCCCTTTTCTTCCCTCCTCATTACAAACTGGAGGAAGACATGCAGGGTTTGGAATGGTGCAGAATAAAACAGTGAAATAGCCTATGATACTTTTACCTTCTTATACACCTGTACACACACTTCCAGAAACTGGACCTGAAAAGATACTTATAAACAAAGGTTATTACTCTATCCTTCAAAGAAAGGTAAACAATACAACATTCATGTACATTGGTAAATTGTCACCGACATTCCACAAAACCGATAATAACTAAACCCTCTGTAAATCTTACTTTCACGGTTTTTTTTTTGTTTTTTTTTTTTTCCTAAAATACAACAGCCGCGACACGCAAGAGGGCTGTCACGGAAGGTTCAAACATCTTGTTACCACATACAAACATTGAAACAAAGACAAACATTTTGGTACAAATGTGGGGGAGATATTTCATAGTTCCCAAAAAACGAAAATGAAAAATAAAAACGACCAGATGGAATGCTGCCTTCACTCTTTTAGCAATAGAAAAAGAATACAATTTGAAAAGCACGAGAGCATTTCAAAATCTTTGCATGGACCAGCCACACAAAGTTCAAAAACAGGCCTGTGTATTTTTAATCACACAAATGTGTACTACGCATCCCTCAACTCACTCAACATTACAGATTTCTGAAGCCACAGTTGCGCAACATCAACTCCAGAGGGATACCCAAAATAGTATCCTTGGACCACCTATGTCAATCTTTCTGGGGTTTAATGGCCTTTTCCTCAGAACTCAGATTTCATGTATTATGTAGCTGTCTGACTGGGGTGCATGGACGACCTATTGCCCATGACGATTCAAATCGCTTATGACGGTCCCTGCGTCCAGGGCACCCTTGCACTAGTTTTCGGATCAGTACTGCTTAGTGACTATTTTTACAGTACTGGCACCCGGCGTTCTCCGATTATTTTACACGGCCTCCCGGTGTGCTAGCGTACTAATCCTCACATTTATATGCTCTACAACCGGTTATCGGCAGCCCTATAAATGTGTTGTCAGACAAACTACAAAGCACCATGAAATCCTCCACTATTCAAAACAAAAACAAACTTATGGCTTCTATCTGTACCTAGATATTACAATAACTTGGATGCCTCCTGTTTGCTCTCTACCCAAAACCGTATTACAGTATAAACCTTCATTTAAAAATAAAAATGATTTTGTCCTTCCAAACACAAGTCAAAAGACCCCAAGCCCCTCCCACCAACTTCCTGTTGCACACCTGAGTAGGAAGAGGGAGGGGGAGGGGAAGCCTCAAATAGCTTCATATTTTGTCTATCAAAACATTAGAAAAATCTATGGCTAACATCAACAGATAAAAACTTTTTGTCCCGGAGTGGGTGGAATAAGCCCCCATATTGCAAATGGGAGGGAATCCCCCTTGACTCACATATCCCCTAGGAAAACCAAAAGTTTTGACCGAAATACCACACAACAGTGTAACGAAAGCCAAAAACTGAAACTCCTGCAAAAAGATGGCTGAAGGAGTTCTTTTCCCTTCCACTGCAGCCACAAACAAAATGGTGCCATTAACACATGAAATTTAGTTGTTGATCCCGCCAAAATCGAGATTTCTTCAATAGAAACATAAACTTCTTTAAAACAACTGGTATAAAAACCTAAATGATTCTACTGGAAATGGAATTCAGTACAAAACCAGAGATATTTCGCTCGAGACTAAAATCAGCAGAAACAAAAAGGCAGTTGCAGCAATTGAAAATCGGTCCACGGCAAAATGGTGAATGAAACCCGGACTACAGAAAAATGGCCGACATTAACAAATGACAAGACACAAAGTTACATAAAACGTCTTAAACAATACACTCGTCGCAAATACAACACAATATTTGACTCAGAGTTAGAACTCCCCCCATGTTATTACCTAGAAACCTGAGACCCCCACAGGGTGTAAACGGCTCCTATTGTGATGTCCCAACAATGCATGGGCACTTGAATATGCGACAGGCATTTCAACTTAAAACCAATATTCAACACAGAAAATGCAATAGTTTCCTTGAAAAGTATGTAAACAGTACAAAAATAGAATTCACAAAATGGTGCCTAAAAGCCAGATTGTAGCTTAAAGCACATGGCTTTGCACACACAAATGAATACACAATGGAGCAGCTCCAGGGGGAGCTCACAGGTCTTCAAAATGGCCGCCGATGCACATGGTGACCACAACAAAAGCCAGACCACAACAAAATGGCGCATTTTCCCGCCAAAACTGACCAAGATGGATAAACATTTCAAAGTTCACACACAAAGGAAAAGAAAATGGCCGACCGTAGTCACATGGTAGACAACAACAAGAGAACAAAAGGAAGTAGCAGACAAAAAACATTTTCCTGCCAAAACCAAAAATGTCTCCCCAAAAACTTACACATTTGAGATACTAAATGAACGCTTAGACAAACATTTAAAAGTGTTAAAGTTACAAAAAGCACAACTTCGCAACACATACTATCCAATGAAACAACCAAGCCACATAACCCACAATTACACGGCTGTAACATACACTCAGACTCAGTTCACATCAGCTTTCACAGGAACCAAAACATTGAAAGATACAGACAGTGAATGCTTGCAATGTCTGTTCAGAACATTATAGTTCCCTTCCCCCAGGGCGTAGACCCTTTCAATACAAAAACAACAATGCCTGCCCCTTCACTAAACTCATCTTTACAAACAGGTTAAGCTACTTACAAAACTACTCCACACACACATTGCAGGCTGCAAATAATATCAATTCATACATTTCTATTTCAAACATCTGCATTATTACACAGCATCACACACACACACAGGCACAGTCTCCTTACACAAAGATTCGAAATACAAATCACACACACATACACACACACACACAAGCAGGCACACACCAGACATACGACCAAACTTCCAGCATTATTTCAAAAGACGAAAAATTTGTTCTTTTTGCGAAGCAGACCCTCCCCAGCACATTTTAATGATCCGATTCTGAAGGAGGTTCTGTTCACTCCTACGTTCTGGCTCGCCATGCTGTTAGCGAAATTTGGTTGTACGCAAAGCACACAGCCAAATCTCCTGTTTCTAAACATAATAGCAATTTCGTCTAATGAAATAAATGCAATGCATCTCACCTTTTGATCGTATCCATCCTCTGGTGTGTGCCCCAGCCATCCAACAAGACAAAACACATGGTTCTTACATTCCCATCTCAGCAAGACTGGCCTTTACAGCTCTGTCTGCCTCCTTTATTCAAAAGACCACAAAAGCAATCACAAACAGGAAGCCCTGGCCCCAACAGCCAATCGTTTCCTTCACAGGGTGTGACCTCACAGGATGTAAGTGACCATATAAGGATTTAACAACAGAATACAAAACAACCAATGAACAATGACTACAGGACATGATACAATATACTAAATGACGATGACTAAAGTTCCTTGTGCATGGATGGGAGATTATCTGCAGATGTAGATCATGGCACCCCAAACATGTTGATCAGGCATACCAGGGGTGACAAGAGCAAAACACCTCTAAACCGATAATGTCTTTGCAGAGCGAACGCATCCCCACCAGACGATCGTTCTGTGCATTGCACAGGGGCCCTTTTGCTGGCGGACATGTCCTCTCTCCGCAAACACTTCTCTCCAAACACCAGGAAGTTTTCCACTACCTAACAGGTCTCAGCCAGCATCGGTCTGCCCCAGTCAGTTCTTTAGAACGGGCTGTGGTTGAACACACACTGGGAGACTTATGACAACACATTAATATAAAATTTTCCACAACAAAGGGTCTGAATACTTAAGACTCTGTGATATTTCAGTTTTTCTTTTTTAATAAATCTGCAAAAATGTCAACAATTCTGTGTTTTTCTGTCAATATGGGGTGCTGTGTGTACATTAATGAGGAAAAAAATGAACTTAAATGATTTTAGCAAATGGCTGCAGTATAACACATAGTGAAAAATTTAAGGGGGTCTGAATACTTTCCGTCCCCACTGTATATAGCAGTATTTATTTTGCTTGCTTTTAGAAATGATCTGGTAGTAAAGATATGGATGATGTAACAATCCATATCCAAAAATTCAAAAAGAACAACAGATTGCAAAAGATATAGGACAAACCCCCAAAAATGTTTCAAATATATTAATAGTAAAAAGGTCAGATCTGAGCATGTAGGCCCTTTACAAAATAAACTAGAATGGGTGACTTTGACAAAGATAAGACAAATTTATTAAATACCTTCTTCAACTCTGTGTGACGATCAGGAATCAGGCTCGAAGGCCAGTTGCTATAGCAGTAGCACGACTACCACCAACCAGCAGGATAGGTGCACAGGCAGTCACCCTGGCGGATAATGCTGGCTCACCTGAGGTGCAGAGTCTAAGTACTAGCCGGTGTTCACCAGAGCTCCTGATGGTGGAGATGGATTTTGCTGCATGTTACTACCAGGTCGCGGTCCCCAGGATCTCCCCACCAGGAGGTGAGCAAGCCGGGGTCCAGTAGTGGATAAGAAGGTAAGGATCAAACAGAAGCATAGTCAGTAAACAAGCCAAAGGTCAGTAATGGGTAGTTGCAGGTTGGAATCAGGCAGAGGTGTAGTTGAGGAACAAACCAAGGGTCGATAATGAGTGGTAGCAAAATGTGGACGACAGCAGGGAAGACGAGAGCAAGATACTGACTGAAGGGAGCACAATAATCTGGCAAACAGGAAGTGCAGAGACATGGCTTAAATGAGGAAGTTCATGGGAGGAGCAAAGAGTTCAAGGTTCAGCAAAAGAGTCATTGTCAGACACTGCAGGTCCCAGGTTCAAGTCCAGGACCTGACACTCTGTGTATACAAAGGAGCATGGGGGAGCTCATGTCCATAATGGTGATGATATTTACACAGCCCCAAATGATCCACAATGGTTCAAAATTGATATGGTCCAGAAATATTTAGACTGAATAAAGCACCTGGACCAGATGGCATACACCCATGGATCCTTAAAGAACTGAGCTTAGTCATTTCAAAACCATTGCTACAAATTTTTAGGGACTCTTTAATGACTGGAATAGTACCACTGGATTGGCGTAAAGCCAATGTGATGCTTATATTTAAATTGGATCAAAGTCTTTACCAAGTAACTATAGACCTGTTAGTTTAACTTCTATAGTTGGGAAGATACTGGAGAGTTTAATAAAAGACCACATAGATGAGTTCTTGCTGGAAAAAATATTTTAACCCCTTCCCGACCAGCCGCAGCAGTTATACTGCAGCAGGTTGGCTCCCCTGGGCGAACCGTCATAGCTATATGTCGGCTCACCTTTTGACCACCAGGGGGTGTGCGCACCCGTGGTGTGACACTGGTGCCGATGCGCGTGCCTGGCTGTCACGATGACCGCTGGGCATCCGGGATCGCTCCACAAAGAGTCAGTGTAATCTGACAGATCTCCGTGCTGTCAAGGGTGAGGAGAGCAATCTGTTGTTCATACTAAGTATGAACAACGATCGGTCTCCTCACCCAGGCAGTCCAATCGCCCCCTACTGTTAACCCCTTCACTGCCAGTGACATTTATACAGTAATCAGTGCATTTTTATAGCACTGATCGCTGTATAAATGCTCTATGGTCCCAAAAATGTGTCAAAAGTGTCCGATCTGTCCGCAATAATGTTGCAGTCTTGATAAAAATTGCTGATCACCGCCATTACTAGTAAAAAAAAATAATAATAATAAAAATGCCATAAATCTTTCCCCTATTTTGTAGACGATATAACTTTTGCGCAAACCAATCAATATACGCTTATTGAGATTTTTATTACCAAAAATATGTAGAAGAATACATATCGGCCTAAACTGAGAAAAAGATTTGTTTGTTTTTTTTAAATTGGGGATATTTATTATAGCAAAAAGTACAAAATTACAGTATGGGGGTGATTTACTAAGATGAAGGCACTGCACCAGTTCATACATTAATTGGTGCGCCGGAAAGTAATTAATTTAACGTGCGAACCGGTGCACATTGAAACGCAAATAACGATAATAAATACCCACATATGTAAACTGCAACTGTCGCTAGGGTAACTGTGGTTTTCTCATTGATAATAGCACACGCCCAATACAATTGGTTAATTTAATCTCATTGGATATGTCTTGTTAGGCAATTAGTAGGTGTACTTAATTAATTAACCCCTTTGATGCTAATCTCATTCCTATCACTTCTAATATATCTTTGAAATGTGTTTTTTCTTTTTTACCCAAATCTTTCAATACATTACAAAAGAACAGAGAAGTGTTTCTAAACCCAATAAATTAATATTTTCAGATCTTGATCTTTAAAGGTGACCATACATTGCAGTCAGTTAGATCTTAAATAAATTAGATTTAGTGCAAGAGCCTGTTTGATTTCCTAAATTTTGAATTCATTGTTCAAGGGCGTCTTCCTATTACCTATTTTGCCTAAATATTGAGTTGTACAAAGATTGGCCAATCAGATTGCATAGTGCATGACCATCTTAAGTGCCAAATTTGGAATGTAGATGTGCCATGACCCACTTGTATTTTCCTAATGATATTTCTTGGACATTATACAAGGCACATGAAAAAACACCTTTTTTCAAGACATGCTAGAGTGATCTGGAATCTTCAAACTACCAGCTGTTGCGAAACTACACATCCCATAAGGCATTGTAAAACTCTGACATTCACAGACATGACTAGGCATGATGGGAATTGTAGTTCCTGTAGAACTGGAGGGCCATAGTTTGAAAACCCTGTGCTAGACCATTATTATGTCTCCATATGCATCTAGCTGCAGGAACCCAATATTTGTGGAAATTAATAGTAAAGCAGATGCAGATTTCCAGAACTGGACTAACAAATGTTTATAGTGAAAGGCGACTGGTATTTTCTTTTTTTTTCCTTTTTTTTACATATAACTCTTTATTCTGAGATTTTTTCAAATATAAACAATCATGTAGAAAAAGAAGACAAACAAAGAAATAAACCTATTACAAAACCAACTTCGCTAAGCATATACATCGAATAGGCCAACATTGACACTTTATAAACTAAAGATATAAACTAGAGATAGGAGATGAATGCAGAATATAAATTAATACGCCACCTTAATGCAAATTCACTTCGAATCAAATAATAACCTCCAAAATATGTTGATATGCATTGATTATTGCAATTGTTAACCTATATGCTTAAACCTTAACTCAACTACTTTAAAATGAGAAACCTTTCTCCTGACCCCATCAATGAGGGTCCAGGGACAAAATCTACTAAAAAAGGAGAAAAGGAGAAGAAAAAAAAAAGAAAAAAAAGGAAGAGAAAAAAGAAGGATAAAATAAAACTAACTCAAACTCAGAACCTTCGCTGCCTCCCCCCCTCACCCCCTCCCAGAGTTCCCCCATCAGGGCCCAGCTCATCCTTATGAATCCACCCTCCCAACCTATACGGAAATGCAATCAACATATTGAGGGGTGCCCGAAAAGGTCATCCATGGCCGCCAGGTATCCCTACACTCCTCTCTACCATAGAGAGACGCTGTCAAAAATTCCATTGTCCTAATTTCGTCTATCCTAGAAAACCAGTGTTTCAGAGAAGGTGTAGTCGAGGACTTCCGCATGTCTGGAATACAAGCCTGGGCAGCATTCAGCATTTGCGCTAACAATGTCTTTCTATAATGGTAGAGGGGTTGTTAATTTAAATGCAAGAGATAGCCCAAAGGTCCGAACCAAAGTCAACAAGTGTGAATTTTTTTAATCATCTCCCCCACATCCTTCCAGAATGCTGTACTTAAAGGGCACTGCCAAAAAATGTGTAGTAATGTCCCAGTCTCTTTATTACATCGCCAGCATAGCTTAGAAATTTGCGGGTAGAATTTGTTTATTAAGGCAGGAATCCTATACCACCTAACCAATAGCTTATAACCCTGTTCTTGAAAGCGGCTTGCTATGAAGGATTTATGAGCCAATAGAATAATCCTGTTAATTTGCGATCTTGTAAAAAAGATCTGGAGGTCCTCTTCCCAGCATTGTATATATGCAGGAATCTGGCCTTCTGGAGGCTGAATAATCTGTTTATACAAAAGTGACAACATGTGTGGTACATGTTCCCCCTCTGCACATAAACGCTCAAAGGGTGTCAGTGGCCTTACGTATAATTCCACATCTGTTATAGACCTTAAAAAGTGTGACAATTGAAAGGCAGACCATGGGCTCAAGGGAGGCTGGGAAAGAGTGGAAATGTCTTGCGTTGACATCCAACCCTGTTGGGTAACAAAATGCCTGCATCTGGTTCTACCTATTCATATCAATCCCCAAAGCTGTTTATTATCAAGCCCAGGCATGAAGTCTGGATTCTGGATCACTGGTGTTAATGGGGATGGGAAGGGAGAGAGGCCTTTTGTTGAAAATATGTGAGTCAGAACTGCAAAAGTGGCCCCAATTGTAGGATGCCTCTTCAACCTCTGATAGTATTTATGAGCGACCCATGGAAGTACAGACAGAGCAATCGGTGAAGCATGTTCCACTTGTACCCACAGTTTAGTCTGTGAAGAGGTGCACCATGACACTACTCTGGACAAATGTAAGGCCCGATAGTAAGAGATCAGATCAGGCAGACCAATCCCCCCCTCCCCCCGTGATTCAGGCAAAACCAACAGCGAATAGCAAAGTCTACCAACCTTGCTGCTCCAGAGAAATTTAGTTAACAGTGTCCGGCACAAGAGAAATAAAGCTTGAGGTAGTTTAATAGGAATCGCTCGCATTAAATATAGGATCTGAGGAAGCAGAGTCATCTTAAATGCATTACACCTCTCAAACCACATGAGGGTAAGGGTCTGCCATAGTTGAAAATATGATTGCATTTTCAATAATAATGGGCAGAAGTTTGTCCCATATAGTAGGGCCGTATTCGGAGGCAGTTTGACCCCCAAGTATTTCAAAAAGGTCTGAACCCATTTAAACAGGTATACACCTTGTAGGTTAACAATACACTTCTTGGAAAGGATGACACTCATCGCTCCACATTTAGCGTCATTTATAGAAAAATTAGAAAGATCCTCATACTGAGCTAGACATTGAAGTAAACGAGGTAATGAAACCTCCGGACTGGTAAGAAAAAATAAGAGGTCATCTGCATATGCGGCAATTTTATACTCCGTATTTGAAACCTGAAGACCACTGATCAGGGGGATCTGATCTAATTTTGCAGAGAAAGGGTTCTAAGGTTAAGACAAACACTAATTAAAGAAAGAGGACAACCCTGTCTCGTCCCATTAGACAAAGAGAAATATTCTGAACGGGCCCCATTGACCAGCACAGCCGCAGTAGGACCAGTATATAATGCCTGAATCCATGACAGCATTCGCTCCCCCAGGCCGATATGTCTAAGAATAAATTGAAGATATTGCCAATCCACCCAATCAAATACCTTTTCAGCATCTGTTGATAAAAGGAGAAGGGGCCGGTTCTCTGAATGAGCAATATGAATCAAGTCTATCGCCCTTACAGTGTTGTCCCTGACCTCTCTCTGTGGGATAAAACCTGCCTGGTCTGCGTGAATAAGATGAGGAAAGTGTGGCAATAACCTATTCGCTAGGATTTTTGAGAATAATTTTAAGTCAACATTTAAAAGAGCTATAGGCCGATAGTTCCCACATTGAGTAAGATCTTTATTCTGCTTGGGAATCACAATAATGTGGGCCCTGAAATCATCCTCTGTTAGCTTACCATTAACTGAGATGGAGTTGTAAGCAAGTAGGAAGTAAGGAGAGAGAACGTCCTCTAATGTTTTATAGTATATAAGATTTAACCCATCGGGACCGGGGGCTTTACCTGGTTTAGAGGATTCTATCGCCAAGGCCAGTTCTTTATTTGTTATAGGGGCCTCCATCCCTGCAATTACCTCCGGCGGAAGTAGGGGCAAACCTGATGCTGTCAAAAAGGAGGAAATCAAATCTGCCCGGGTAGAGCCTTGCTGGGTTTGGGTATTTTGCAGATTATAAAGCCTCCAATAAAAATTCCTGAGCTATAGCCGCAGAATATGACAGCTTAATGCCGGAATGGGCCGTGATTTGGGTGATATGTGATTTTGTTTGTGATCCTTTCAGTGCCCTAGCTAATAGAACACCCGGTTTATTTCCATACTCGTATATAGACTGTTTATATCGACTCAATTTCTCCCTTACTTCTGAATTCACAATTTGATTATACTGCTGACGTAGGGAGAATAATTCTTCTCGTGTCTACTTAGCAAGTGTTTTTTTGTGAATGGACTCAAGTTTACCAATCCTCACGAGTAACATCTTAGTTTCCAACCGCCTTTATTTTTTTATCCTGGCTCCGTGTTTAAGAAAGATTCCTCTTATAAAGCATTTATGGGCCTCCTACAATACAGTTGGAGATGTATTAGGTTGGTCATTCTGGCTAAAATATTCTGCTAAACCCAACCCAACTACTATGACTGTAGAACCTCAGTCATAGTAGTTGGGTCATAGTAGTTGGGTCCTTTAACAGTGGGTCCTTTAACAGTGTATCATTAAGCCTCCAAGACAGGGTCCTTGTAGCCACTATATTTAGATCTATATTTAAGTGAGCTGTTCTATGGTCAGCAAGCAAAAGTGGATCTATCGAAGTTGCTCGAACTCTGACCAGCTCTTTTTGTGGAAGAAAAAAAAAAATCAATTCTTTAATATGATGAATGAACTGAAGAAAAAAAAAGTATAGTCTCTGACATTGGGATGTTGTAAACGCCATACATCTACCAGTTGAAGAAGATTTAAATAAGAGAATGATAGATGAGATACACCCCTTAAGACATCTAGGAGTGGATCATATGCAAAATTAAAATCTCCTCCTAAAATCAATACCCCATCCCTAGACTGGTGTTTTCAATTAACTAGTTGCCGCCCGCACACCGTCAAATGACAGCGGGGCAGTGCGGCTCTCGTTCTGGGATGGAGTCATATGACGCCATCCCAGATTGGCCACTTTTGATTGCCCACAGGGGCGCGCAGTGTGGCTATTGCGACCACAACGTGTTGTTAGGCCACAGCGCGACCCCGATCTCTGCATAGAGCCGGTCATATGTAAACACAGAGATGCCAGAAATCGCCGCTCCTCGCCTCACACTGACAGAGTGTTTGGTGAGGAGAGCCGATCAGCGGCATCTCCTTACAGGAGACATCTACACATGTAATCAGGGCACTGATCATCAGTGCCCTGATTACAATAGCAACACCAGTGCCACAAATCAGTGCCAGCGATGAGTGCCCACCAGTGCCAGCAATCAGTGCCCACCACTGTCAGCAATCAGTGCCCACTACTGCCCACAAGTGCCACTAATCAGTGCCCATTAGTGATGCCAGTCCATGCTGGCTATCAGTCCCGCCTATCAGTGCTGCCCATCAATGCCCATCACTGATGTCCATCAATACCCACCAGTGTCGCCCATAATTACCAATCAGTGCCCACCAGTGCCACCTATCAGTGCCCATCGGTGCCACCTAACAGTGCCCATCAGTGCCCCTATTAGTGCTCATCAGTGCCACATATCAGTGCCACCTATCAGTGCCGATAAGTGCTGCATATTAGTGCCTCCTAATCAGTGCCACCTAATCAGTGCCCATAAGTGCCACCTCATCAATGCCCACCAGTTCAGCCTATCAGTGCCCATCAGTGCCGCCTCATCAGCGCACATCAGTAAAGGAGAAAAATTACTTAATTACAAAATTTACTGACAGAAACTAAGTAAAAAAAGGTTTTTTTTTTCAAATTTTTGGGTCTTTTTTATTTTTTTGTAAAAAACAAAAAAAACAGCAGTGATTAAATACCACCAAAAGAAAGCTCTATTTGTGTGAAGAAAAATTATAAAAATCTCATCTGGGTACAGTGATGGATGGCTGCGCAATTGTCATTCAAAGTGCGACAGCGCTGAAAGCTGAAAAATGGTCTGGGCAGCAAGGGGGTGCAAGTGTCTTGTAGGAAAGTGATTAAACAAGGTCTAAATGAGCCATTGACATGCATCACAGTTGAACTTAGGAACGTGTCTTTGCAAACTTAAACTACATGAAATCCTTCCTTATTTTTGCTTGGGGATAGAGTGCAGAGGGATTAGAAGTCTTGTCAGTTTTTGGGGATGCCTGCATCCCTGATAGGGTGAAGACACCTCCAAAATTTTGACAGTTTCTCCTTCAAATTTATTCACTTCCTGTCGCATAGCCAAACAGGAAGTGAGGGTAAAACCCTACCAATGTCTTTCCTTGGGGACACACAGGTCAATCTAACTAGTGTCCCAACTAGGCAAATTACACTCTAGCATTTTGTTGTGTACACCCCAAATTATTAGGTATCTTGGACTTTGGGGTTTATTTACTAAAGGCAAATCCACTTTGCACTACAAGTGCACTTGGAAGTGCAGTTGCTGGAGATCATTGGGGGACATGCAAGGAAAATAAAAAAACAACATCTTTGCTTCTACATGATTGGATGATAAAATCACCAGTGCTTCCCTTCAGATTTACAGTGAGTACACTTGTATTGCAGAGTGGATTTCCCTTTAATAAACCCCAAAATACCTAATAATTTGAGGTGTACACAACAAAATGCTAGAGTGCAATTTGACTAATGGGGACACTAGATTTTAGCTCAGTGCTCTAAATCGGTGGTTCTCAAACCTGGCCTCAGGTACCCCCAATAGGCCATGTTTTCAGATTTACCTTCATCTTGCACAGGTGCTTTAAATCAGAGTCAATGGCTTGGTATTTTGGATAGCTATTTAGCTAAGATAAATTCCCAAAACATGTCCTGTCAGGGGTACTTGAGGACTGAGGCTGAGAACCACTGCACTAAAATGGAAAATTGAATACTTCCCTCTCTGTAATTTTCCTTTCCTGCTGCCTATCCATGGCAGCATACGCATACATATACTACCATGAAGGCACCAGGAAAGTAGCTTTTAGACAAATCACACCTTTTTTTTGTTTTGCCATGCCAATCAGCCTAGTTAAGCTGCAGCTGGGAAATCTGTTGCATGAAAAATTAACAAAACACATAAAACATAAAAATTTGCTACAAATTTTATTGGTCAACAAAACAGGACTTGGAAAAAAGCAAGGAAAGCAAAAAAACACATATATGTTAATTTGAGATACTAACAGAATATGGTTTTAAGGTCTGACCATTTTGCAAAGGAAATTAAACAGGAGTTAAAAGGACTATGCCCACAAACAGACATCTATTAAGGATTTAAACATTAGTCACAACATCTTGAGGAAGATTTTGAAAAATAATGCAGCACAGACAATTAAATCAAAGTGAAACAACCTACAAACGACACACATTGACAACATCAAAAATATTTCAGGGGAAAATATCCCCCCACCCAAAAAATACAATAAACCAAAGTAAAAAAAACTTGCTTTAGAACACATCTGTTTTGCAAAGACATAAACAAAATACAAAGAGAAAATACACGTGTTACAAACTCTATAAGGACACCCAAATGTAAAACACACACTTTATATAACATAGGTTTGCGTTAGAGCTGCGCGATTAATCGTCAAGAATCGTTATCGCAATTTTTTCCCGTTACGATCTTGATAAAAGTGTTTCACGATTCTTGCTATGCAAAGAATTCTCTCTGCTCTTCTGAAGCCACAGCCATCAAAAGAAAGGAAGAAAAAAACGGCAGTCTGCCAAGAATCACGACATTCTTTAGCAGTTTAACTTAAGTATAAACATTGTAACAATTTGTCAATGGTCTAGACTTTGTGTGTAATAAAGAAAGTTTAACCATTTAAACACTAAACCTTTTTCTGACATTTGTTGCTTTTAATTTAAAATCTTTTTTTTTTGCTAGAAAATTACTTAGAACCCCCAAACATTATATATATTTTTTTAGTAGAGACCCTAGAGAATAAAATGGTGGTTGTTGCAACATTTTTATGTCACACTATATTTGTGCAGTGGTCTTTCAAATGCAATTTTTTTGGAAAAAATTATTTTAATGAATTTAAAAAAAAACAAAACTAACCAGTAAAGTTAGCTTATTTTTTATGTATAATGTGAAAGATTTTACGTTGCGAATCGTGAGAGAATCATGATCTTTTTATTCTAAGCAAAAAAATTGAGATTCTCATTTTGGCCAGAATCGTGCAGCTCTATGCTAATGAGGCAATTGAAAATACATGCACAGTCCATGAAATATACAAAATGCAAGTTCACTCAATGTAGAGAGAGAACTTCAAAGTGGGTACACCTGTTAAGGATGTCCTTAAATTACTAACCCAAAAAACACTCTCTGAGCATGACCAGAACAACCCAAATGCAGCTAGCACAAAATAAGCCACCTCCCTGTCCAAAATTAAGCACATCATCCAGCATGCTCAAAATTACAGATGGGACAAAGACCCCCCCAGTCCAGGGAGGCAAAGAAAGAGCCTAACGAGCAAAAGTTATACAACAAATACCATTGCAGTCTATGGGAACTGACTTGTTAATTTTGCCAGTCCCCATTTGGCTGGCTTATCTTCTAGTTATTGGCCTTAAAATGGGTATGGGGGCCCAGGTCCCACCCTAAGGAACATATATCAATGTCAACAATTTGGACAACCCCAAAAACAAAACAAGGAAAAGTACCTTGTGCCTTTAAAAATGCAAAATTGCTTAAAAGCTAGTAACTTGGGGGGGGCTTACTCTGCCTGTAAAGTGGTGCATCTGTAGCATGTATCCAAAATGCTGCTTCAAAGATGTACGGCTATAGAGAAAACGTACAAATCTACATTGCAGCTGCAAGATTTTAACCCAAATAAAAAAATAGCCTTCTGCGCCCCCCCCCAAATATATACAAGACCATTTGGGTATGTTAAGGCTTAAAATGAGAACCCCCATGTGAAAAATCCCACCCCAAACTAAAAAAAGATTGTACCCCTCCCACACTCTAACAAACCCCTTGCCAAACACACAGAAAGCCAGCCCATGAAAGGGGGTGGATGCTTGGGGCAGGAGGGCTCGGGCACCCCAAAAGTCAACCACCTTGTTCCCCTATTCAGGGGGACAAGGGCCCTTTTCCATACAACTCTAGGCTGGGGTTGTGGGGGGCTGCAGACAGGGGGCTTTAGGGAATGTGAAGCCCATCATGCCCTAAAGGCAGCCAGCTATGTTGAGTGCATGTGGCCTTGTATGGTTCAGGAGGGGGTTGGGCGATCGCTCTTCTTGCCCCTTTCCTAGCTGGCCCTGTTGTATACTCAGAAAAGGGATGTGGTTTGGATTGGTGAAAGCAGCTCACAGCCTTTTGAGAATAGAGTGGAGTGTGGAGTTCACCTTTAAAAGCAAAAGTTAGCCCATGGAAATACAAGGGGTTAGAGGAGGGAGACAAGAGCATTGGAGAATGGAATGTGGAGTTCCCCTTTAAAAGCAAAAGCTAGCCCAAGGAAATCATATGCATTAGAGGGGGAAGGTTAAATGCCCTTTTAGGAGGAGCTAGAGGAACGAGAGTCTTTTTCATAATTTTAACAAGGTGCATGTCACATGTTGGCAACATAACATGTGTGCAAATCTCCTTAAAAAAATACATAACGGTGAACCAGCATTAAAAAAGTCACGTTCAACCCATGGAATTGCATTTGCGTTGCTTCACATTTACTAAGATTTTGGCCGCGCAGTGAACAAATGCATTTGAACGACCGCAAGAGCCACTTGCGCATGCTCAGTACTTACATTGATCTCACGCAGTTCTATACGTACTTGCAGGCACAGCAGGCTTGCTCTGAAAAATTAACCTGTGAATCTCTAGTGAACTCCATGCCCAAGAGGGTTAAGGCAGTGCTGGAAAATAATGGTGGCCACACAAAATATTGACACTTTGGGCCCAATTTGGACATTTTCACTTAGGGATGTACTCACTTTTGTTGCAAGCGGTTTAGACATTAATGGCTGTGTGTTGAGTTATTTTGAGGGGACAGCAAATTTACACTGTTATACAAGCTCATTACTTTACATTGTAGCAAACTGTCATTTCTTCAGTGTTGTCACATGAAAAGATATAATCAAATATTTACAAAAATGTGAGGGGTGTACTCACTTTTGTGAGATACTGTATATTCACTGTATCCAGTTTAGCTAGATCTGACTGCAGTCCATTCCTGGTGTACTGTTTCTAGTATACTTTAGGCAGGCAGGTGATTCAGTTAGCTGCAGTGTATTTAATATATATATCCACTGCATACAGTTTAGCTATATCTCACTGCAGGTCGTTCCTGGTCTACTCTTTCTAATATACTTCTGGCAGGCAGGTGATTCAGTTAGCTGCACATGTATTTAATATATATACAGATAGTCTTGTATATATATATATATATATATATATATATATATATATATATATATACACACACACACACACACACACACACACACACATATATATATATATATATATATATATATATATATATATATAGTGTCAGGTCTATAAATATTGGGACATCGACACAATTCTAATCTTTTTGGCTCTATACACCACCACAGTGGATTTGAAATGAGACAAAGAAGATGTGCTTTAACTGCAGACTTTCAGCTTTAATTTGAGGGTATTTACATCCAAATCAGGTGAACGGTGTAGGAATTACAACAGTGCACAGTACCATGCACCCCTAGTGCAGTTGTTACTAATTTTCTGATGGTGTACACAGTACACAGTACACAATTCATACAGTGCACCCATAGTTGCTATTAGACTTCTGGTGGTGTACAAAATACCATGCACCCATAGTGCAGTTGCTACTACTTTTCTGGTGGTGTACACAATACAGTACACCCATAGTTACACTTCTGTTATACACAGTACCGTGCACCCATAGTACAGTTGCTACTACTTTTCTGGTGGTGTACACAGTATACAATACATACAGTGCACCCATAGTTGCCATTAGACTTCTGGTGGTGTACACAATACCATGCACCCATAGTGCAGTTGCATCTACTTTTCTGGTGGTGTACACAGTCAGGGGCGGACTGACCATTCGGTCACTCGGTCGCCGACCGAGGGCCCGACGTCAGGAGGGGCCCCATGAGCGGCTCAGTCAGTAGTGGAAAAAAGCCGCCCGCTGCACCGCACGAAAACCCCGTCCTCCTGCATTATTTCAGCTCCCAGCACCGCAGCCAGCCCGCTGCCGAGCAGACCTCGGCTTAGGCTGAGAGAGGCTCTGTCAGCAGGGAGGGGCGGGGCAGGGAGCTCCACTGACGCTCTGACCCTGCCCTGCCCCGCCCCTCCTCATGTAGTCTGAGTGTGTTCCTAATTAGAGCGTCTCTCCTGCACTTGTGAGAGCTCCGCTCTGGACCACAAAGATCACCGCCCCTACCGATGAAAGCCCCGCCCCCTACCGATGAAAGCCCCGCCCCCTACCAACAAAACTCCGCCCCCTACCGACGAAAGCTCCGCCCCTGGACCTCTGAGAGCGGGAGGTGAGCCCGACTGGTCAGGTAGGTCCTTCTGCCTACATTATATACACGGCCTGTAGACCCCTTTTTTTCCCTAAACCATCCCTGGAAATGTTGTTTACCCCCCTGTATAGCTGTGCATTGCTGAAAGTTTAAATTTTAAAACTGGCTACCTGGTCATCTCCTGTAGTCGCATCCCCAGTCTCTGGTCATCTCCTGTAGTCGCATTCGCAGTCTGGTCATTTCCTGTAGTCGCATTCGCAGTCTGGTCATTTCCTGTAGTTGCATTCGCAGTCTCTGGTTATCTCCTGTAGTCGCATTCGCAGTCTGGTCATTTCCTGTAGTTGCATTCGCAGTCTCTGGTTATCTCCTGTAGTCGCATCCCCAGTCTCGCAGTTATTTCCTGTAGTCGCATTCGCAGTCTGGTTATTTCCTGTAGTCGCATTTGCAGTCTCTGGTCATCTCCTGTAGTCGCATCCCCAGTCTCTGGTCATCTCCTGCAGTCGCATTCGCAGTCTGGCTATTTCCTGTAGTCGCATTCGCAGTCTCTGGTTATCTCCTGTAGTCGCATCCCCAGTCTCTGGTTATTTCCTGTAGTCGCATTCGCAGTCTTTGGTTATTTCCTGTTGTCCCATCCCCAGTCTCTGGTTATTTCCTGTAGTCGCATCCCCAGTCTCTGGTTATTTCCTGTAGTCGCATTCGCAGTCTTTGGTTATTTCCTGTTGTCGCATCCCCAGTCTCTGGTTATTTCCTGTAGTCGCATTCGCAGTCTGGTTATCTCCTGTAGTCGCATCCCCAGTCTCTGGTCATCTCCTGTAGTCGCATTTGCAGTCTCTGGTTATCTCCTGTAGTCGCATTCGCAGTCTCTGGTTATCTCCTGTAGTCGCATCCCCAGTCTCTGGTTATTTCCTGTAGTCGCATTCGCAGTCTGGTTATTTCCTGTAGTCGCATTCGCAGTCTCTGGTTATCTCCTGTAGTCGCATCCCCAGTCTCTGGTTATTTCCTGTAGTCGCATTCGCAGTCTGGTTATTTCCTATAGTCGCATTCACAGTCTCTGGTTATTTCCTGTAGTCGCATCCCCAGTCTCTGGTCATCTCCTGCAGTCGCATTCGCAGTCTCTGGTTATTTCCTGCAGTCGCATTCGCAGTCTCTGGTTATCTCCTGCAGTCGCATCCCCAGTCTCTGGTTATTTCCTGTAGTCGCATTCGCAGTCTTTGGTTATTTCCTGTTGTCGCATCCCCAGTCTCTGGTTATTTCCTGTAGTTGCATTCGCAGTCTGGTTATCGCCTGTAGTCGCATCCCCAGTCTCTGGTCATCTCCTGTAGTCGCATTTGCAGTCTCTGGTTATCTCCTGTAGTTGCATTCGCAGTCTCTGGTTATCTCCTGTAGTCGCATCCCCAGTCTCTGGTTATTTCCTGTAGTCGCATTCGCAGTCTGGTTATTTCCTGTAGTCGCATTCGCAGTCTCTGGTTATTTCCTGTAGTCGCATCCCCAGTCTCTGGTCATCTCCTGTAGTCGCATTCGCAGTCTCTGGTTATTTCCTGTAGTCGCATTCGCAGTCTGGTTATTTCCTGTAGTCGCATTCGCAGTCTGGTTATTTCCTGTAGTCGCATTCGCAGTCTCTGGTCATCTCCTCTAGTCGCATTCGCAGTCTCGGGTTATCTCCTCTAGTCGCATTCGCAGTCTCTGGTTATCTCCTGTAGTCGCATCCCCAGTCTCTGGTTATTTCCTGTAGTCGCATTCGCAGTCTGGTTATTTCCTGTAGTCGCATTCGCAGTCTCTGGTTATTTCCTGTAGTCGCATTCGCAGTCTGGTTATTTCCGGTAGTCGCATTCGTAGTCTCTGGTTGTCTCCTGTAGTCGCATCCCCAGTCTCTGGTTATTTCCTGTAGTCCCATTCGCAGTCTTTGGTCATCTCCTGTAGTTGCATCCGTAGTCTCTGGTTATCTCCTGTAGTCATTTATGATATCTATGGCTATGCATATTTCTTGAATCCATATTGAGCACTATATTTGATTGGCTGTTTGCTTCTGCTTAGGCCTGGCAAACACGCACAATCGCATATGATGCTGACTCCATCATCATGTGTGTGATTGTGATTGTGCGTGTGTGCCAAGCAGAAGCAGCCAATCAAATATAGTGCTCAATATGGATTAAATAAATAGTGGGAAGATTGTTCCTTCCATTGGTGGTCAGTGGGAAGAATGTTCCTTACATTGGTGGTCAGTGAGAAGAATGTTCCTTACATTGGTGGTCAGTGAGAAGAATGTTCCTTACATTGGTGGTCAGTGAGAAGATTGTTCCTTCCATTGGTGGTCAGTGAGAAGAATGTTCCTTACATTGGTGATCAGTGAGAAGATTGTTCCTTACATTGGTGGTCAGTGAGAAGATTGTTCCTTACATTGGTGGTCAGTGAGAAGTAAGTTCCTTACATTGGTGGTCAGTGAAAAGAATGTTCCTTACATTGGTGATCAGTGAGAAGAATGTTCCTTACATTGGTGGTCAGTGAGAAGTATGTTCCTTACATTGGTGGTCAGTGAGAAGAATGTTCCTTCCATTGGTGGTCAGTGAGAAGAATGTTCCTTCCATTGGTGGTCAGTGAGAAGAATGTTCCTTACATTGGTGATCAGTGAGAAGAATGTTCCTTACATTGGTGGTCAGTGAGAAGAATGTTCCTTCCATTGGTGGTCAGTGAGAAGTATGTTCCTTACATTGGTGATCAGTGAGAAGAATGTTCCTTACATTGGTGGTCAGTGAGAAGAATGTTCCTTACATTGGTGGTCAGTGAGAAGAATGTTCCTTACATTGGTGGTCAGTGAGAAGAATGCTCCTTAAATTGGTGGTCAGTGAGAAGAATGTTCCTTACATTGGTGGTCAGTGGGAAGAATGTTCCTTACATTGGTGATCAGTGGGAAGAATGTTCCTTACATTGGTTATCAGTGGGAAGAATGTTCCTTACATTGGTGGTCAGTGAGAAGAATGTTCCTTACATTGGTGATCAGTGGGAAGAATGTTCCTTACATTGGTGATCAGTGAGAAGAATGTTCCTTACATTGGTGGTCAGTGGGAAGAATGTTCCTTACATTGGTGATCAGTGGGAAGAATGTTCCTTACATTGGTGATCAGTGGGAAGAATGTTCCTTACATTGATGATCAGTGACAATTATATAAAGTTAAGAAAAATAATTTAAAAAAAATGTAAAGCACCCCCATGATCCCAGCACATGCTCTGTATGAAAAGCTTTATGTAGGATGAGCACATGTATGTAAACATGTGTCTATAGACGCAAATGCTGGACACGGGAGCCCACCTGCAAGGTAACCCCCCCCCCCCCGGGAGAGCGCTTCTCCTAGGGAGTTATCTGATGTGGGGAGGAGCCGCAAGAGCCACCCCCAGATGTCGAGGTTCGGGGCCACTCTGTGCGAAACGAGCTGCACAGTGAAGGTAAGTATGATATGTTTGTTATTTAAAAAAAACAAAAAAAAAAACGAGCCTTTACAATCACTTTAATTTTGGTAAGGTACCGTTGTTGCACTTTCTTTAATGTAATTCTGTGACGAACGCATGTAGTGTGGGCAGTGCAAAATGTAGGTGCGGATTTGTGTGGGTGTGGCTTGAGTGTGGGTGGGAACACATGAGCGGGGACAGGGGGCCCCAGGATCTCCTATTGCCCGGGGGCCCCATGAGTTGTCAGTCCGCCCCTGTACACAGTACACTATACAGTGTAGTGTGGTGTTGCAAAACAAAATCCCCATCATGTCCGAAGGCCACCAAGGAGAGGCAGACGCTCACAGGCCACTAAAAGAGGGCAAGCAGGCTCTGTGTCTACAGTCCACAGTGCTGGTCATGGACATGGTGCATCGTCTGCAGGTGGCCATGGGTCACGCTTGTCCTTTTTTTCTGCTGCTGGGACAGGGGCAGAAAAATTGGGCCTTTGTTGGTAGTGGTGCCACAACACTGTAACCCCTTACAGATACCCTTGTTGGGCGCAGGAGCGGGTCCTGCTGTGAAATATTAGATCAGAAATTGTAATCACATGCCCCTGTTAAACAGGGACAGAAAAATTGGGCCTTAGGCAGTGATGGTGGTGCCCTAAACCAAAAATATTGTTGGAAGCTAGCATCATCAAGATTGAGGAGGAATAGGCTAGTGACTCGGCATAGGCAGTCTCCAAGGGATCCCACATCCATAGAAAAATAAATCAGTTACATCAGCGTCAGGTGCTTGATAGCTGCTGCTGATCCAAGACTGATTAATTTTTATGAATGTGAGCCTATCAAGGGAGTCTGTGGACTGGCGCACTCTATGATCCGTTACAAACCCTCCAGCAGCACTGAATGTGCATTCAGAAAGAACGCTGGATGCAGGACAGGCCAGTAGATCAATTGCATATTGAGCTAGTTCTGGCCAGTGGTCCATCCTCAAGACCCAGTAACCCAGTGGATGCTCTGTTGGAAAGGTCTCCAGGTCTGCTCTTGCCCCTAGATATCCCTGCACCATGTAATGCAGATGCTGGTGATGGTTGCTTGAACCGATCAGACCTTGGCACTGAGGACTGAAAAATTGTCCAAAGGCATCGGTCAGTCCAGCACCTTCTCCACTGCTTTTCCTCTGACTGAACGAAGCTGTCATGGTTATGCAGTAATCTTTGTCTGTCAGCTTACCTCTCCTCCATGTGTTCACCTTTAGAGGCCAATCACTCTCACCTGACTACTTAAATAATCTCTCCTCAAAGCATGGCTCCACCCCAGCCCCTATCAGGGAACTTTATATTAACATGTGCACTGCAAGCCTGCCTTGCTGATCAACCTTTGTGTGTTTAGATTCCGTGTGCATCTTGGTGTGTCTTCTACGTCTGATTCAAGTTACCGATCTTGGCTTGTTCTCGACTATCCTTGCCTGCTTGTGACCCTGACCTTTGGCGTGTTCTATGTTCATCCTTGTCTGCTAGTCGCCCCAACCTTTGGCTTATTCCTTTACTACCTCTGTCCTCCTGTAGACTACTGTGGGTGTGAGCTGGGAGACCCTGGGGATCGCAACCTGGAGCCAGTGGCAGCCCAGTCCATCCTCACCGCTAGAGGCTCTGGTGAACACCTGCTGGCTCTTAGACTCCGCGCCCTGGGGAATCTTACGCTCTATCCCCTGTGGGATCTGTGTTGGTGTTCCAGTGGACCTGCCTTCCTTAACTACCTAGACTTCCATCCGCAGCAGTCAGCCGTAGGGTCCACTACCTTTGCGGTGCACTCCTGACCCCAATGGTGTGCATCTGTCACCTGGCCTCAGGTGACCTGACAGAAGCCTCAGCAACACATTGTCCAGCACCAGGAAATTGTAACCTCACAGGGTCTGGAAATACATTGCACAAACCTTTCTTCAAGGCCTCCTGAAGATGTTTCATCCTCTGTTCCCTCTACGAAGGCAGGATGAGTTCTGCAAGATTACCCTTTTAACGTGGATTAAGGAGGGTTGGTAGCCAGTAATGATTCCTTCCCTTTGATACCACGAATCCTAGGGCCCTTACGCTGCATGGCCTCCCTGATTCTGCAAAGCCTGCGAAAGTTTGCAGAGGCATTCGATTCGGAGTTCTCTGGGTCACTAAGGATCATATGATCTGTAACAACCTCCTCCCAGCCATGTACAAATCCTTGGGTTTCTGGGGACTGAAAACCATCCCTTGAAGACTGCTGCTGAGTGTTAACCTCCACGTCCACGCTGACACAATCCTCCTCCTTCTCTTCTTCCTGTGTATTTGGCGGGCCTGCAGGAATAATATCTGGATAAAGGGGGCCTTGAGAGGTAAGGAAGTCCTCCTCTTCCTCACACTGCTCTGCCTCAAGTGCCCTGTCCATTATTCCATGAAGCGTGTGCTCCAACAGGAAGACAAGAGAGACAGTATCACTGATATATGCATTGTCGCTGCTCACCATCCTCGTGGCCTCATCAAATGGTGACAGGACAGTGCATGCATCCTTGATTAGTAGCCACTGGCATGGTTAAAAGAAGCCAAGCTCCCCTGACCCTGTCCTGGTGCCATACTCACACAGGTACTCATTGATGGCCCTCTGCTGCGTGTACAGCCGCTGCAGCATTGCCAACGTTGACTTCCACCTGGTGGACAAGTCACAAATGAAACAGTTGGTGGGCAGGTTGCATTCCCTTTGAATGTCAGCCAGCCGAGCACTGGCATTGTATGACTGTTGGAAATGACCACAGACTTTTCTGGCCTGCCTCAGGAGATCTTGTAAGCCTGGGTACCTGCTCAAGAACCGTTGCACTACCAAATTCAAGATGTGTGCCAAACATGGAACATGGATCAAGTGTCCCTGTCGGAGGGCAGAGAGAAGGTTGGTGCCATTGTCGCATACAACCATTCCTGGCTGAAGCTGGCGTGGCATCAACCACCTCTGAGCCTGCCCCTGCAGAGCTGACAGAATCTCTGCCCCAGTGTGGCTCCTGTCCCCTAAGCAGTGGTTTAACCTTAAACTACGTAGAGGGTTCTTTACTGTAAGAGCGGCAAGATGTGGAATTCCCTTCCACAAGCGGTGGTCTCAGCGGGGGCATCGATAGTTTCGAAAAACTATTAGATAAGCACCTGAATGACCGCAAAATATATACAATGTAATACTGACATATAATCACACACATAGGTTGGACTTGATGGACTTGTGTCTTTTTTCAACATCACCTACTATGTAACTATGTAACTCATGCACTGCATGGCATCTTTTTGCCTGAGTGCTTGCATAGCCCCTTGAACACTTATGGAGCATCACTGGTTCAGAGAACAAATCTGCAGAAGAGGCCATAGAGGAAGAAGAAGAGGAGGGGGTGGAGGAGAGAGCTGTGCAGAATCACCGCTAGCATTTTGGAGGCGTGGTGGCGGAACAAGCTCCAACAATACTGAACCCTGTCCTGCATCCTTCCCAGCTGCCAGCAGAGTTACCCAGTGCGCCGCGAAGGAAAGGTAACATCCCTGCCCATGCTTGCTAGACCATGAGTCTGCGGTAATATACACCTTACTGCTGACCGCCCTGTCCAACAAAACAAAAACATTGCCTTCCACATGCTGGTAGAGAGCTGGAATGGCCTTCCATGAAAAGAAATGGTGTTTTGGAACCTGCAACTGAGGTACAGCACATTCTACAAATTCACGAAAGGGGGCAGAATCTACCAGCTGAAAAGGCAGTAGTTGCAGTGCTAGCAATTTGGTCAAGCTGGCATTCAAGCTAGCATTTAGACTGTGAGCATGTGGATGGCTAGGACTGAATTTCTTTTTATGGTTTAGCAACTGGGGTAGGGAAATTTGCCTGCTAAAATCAGATGGTGGTGTACTGCTAGCAGATTGGCTGCAAGTACTTGGGACACCTATTGCTACACCTTCATTCCTCTCAGTGCTGGTTTTTGAGAGGACTGGAGTAGGGTTGGAGATCCCAGATGAGGAGCAAGGAGAAGTCCGCCTTTTTCTTTGATGTGGGTCTTTCAAGTGCTGTTGCCAACGAATATTGTAATTATGAACATATTTAATTTATTTATATTTAATGAATATGTTTAATTTAGCTTTTATCTATGTAGGGCGGAACATATTATCTTCACAGAAATCTCTGGTAGACCAGACAAGTCGGTGCCTAGGTTTGTGTACACAAACAATGGGATCCAAACCTCATTGTTTTACACATACTCACTTCAAAGGATCCCATGCTGGGATATGCAATGAAGGGAGGCCAACCCGTAATCAATACTTAACTTCCCAGGAAATTTCAAGCTAAGCTCCAGCTCAGAATAGTCACAAGGGTTTGCATAGTGGTGTAGTGGTTAGCACTCTCACCTAGCAGTAAAAAGGGTCGCTGGTTCAAATCCCAACCATGACACTACCTGCTTGGAGTTTGCATGTTCTCCCTGTGCCTGCGTGGGTTTCCTCCGGGTACTCCGGTTTCCTCCCACACTCTAAAGACGTGCTGGTAGGTTAATTGGTTTCTGTTCAAAATTGGCCCTAGTATATGAATGTGAGTTGGGGACCTTGGATTGTGGGCTCCTTGAGGGAACGATGTGGGTGTACGATGTATGTGTGGAGTACTGTGTGAATTGGCGGCACTATATGGGTACCTTAAATAAAAATAGGGATGATTGTAGATACACACCCACACTCACTCAGGTTGAACTGGATGGACTGGTGTCTTTATTCAACCTTACTAACAATGTAACAATGCATTAAAGGGGGCTGACTTATGCAAAGTATATGAATTGGAGATGTAGCCAGTCCTTAACCAGGAATAGGGAAGCTCACCAATCAGAGCCACGCTATGCCAACCAGTGAGGCATCAGCATGTAATGATATACACAGACTAGATGGGAGGGAAACATACACTTTTATGGGAGAGCAACCATCAGAATGGAACCTTGGTGCAAAGGGTAATTATGGGAAAGGTCTGCATTTTACTTGTAACTAAATAAGTTTGCAGATTAATGTTTTCAGGAATATACTCTGTATTCCTTCATGTCATTCTCTTATTTTAACCTAATATTTTCTTCCTTGGTGTAGACTATAGATAGATGGTTGTGTATTAGATATACTTTCAACTACTCACCAATACATGTTGTTATTGTGTTAAAGCTTTCACTCATGGTCAAAGATCTCTCATTTAACCCAAATCATATCTGAGAGATATTAAATGTCAAATATAGTATACGGGGAAAACACTGCATGGGAGGTTGTCATATGTTTGGTCAAGCATGTGGTGCCCAAGCGGCTGCTGTTGTGGCCACACTTGATCCGCTTCAGACATAGGTTGCAAACAGCAATGGTGTGTTCTGCTGCACACGTGTCCAAAAAGGCCCACACCAAGGAAATTTTCAAAATCAGCGGGGAGTCAGCAGTGCCCTGCTCCTGCGGAGCAATGCGGTGTGATGTAGTAGGGTGGCTACCCTTAAGCTGCCCCCTAGAGGACATCCTGTCTCGTTGGAGTTGTTCCTCCTCCTCCTCCTCTATTCTATCAGGCACCCAAGTAGAGTCAGTGACCTCATCATCCCCTCCCTCCTCATCACTGGAGCAAACTTGGTACTATGCTGCAGCTGGGGGAACATGACTGCCAGTTTCTTGTCCTTCTTGGGCACCCCCTCTCTCTAGGCTCAAGTTACTCCCTTCCTCAACCTGGTAACCAACATCGTAGCCTTCAAATCGCTGCACATCCTCCAGCAGCATGTACCCGACACTGTGGTTGAATAGTTCGGGGGACTCATCCGTGCATGATGGTTGGGCTACGGAAGGAGTGACAAGGAGTCGGTGGAATAGGCCGCTTTGGCAGTTGCATAGGAAATTAAACTACTCTGAGCCTGGGTGACAGAGAATGAGGAGGATGAGGACGGCATTTAATTACAATTCTTGATATAATATTTTGCAGCAGGGCCTGTTCCAGCGCCCACCAAGAGTAACTGTGAGGGCTTACACTGTTCTGGTACCACCAACACCTAAGGTCCAATTTTCCGCAGAGTGTATAGGGCAGGCCTATAGTATATACAGGCGGTCCCCTATTTTCAAACATCCGACTTACAAACGACTCCTACTTACAAACAGAGGGAGACAACAGGAAGTGAGAGGAAATCTACCCCTAGGAAGGGAAATTCTCTCCTGTAAGAGTTAATATGGGAAAAAGGTGTCCCCACTGATGCTTTATCACCCATCCTTGTTTCCCTAATAACCCAAAATTTTCAAAATCCAATTGTCATTGGGACAGAATCTTCTGAACAGGGGCACAGAAAGCAAAATAAAATGTTACAGGGGTGATAACCCTGCCCTATATTATCCAAAAAGCTTAAAAATAGATTTTTGGGCTGGAGCTACACTTAAAAAATGTACCTGTTCCAAATTACAAACAGATTCAACTTAACAACAAACCTACAGTCCCTATCTTGTTTGTAACACGGAGACCGCCTGTATACTGCTGTTCAGAGTATATAAGCCCTTTAACAGCCCTTTTTAAAACTTTTTTTGCATGGACACATGTCCACTGGGGCAGGTCCCCAAACACTTTTTATGACAATAACTTGCATATTAGCCTTTAAAATTAGCACTTTTGAATTTTCACGTTCGAGTCCCATAGACTTTAACAGGGTTTGCGTGTTCGCACAAATTTTTGGTCTGTTTGCATGTTCTGCCGCAAACGGGGGGGGGGGGGGTGTTCGGCTCATCCCTATTTGTAAATATGAAAATGTGCGTTGCGCCTCGCCGTGTGCCTCTACTGATGGCGCACAGCTTTTGTAAATCAGCCGTGATGTCTTTTTTACAGGGTGCTATAGTAAATACCAAAATGAGCGCTGTGTTAACTGCTTCAGCCCCGGAAGATTTTACCCCCTTCCTGACCAGAGCACTTTTTGCGATTCGGCACTGCGTCGCTTTAACTGACAATTGCGTCCTTTTTTTCCCCACAAATAGAGCTTTCTTTTGGTGGTATTTGATCACCTCTGCAGTTTTTAGTTTTTGTGCTATAAACATAAAGATAGTGACAATTTTGAAAAAAAAAACAATATATTTTACTTTTTGCTATAATAAATATCCCCCAAAAATATATAAAAAAAAAATTTTTTTTCCTCAGGTTTAGTCGATATGTATTCTTCTACATATTTTTGGTAAAAAAAAAAAATCACAATAAACGTATATTGATTGGTTATCACAAAAGTTATAGCGTCTACAAAATAGGGGATAGTTTTATGGCATTTTTATTATAATTTTTTTTTTTTACTAGTATTGGCGGTGATCTGCGATTTTTATCAGGACTGCAACATTATGGCGGACACATTGGACACTTTTGACACATTTTTGGGACCATTGGCATTTATACAGCGATCAGTGCTATAAAAATGCACTGATTACTGTAAAAATTTCACTGGCGGGGAAGGGGTTAATCACTAGGGGGCGATCAAGGGGTTAATTGTGTTCCCTCTCTATATTCTAACTGAATGGGAGAGGGGACTGTCTAGGAGAGATGACAGATCGCTGTTCATACTTTGTATGAACTGACGATCAGTCACTTCTCCCCTCAGAGAACCAGAAACTGTGTGTTTACACACACAGATCCGGGTTCTAGGTGTCACAGCAGCGAACGCAGGAGCCCAGCCTGGACACAGGGCGAAGCGACGCTACATAACATTGTTTCGCCCAGCCGTACCATTCTGCCACAGTGAAACTGCAGCGGCTGGTCGGCAAGTGGTTAAAGAGCATTTTTTGGGAGTGAAATCTGCGCTATTATAGTCCAGTGCAAGTTTTAGCCATTGATTCTAATTGTACAATTGTAACTTCCCCAAATAAATCCTTTTAATGTTGAGATGAAATGTATCTTTCTCTGAAATAAATTTTACATTACAACATTGTTGCTTCTACTTCAACTATTTTATTTTTAAGAATGATAGAATGTGGAATGTTTTGATGTTTTGGTAAAATATATTTTCACTTGTTACTTTCACGTGTCCATCTCACAACAATCTTTACCCAAACTGACACAAGTGTCTTTACAAACTACAAACAATACAATTGCTGATGCAAATTTAAAATAAGTCACAATTTTTTGTGCTTTTTACTATTTCCAAATAATCATAATTTGAGCCCAAAAAATGTGATATGTGTATCAACATCAGAAATCAAAATGTGGTTCAATCCTCATCTAAAGGACCTTTCTCGCTTGGAGGATGGATATAGGTGGGCCAAATTTGGTCTTACATATGTGCATCAACTATTTGAGAAGGGTGAATTTAAAACATTTGCACAATAGAAGAGGGAAATGGGTGTCCCTGACACATGGGCGTTCCATTATTCCAGGCTGCGGCATGCTGCGCATGCACAATTTGGAACAGGGAAGGTTCTGTTAGAAAACACAAAACTGGAATCAATGCTTGCAGAACCTGAACACACAAAACGTATTTCTTATTATGCAGTACTTATGGAAAAAACACAGCTGAGGGAGAAGAAAATGAGAGAGAGATGGACAGACATTATCCCAGAGCTGACTGAGGCTCATTGGAATGAGGTTTTAACCTCCTATATGTCCACGGTCATCTCTGCGAGGGATTAACTGATCCAACTAAGATACCTACATCAAAAGTATTACACCCCATACAGACTATATAAGATGGGCAGGAGAGCAGACCCTATTTGTCATAAATGCCTGGTGGCAGAAGGTACCTTTATGCACATGGTTTGGGACTGTAGTAGGGTACGACCCTTATGGTCACAGGTAACCCAGTTTGTTGCAGAAACCTTTGATCTTCCGAATATATGTAGCCCACTGCTGGGTCTCTTGGGGGCGATAGAGGACGATTTAATGAGCAACAATACTAGAATGTTTTTGAGATTATTGTTTTACTATGTCAGGAAGCCGATTGTCTTGAATTGGATAAAGAGGGATCATCTTGCCCTAGGAGCTTGGAAAAGATTAATTAATGCAAATATTACACTGTATAAAATGACATATGAAGCAAGAGGAAGTAAGAAAAAATTTAATAGAGTATGGGGCAGATGGATAAACACAAAAGAAACTACACCATGTGACATCTAAAATGATTTTATTATAAAATATAGCCGAATGATAGACTGAGTAGGATGATATTGTGAGAAAATGTTCCAGGGGACTGGAGAGATGACAGCGCACAGCACAATTGGTTTAAGAGGTATATACCTCTTTGGTTTAGTTCTTTAACTTTATATATATATATATACTTTTATATTATTTTTTTACTTTATTTTATGTTTTATACCAGATATTGGATTGCTGATAATTTGCATTCAGATTACAGAAAACAACTGGTATTTTAGAGTAAAAAATTGCTACCTGTACTGATATATCCTTTATCATAGAATGCTTATCCGAAACTACCCTTGAATGTTAATTATATTTTGACGGTTGCAACCGACAATATACCTTACATGCAATGTGTTATTCTATGTATGTACATCTGGCAAATAAAAACCTTTTAAAAAAGAAATCAAAATGTAATTCCCAAAAACTTGAGGGTAATATCACTATTCTACACGCACCCACAAAGAACCACCAAATATCACAGAATAAATCAAGAAGAATAACTCTTGAGTAATGTAATTCCATCACCTGTATGTCCAAAGAAATGCAGTATTTATGTGGCTAATGCCGCGTACACATGATTGGGATTTTGATCAGAAAAAGGTAGGATGGCTTTTCTGATGGGATTCCGCTCAAGCTTGTCTTGCATACACACGGTCACACCAAATTCAAGAACGCGGTGATGTACAACACATACGACGGCACTAGAAAAGGAAGTTCAATAGCCACTGTGCCACCCTTTGGGCTCCTTCTGCTAATCTCGTGCTTATCTCGTGTTAGTAGAAGTTTGGTGAGAGACGATTCGTGCTTTTTCAGCTTTCATGCTTTTCAGTCTGTTACAGAAAAGCATGAAAGCTGCTCTTCAGTTTGTGCTTGTGGGTTTGTACCTGGTTTTCAGTGCGTGTAGTCAGTTCGTTCGTATCTGTTTTTCAGTGCGTTCTTGTCCACTTGTTTCTGATTTTCAGCTCGCTCTTCACAGGCCTTGCTGTTTTTCAGTGCATTCTGTTAGTTCGTTCTGACCAGCTGACCATTTTGAAGCAATGTTGTGGGTACGTGCTCGTCGTAGAGTTTGTGTTATGCAGGTGCTTGGTGTTGGGGTTATTGCTTTGACCCAAGCCCAGTCCATGAACAGGGTGGGGAGGAGTTTATGGACCAAGAATTGGTTGCTCCAGTGTGACCAATTCTCTCACATATCTTTGCTGCGTGAGATCCAGGAGAATAACCCTGATGATTTCAGGAATTTTCTCAGGATGACGGGCCCCATTTTTCACTGTCTGTTGGCTTTGCTGTCCCCTTATATTACGAAGCAGGGCACGTGCATGCGGCAAGCCATCACTCTGGAGCAGAGGCTAGTCGCCACGTTGCGGTACTTGGCGGCAGGGAGAAGTCTACAGGACCTTAAGTTCTCGACAGGCATCTCCCCCCAGGCTCTGGGTATCATTATTCCAGAGACCTGTTCTACCATCATTCAGGTCCTGCAGAAGGACTATATTAGGGTAAGTTTTCTCCTTTAACATCACATTCTATGTATTTAATGTATGCTAATGTATTGTATTTCATCATTCCCTAATTACCGTGATTGTAATATGCTATGAATGTCCCCTTTGTCCTCATCCATGCTGGAAGCTTTTAATGCTCCTTATTTGTCCTTCATGCATATTTGCCTTCACTAACCTCCCCAGCATGCTATCCTGGACCCATACACACCTAGCCTAGTCACTTAACAATGTATTTTGTCAGCTCCATTGTAGTGCTTTACCCTAAACACCCCCTAAAATGTGTCCAAATGTTATTGTTGTCCTTAAATTCATGAAGAGTGCCAGAGGCTTTTTTTGGCTCCCAAACTCATTTATTAGCCCCCCCCCCCTAAAATTTTTACAATGGGCCATCAGAGAGAGTGAGGAATCTGATAAGTGGACCTTATATTTTTGTCTTTAAATACTCCTTAAAATAAATGTTATACTGATGTTGGCCAAGAATGTTTGTGTATAATCTGCTTGCAATGTTATGTGCAAAAGTACTATTTTTTTTTTAATGTTTTGACTCCACAGTTTCCTTCAACGCCACAGGGATGGCAGACTATGGCATCCCACTTTGCCGACCCTTGGGACTTTCCCAACTGTGGAGGGGCAATTGACGGGAAGCACATCCACATCATCCCACCACCCCATTCATGGTCATACTATTATAACTATAAGGGGTTTCATAGTGTTAATGTGTGGTGGTGTCAGCAACATACGAGTTTCTCTATGTGGACGTGGGGAAGAATGGCCGGATGTTGGATGGTGGAGTCTTTGCCCAGATGGAGTTCTACACATGTCTCCAGAGTGGGGGCTTGGGACCAGAGGCGTATCTAGTGAAAATGGCGCCTATGGCAACCACTGAAACTGCGCCCCTGTCAAAACATTTCAAACCCATCTTTCATATACTGCGGATAGGACATGATTAGAGGCTGTGGACATGGTAGTTTCCTACTCTGTCCCCCCTTAATATTACCATACCTTTCCACATCAGTCAGTGTCCGTCTTCTGTTCTGTCACTGTGTCCCGTTCACCTCTCCAGTCAGGCACTGTGCACATCAGTGTACTGTCCTCCTCTGCTGGGCCAGCTTCCCCCCCCCAGTAATGTTCTCCTGAGTCCTCCTGTGGTCTGTGCCTCCTCTGCACTGTTGCGCCGCTGTGGCACCGCCGAGAACGATTGCCTTCCATTTAAAAATGGCGCCAGGCGGCGACATTACGTTACTGCACATGCGCTGCCCGGTTGAGCCTGTATGATCTTTCCTGAGCCCTGCAGGCTTTGAAACGGTTGCATGACCGGCCCATGGCCATCTTTTTTACAGGCACGCTACCCTAACAGGCTTTTACGGGCAGAAGAGACCATACCTCCCAACTTTTGAACTTCAGAATGAGGGACACTTGAGGGAGGAAGTGTCCGACGGCACGCTACGTGCACTGTGGCAAAAGTGGATGTGGTCAGACTCTTAACAGTGGGGGGGGGGGGGCTTAATGGGCCTGGCTAAACAAAACCCAGGTTTCCTTGTACTTCTAAAATATGCTTTGATTGCTGTGCCACAAGATAAAGTCTCATGGACACATACAAACCCCAGCACTATCATTAAAAAAAAAAAAAAAGGAAAAGCTTCCATTACAAATGGTTTTGTATAAACTATGAAAGTGTGTGTTGAACAAAGTGTGGAAGGATTCAGGAATGCATTGTGTACAGAGTTCAGGGTTCAGAAGTGTGCTATGAACAGAGTGCCTTGTTCAGGAGTGTGATATGCACAGGGAGTAGATTTCTGGAGTGCTTTATTTACAGAGTACAAGGCTCGGGAGAGCACTAGGTACAGACTGCAGGTTTCTGGAGTGCCTTTTGCACAGAGTGCAGGTCATCCATTCACATCTCACTATTGCCCCTCTGCTCTGCCCTCATCTCCCCAAAGCTCCACCATCTTCCACTTGTTTATCTTTGTAAAAGCAGCTCCTTTCTGTAGATGGCTCTTCTATCCACTGCAGCCAGAGCTACCATTCACCTTTCAGTGCACTGGGTGCACACTCCTTTTCAGCTCAGAGAGATCAGAGACTTCACCTGTCAGATCCAAGCTGTGATGTCGGATATGGGAGGAACTGCTACTTAGACCTGCCCCTCTGTCAAACAACCAGTGTAATGAAAGAGTCGCCAAAAGCTGTCAGTTTTTTTTCATTCAGCCTGCTGGTTGAATGAGAAAAAATGAACAGTGTATACCCAATTCCATTTTCAGGTAAATGTCAGCTTTAGGCTACTTTCACACTGAAGCATTGCGGGCACTGGCACTATATTTAGCGCCGCTTTACCGTCATTTTAGCGGCGCTATTCGGCCGCTAGCGAGGGTTAAAATTTTTTTTACCCCCGCTAGCGGCTGAAAAAGGGTTAAAACAGCAGCGCTTTGCAGGCGGGTTTGGAGCGCTGCCCCATTGTTTTCAATGGGAAGGGTTCGCTTTAGGAGCGGTAAATACACTGCTCCTACAGCGCTCCAAAAATGCTGCTTGCAGGACTTGCAAGTGCACCACTCCAATGTGAAAGCCCTCGGGGCTTTCACATTGGAGTGAATTGAGCGGCTCTTTCAGGGCGCTTTGCAGGCGCTATTTTTAGCACTTTAGCGCCTGCAAAGCGCCTCAGTGTGAAAGGGGCCTATATGTCTCCCCGCATCAGGGATCGGCCTTGGCACAGAGCAAAGCATTCACCAGGTGCCTTACAGACAGACAGATGGCAGGAGAGTGCAGGGATGTTGTCAGCAATGGAGGCGCCCAGCTGTAGTACTTATCTTTTAGACCCCTTTCACACTGAGGCGTTTTTCAGGCGCTACAGCATTAAAAATAGCGCCTGCAAAGTGCCCTGAAAAAGCGGCTCAATTCACTCCAATGTGAAAGCCTGAGTGCTTTCACACTGGAGAAGTGCGCTGGCAGGGCGTCAGAAAAAGTCCTGCCAGCAGCTTCTTTGGAGCGGTGAAGGAGTGGTGAAAACTCACCGCTCCTCCCCATGAGCTGCTATATCACCGGCAAAACACCGCTATGGAGGCGTTTTGTGGGCAGATTTAACCCCTTTTCGGCCGCTAGCGGGGGGTTCAAACCGCTCCGCTAGTGGCCGAATAGCGCAGCTAAAACGACAGTAAAGTGAGCACTAAAAAATGTTAGCGCCACTTTACTGCTGACGCCCGGGGTGGTACAGTGTGAAAGGGGTCTTTGATCTGAATGGACGATGACAGGTTCTCTTTACTGCCTGACACCCCTAGGTGCCTGATCCCCCTCTCAGATCTCCTGTAGGGGGCCCCAGAGCCCACACACTGGACAGATCCAATCTGCAGAGAGATATAATATCTGCAATGATAGATCCCACCAGAACATACAGACAGCTGAGGGGGAGGCCAGCCTGACACATCACCCCCCCCCCCCCCACCAGCACAGTGAGTGGATGGAACACCACACAGTATGTAGTACCCAGGAAGTGATGTCCTCAGCACTGTACATAGTGATGGCATAATAACAAACCTCCCCAGAAAGCAGCTGACATGCTGGGACCTGAAGTCCCTCCTCTGCATGTCTGATACCCCACTGTCCAATCAGAGCTCAGCCTCTTCTCACTATACACTCACCTTACATTCACCTGCAGTGTTCTCCCTGTGTATAAGAACAGAAGCTGCTCATGCTGGAAAGGACGTAGAGGGAGGGGCGGGGCTTAGTTACAACCTGCTAGAGGGGAGGAGCTGCTGTGCTCTGTGCAAGGGAGGAGGGGGAGGAGCATTACATGTGAGTCGGCTCTTTCATTACACTGGTTGTTTGACAGAGGGGCGGGTCTGAGTAGCAGTCCCGCCCAAAACCGACATCACAACTTGGATCTGACAGGTGTAGTCTTTAATTGGAACTGCACAGTGAACATCCGGCTGGCTCCCTCGCCAATCCCTGGATGTGCTGGATGTTTACACTGCTGCAGGTCCTATTCAGCCACAAGTTGACATATAAGCAACATAATTATGCAGGACAAAGCCTTGCTGCCCAGCCACTCAGCAGCGCCCATTTCATATTGCGCCTATGGCACTTGCCATGTGTGCCATACCCTGGATACGCCACTGCTTGGGACTGCCACCTGCGGAAGAGAATGTGGAATGACTCCCATTTGTTTTTATTGCTGATGAAGCGTTTGGTCTTAACAAAGCTGCAATACTTACCTTTTTTGGACGAGTTTCACACATGGAGACACCCCAAGTATCCACTGGAGTACCTGTGTGGGACACCCTAAAAAGTTTGTTCTTGTGTCCCACACTAGTGCTCCTGAGTCCAGATGTGTAAACAGCTGCTGAGTGTCCTCTCCTTGCATTACACTGAATCAAGTTTGCAATTCTTTCTAGTTTCAAACACATCTAGACAACAATGTCCTAAACTTCTTTTAATACAAATTAGCATGACCAAATGTAGTTAACCCTGTATCTGCCTAAAACATCGTATTTAGTTGGTGAGCGTACGATGTTTACTGCGAACGATTACTGTGCCCACGAGCCTGAAAGTTGCCATTTTAAACTGTACAACAGTAAAGAAAAGCACATGGCACAGCATGCAATAATAATAATAATAATAATAATAATAATAGGTACACACAACAACTACTTACTTTTTAGAAGCACTTTCTTGATCCTTCTGTACTGATCCTGCTCCCTCAATTTGAGGTCTGACCAGCGTTTCCTCAATTGCTCATTGGATTGTCTTACCCCAAAATTCCGGTGCAGACTTTTCACAACTTTAGTCATGATCTTGGCCTTTCTCACATTTGGGTTTAGGTATGGTCCATACTTCCCATCATAGTCGGCCCTCTTCAAGATGTCCACCATCTCTACAAAGGCCATATTTGAGGCCTTAAATCTTCTCCTCCAGGATCGGGACGTTTCTGGCTCCGGGCTTTCCTACTCTTCGTTACTGCTATTATCACGCACCTGCTGTGTCTCCACCATGTTCCTCTCCCACTGTGCCGAAAGAGACGGGACGGGGAATATTTTAGAAAGAACGTCAAGGGCAGGCAACGCGAGAGGAGATTCACGCATGTGCAGTGGATATAAAGCTAACACGCGTGTGTCGTACCTACGTTCTGTGTGCGTAGGAAGGAGGACCGGAAGCGACGCACGTTCTAACGAAGGTAACATTTTAACTTGGGACATCAGTGGCCTATACTGATTCGAGATTGAGGCCTATATTGGGATAAGATTAGGAGAGTTTAGCCTGATATTAGTGTTTTTGTCTTGTATTTTGTCTTGCAGCAAATATGAAACAATTCAAAGACCCTGAATTCATAGGCTATTTCATTGACAAATACAGGGATATGTGTAATTTGTGGGAAGTTAAAAACCCTTTATATAGCAATAAACTAGCTAGGAAGGCATCGCTGGAGAAACTACTGCAATTTGTGAAGACACAGATCCCCAACGCAGACATCGAGTTTGTGGATATGAAAATTGGTAGCTTGAGAAGCACGTATAGGAAGGAGCTTAATAAGGTCCAGGCTTCCATGAGATCAGGAGCAGCAGCAGAGGATGTGTATGTACACAGTCTGTGGTACTACAACAGGATGCGATTTCTGGAAGACCAGATGGAAGTCAGGGAATCACTTTCTACACTTCCATCCAGCCTTACCTCAACCCTCCCCCCCAACCCCAGCTGAGGCTTCCGAGGACCAACCTGGGCCTTCCATCCTGGAAGAAGTGGAGGAGCCCAGCTGTAGCCAGCTATAGTATTTATTAACATATTTATTGTCCAAAAATTATTGTTGTTAACTAGACGTTATTATTGATAACAAATGAATGATTTAACAAAAAGGTTTTTTTTGTTTTTTTTTTATAAATTGTATTTTTATTGAAAAATTTTCAGAGAAAATGGATACATATCCAACAGTATAAGTATGCTGTGCGAAGGAATCTGTACATTCAATGGTAAATGAAAATGAAGACATAGAAATTAACGAAAATGCAGATAAAACAAAAGAAAAAACATAGTCAGATAAATCTTGTGAACATATGTAACAAATAGTTAGGATAATGATATAAAAGAAATAAAGTGTATATTGATTGTCTGGCAGAAATGGCCAATTATAAAGAGGGAACAGCGATCAGAAAGGATTGGATGTAGGCTGGGTGGTCATTCAGCAGGGGAAGGGAAGTAAGAAAGATGAACTAGAAGCAGGTAACAGTGTGGAGTTAGGTCCACAGAGGAAGCTAGGAGATGGTCGTTGACAAGATGACAATTGGCTGTATAGTCTAAGGAGAAGAGGAGAGTTATCCCACAAAGCCCAATTCTTGTCAAACGCGTCAATCGTATCCTCTACCATAGCTGTCATACGCTCCATTCTACGGATGTCATGGATACCATGCATTAACTGGTCTTGGGTTGGGGGTTGTGTAGATAACCAGCACGAAAGCATAGCTCTTTTTTCTGCTAGTAGGATAAAGGAAGCAAGTTTGTTCGAGGTCCTACCCAAACCTGGGAGCGGATGGCCCAGGAGGAGATGCACCGGGTCCATTGGGAAAGAGGTACCAAATATCTGTTGAAGCATCATTAACACCTTGGACCAAAAGGGGACAATCAGTTTACATTGCCAGAAGATGTGGTATTGAGTCCCTCTGGCTTTCCCACATCTCCAGCACAGAGATGAGAGAGAGGGATCATAGCAGTGTAAAACCTCAGGAGTCCTGTACCAAAAGTATAAAACTTTATATGCTGTCTCTCTCTGGGCCACACATCTAGATATTCTAGAGGTTGAGGACCAGATTTTAGCCCACTGTGATGCTGAAATTTGTTGTTGCATGTGTTGCAACCATTTGCGCATGTAAGAGTGAGGTTCCGCTGAGAGTGGGACACTCTCCTGGAGAATTTGGTATATACTAGAAATGAGTTGTGTTTGGTGAGGTCCCTGGGAACATATGAGTTCCAAGGGTGTTGGCTTGGTGAGGGTAAGAGAGGGGGAGAGTTTTGATAGAAAGTGGGTTATTTAGAGATATGAAAATAGCAATTGTTTTGGAATTTGGCTATTTGATTGGAGGCCTTGAAAGGATTGAAATTTGCGTGTGACTGGATTCAAGAAATGGCGGAGTTGGAACAGACTCTCCCTTGCCTGGGGGAACATTCGAACATGTGAGAGGCAGTCAGGCATTAGGGATTAAAAAGTACATTAGAGAGGGGAGGGCATGGGGATGAAAGAGAGAATTTGGAGAGGCAAGAATGCCAGACCTCTGCTCAGGCAGAGGTCCTGAAGCTTGGAGTCTGAGGCCAACTCAGGGGACCAGAATAGGGAGCATGGATGGGTCGGGAAAAGGGAACCCATCTCTATCTGTGTCCAACGGTTTGGGGGCCTCAGACTGGACCAGGCCACAACCGCATGAAGGTGGGAGGCCAAGAAATATTTATAAACATCTGGAGCACCCAAACCTCCCTGACCTTTAGGGGAAAAGACAACCGAACTGGCCACTCTATGGGCTCCGCCTCTCCAAATAAAGTTGAGAAACCACCTTTTTGAGTACTTTTAACTGTGCCATTGGGACTGGGACTGGAAGTGTTTCAAAGAAATATAATAATTTCGGCATAACAGACATCTTTAACACGTTGATCCTTCCTATCCAGGATATCGGGAGGGAATTCCAATGAGTCAGCATGGCCTTGATATTCTTGAACAAGGGGAGGTAATGGAGACAGGTACAAGGGTAGAGCTTCTGTTTTTGATGTCTTAATCTTGTAACCAGATAGGGAGCTAAATTGGGATAATAGGGCCTGCAGGGATGGGAGGGAAGTATGAGGGTTTGTCAGGGTGAGGAGTACATCGTCAGCGAATAGAGACAGTTTGTACTTCCTTTGACGCATGAGGACCCCTCTTATGTCAGGATGAGATCTGATAGCCTCTGCCAAAGGCTCCAGGCAAAGGATAAAAAGGAGTGCGAGCCAACAGCAATACACTGCCCTCGGAAGAATGCCTTGTGAGCCTCCCAGAGAGTGGACGGGCTGGTCACGGAACCTGTGTTTAATTAAAAATATTCAGTTAAGGCAGCAGAAAGTTTATTGTTTGTTTCGGGTGCTTTATCAAAGATTCATTGAGTCTCCAATGACATTACCTGGGGAAAGCAGTGGAAAGGCTAAGATCTAAGGTCAGGTCAGCGTGGTCCGACCAGGTAATAGGACCCAGGTCAGACGACACCGTGTGTGACAATAAGGGGGCTGAAATGAGAAAGTAATCTAATCTAGAGAACATTTTGTGGGGGGGGGGGGAATAGAATGAATATTGTCTACCTGTGGGATGTTTGATCCGCCATGCATCGAACAGGTGATGTGTTCGGATCAATTTCCGGAAAGGAGGTGGCCAAGGAATGCGAAGCAGAAAATGGTGTAGTATGGAATAGAGATTTTCTATCTCGAGTGGGAGAGAGGACAGCATTAAAGTCACCTCCTATTACCATAAAGGGTTGGGAGAATCTTTGCAAGCATTCAAAAGCATCAATAAGAAATGTAACCTGACCCGAGTTGGGGGCATATATGTTCATGAGCGTTATAGGATTAGACAAGTAAGTACCTTGTAAAATTACATAATGACCCCAGGGGTCCAAGTGGGTAGACTTGATCTGGAGAGGGCAAGAGCGTCTTATCAATACTGCTACACCCGCCTTTCCAGATGGGACAGATGCCAAATAGGACAACGGAAAATGTCTAGAGGCGAATTTCAGGGAACCCCCAGCCCGGAAGTGCGTTTCCTGAACCAGGATTACATCCGCGCCGGAGGCCCTGAATTCCCTCAATGCCAACCATCTTTTCTTTATAGAATTCAGGCCCTTTACATTATATGACAAAATTTTCATAGCCATGTTAGGTCAAAACATTTAGGCCTATGAACATTCAAGTCAATGGGCGGTAGCCCGGTTGAGTAAAAACATATATGAAATCAGGTGACAAACCATAATCTGCCTTGAGACTAACAAAGTATTGGTAACTGTAAGCGCAAACACACAAGTCCATATATAACAGGAGATATAAAGGGCTGAGCAACTTAGTCCATAGGGGACAGGCTGGAAGTTCAAGGGTTAAGTGGTAACCGGTAATGTAATGGTTAAAGTAGGCTGGTAGGCTAGGCGGCTGCTGTCCTCAGAGAGCTGGCTCTGTGATGGATGAGAGAGGGGTAGAGAAGGAAGCGCCACCTGAGTGTAGTATTAACAAATGATGTTTAATGACACCAGGTAAAAACACACTTACAGGATAAAAACATATAAAAGGCTCATCTGTATAGGTATGTTGTCCTCGGTGTTCCCTCTGATCCTGTGGTGGTGACGCTGCAGGGATGCTGGGCTGCAGAAGGTGGATTACCAGCCGGGAGCTCCTTCTGTGGCCATCAGGAAGAGACTAGGGGCCGGCGTGGAGCGCACGTGGAGCGTGCATGACGTCACAGGTCGTCCGTCCGCTTGCAGGTTCGGTATCCAGGGGAGGGATCGTCCAGGGAGGAGGGCTAGCAGGGAGGTTGAGAGAAGGCTACGCGCTCGGAGCCACTGCTCCTTCAATAGGCCTAATAGGGAGGTGTCTGCAATGTGCTTTTATATGGCAGTGCTGTGGGATAACAGGTCCCAGCATCTGTCAAAAGAAAGCACAGCGCCAACTGTGGGTGGGAGGGGAACTGCAAGGTAACATAATATACACAGAGAAAAACAAGGAGGTTATATAATAGTCAGTGTCATGGAAATATATATATATGAATGGGGAAAAGTGCATGGTAGTAAACATGGAGACAATAATATTAATATTATATATATATATATATATATATAAATATATATATATATTTTAATTTATTTATTTTTATTATTAATATTAATATTTTTATTATAATATTTTTATTTTTGGTCTCACTTTCATATTTATTTTTATTATTTTTTTTTTTTTAATGTATTTATTTATTATTTTTTATTTTTATTTATTTGTTTTCTTTTTATTTGTTTTTATTTTTTTTCTATATTTTTTTATCTTTACCATTGCATTTTCTGGTTCTTTTGTATCATCACCATGGGAATTATTATTATGTTTCACTTTTATACTTACATATATATATATTTTTATACTTACCTCCATTTTTTGCCCTCATTGTTACTCCCATTTTTACTATTGTTAATATTATTGTCTCCATGTTTACTACCATGCACTTTTCCCCATTCATATATATGTTTCCATGACACTGACTATTATATAACCTCCTTTTTTTTTTCTCTGTGTATATTATGTTACCTTGTAGTTCCCCTCCCACCCACAGTTGGCACTGTGCTTTCTTTTGACAGATGCTGGGACCTGTTATCCCACAGCACTGCCATATAAAAGCACATTGCAGACACCTCCCTATTAGGCCTATTGAAGGAGCAGTGGCTCCGAGCGAGTAGCCTTCTCTCAACCTCCCTGATAGCCCTCCTCCCTGGACAATCCCTCTCCTGGATACCGAACCCGAAAGCGGACGGACGACCTGTGACGTCATGCACGCTCCATGTGCGCTCCACGCCGGCCCCTAGTCTCTTCCTGATGGCCACAGAAGGAGCTCCTGGCTGGTAATCCATCTTCTGCAGCCCAGCATCCCTGCAGCATCACCACCACAGGATCAGAGGGAACACCGAGGACCACATACCTATACAGATGAGCCTTTTATATGTTTTTATCCTGTAAGTGTGTTTTTACCTGGTGTCATTAAACATCATTTGTTAACCACTTCAGCCCCGGAAGGATTTACCCCCTTCAGAGCACTTTTTACAATTTGGCACTGCGTCACTTTAACTGCTAATTGCGCAGTCATGCAATGCTGTACCCAAACGAAATTTGCATCCTTTTCTTCCCACAAATAGAGCTTTCTTTTGATGGTATTTGATCACCTCTGCTGTTTTTATTTTTTGCGCTATAAACAGAAAAAGACCGAAAATTTTGAAAAAAAATTATATTTTCTACTTTTTGTTATAAAAAAAATCCAATAAACTCAATTTTAGTCATACATTTAGGCCAAAATGTATTCGGGCAACATGTCTTTGGTAAAAAAAATGTCAATAAGTGTATATTTATTGGTTTGCGCAAAAGTTATAGCGTCTACAAGCTAGGGTACATTTTCTGGAATTTACATAGCTTTTAGTTTATGACTGCCTATGTCATTTCTTGAGGTGCTAAAATGGCAGGGCAGTACAACCCCCCCCCAAATGACCCCATTTTGGAAAGTAGACACCCCAAGGAAATTGCTGAGAGGCATGTTGAGCTCATTGAATATTAATTTTTTTTGTCCCAAGTGATTGAATAATGACAAAAAAAAAAAAATTACAAAAAGTTGTCACTAAATGATGAGCTGAGAGGCATGTTGAGTCCATGGAATATTTTATATTTTGACACAAGTTGCGGGAAAGTGACACATTTTTTATTTATTTTTTTGCACAAAGTTGTCACTAAATTATATATTGCTCACACAGGCCATGGGCATATGTGGAATAGCACCCCAAAATACATTTAGCTGCTTCTCCTGAGTATGGGGATACCACGTGTGGGACTTTTTGGGAGCCTAGCCGCATACGGGGCCCCGAAAACCAATCTCTGCCTTCAGGATTTCTAAGGGTGTAAATTGATAGATTGATTGATTTCACTCTTCACTGCCTATCACAGTTTCGGAGGCCATGGAATGCCCAGGTGGCACATACCCCCCCCCAAATGACCCCATTTTGGAAAGTAGACACCCCAAGCTATTTGCTGAGAGGCATGGTGAGTATTTTGCAGCTCTCATTTGTTTTTGAAAAAGACAAGAAAAAACTTTTTTTTTTTTCTTTTTTCAATTTTCAAAACTTTGTGACAAAAAGTGAGGTTTGCAAAATACTCACTATACCTCTCAGCAAATAGCTTGGGGTGTCTACTTTCCAAAATAGGGTCATTTTGGGGGGGGGGGGAGTATGTGCCATCTGGGCATTCCATGGCCTCCGAAACTGTGATAGGCAGTGAAGAGTGAAATCAAAAATTTACGCCCTTAGAAATCCTGAAGGCGGTGATTGGTTTTCGGGGCCCCGTACGCGGCTAGGCTCCCAAAAAGTCTCACACATGTGGTATCCCCGTACTCAGGAGAAGCAACAGAATGTATTTTGGGGTTTTCACATATTCCCATGGCATGTTTGAGCAATATATCATTTAGTGACGACTTTGTGCAAAAAAAAAAAAAAAAAAAATTGTCTCTTTCCTGCAACTTGTGTCACAATATAAAATATTCCATGGACTCGACATGCCTCTCAGCAAATAGCTCGGGGTGTCTACTTTCCAAAATGGGGTCATTTGGGGGGGTTTGAACTGTCCTGGCATTTTATGCACAACATTTAGAAGCTTATGTCACACATCACCCACTCTTCTAACCACTTGAAGACAAAGCCCTTTCTGACACTTTTTGTTTACATGAAAAAATTATTTTTTTTTGCAAGAAAATTACTTTGAACCCCAAAACATTATATATTTTTTTAAAGCAAATGCCCTACAGATTAAAATGGTGGGTGTTTCATTTTTTTTTTTTTCACACAGTATTTGCGCATCGATTTTTCAAACGCATTTTTTGGGGAAAAAACACACTTTTTTAAATTTTAATGCACTAAAACACACTATATTGCCCAAATGTTTGATGAAATAAAAAAAGATGATCTTAGGCCGAGTACATGGATACCAAACATGACATGCTTTAAAATTGCACACAAACGTGCAGTGGAAACAAAATAAATACATTTTTAAAAGCCTTTAAAAGCCTTTACAGGTTACCACTTTAGATTTACAGAGGAGGTCTACTGCTAAAATTATTACCCTCGATCTGACCTTCGTGGTGATACCTCACATGCATGGTGCAATTGCTGTTTACATTTGACGCCAAACCAACGCTTGCGTTCACCTTAGCGCGAGAGCAGGGGGGGACAGGGGTGCTTTTTTTTTTTTTTACTTTATTGTTTTTTTGCTTCTTTATCTTATTTTTAAACTGTTCCTTTCATTTTTTTTTTAATCATTTTTATTGTTATCTCAGGGAATGTAAATATACCCTATGATAGCAATAGGTAGTGACAGGTACTCTTTTTTGAAAAAATTGGGGTCTATTAGACCTTAGATCTCTCCTCTGCCCTCAAAGCATCTGACCACACCAAGATCGGTGTGATAAAATGCTTTCCCAATTTCCCAATGGCGCTGTTTACATCCGGCGAAATCTAAGTCATGAAATGCTCGTAGCTTCCGGTTTCTTAGGCCATAGAGATGTTTGGAGCCACTCTGGTCTCTGATCAGCTCTATGGTCAGCTGGCTGAATCACGGCTGCATTCTCAGGTTCCCTGTTGAGACAGGAGAGCCAGAGAAAAACACGGAAGATGGTGGGGGGGGGCATTCCCTCCCACTGCTTGTAAAAGCAGTCTAGAGGCTAATTAGCTGCTAGGATTGCTTTTACATGAAAGCCGACCGCTGGCTGAAAAGAATGATACCAAGATGATACCTAAACCTGCAGGCATCATTCTGGTATAACCACACAAAGTCGTGAATGGCGTACCTGAAGACAAAAAAATGGTTAACAATAAAACACAGTAAACGGTAAAGTATAAAAAATTGCATACCGGGGGCAGGAGGCGGAGCCTAGCGGAGCAGACATGCATTGTTAGAGCTCCACACCTCTGAGGAGAGAAGAGAAGGACAAAGCGGAGCCTGCAGGCTCAAAAGGTATCCATTTGAACCTTTTTGCCCCAGGGAACAAACTGTGAAAGTTTGGGCAGGAAATATGGTACTGGGAGGAAACCGTGGCAGAAATAAAAATCACCTCACAAAGAGCTCACAGGCACTCACTGCAGCTGAAGCAGCTCCAGTCACCTCACAAGATACAGCATCAGGGCGCTCTCACAGACAGAAAATGCCACAGCAAGACTCTCCATTTGAGTCAGATACAGAACAAATCCTCTCACAAACTTCTCCACAAGCCTCCTCGGTATCCCCAGTAATATTATTACAGTTTGAAAAGATGCTTCATAAGGCTTTAAAACAAACCTCAGACCAAATAACAAAAAGCCTAACCAAAGAAATAAGAGAGCTGGGAAACCGCACCGCAGCCTTAGAAATAAAAATGGATGAAATTGAAATTACAACCCAAGAAAATATAACAGAATTGGAACAATTAAAAAAAGAGAATTTAATACTTCAAACTAAGCTCGAAGATTACGAAAATAGAGCCAGACGTTCAAACTTGCGCATAAGGGGAATACCTGAAACTGTGACAGACCTGCAATCTACTATTACTGCTCTATTACAAGAACTAAAGCCAGATATCCCTATTGAACGTTTAGAACTGGACAGAGTACACAGAGCCCTCACAGCCAAAAAGAAAGATGGACCTCCACGTGATATAATCACAAAATTTCATTATTACAGAACGAAAGAACAAATACTTATTGCTGCAAGAGAAAAAAAGGAACTTAATTTTCAAGGACACAATTATCAAATTTTTGCTGACCTATCCCAACTTACTATTACTAAAAGACGATCCATGAAACCCCAACTAATGGAACTGCAACGCCACAACATTATGTATCAATGGGGCTTCCCCTTTTCAGTCAGATTTAACTACCAAGGTACAATTTACAGAAGCAGATCAGCAGATGAACTACAACAAACCCTTTTAAAATTAAATCTGACAGAACCCACAAGCAGCAACACCCCCACACGCAGAAGAATGGCATCATCTTCACCTTCAGGCAGCACCCAGAAAATTTCAGAACAAAATGGGAATCATCATTCTCACAAAAGAGGCCGTTATGCCACATCATCCATGGACCAAGAAGATTCAATGGACTGACATCCTAATTCCTGATATCTCTTCATTTATTATACTAAGAGATGGTTCTCTATAAAAAACCTATATTTATAACTGAATGTAACTGCATTCTGATAGTCACACACTGTGTGGGATCATGTTACATTCCAGTTATATTTCTTATTACTTCTGATTCATATAGCCTTAGAATATATAAGTGAAATAAGGAAATTCTTGTTCAGTTATATATTATCAGGTAATAACAATAGATTTATTACTTTTTAGGACAAATATGTTCAATAATCCAGAAGTAATGGAAGCTTTTTCTTTCTTTTCTTAAAACAAATATATTATTACCTAACTAGTTCCTAGAATTATGTTTTTGTTTATTCTAATCTGAAGCAATACAACCTCAATTTTATGAGTTAACATATCTAAACAGTTACATATGAATAAAATATGTAATTGTTTACTCTAAAAGGGTTAAAATCCCAAAATAATTCAAACTATCTTCATCAATACCAAAGTTATTAACAGTACCTTTCTAACTGAATTATTTAGCCTAGGGCAAGACTAACCATATACAACCACCCTGGAATAAATAATTTCAAAAACTATATTCTGCACTCCAATTAATGAAACATCATTTTGATGTCTTTTGACATAGCACTTCTCTCCTGTAAGCGGAAGATCCGTGTACCCCCATTAGCCCTCCTCATTCTCCCAACCATATTATGTGGGAGTGTGACGAAGGCACTTATTCCCCTGAGAGAGATATTTATTCTCTTTCACGGGTAAATTGTGATTACTTGCAAAAAATAATTTATACAATGTATCATCTAATCTCATATGTTTTTTTTTTACTCTTTACTCCAGAATTCACTGGTTTCTTTTCTATCTATTCATCTCTTCAGTCCACACAGGTTGATCTGCGCAGTCAGCTCTGCATAACAAAAAGTAAGTCAAAACTATTTGATCTATTGCCATGGCACCACTGAATATACTTTCCCTGAATGTTCAGGGAATAAATGTCCCTCAAAAAAGGACCAAAGCCTTCCGTACTTTCCATAACAAGAAGGCTCACATAGTATGCCTCCAAGAAACACACTTCATCAAAGATTCTACTCCAAAATATATTTCTCCTTTTTATCAACAAATTTACACGGCTTCTGCCTGTACCAAGCAAAGGGGAACTCTAATTGCATTTCACCGATCCACACCATTCACCTTATCATCAGAAATTAAAGACCCAGAAGGTAGATACCTGATACTCATGGGTTATATAATGGATACAGCAATCACAGTGATTTCCTACTACGCTCCTAACAAACAACCTACACCATTCCTCTCACATATATTACAAGTGATTAATACACACAAAATAGGAACAGTGATAATGTGTGGGGATTCGAACCAGGTCCTCCTCCCATTTCTAGATAAATCACCTTTTACACCATCCAAAATAACCTCTAGATTACCTTTTTCTCAACTTCTTTCCAAATACAATCTGGTAGATTCGTGGAGAGAAAGTAACCCAATGAAAAAGAAATTCACTTATTTCTCGCACCCTCATCAAACCTTCACCAGAATAGATCATATTTTTCTAACAATAGGAATGATACCAGAAATTATTGCATCAGATATAATTCCGATTCCGTGGTCTGACCATAATGCAGTATACACTACTATAGCCTCAGCCATACCAAAAGCGCATGACCCAACGTGGTACTTACCGGACATAATGCTCAAACACCCACTACATCAGATGGCCATTGAACAAGCTTTAAAGGAATACATATCAATTAATAATACAACAGACATCTCCCCAATAACACTGTGGGAAGCTCATAAGCCTGTCTTGCGTGGTACAATACAAAGACAAATGGCACTATTTAAACGGGAACGCAAAAATCTAGCAAAAAAACTAGAACTCAATTTTAATGCAGCCTACATATCATTTCAAGATAATCCATCTCAGAGTACAAAATCTCATCTGGAAAAATCTAGATTGGAATACGATCTATTTCTCACTGAGTCAGTTGATAAATCCCTCAAACGCTCCAAACACAATTTCTACATGAATACAAACAAACCAGGTACATATTTGGCTCGGGCATTAAATTCAACTAACAAATCTTTCAAACCAATACGTTTGAAATTATCAAAAAATGTTTACACTTGTAATCCAGTTAAAATAGTCCATAAATTTCACTCACATCTCGCAACTTTATACAAGACAAACAATGAATTTAATCCTACAGAGGCTGAATCCTTCTTCTCAAAAATAACCTTACCTGATTTATCTCAGAATCAAAAAAGCAGTTTGGATGAGCCTATAACTATAGATGAAGTTGCTAACGCCATAAAAGACCTAAAACTTAACAAAAGACCAGGCCCAGACGGCTACTCGGCTTTATACTATAAAACATTCTCAGAAATACTCTCTCCCATTCTCACTGAAACTTTTAACAAACTTCTAGATGGACATTCTTTTCGGCAAGAAACACTAATGGCAATTGTTTGTATGATCCCAAAACCCCTTTCTGATGATACTTCCTGTGTGAATTATCGGCCTCTCTGTTAAACCTCGATATTAAATTATTAGCAAAAATAATAGCAAAACGCCTCAATAGCATTATAGGAAAATTAATACATAGAGATCAAGTAGGCTTCATGCCAAATAGACAGGCAGGCGATAATATACGCAGGGCAGTGTTATTGGCACATATTGCTAAAAAACGGAAAATCCCTTTATGTTTTCTATCTCTCGATATTAAGAGGGCATTTAACACAGTATCCTGGCAATATATACAATATTCATTACAAAAATGGGGTTTTGGACCCCACTTTTTAACATGGATCAAAGCATTATATAATAAACCCAAAGCCTATATAAAATATGCTGGATACAAATCTGTAGCCTTTAATATTGAAAGAGGTACCCGACAGGGTTGCCCATTATCTCCCTTATTATTTGCCCTTATACTCGAACCCATGGCCCAATACATCAGAACAAACCAAACTATAACTGGCATTGAAGTAGGAGGTATTACACACAAATTATGTATATTTGCAGATGATATATTACTTTTTCTATCATCACCACAGGTCTCTGGTCCTAACTTAATACCAGCTCTTGATGGATTTGCAGCCCTATCTGGCCTTATGATTAATCCTAAGAAATGCCTAGTGCTTAATATTTCACTCACAAACATGGAATTGATCCCGGCTAGGGCTGCACTCCCATTCACATGGGCAGAAAAATCAATCCCATATCTTGGAATTCATTTAACAGCATCTCATTCTGACTTATTCTCAAACAATTATCCTCCTGTATTAAGACAGATCACAAATCTAATAAAACAATGGTCGCAACTTCCTTTATCCTGGATAGGGAAGATTAATGCAATCAAAATGACTATTCTACCCAAATTGCTTTATCTATTCAGAGTCCTCCCTATTCCAATTCCTTCCTATTTTTTGAGAATAGTACAAAAAAGAGCAACTTCGTTTATATGGGGCTCTTCTAAACCACGTATACCTATACACACACTACATCTTCCCAAAAATAAAGGAGGCCTGGGATACCCTAATTTTACTAACTACTACAGAGCAGCACATTTGGCCAGTCTGTCCAAATACCATGCAAAACAGGAAATCCCATTATGGGTATTTATAGAGGCTTCAGAAAATGACCCTCTATTAATATCAAATTTATTATGGCTTGATCCTAAAGACCGCTTTAAAATTCATAATCCCATAACTAAACACTTCTTATCTCTCTGGGATAAACTAAAAACCAAATATCAGTTACAATCTCCACACAATCCTCTCCTTTCTTTTATCAGAAATCCGGCCTTTTATCCGGCATGGATCTACCCAAATTCTTTTAAAGCTTGGACAACATCAGGCATTCAGCCAAATGACTTCATAGCATCTAAATCATTCCTTTCATTCCCATCGCTTAGAGAAAAATATGATCTACCAAACTCTGAGATATTTAGATATCTCCAAATCAAAAATTTCTATACACCATTCCTAAAGGGGGATACACCATTATCCCAATTATCCATTTTTGAATCAATCTGTACAAAAGATCCATTTGCTAAAGGTACAATTTCATCACTTTATAATCAATTATATGGAGTGGCAAATCTTAATAGACCCTCTTACGTTCAGAGGTGGGAGGAGGACCTGGGACGAACTTTAGAAGACACGGACTGGTCTAACATATGGCTCACATCTAAGTCATCTTCACCCAACATCTTAGCACTGGAGACAAATTATAAAGTCCTAACTCGCTGGTACCTTGTACCCGCTAGAGTGGCAAAATATTCACCTAATACCTCAGCTCTTTGTTTTCGAGGATGCCCAGAAATAGGCACATATTTACACATATGGTGGACATGCCCAGTAATCCAAACCTTCTGGAAGGAAGTCTTCATGATTGCATCTAAAATATTTAAAAAAATAATACAACCAGATCCATATTTAACTTTACTTAATCTAAAACCGGAATGGTTAACACTCTCTCAATTCAAACTTATGATCCAACTAATAATGGCTGCAAAACAAACAGTGGCCAAGGCATGGAAATCTCCTACATTGGTACTAGCAGAAACAATTCACAGAATGAATAATACAATGTCCCATGCTAAGATGGTAGCCATCGATCAAAATCAAATTCCAAAATTTGAAAAACTTTGGCATCCTTGGATAAAACAACAGTTCCTGTCAAACTTCAATGACTCTGTCCTGTTGCCATGGTAACAGATTAAATGACTTACAGAGACACCCATTCTAAGGCTTCAAAGAGAACTAAAAAGAATAATAAACTGACGAGCGGGACAACCTTGTGGACCATACCTCTACCTTTCAACCCGTTTTCTTCTCTTTCCTTTTCTCCACCTTACGATTAAAGCTCATTATCAGAATTTATTTGACCTATATACACTCTACTTGTAAACAATATGTATAGTAGGTATAAATCATTTAAATACCTACAAAAGTAACTAAGGAAATGATATATATCTTTAATTTAGGTTTACGTGAACCCAATGTTTAATATTTGAAATTTCATGATATTTACCTATATAAACCCTACTGTAAAACAATGAGCTTACTTTATAGATCCTTGTAAACTTACTTTATGTATCTTTATAACATTGTATACTCAATAAACTTCTTTTGACAAGGAAAAAATTGCATACCTGAAAAGCAAACATGATAAAACATAATAACAATAAAACATTGCAGAATAGAATACAGTAAAAAAGAGCAGAACAATAGACAGAGAATAGAGAGAGAATAGAGAGAGAGAGAGAGAACAATAAAACGACAACTATTTTTTTTTTTTATATATATTTATTTATTTTATTTTTTTTTACACTTTTTTTTGTAACTAACTTTTATAACTGTAACCGGTTCCAGGTTCGGGTCTCTCAAAATGCGATGGCATCTTGGGAGACCCTGTGAAAGTGTGCCTAGTCTGTGCAATGCTGTACCCTATGCTAATACTCAACTAGTGAATGGTAGCGTTCAAAACATTCACCAATGCAAAGACCAGGATTGTCAGGACAGGAGGGACAATAATAGCGGGTGTCACGCCTATATCCGCGCTTGCTGCAGACACAACATCTTTTTTGGGGGGGGTTCGTTGGGTAGGGGTACTCGGGAGGACATAAAAATGCCTCTCATGCAGCCGACTGCATTTGGTTGGGGATGTGAATGGGGGAAGTACGGGCACTGCAGAAGTGGTGGGTTCCCAATTAGGATTAGCGAATGCAGCAGGAAGGGCATTATGGGCACGATGGGCCTGTGTTTGTCTTCTTCTTGGTGGCAGCGGGACACTACTTGTGCTTGCCACCTCACCAGCTTGAACTGCACTTATGGGACTCGCCACGTCACCAAGTGTTACTGCAGTGCTGATTTGATAACGACCGGGGTGTACTAGGCCGCTGGTGCTTGCCAGTTCACCAAAACGCTACCAAAAAAAACTGTTAGCGATCGCAGGGATCAGGCCTGACTCTGCAAACGCTGCAGTTATGCGTTTAGTGTTTTGTAAGTGACAGTGATCGATCAATACTGCACTTGGGTGGGCTGGGCTGGGCCAGGCGGAGGGGCAAAACGCAGGTGCTAGCAGGTATCTGGGCTGATCCCGCTAACACTGCGTTTTTGGGAACCCTAAACTGCTGGGGATGTTAGTATAGATCTGATCGGATCACATATTGATCCGTTCAGATACTACACCACTAAGGGAGGTGTACGGTGCGTGCGTGCTTGTTAGCGCTACTGGCACTAACCTGACGCTGCCTGGGGCTGGTGCTTGTCAGTTCACCAAAACGCTACCAAAAAAACTGTTAGCGATCACAGGGATCAGGCCTGACTCTGCAAACGCTGCAGTTATGCGTTTAATATTTTGTAAGTGACAGTGATCGATCGATACTGCACTTGGGTGGGCTGGGCTGGGCGGAGGGGCAAAACGCAGGTGCTAGCAGGTATCTGGGCTGATCCCGCTAACACTGCGTTTTTGGGAACCCTAAACTGCTGGGGGCGCTAGTATAGATCTGATCGGATCAGATATTGATCCGTTTAGATACTACACCACTAAGGGAGGTGTACGGTGCGTGCGTGGGTGTTAGCGGTACTGGCGCTAATCTGACGCTGCCTGGGGCTGGTGCTTGCCAGTTCACCAAAACGCTACCAAAAAAACTGTTAGCGATCGCAGGGATCAGGCCTGACTCTGCGAACGCTGCAGTTATGCGGTTAGTGTTTTGTAAGTGACAGTGATCTATCGATACTGCACTTGGGTGGGCTGGGCTGGGCCGGGCAGAGGGGCAAAACGCAGGTGCTAGCAGGTATCTGGGCTGATCCCGCTAACACTGCATTTTTGGGAACCCTAAACTGCTGGGGACGCTAGTACAGATCTGATCGGATCAGATATTGATCCGTTCAGATACTATACCACTAAGGGAGGCGTATGCTGCATGCGTGGGTGTTAGCGATACTGGCGCTAATCTGACGCTGCCTGGGGTGACGCATAGCACCGCCGGGCGATCAGGGGGCTAAACCTTTATTAGGTAATAAACGGCGGGTGCCCTGACACTATAAAAAATAAACTAACTAACCAGCGTCTCCGGTAACAGTTATACGGTGATCAGTGGTGAAAGGGTTAACTAGGGGGCAATCAAGGGGTTAAAACCTTTATTAGGAAGTATATGGGGGTCCCTGTCGCTATAAAACGCTGACGGCGAACCTAAATATTTACCTCCCTAACTAGCGTCACCAGCAACACTAATACAGCGATCAGAAAAATTATCGCTTAGCGACACTGGCGAAGGGGGGTGATCAAGGGGTTAAAACTTTATTGGGGGGGGTTAGGGGGGTATCCTAGACCTAAAGGGGGCTAACAGTAACTGTCCCACCGCACTAACTGTCACAAACTGACACCATGCAGTAATCAGAAAAAAAAAAAAAAAAAACCTGCTTGGTGTCAGTGTGACGGGGGGGGGGGGGGGGAGGGATCGGGGGTGTAATGTATGCCTGGCATGTTCTACTGTATGTGTGTGTTTGTGTAACTCACATTCCAGTCTTCTCTCCTCAGTGCCGGAACGGAAAATGCTGAGCCGAGGAGAGATGACAACATTGGCTGGGAGCGATCGCGAGGAGGGGGCCACGAATGGATGGCCTCCCCCTCGAGACCGATCGCCGGGGAGGATTTGCCAACTGCCACAGGCACGGGGGGGGGTCCGATCGGACCCCCCACCCGCGGGCAGGCAAGGACGTACCTGTAAGTCCTTTTGCCTGCCCGTGCCATTCTGCCGGCGGTCGGCAACTGGTTAATACCACAGGTGGCGCTTCATTCTCTACCCCTCTATCTGCCTTGAGACTTACTGAGAAATAGACAATCAACGTTAAAGCCAAGAGTGATACTAATAATAAAAAAAAAAATGAGCGTAAAAACATTAATAGTAGCAGTGGTAAGAATAAAAATAATAGTAACAAAAAAAAGTAAGAAAAATGACCATCCGAAAAAAAAAATCTTGGGGTGGTCCAAAAAGGGGACCAATGAAGAGTGTGTAGCATAACAACAAAAAGGCCTATTTAGCCCAGAAAAAAAAAAGAAAACAAGCATCAGAAAAAAGCCTGGAGAAATGCATCTCAGGAGGCCTCGTCCGCAGGCAGAGGACATATAGGGGAGCAGGGCAGTCTCCAACATGGGGAAGGGCGCACGATATCCCCTCACGGTGATCTGGTGATGTTGTTATTAAATCAGGCGCTCCTCAAAGCTTCCGTGTTGTGAGCAGTTGGGGAGGGCTTCCGGTAGGAAACAGCTCAGAGAACAAATAAAGTTAACAGTGGAAAAAATAAACAATGCATTAAAACAATGCAAAATGCCAGGTGATAAGGGAAAAACTGTCCTCTATAGGGGGTCAACTTTGGGGTCGCATTCCCATGAGGGAAGAAAGGAGAAGACCTGATGTGGTCCCTTCAGGTTATCAAGTGGGTGGTCTTGAGCGTTGCGAGCGTTGAGGAGTGGAGTAGGCCCTCGATCCTCTTCCTCTCACTGGTGTCCAATTCTTAGCTGGTGCCGAGAGATGGCGCGGGGTAGCGGGGAAGGTCTGGTCAGACTCTGCAGGAAGCGGGGGTAGACCCAGACGTTTGAGAAAAGCATCTCCTTCCTGAAGGTCACGCAGGGTGTGTTGGACCCCTTCCATAGTGACATTTAGGCGGAAAGGAAAGCCCCAGTAGTAAGGGACTTTGTGCTGTTGAAGGTGAGTGGTGATGGGCCTTACTTAGAGAGCGTGGTTTGGCCAGTGTTATAGGAGAAAGGTCACTGAATAGTTGGATTTTGTCTCCTTTGTATCCATTGTTGGACCTATTACGTGTGGCCCTGGTCAGGGCCTCTTTACTTTCATTAAAGTGGAAACGCACCACTATAACACGGGGCCTGGCTCCCGCAGGGGGTTTAGGGGCCAATGATCTATGGGCTCGATCAAGACGCCAATCTATGTCCATTATGTCAGGTGCCAGGGCATTGAAAAGGCAGAGGAGGTATGGCCTTATGTTGTTGTCAGCTACCTTTTCAGGGACACCGCGGATTCTAAGGTTTTGGCACCTTTCTCTGTTCTCAAGGTCCTCTTGCTGTAATTGTAATTGAGATACAGAGTTTTTTAGGAGAGCATTCTCCTCTTCAAGAGCCTGTACATACTGCAAAGTCTCTTCAAATTTTGTTTCCAGGGTTGCTGTGCGCTCACCAAGGACATCTATTTCCCCTCTAAGTTCCCTGGATATCTTCCCCATCTCCTGGGCAATGTCCCTGGTAACTTGCTGGGCCAGGGCCGGAAGTTTGAGATCCATCAGCTCAGGTGTTAGTGTCGTCTGAGGAGAGGGGGGTATGTGGAAAGGGGAAATCTGCTGGGAAGAATCCTCTGCCATAAGGGTGCTAACATAGTCCTCCGGATCCCCTTGTGTGATTGAGGCCTAGTTAGAAAGCGGTCCATAGTGGAGGAGGGCCATGGAGGCTTTGAGGCACGGTAAAAGGATCGCTGATCCCCAATTTTGCCCATGTAGTGCTGGGGAGGGTTGAGGAGGCATGGAGGCTTACCCCTGGATCGATCGGTGGGTAATGTAGCTTGTCAGGGGCCGCGGATCACGGGACCGGAGCTCAAGAGTCACGCGTCCGCCATCTTAGAAAGCCGCGCATGCGCCGTTCAAAAAAAAGTTTTTTACATATCAATAGACAGTAGGGGCCAAAAATGATTGTGACAAGAATGAAAAATGCTGGGCTCAGAATGATAGTCTTTTCTATTTATTAACATTCAATTTGCAACAGTCATGAACTCTAAATTGTGTGTGATTGATGACCAAAAACCTAAAAATATGTCCCATTTTCATACACAGGAAAGTCTCAGCCAAGAGCCCAGCAGCGAGACTGAATCCCAAGTTCCTTCCCTCCACCCTCCAACTAAAAGGGCCAGGAAGTCGAGAAACCTGGATGATGTCACATAAGCTTAAAATTGTGTGTGAGTGATGAACCAAAAACTAAAGCTATGTCCCTTTTTCATACACAGGAAGACCTCAGACAGGACGAGGCTCTGGAATGTGGGACACAGGAGGTGGTGGGGCCCAGTAGCCACACCCAGAAAAAAGTCTGAACCTCATTGATGGGATTTTAAAGGCAATTCAAAATAAATTTGAAAAAAAAAATTTTATTAGAAAAATACATTTAAAAGCAGAATTTATTTAGAATACAAAAATGTCTTTATTTTAAAAAATAGATCACAACGAAAACACCTATATCATACAAAAAAATTACAGAATCATAATTGGTGGTAAACAGTTATGGCAATGACCGTCCGACGCGTTCATCAGGGACAATTTGCCATTTGTGCCAAACAATGTTTATGTGCAAAATCCGACATCCATATAGTCTGTATTAGCCTTTGAACATGCAAGGGAGCCCCCAGATATTATAATCCAATTAAGGCGTCAAAGTAAATGTATAGTTGCATGTATAGTTGCAGTTTGGAAGAACCCAAGATAGCAACAGGGAGCATGATAGAAATACTCCAATAGGGATACTATGAACCACCCTGAGGGACAGATTGAAGAGCCAATTGGAGGAAAACTTTCTCACAGACCCATATCATAGGTAAAGAGATCTCCAAAGGCTCCCCGGAAAAGAAGAAATCACTGCATGGAGGAGAGAAACCAATCCTCCAACCTGCCTGTCACAGCATCAAGCAACATAAGTTTTGTTGTGAGAAGGGATGGCCATGGGGTACATGATGGGGTACAAAGGCTTTGCAAATTCAAGCAGTTTCTCCAGTGTTGCCTTCCTCTTTATTTTGTTATTATGAGCCAGAATAATTGTTTTTTTTTTTTTTTATATGAAAATACTTGGCTATGTGTTTTTCTTCAAATAGGACAGTTTGTTTGTGAGTAGGCAGGTACATTTACAAAATACAATGTCTAATTAACAAGGGACACCAGCCAACCTCCTTGAGCTTTATAAAATTACAAGATAATTGTTGTTGTGGAAACTTGACACACCAAAAAAAAAAAAAAAAAAAAAATTATATGGAGATCACTAGAAAATAATTTAAAAATAAACCAAAGAACAGGAGATCTTGATTAAAAATAAAAAAAAGATGACTATAAAAAATAATTCTAAACATTATTATAGAGATCTGGCTTTAAAAAAAAAAAAGATTATTCAGGAGATCACAAGAAATAATAAAGAAATAAGTTTGTGAGAACTCTGTGTGAGTATCAGCAGCAAACCACCGTCATTCTTCTAGCATTATAAAAAACAAAAGAATGCGCTGCATTAAAAGATCCAATAATTTGCAGCGTGACGAATGTGCTAGCTCCTTATGAACACTAGTTTTACCAGACCGAGCGCTTCCGTCTCGTACTTGATTCTGAGCATGTGTGATTTTCGGTGCAAAGGAATTGCATACAGACGATCGCATTTTCGGATAGGAACTTTTTCCAACCGAAAAATAGAGAACCTACTCTCAATCTTTTGCTGGCTGGAATTCCACCAGCAAAAGTCAGATGGAGCATCCGACCAAAAGCTCTCATCGGAGTTTTGCTGGCGGGATTTGCGATCGTGTGTACGGGCATAAGAGGTTAGAACTTCTGCTTAGCATCCCTGAGTGTCTGGGTTCAAATCCCAAACATGCGCTTCATGTAGAGAAGTTGTCTCATCTCCCTATGACATAACTCCTGACTTAGGTCCTAAAACTATGTCTAAATGTAGTATTTATGTGTAAGAGGGTTCCACTACCATTGTAATGAGACTGTAGGCCACACCACCCAACTACAATCTAAACCCATTAAACCATCATAATAAACAACACCAAACATTGAATTATGGCAAAAATATGGCCGCGGCACCTTTATTGGTTTAAACACATAAATATTTATTACTCTTTTATTAACAATAACATAATTGATCAACCAATATTATTTTATTATTATCTGCTCAGTTATCAGAACTCGAGTAGCCATCCACAATATAATATCAATAACCAGTCCCCACCAGCCGGACTTGAGTATCAAGACCGGCCCACCCCAACCGCCGCGGCCATCTCAATGCCACACTGCAAGCCTGTATTAAAAATATCGAGACCCATATCCGAAAGGTGAACACCATCCTGCCTGTACAAGCCCGGAATGCCACCTTCAAGATCTATGTGTCGATAAGACAAGCCTCCTATCGAGGGCATGAACTTTTCCATTGCCCTATTTAGCCTCTTCCTCATCTTCTCCATAGCCTTCCTCTGATCAGAGGACAACCAGGAGAGACGAGGAACCACTTCTGAAAATATTATAGTAGTACCCTCAGAAGACAAATGAAAACGATGGAGGTCTCGCTTGATCATGGCCAGCAAGTCCAGTGTTCTAACATTCCCTAAATCATTTCCACCCAAGTGTATTAACAGAATAGAAGGAGGGGGCCAAACTTGGTACAATCTGGATAAATGAAAAAATAATTGATACCACTGCAGGCCTCCTATTCCTTTCCAAAATAACTTAAACTGCTCAGGCTGTAAGGACAAATTAGCTGAGTAACAGCAGTGCTCTGCTCTCTTACGTGCCCAGTATATAAATGAGTGTCCTATGATCCATACCGTGTGCTGCATACCTAGGGATTAAATGAACAGGTTAGGTCTAACATATAATTTAAAACATTTCAACTTCCACCTCCCCATCTCCTTAATGGCCGTTTCTGATAACCCCTTACGGGCTGCCTCTGATGCTGCGCCTATCCTAAAGGAGTGAGAGGAGAATCTAAAATTCTGTAAACCCAGATGATTTAAACATTTTCGGAGTACTGAATCAAATTGATATTTAGTAAGGGGCTCTGAATTGGCATGAAGAATGAATAACCCCCCAACTGGAGGCCTAATGCCCCGTACACACGGTCGGATTTTCCGATGGAAAATGTCCGATCGGAGCGTGTTGTCGGAAATTCCGACCGTGTGTGGGCTCCATCGGACATTTTCCATTGGATTTTCCGACACACAAAGTTGGAGAGCAGGGAGATAAAATTTTCCGACAACAAAATCCGTTGTCGGAAATTCCGATCGTGTGTACACAAATCCGACGGACATAGTGCCACGCATGCTCAGAATAAATAAAGAGATGAAAGCTATTGGCCACTGCCCCGTTTATAGTCCCGACGTACGTGTTTTACGTCACCGCGTTTAGAACGATCGGATTTTCCGACAACTTTGTGCGACCGTGTGTAGACAAAACAAGTTTGAGCCAACATCCGTCGGAAAAAATCCTAGGATTTTGTTGTCGGAATGTCCGAACAAAGTCCGACCGTGTGTACGCCCTATAACTCCCAGGAATCACTGAACTAAAGCCGCTGGGCAAACTAGCCCGTTTTCTTGAGCCTGTAGATTGACCAAACAGCCTTTGCCGGCCTGATCCATTTTCGAACGCTGCAACCAAATATGCACTCCAAATTGGTCAATTACCACCTGTTCATACAAAATGCCCAACAATACCTTCTTATTTGCAGGTACCAGTTCCGAAATACGAAAACCCCCGAAAAATGCAAAAGAAAAGGCTGTATTGAAAAGCAAGGCTTTGTACTCTGAGAAACACAATCGCTTAGTTGCTTCACACAGACCCCCAAGTAACTCCACCGATATCGGTCTTCTACTATCAGGGATTAACGATCTTCTCTTATATCCCTTTAGAGCCTGTTTAACTGAGAAATAACCAGAACAAGGCAGCAACCCCCGTAACTTAAAGAAAAAGGAAATGCCAGCAAGAGTTTTCATGACATAATGACTGGAAAACTGCTGCTGCATTAAAGACGCTAAGAAAGCCAAAATTGTGGTCTCAGAAGGGGTATTATAACTAAAACCTTTACTCTCGGAAAATGACACCCAACTTTTCCAGGCTGCCATATAACTTTACCATGTTTTTGGAGCGACAGAACCTTTAATTGCATTCGCCACCGTTAGATCACTGCCCACAGATGTTCCGGGCATGGAATGCCAAACTCGTCTGCCTCTGGTAACAAATGCCGAAAACAGTCCATCTGAAACCGAGATAACGAGTCAGCAATATTATTCAAAATCCCTGGTGTATATTTGGCCTTAAGCCAAATGTTAAATTGTAAACATAACAAAATGATCTGTCTTAACACCTTGATGACCCAAAACGAGCTAGACGACAAGCAATTTACTGCGTAAAACACACCCTTGTTATCCATTTCCACCATAATTCTTCTATTCGCAAACTGTGGCCCCCAGATAACTAACGCCACCAAGATAGGGAATAACTCCAACAAAACTACATTTTTTGTAGCCTGACTCTGGACCCATGATTCTGGCCATGGTGCGCAGCACCAATGCGACTGCCAAACCGCACCAAAGCCTTTTGATCCCGCCGCATCGGTGAAAAAATGAAAATCCGGCGCAAGAATAAATTCAGACTGGAAAAGGGACCTCCCATTGTAGTTGACAAGAAATTTGTCCCAAACCAAAAAGGTCCTCCTTAAGAGAACTGGTGATTCTAATATGGGCAAAAGGCGATTTTTTCCCAGCGGTAGACAAATAAAGCCGCCGAGAAAAAATTCTGCCAACCGGCATAATCCGACATGCAAAGGCCAAGGAACCTAAAAGAGACTGCATCTCTTTTATCCGAATTTTCTTCTTTTTAATTACCAGAGACAACAACAACCTCAACTTAATAAGCTTTGCGTCTGGCAGACGAAACTCCATGGCACAAGTGTCTATTTGAATCCCCAAAAATTCTAATAACGTAGCAGACAAACATGTCTTTTCTGCTGCTAGCGGGACACCGAAATACTGAGACATGGCCATAAAGTTAGTCAACAAGTCAAGGCATAGTGAAGAATCATGTGGACATATAAACAAGAAATCATCCAGATAGTCAATTACACTATCTGAACCATTTTGTAAACAAAGCACCCACTGTAAAAAAGTGGCAAACGCCTCAAAATATGAACAGGACAAAGAGCATCCCATAGGGAGACACTTGTCGAAAAAGAAAAAAAACATCAAAATAAAAACCTAGCGAATTAAACGCTGCTGGGGAAATAGGCAGTAACATGAAAGCCGACTTCACATCGGCTTTGGCTAACAATGCCCCCTCGCCTCATGATCGGATCTTACTTAATGCATCTTCAAAAGTTGCATAGGAGACCGAGCACAAATCCCCATCTATCTCATCATTCAACGAACTACCCTTTGGGAAGGATAAATGATGGATAATACGGAACTCATTCGGCTCCCATTTTGGGACTACCCCCAAAGGGGAGATCCGAAAATTTGGAAAAGGCCGATCCGCAAATGGTCCTTCAATCCTACCTTCCGCCAACTCCTTTAACAACTTATCTCTCACTATGTGAGGAAATAATTCCACAGACTTTTGATTCCCAACCACTTTACACCCCTCTCTCGAGAAGACAGGTAATGGGAAACCTTCTGCAAAACCTTCAAGAAGAAAACACGCCTTCTCCCTGTCTGGGTAAATGCCCAACCACGGGCGCATTCTTTCCAGCCTCACAGGCGTGCAGACTTTTGGAAAAAATATCTTTTTGCGCTTGGCTGGTTCCCACAGTCCCTTGTTTCTTAAAACATTTCGCTCCGGATGCGCTCCCGCACACACAGCGCATTCATGCCTATATTTGCATGATGTATTCCAACGGCATTGACCTTCATTAAAGGCAAAACAGCAGCCTTTTCTAAACGTTGCATGTGGAGCATTAACTGTGGGTGGCTTTACTGCTAACTGCTTCTGTGGCAATATCAGATTAAGCCACAGTCCTACATCTTTCATTCCCCAGCTTAGCGTAGGGTGAATGGACAACTTTTGTCTAAAAGATTCGTCATAATAGAACCACCCTAGCCCACCAAAATTCTTATATGCCTCAAGAATGTGGTCCACATGCTGAAAAAGACCCCCACACATCCCTGGGTGTTTTTCAGCCAGTACTCCAGCATATATGCAAAAAGCCTGAAGCCAATTATTAAAAGACCGTGGTGTAGGTCTACGCCTATCCTCCTCATCTCCCTTTCTGTCATTCCTACCCATAAATTCTTTATGTAAAGGTAAAAGTGACAGTATATCTATAAATTCCCCTTTCCATATTTTTTCCTTAACCGTTAGATTCAAGTGGAAACCTAGTGGGGAGACTTCACAAGGCATAGCATCTTTCATGCAAGTTTCAGGCACAGGTGCACTGACAGGCGCAGCTGGGGTTAATGACTCAGGAATGAGGGAAGCACTTTGAATTCCTTGTGTATTCAAAACAACAGCTGGAGCAGTAATAGAAGTAGCAGGAAGTAGTGCAGGTACATTAGAAGAAACAGCAGGGACAGGCATACTAGAAAGAGACTGTATTAAAGATGACAGAGACCCCACCAAATCAGATAAAACGTTTAGTTGTGATAACTCACCCGCTGCTGGAGGCTGAACTACTGCTTGCTGACTCTCCTCCAGCAGCACCATGGGGTCTGGGACTTGCCCAACCTGCACACCGCGAGACACCTCTATCTGAGGAGTGTCATGCTGGAAAGATGCTACCTCATGCTGACCTGTATGGCGCTGGGCGGGCATCCGCCCCCTTGTTGCTGCGCTGGCTCTTGTGGTCCCTCTGTCCTCTTCCTAACGCCGGCGACGGGGAAAAAGTCCTCCTCTTCTTCACAGCACGGCGGCTGCGGCTTGCGACACGTCTGACCTGTGCTTCGGCTGCGCTCGGCTCTCTATTCTCTGTTCCTGCATCCTGTCGGCTCCGCTTCGGCGGCGTGCTTCTCCTGGCTCTTTCATGCTGTGCCAGCGCTGCTCCTCTCAGCCTCGGACTCCTGAGCTGCTCCCTCCTTTTTTCTATGGCTAAAACAGCTGCTCCGCTACTGCCCGGTTGCTCCTCATTACTGTTCATGAACTCCAGGCAGCGGCGAAGCAACACCTCTCCTCCTTCACCGCCTGCTTTCTCTAAGAGCTGCCTAATAAGGGACTCCATTTTCTCAGGGCTCCTGTCTTCTCAGCTGGTTTCCCGGAAGAGGGGGAATTCCTATGCATAACCCCCTTATATAGCCTCTTCAGTATTCCAGAACCTTCCCTGAATTCTTATTGGATCCTGCCAGCAATCTGCTTTCCTTATCCTTAAAGGGGCAGTATCCTTCCTATACCTTTCATCCTATTTAGCTTCACTAACTAACTACACCAGGGGTGGGATGGCCACACTCTCACCCAAGTGGGCCCATATTGTGCCCCCTTTTCAATCTTACCAGATACACTATCTAGCCAAAAGTATTGGGACACCTGCCTATACACACATGAACTTTAATGGCAGCCCAGTCTAAAGCCGTGTACACACGATCGGATTTTCCCGATGGGAAACGTGTGATGACAAGCTGTTGGTGGAAAATCCGACCGTTTGTATGCTCCATCAGACAATTGCTGTCAGATTTTCCACGGACAAATGTTGGATGGCAGGTTTTAAAGTTTTCCGCTGACAAATGTCTGTTTGTACAATCACGCATGCTCGGAAGCAAGGATGAGCCAGAAGCGTTCGGTCTTGTGAACTAGCGTTCATAATGGAGAATTAACATTCATGACGTGATTATGAATTATGAAATAATGAAATCTCGAAATGCAGTGCACATTCTCTTCTTCTTTAATGGGATAATAATTAAGCTGCTTTGCTGGTGATACTGATGGAGTTATTGAAAACAAATGTTCAAAGGCTTTTTTTTTTTTCTAGGGATATCAAGAATAATATATTTTTTTTTTTGGGCAAGTTACCGTAACACCATTATCCCATCATTTTTAAGATCAAAGATACAACTATGTTGGTGTCCCTTGTCAATTTTACATTGTATTTTTTTAAATGTAACTGCCTACTCCCAAACTGTCATTTGAAGTAAAATACATAGCCAAGTATTATTCTACACATTTTTTTTAATTGTGCATTAAGAAAACAAATAAAATTAGACATGCTATCTGCCAATAGAACTTAACCATAAAGTGCATTCTATGCATCCAAAAATATAGAAAATATACCAAATTAAATCATTATTATTCACCAAAAAAATAAAACAAAAGCCTCATACATGTGTCCTGCTTCTTAATATAGGGGGTCAACAATGCCAAGAGTTGGTGAAAGCAGGGGTCCGTCATCTGGAGATAATTCTGAAAATCATCTGGCTTATTCTCCTGGAGCTCTTGCAGCAAAGGCATATTACATAACTGGTCAGATTAATAAAGCAACCAATTTTTGGTCCAAGAACTCCTCCTCCTCCTGTTCCTGAACTGGACTTGGGTCAAAGCAATAACTCCAAGGCCAATAATAAATAACATGTTATCTCCTCTGATTCCGCAACATGTCTGGTTGACGAACGGCCGTTCAGAAACAAACTAAAAAGCACGAAAATGAAAAGCGAGAAATGAAAAGCGAGAACTGAAAAGCGCTAAATGAAAAACGCGAAATGAAAAGCACGGATCAACACTCATCAAACTTCTACTAACACGAAATTAGCAGAAGGAACCCAAAGGGTGGCGCTAAAGAGCTGACAAACCACGTAGTACATCAGTACGTTCATGTTCGTTGGCCGACAATTCCTTGCCCTTTGTATGCAAGACAAAATCAAGGCACATGCCTTCGGACAAAAGTCTGAGGTTTTGTCTGCGGAAAATCTGATCATGTGTATGAAGTTTTAGTCCGTAGGGTTAAAAATTTATTTGGTCCATCCTTTGCAGCTAGAACAGATTCTGGGAAGGCTGTCCACAAGGTTTAGTGTGTCTATGGCAGTGTTCCTCAACTCCAGTCCTCAAGGCGCCCCAACAGGTCATGTTCTCAGGATTTCCCTCAGATGAAACAGCTGTGGTAATTACTAAGGCAGTGAAACTGATTAAATCACCTGTGCAAAATAATGGAGAGCCTGAAAACATGACCTGTTGGGGCGTCTTGAGGACTGGAGTTGACAAACACTGGTCTATGGGAATGTTTGACCATTCTTCCAGAAGTGCATTTGTGAGGCCTAGGCACTGATGTTGGATGAGAAGGCCTGGCTCACAGTCTCAGCTCTAATTCAAAAGAAGTGAAAAAATGCTGCACTAAACCCAAAAAGTAAAAAGCTACAAAAGCAGCTGGCACACAAACAAACCAAGTCCACTAGAAATTCGAAAAACATAAAGTGCAGCGCTAGAAATATCTAGCTAGTACTAAATAAACATGTGAAGAGAAAAAATATGTAAATATATATCACCATGTCTAACATGTACTCAGTGAACATGTGAAAAGAAAAAATATCAACATTGAAAATGTGAAAAAACAACAATTAATGATCAAAGTGTCTGTAGTGAAATATGGAACAGCAAATAACGTGAGTCCATATGACAAATAATGGAGGGGTATCTTCTCCAGTGGGAGGGTAACAGTAGACACCGGAAGGTGTGTAGATGCTCAAATGAAAGGGCAACAGTAGACACCAAAGGCATACAGATGTTCAGTGGAAGTAAATAGATACCCTTACCGGATCCGTAGGACGCACATACCTTATAGCAGTGCGTCAAATAGGCATGGGGAGAATCTCCCGTGATGTCCAGTTGGACGGTGTCTTGTGGGCCACGAGCACCGATGGAAGATGGTGGTCACAGGCAGAAGTTGGGCAACTGCCACTCACGTTCTCCGATCCCAGAGCGGAATGATCCAGAGGTGGCGATTTAATATGAAGCCGTGGAAAAAGAAAAAAGTAAGCTCCACATGGTGCAGGTCAAAAAATGGGATTTATTATATATACACCATACACGGTTAAAAAGTGCAACCGCATTCACACCGGATGGCCAGTAGGTGTACACCACCTTCATGTGAGGTCAATCAACCAAAGGAGGGCACCAGAAATCATGTCATCCAACGCAAGCCTCCTGTGTAGGAGTTGACTTAACACCAGCTGCTGATTGGAGAGGATGCACCGTCTCCTCCTGGTGGTTTCCTTGATGTGGAGGTGACGTAAGCATCTGCGCTGGTCTGTCTCCTCGACGCACACGAGGCTTGGAAAGCAAGCCTCCTGTGTGGGAGTTGATTATACACCAGCGGCTGATTGGAGATGACGTATCATCTCCTTCTGGTGGATTCCTTTAAGCATATGAGGCTTGGAATGCAAGCCGTCCTTGAGATACCATTATCTTATACGGTAGTTCCCTTAGGTTCCTAGCCGTGTCCTTTATCATTTAACGATTGATTATTATTGTCTGTTACACTACCTTTAGCCCTCACGATTTGGGGTCAGGATTGTGTATGTTTTATATAGGATTTGATTTTACCCACTGAGTTCTACTTCCGGTTCCGCCATGACCTGGTTAATTTTAAATTTTTTGTACAGTCTATAAGTAAGAGCAATGCCCCTGTTGAAGACTGTTTGATCACTTTTTATTCGTGTATGGTGTATATATAATAAATCCCATTTTTTGACCTGCACCATGTGGAGCTTACTTTTTTCTTTTTCCATGGCTTCATATTAAATCGCCACCTCTGGATCATTCTGCTCTGGGATCGGAGAACGTGAGTGGCAGTTGCCCAACTTCTGCCTGTGACCACCATCTTCCATCAGTGCTCGTGGCCCACAAGACACGGCTGGACATCACAGGAGATTCTCCTCATGCCTATTTGATGCACTGCTATAAGGTATGTGCGTCCTACGGATCCGGTAAGGGTATCTATTTACTTCCACTGAACATCTGTATGCCTTTGGTGTCTACTGTTGCCCTTTCATTTGAGCATCTACACACCTTCCGGTGTCTACTGTTACCCTCCTACTGGAGAAGATACTCCTCCATTATTTGTCATATGGACTCCCATTATTTGCTGTTCCATATTTCACTACAGACACTTTGATCATTAATTGTAGTTTTTTCACATTTTCAATGTTGATTTTTTTTTTTTTTCTTTTCACAAGTTCACTGAGTACATGTTAGACATGGTGATATATATTTACATATTTTTTCTCTTCACATGTTTATTTAGTACATGTTAGATATTTCTAGCGCTGCACTATTTTTTGAATTTCAGCTCTAATTCAGCCAAAAGGTGTTCTATCGGGTTGGGGTCAGGACTCTGTGCAGGCCAGTCAAGTTCCTCCACCCCAAACTCGCTCATCCATGTCTTTATGGACCTTGCTTTGTGCACTGGTGTGCAGTCATGTTGGAATAGGAAGGGGACATCCCCAAACTGTTCCCATCAAGTTGGGAGCATGAAATTGTCCAAAATGTCTTGGTATGCTGATCCCTTAAGAGTTCCCTTCACTGGAACTAAGAGGCCAAGCCCAACCCCTGAAAAACAACCCCACATGATAATCCCCCCTCTACCAAATTATTTGGACAAGTGCACAAAGCAAGGTCCATAATGACATGGATGAGTGAATTTGGGGTGGAAGAACTTGACTGGCCTGCACAGAGTCCTGACCTCAACACAACAGAACACCTTGGGGATGAATTAGAGTGGAGACTGTAAGCCAGGCCTTCTCGTCCAACATCAGTGCCTGACCTCACAAATGCACTTATGGAAGAATGGTCAAACATTCCCATGGACACACTCCTAAACAGCCTTCCCAGAAGAGTTGAAGCTGTTATAGCTGCAAAGGGTGGGCCAAATGAATTTTGAACCCTACGGACTAAGACTGGGATGCCATTACAGTTCATGTGCATATAAAGGCAGGCGTCCCAATGCTTCAGGCAATATATTGTATATTGCTTGTGACATAGCATGGCTATGGTCTTAGGACTGGTTAACACCGCAAAGATGCAGACAACATGTCTGAGGCTGCCCACTGGCTAAATGGGTAACAATTCCGTCTAGCAGCACCAGGGTTGCTGGTTCAATTCCCCAACATCTTAATGCTTGTGTTGAAGTTTATGTGTTCTCCCTGTGTGGGTTTCTCACAACAATCCAAAGACATGCTGGTATTTTATTTGTCAGCCCACTTTAAATAAAGGAATTGTCAAAAACTGTCTCTTGTCATTTTTAACATTTTTGACAGTTTTTTTGTGAAATGGTAGGGGTACTTTTGTACCCCTTACCATTTCACACAGGGGGGAGGGCCGGGATCTGGGGGTCCCCTTGTTAAAGCATTTAAACATTATTAAAATCACTGCTCCCGAAAAAACGGCTGTTTTTAAAACTTTTTTTTTGCATTGATCCATGTCCCCTGGGGCAGGACCCAGGTCCCCAAACACTTTTTATGACAATAACTTGCATATAAGCCTTTAAAATTAGCACTTTTGATTATTCATGTTCGTGTTCCATAGACTTTAACGGTGTTCGCGTGTTTGAACAAATTTTTTTGCCTGTTCGCAAGTTCTGGTGCGAACCGAACAGGGGGGTGTTCGGCTCATCCCTAGTGATTTACCTATTATACTAAAAATCGGCATGTGGCATTAATAAACATCAACAGATTTTAGTAGTGCCTCACCAGGCCAGCCCCCCATGGACAATGTGCCTGGCTGCTGAGTTCATCTGCAGGGATGGGCACTGATTGGCAGCACTGATGTGCACTAATTGGTAGCACTGATTGGTAGCACTGATGGTCACTAGGGATGAGCTTCGAGTTCGAGTCGAACTCATGTTCGACTCGAACATTGGCTGTTCGTAAGTTCGCCGAACAGCGAACAATTTGGGGTGTTCGGGGCAAATTCGAATGCCGCGGAACACCCTTTAAAAGTCTATGGGAGAAATCAAAAGTGCTCATTTTAAAGGCTAATATGCAAGTTATTGTCATAAAAAGTGTTTGGGGGCCCAGGTCCTGCCCCAGGGGACATGGATCAATGCAAAAAAAACTTTTTAAAACGGCCGTTTTTTCAGGAGCAGTGATTTTAATAATGCTTAAAGTCAAACAATAAAAGTGTAATATCCCTTTAAATTTCATACCTGGGGGGTGTCTATAGTATGCCTGTAAAGGGGCGCATGTTTCCTGTGTTTAGAACAGTCTGACAGCAAAATTACATTTTGAAGGAAAAAACTCATTTAAAACTACCCGCGGCTATTGCATTGCCGACAATACACATAGAAGTTCATTGATAAAAACGGCATGGGAATTCCCCAAAGGGGAACCCCGAACCAAAATTAAAAAAAAAAAATGACGTGGGAGTCCCCCTAAATTCCATACCAGGCCCTTCAGGTCTGATATGGATATTAAGGGGAACCCCGGCCAAAATTTAAAAAAAAAAATGACGTGGGGTTCCCCCTAAATTCCAGACCTGCAGGGTCTGGTATGGATTTTAAGGGGAACCCCGCGCCAAAAAAAAAAAAAAAAATGGCGTGGGGCCCCCCCAAAAATCCATACCAGACCCTTATCCGAGCACGCAACCTGGCAGGCCGCAGGAAAAGAGGGGGGGACGAGAGTGCGGCCCCCCCCCTCCTGAACCATACCAGGCCACATGCCCTCAACATTGGGAGGGTGCTTTGGGGTAGCCCCCCAAAACACCTTGTCCCCATGTTGATGAGGACAAGGGCCTCATCCCCACAACCCTGGCCGGTGGTTGTGGGGGTCTGCGGGCGGGGGGCTTATCGGAATCTGGAAGCCCCCTTTAACAAGGGGACCCCCAGATCCCGGCCCCCCCCCCTGCGTGAAATGGTAAGGGGGTACAAAAGTACCCCTACCATTTCACTAAAAAACTGTCAAAAATGTTAAAAATGACAAGAGACAGTTTTTGACAATTCCTTTATTTAAATACTTCTTTCTTCTATCTTCCTTCATCTTCTGGTTCTTCTGGCTCTTCTGGTTCATCCTCCGGCGTTCTCGTCCAGCATCTCCTCCGCGGCGTCTTCTATCTTCTTCTCCTCGGGCCGCTCCGCACCCATGGCATGGGGGGGAGGCTCCCGCTCTTCTCTTCTTCTTTTCTTCTCTTCTTCATTTTCTTCTCCGGGCCGCTCCTCACACATGCTAGCATGGAGGGAGGCTCCCGCTGTGTGACGGCGCTCCTCGTCTGACAGTTCTTAAATAACGGGGGGCGGGGCCACCCGGTGACCCCGCCCCCCTCTGACGCACGGTGACTTGACGGGACTTCCCTGTGACGTCACAGGGAATGCCACAGGGAAGTTCCGTCATGTCCCGTGCGTCAGAGGGGGGCGGGGTCACCGGGTGGCCCCGCCCCCCGTTATTTAAGAACTGTCAGACGAGGAGCGCCGTCACACAGCGGGAGCCTCCCTCCATGCCAGCATGGATGCGGAGCGGCCCGGAGAAGAAAATGAAGAAGAGAAGAAGAGAAGAAGATGAAGAAGAAGAGAAGAGCGGGGGCCTCCCCCCATGCCATGGGTGCGGAGCGGCCCGAGGAGAAGAAGATAGAAGACGCCGCTGAGGAGATGCTGGACGAGAACGCCGGAGGAAGAACCAGAAGAGCCAGAAGAACCAGAAGAACCAGAAGATGAAGGAAGATAGAAGAAAGAAGAAGTATTTAAATAAAGGAATTGTCAAAAACTGTCTCTTGTCATTTTTAACATTTTTGACAGTTTTTTAGTGAAATGGTAGGGGTACTTTTGTACCCCCTTACCATTTCACACAGGGGGGGGGCCGGGATCTGGGGGTCCCCTTGTTAAAGGGGGCTTCCAGATTCCGATAAGCCCCCCGCCCGCAGACCCCCACAACCACCGGCCAGGGTTGTGGGGATGAGGCCCTTGTCCTCATCAACATGGGGACAAGGTGTTTTGGGGGGGCTACCCCAAAGCACCCTCCCAATGTTGAGGGCATGTGGCCTGGTATGGTTCAGGAGGGAGGGGGGGCCGCACTCTCGTCCCCCCCTCTTTTCCTGCGGCCTGCCAGGTTGCGTGCTCGGATAAGGGTCTGGTATGGATTTTTGGGGGGACCCCACGCCGTTTTTTTGTTTTTTTTTTTGGCGCGGGGTTCCCCTTAAAATCCATACCAGACCTGAAGGGTCTGGTATGGAATTTAGGGGGAACCCCACGTCATTTTTTTTTTTAAATTTTGGCCGGGGTTCCCCTTAATATCCATACCAGACCTGAAGGGCCTGGTATGGAATTTAGGGGGTCACCCACGTCATTTTTTTTTTTTAATTTTGGTTCGGGGTTCCCCTTTGGGGAATTCCCATGCCGTTTTTATCAATGAACTTCTATGTGTATTGTCGGCAATGCAATAGCCGCGGGTAGTTTTAAATGAGTTTTTTCCTTCAAAATGTCATTTTGCTGTCAGACTGTTCTAATTACAGGAAACATGCGCCCCTTTACAGGCATACTATAGACACCCCCCAGGTACGAAAAATTTTTTGGGGGGAAAAATTGTTTCATGAATATAAAAAAAAAGAAAAAACACTAAAGATAACCCGATCCTTAAAGATAAAGAACACTAACGATAACCCGATTTTTTTTTGTATAATGTGAAAGATGATGTTATGCCAAATATATAGATACCTAACATGTGGCGCTTTAAAATTGCACACGCTCATGGAATTGCACCAAACTTCAGTACTTAAGAATCTCCATAGGTGACGCTTTAACATTTTTTACAGATTACCTATTTAGAGTTACAGAGGAGGTCTAGTACTAGAATTATTGCTCTTGCTCTAATGATCACGGCATATGTAACCTGTGTGTATCTGGCTCTGATACTAGCCAGTGCCTCACCAGCCACTGACCTCACCGCACGTCCCAGCCTTGCTGCCTCTTTACTCATATCCAGCCTTCAGTTACCTGTATTGCACCACATGTCCCACCAGGCTGCCTGTAACTCAGACACAGCTTGTGGTTTTACAGTGCTGGCTGGGTTGGGACTCCCGCGGCTCACTAATTAGCTCTCATTCTCGTCGAGCCCCGCCCCTTACTTAGTACTTCCTGCAGTTCAGCCTTTCACATTGTACTGTATATTGCCACTCTGATTTAAGAGATGGCAGGTGCAGTCAAGAGCTGGCGGCATGACAGGGTCGTGATCTACTTGTCAGATGACTGCGATCAACAGGTAGATCACAATCGACGGGATGGCCATCTCCGATCTAGAGCATGCTCACCTTCAAATTGAACTTTCACTTATCTTAGTGAATGAGGTAAAACAAAGTGAGAAGTCACTTAGCAAAGAATACACAATCACTCGCATCAAAAATTTAACAAACAGAATTTTTGCGTGCACATACAGTCATGCTCAAAAGTTTGCATACCCTGGCAGAAAGTGTGAAATTTTGGCATTAATATTGAAAATATGACTGATCATGCCAAAAAACTGTCTTTTATTTAAGGATAGCAATCACATGAAGCCATTTATTATCACATAGTTTCTTTGGATCCATTTTAAATCATAACAATAACAGAAATCACCCAAATGGCCCTAATAAAAAGTTGACATACCCTGGAATGTTTGGCCTCGGTACAGACACAGAAGCTGGCACAAGCAGGTTAAAATGGCAATTAAAGGTTCATTTCCCACATTTGTGGCTTTTTAAATCACAATTCGTGTCTGTGTATAAATAGTCAATGAGTTTGTTAGCTCTCACATGGATGCACTAAGCAGGCTAGACCAGTGTTGCCAACCCCCTGAAATGAAATTTACTGGCAGGATGCCAAAATTTACAAATGACATAAAGGTTTTACTGGCAAAAATCCTGAAATTTACTGGCAGAGCCGCATTTTTTACCGCCACTGAAAAAAAGTACCTAAAATGACTGTTTTCACTGCTAAACAGTGCAAGGTGACTGTAACCCAGCCAGCACAAAGTTCCCCCTTACATCAGAGTCTTCAGGATTCCCCCCTTACAGTGAAACGGAACTCTTATGTAAAGAAGAACACTGCAGATCATGATCTAAGGGGGAACTCTGATGTAAGGACGGGGCTCTAGTGACCAGAGACCACCTTCCGCAGCATGAATACACCAAGGTAAGGGGGTGTTACTAATATAAGGGGGAACCTTTGTATCAGTGCCCCCTTACATTATGTATTCACTCCCCCTTACATCAGCAATCCCCCTCAGATTGGCCTGACTGGACTGTCACTGACCTCCGCTCAGGTACACCGTGTAGGGCTCAGTCATATGGCTCCAGCTTGGTGGCTCTGGTTTTATCCCATAGTCTCCTCTCCACGGTCAACATGTCTGATTTCTCTCTTGACCCCCAACCCGGCGTTGTTCCCAATCTTGACTCCTCCAAACTCCCCCTCAGAGACTGCAGACATGATACAAGAGATGGTCAGATGCTGCAGAGAAGATACAGGAAGTGGAGGACAGAAGCTGCGGATATGGTACAGGAGGTGGGGGACACAGGCTGTTGACATGGTACAGGAGGTGGGGGACACAGGCTGCTGACATGGTACAGGAGGTGGGGGACACAGGCTGCGGACATGGTACAGGAGGTGGGGGACACAGGCTGCGGACATGGTACAGGAGGTGGGGGACACAGGAAGCACAGGCTACAGGAAGTGGGGGACAGAGGCTGCGGACATGGTACAGGAGGTGGGGGACAAGGCTGCGGACATGGTACAGGAGGTGGGGGACAAAGGCTGCGGACATGGTACAGGAGGTGGGGGAGAAAGGCTGCGGACATGGTACAGGAGGTGAGGGAGAAAGGCTGCGGACATGGTACAAGAGGGCTCAGTCAGATGGCTCCAGCTTGGTGGCTCTGGTTTTATCCCATAGTCTCCTCTCCACGGTCAACATGTCTGATTTCTCTCTTGACCCCCAACCCGGCGGTGTTCCCAATCTTGACTCCTCCAAACTCCCCCTCAGAGACTGCAGACATGATACAAGAGGTGGTCAGATGCTGCAGAGAAGATACAGGAAGTGGAGGACAGAAGCTGCGGATATGGTACAGGAGGTGGGGGACAAAGGCTGCGGACATGGTACAGGAGGTGGGGGACAAAGGCTGCGGACATGGTACAGGAGGTGGGGGACAAAGGCTGCGGACATGGTACAGGAGGTGGGGGACAAAGGCTGCGGACATGGTACAGGAGGTGGGGGACAAAGGCTGCGGACATGGTACAGGAGGTGGGGGTCAGAGGCTGCGGACATGGTACAGGAGGTGAGGGACCCAGGCTGCAGACATGGTAGGTTCCTCCTCTGTCCCCCTTCAGTATACTTCTGTGTCCCTCTAGTTCACAGGCTGTGACAGTGTCCGCCTCCTCCTGTGCCCCTTTCACCTCTCCACAGGACAAGCACATTAGTGTCCTCCTCTGCCCCTTCACAGCTGCTTCACTCCCAGTCCTCTGCCATCTTTGTAAGTTTGTCTCCTCTCCTCTGTGCTCCTGTGGCGGCTAGTAGCGAGCGACTCACGCAAGGCAGTGGCACTGCCGCACCGAGAATGAATACTGCTGTGTTAGACTAATACTACAGGCTTCCATTCAAAAATGGCGCCGGGCTGCGCCATTAAGTTACTGCGCATGCGCCACCCGGCCGAACGTGTACGAGCTTTCCCGAACTCGAATGGCTTTGGAAAGGCGCATGCGCAGTTGCATGGTCGGCCCGCGGCCATCATTTTTACGGGCACCGCTGCCCGTAACGGGCTTTAACGGGCGGCCCAAATATGGGCTTAAAATTACGGGCTGCCCGTAAATTAACGGGCGGTTGGCAACACTGGGCTAGACACTGAGCTATGAGGAGGTAGAAAAGAACAGTCAAGAGACCTGCGTAACAAGGTAATGAAACTTTACAAAGATGGAAAAGGATATAAAAAGATATCCAAAGCCTTGAATATGCAAGTCAGTACTGTTTAATCACTCAATTCAATCAAATTAAGGGCTCTTTTGATACTAAGCCAAGGTCAGGTAGACCAAGAAGATTGCAGCCACAACTGGTGGCAGAATTGCTCAGGATACAAAGAAAAACCCACAGATAACCATAGGAGAAATACAAGCTGCTCTCCAAAAAGACGGTATGGTTGTTTTTAACCACTTCAGCCACGGAAGAATTTACCCCCTTCCTGACCAGACCACTTTTTGCGATACGGCACTGCGTCGCTTTAACTGACACTGCGACGTTGCACCCAAACAAAATTGACGTCCTTTTTTTCCCACAAATAGAGCTTTCTTTTGGAGGAATTTGATCACCTCCGTGGTTTTTATTTTTTGCGCTATAAACAAAAAAAAGTGACAATTTTGAAAAAAAAGCAATATTTTTTACTTTTTGCTATAATAAATATCTCCAAAAAATATATAAAAAAACTAATTTTTTCCTCAGTTTAGGCCGATATGTATTCTTTTACATATTTTTGGTAAAAAAAAAAAAAAAAATCGCAATAAGCGTATATTGATTGGTTTGCGCAAAAGTTATAGCGTCTACAAAATAGAGGATAGATTTATGGCATTTTTGTTATTAACTTTTTTTTTTATCAGTAATGGCGGCGATCTGCAATTTTTATTGTGACCGCGACATTATGGCGGACACATCGGACACTTTTGACACTATTTCGGACCATAGTCATTTATACAGCGATCAGTGCTATAAAAATGCACTGATTACTGTGTAAACGACACTGGGAAGGAAGGGGTTAAACACTAGGGGGCGGTCAAGGGGTTAAGTGTGTCCTAGAAAGTGATTCTAACTGGGGGGGGATGGGCTACCTAGGACATGACAGCGATCACTGCTCCTGATGACAGGGAGCAGTAGATCTCTGTCTTGTCCCTAGGCAGAACGGGGAAATGCCTTGTTTACATAGGCATCTCCCCATTCTGCTGCTCCATGACACGATCACAGGGCATGGGCGGACATGGAGTCCGTGAGTCCTGCGGGCACGGTCAGGGAGCACGTGGCTGGCGCACGCATGCCCACGATGCTGCTTCTTTAAGGGGACGTACCTGTATGCCCATTTGCGCAGCCGTGCCATTGTGCCTACGTATATCGTCGTGCACTGGTCGGCAGGCGATTAAGGAGTACAATTCAACGATACTTCAACAAAAAAGAGCTGCATGGTTGAGCTGCCAGAAGGAAGCCTTTACTGCGCCAGTGCCACAAAAAAAACAATGAGGCATGTCAAGGTGTTGTTGGGCATATTGTAACCAGGCTTTTTTGTGGAACTTGTACAGTAAAGGTTTCTTTCTGGGAACATGACCATGCTGCTCTTTTTTGTACCATCGTATTGTGCTCCTTAAAAACAACTACACCATCTTTTCCCAGAGCAGCCTGTATGTCTCCTGAGGTTACCTGTGGGTTTTTCTTTGTATCCCGAACAGTTCCTGTGGTATTTGTGGCTGAAATCTTCCTTGATCTACCTGACCTTGGCTTGGTATCAAGAGATCCCAAAATTTTCCACTTATTAAGTGATTGAACAGTACTGATTGGCATATTCAAGGTTTTGGATATCTTTTTATATCCTTTTACATCTTTTGTAAAGTTTCATTACCTCGTTACGCAGGTCTTTTGACTGTTCTTTTTTACCTCTTCATGACTCAGTGTCTAGCCTGCTTAGTGCATCCATGTGAGAGCAAACAAACTCATTGACTATTTATACACAGACACTAATTGTGATTTAAAAAGCCACAAATGTGGGAAATTCACTCATGAACATTAAAGCGGTACTAAACCCAAAAGCAAACATGTATTATATTGCAGCTTATCAATTTTTAGATGTGATGTGATTAGTTTTCTTTTTTAGACTTTATTTCCTCTATTTTCAACTGGTGATCTGGCCAGTAGGTCTGTTTTGCAAAGGAAAGACATCTCTTCCAAATGTATTAGTTTACAGGGATGACATAAACAATTTAACACTGACAGGGGTGCTTAAAACGATCAGTATTTATTTATTTATGTAAAACCTTCATCTTAAAAGGAAAAAAACTGTTTGCTGTAACAAATTTTAAAGCGTGAGCTGGAGTTTGGTTTCAATTTGTTAGTGTATTTAAATCTGCTAATACATCTAACACTGTTGGTGTCAGTGGGAGGAATACTGCCTTGTATCAGTGTTAGCTAGCAAGGGGCAGCATTGATCCCGCAGGCCCCAGTTTGGAGACCAGCCTCACTTTATCCATCAAATGCAGCCACTGTGCCCATCAAATGCAGCAACTGTGCCCATCAAATGCAGCAACTGTGCCCATCAAATGCAGCCACTGTGCCCATCAAATGCAGCCACTGTTCCATCAATTGCAGCCATCAAATGCCATCAATTGCAGCCACTGTGCCCATCAATTGCAGCCACTGTGCCCATCAATTGCAGCCACTGTGCCATCAAATGCAGCCACTGTGCCCATCAAATGTAGCTACTGTGCCATCAAATGTAGCCACTGTGCCCATCAATTGCAGCCACTGTGACCCCCCCCCCGGCGGCATTTAACCAGGTATGTATCAAATCGTAGCTTGCTGTATTTGTGGATATTAATATATTTCATTGAGATTGAACATGCATCATTTGACTTTTAAAAGGCTGCAAGCATTATCTTTTGGGCATGTGAAATTTGCCATGTATCATCTTTTATTTTTAACAAGGAAAATCCATGTATAATCTTTTAGATGTAATTGTGTTTGGGATTTTATTGATCAATTTTTTTTTTTTTTTTTTAACATTTTTAAAGCTGGTTAAGAGATTGTATTATATGCTATGTTACCATTGTGCTTTATGACAATTTTAGTGGGATCTTTTAGCCCTGGTTCAAATCACATGTCAAATCAGCGACAGTTGCCGGCAATGGCACCGCCCTAATTTCAAAAAGTAGTTTCTGTACTACTTTTTGCGATTTTGGGGTGCGATTTTCATTGACATCTGTGCAGAAACCTGCACAGATGTCTGTGAAATCACCACTGAAATGGGGACTGACATGCGGGAGTGAAATCGTGCGAGTTAGGCTGAACTCATATGGCTTCTATCCCGCAGCTCAGTGTGAACCTGGGCTTAATTTCAACAAATTATTTCTATGAGTGCATACAGTATATATTTTTTCCCTTTTTTATATTAAGTAAAAAAAGACTATCTACAGTATATCTTTATAATCTATAGTTAGTGATTGCATCTCAAAACAATATCATATTTTTCTTTTAGCTCTACTGTAACAAGTGTCAAGAGGTGGAAGGGGAATACAAGTTACGACTTGTTTGCCAGTGCTGTAGAGTTCTAGTGTGGTCTTGTACAATACCACCAACATGTATATTCAATTCTAAATATTTAATAAAGCTTGCAAGCAAAGTAAATATAAATTCATAATGCCTTGTAACTTCTTAGAGATTTACTTGACTGTTTCTTATTCGTTCAACAAAGGCATAGAACATAAATCTCGGGGGTACAGTATGTTTTTCTTTATAGTGTCCAGGCCTAGAAAGCTGGACTATTGTCTTTAACTTATAGGCCAGTTTTCCAGGGTTCAAATTAATAATTTTATATGCTTCACAAATAAACATATTCAGTTGCATACCTTGGTATTTGTAACTGGTTGCTGAGTACTGCAGTTTTATTGAAATGATTCTGCCATGTGAGGCTAAATGAACCTTTTAAAAAAAACAAAATGCACATATATTTGCAATTAAAAAAAAAAAATGTGTATTTTTTTTCTGGAGTCTGCACAGCATTGCAGGTGCAATGCCAGGATCCTGCAGAATCTCAGTATATCTGATTGTTCGTACCTCCCATACGGCCAGACAGTTACTGCAGAGAAGGAAGAACAATGAACTACAAGAGCTCTAACCAGCGCCCTCAAAGTTCATTGAGAACTGCAAGCCATCTGCCATAATAGAAGATGGTAGTTGTAGTTCGTTCATTCACAGATTGCTGTAGATAAATGATGTGGCTGTGTGGGGGGGGGGGGGGGGGGAGCCCCGCACAGTCACTCTCTTTTAAAATTGTGACAGCGGGTGATACTCACTTTTGTGAGATACTGTATATATACAGTATCTCACAAAAGTGATTACACCCCTCACATTTTTGTAAATATTTTATTATATCTTTTCATGTGACAACACTGAAGAAATGACACTTTGCTACAATGTAAAGTAGTGAGTGTACAGCTTATGTAACAGTGTAAATTTGCTGTCCCCCCACAATAGCCATTAATGTCTAAACCGCTGGAAACAAAAGTGAGTAGACACCTAGGTGAAAATGTCCAAATTGGGCAAATTGTAATGTGACTCATTAGTGTTACAAGGTCTCAGGTGTGAATGGGGAGCAGGTTAAATTTGGCGTTATCGCTCTCGCTCTCTCATACTGGTCACTGGAAGTTTAACATGGCACCTCATGGCAAAGAACTCTCTGAGGATCTGAAAAAAAAGAATTGTTGCTATACATAAAGATGGCCTAGGCTATAAGAAGATTGCCAAGACCCTGAAAATGAGCTGCACCATGGTGGCCAAGACCATACAGCGGTTTAACAGGACGGTTCCACTCAGAACAGGCAGCGCCATGGTCGACCAAAGAAGTTGAGTGCACGTGCTCAACCTTATATCCAGAGGTTGTCTTTGGGAAATAGAGGTATGTGTGCTGCCAGCATTGCTGCAAAGGTTGAAGGGGGTGGGGGTCAGCCTATCAGTGCTCAGACTGTACGCTGCACACTGCATCAAATTGGTCTGCATGGCTGTCGTCCCAGAATAAAGCCTCTTCTAAAGATGATGCACAAGAAAGCCCGCAAACAATTTGCTGAAGAAAGCAGACTAAGGACACGGATTACTGGAACCATGTCCTTCAGTCTGATGAGACCAAGATAAACTTATTTGGTTCAGATGGTGTCAAGCGTGTGTGGCGGCAACCACGTGAGGAGTACAAAGATAAGTGTGTCTTGTCTACAGTCAAGCATGGTGGTGGGAGTGTCATGGTCTGGGGCTGCATTAGTGCTGCCGACACTGGGGAGTTACAGTTCATTGAGGGAACGATGAATACCAACATGTACTGTGACATACTGAAGCAGAGCATGATCCCCTCCACTTGGAGACTGGACCGCAGGGCAGTAGTCAAACATGATAACGACCCCAAACACACCTCCAAGATGACCACTGCCTTGCTAAAGAAGCTAAGCGTAAAGGTGAGGGACTGGCAAATCATGTCTCCAGATCTAATCAAATGGAAGGTGGAGGAGCGCAAGGTCTCTAACTTCCACCAGCTCTGTGATGTCATCATAGAGGAGTGGAAGAGAACTCCAGTGGCAACCTGTGAAGCCACACAGAATATTGACACTTTGGTCCCAATTTGGACATTTTCACTTAAGGGTGTACTCACTTTTGTTGCCAGCGGTTTTAGACATTAATGGCTGTGTGTTGAGTCATTTTGAGGGGACAGCAAATTTACACTATTATACAAGCTGTATACTCACTACTTTACATTGTAAAAGCGTAGTTTCTTCAGTGTTGTCACATGAAAAGATATAATAAAATATTTACAAAAATATGAGGGGTGTACTCACTTTTGTGAGATAAAATATAAATATATATATATATATATATATATATATATATATATTACACACACAAACACAGCATACAGTACATGTGGTACAGCATATTGTTTCAAAACATACAAAGCTATATAAGAAATCACCAAGTGTAAGCACAGTAGCACAGTCCAAGTAATTGTCAGAGTATTCCACTACATAGGGAGATCCAGAAGCCAACTCACCTATGTCACTTTAAATCACCATATAGAATAACCATATACTGGGGTTATAATTGTGGGAACATTAGAGTCCCAAGACTGCCAAGTATAACAGAAAACACAGATTCTGGCAAAAACAATTTGACGAGTAATGTGCTTGGGCGATCCCTGACCAAACCTTTCTCCAGTATATTTAAAACTTAAAAAAAAAAAAAAGTTTTGGCTATACATGCAATTTAAAGAGGAACTAAAGGTTCCATACTCACCTCCTCTCCAACGGTCTGAAGTTTGTGAGGGATCCCTCGCCAGTCATCTTCTCTCTGGCACCTTCCAGATTAGACATTGAATGTCCCTTCTGTGATAAATAGCCTGCCTACTCATAGTTTTATTAAATTTTGCCTTTAGTTTCACTTAAGTAAATCAAACCAAATAATTTGAACAATTAGAGCTCTGTTACTGGGACAAACATTGAAATTTCCCCACGGCACAGACATAATCAGCAATAAAAAAAACACTCTGTGTTAAAACAAATCTTAAGTATTTATTACGATCTATGTTCCCACTGGAAACATCTAAACCCCTCTTTCCTCTCCCAGTGATACCATGGGGGGGATTTACGAAAGCCGTGCGCCAACAGTAGAGGCACACAGCGAGGCGCAACGCACATTTTCATATTTACAAAACGGTGTGCCGGTAACAGAGCTCGAATCCCCCATTTACTATAGCGATCTCGGCGCACGGGAAAATGCAATCTGTGCGCCAATATGGACATGGCGTACGGCATCTCCAATTCAATATTGACAGAAGATGGAGGTGCCAATATGGAGTGATGTGAGGAAGTTTAGTAATAACTGCCCAAGTAACAAATATGCTCAAAATAGAACGAGAAAGTAACTTTTTTGCACTCAACATAGCTGGCTGCCTTTGGGGCATGTTGGGCTCAGCCCAATACCAACCACAAAGCACCTTGTACGCACTAGTTTTAAAGGGGCTTTCCACATTCTGTAAAGCACCCTATCTGCAGTCCCCCACAACCCCAGCCTAGGGTTGTGTGGAAGAGGCCCTTGTCCCCCTGAATATGGGAACAAGGTAGCTGAATGTTGGGGTGCATGAGACTCTCCTGCTCCCAAGCATCCACCCCCTTTCATGGGCTGGCTTGCTGTGTTTTTGGCTAGGGGTTTGTTAGTGTGTGGGAGGGGCAAAAATATTTTTAGTTTGGGGTGGGATTTTTCATGGGGGGTTCTCATTTTAAGCCTTAACAGACCCAAATGGCCTTGTATGTATTGGGGGGGCAGGCTATTTTGGATACATGCTACAGATGCACCACTTTACAGGCACAGTAAGCCCCAGTTGATATATGTCCCTCAGGGTGGGACCTGGGCCCCCATACCCATTTTAAGGCCAATAACTAGAACATAAGCCAGCCAAGTGGAGACTAGCAAAATTAACAAGTCAATCCCCATAGACTACAATGGTATTTGTTGTATAACTTTTGACCATGTTAAGCCTCGTACACACGATCGGACTTTCCCTATGGGGCATGCTCGATGTCAGGCTGTTGGCGCTAAACTCGACCATGTGTATGCTCCATCGGACAATTGTTGTCTGACTTTTCGTCAACAAATGTTGGCTAGCAGGTTTTCAAATTTTCCACCAACAAATGTGTGTTGTCGGATTTTCTGATCGTGTGTACACAAGTCCGTCGGACAAAAATCCAAAGTACAAACACGCATGCTCGGAAGCAAGGACGAGCTCGGTCTTGTAAAACTAGCGTTCGGAATGGAGATATCACATTCGTGATGCAGCAAATTATGAACTCTCAATTCAGCGCATTCTCTTCTTCTTTAATATAATGCTATAATAATGAAGTTGCTTTGCTGGCGATATTCACAGAGTTCTGACAAACATATTTCATTTTTTTTTTTCTAGTGATCTCCAGAATATTTTTTTTTCTTCTAGTGATCTCCTCCAGTGTGTGTGTGTGTGTGTGTGTATATATATATATATATATATATATATATATGTGTATATATATATATACACACACACAGGGGGTCCCCGGGTTACAAACAAGATATGGACTGTAGGTTTGTTCTTAAGTTGAATCTGTTTGTAAGTCGGAACAGGTAAATTTTTTAAGTGTAGCTCCAGCCAAAAAATCTATTTTTAAGTTTTGTAGATAGCATAGGGAAGGGTTATCACCCCTGTAACATTTGTTTTGCTGTCTGTGCCCCTGTTCAGAAGATTTCACCTCACTTTCTGTCCCAATGACAATTGGATTTTGAAAATTTGGGGTTAATAGGGAAATAAGGATAGGTGATAAAGCATCAGTGGAGACACCTTTTACCCATATTAACTCTTACAGGAGTGAATTTCCCTTCCTGGTGGTAGATTTCTTCTCACTTCCTGTTGTCTCCCTCCGTTTGTAAGTCGGATGTTTGTAAGTAGGGGACCCCCTGTGTATATGTATATATATATATATATATATATATATATATATATATATATATATATATATATATATATATATATATAATATAAATTTTTTGGGTCAAGTTACCACAAGACCATTATTATGTCGTATTTTTGAAGCTCAACGATACAACTATGTTGGTGTCCCTTGTTAATTTGACATTGTATTTTTGAAATGCACCTGCCTACTCACAAACAAACTGTCATTTTTTAAGTAAAACACATAGCCAAGTATTTGTCAACCAAAAAAATTTGTAGTCAATAGGGAGTAGAAGGTCATATAAAAATCAAGAGGAAGGCAACGATGGAGAAACAGTTGGAATTGGTGAAGCGTTTGTACCCCAGGGCAGACATCAATTATGTGAAGTTCAAAATTGGTAACCTGAAGAGTGCATTTAATTGGGAGCACAATACGGTCCTGGACTTTGATAGATCGGGAGCAGCAGCAGATGACATATATGTCCCGAGGCTGTGGTCTTCCAACAACCTGCGTTTTTTGCCAGACCAGACCAAACCCAGGCCATCGCTCTCAACGCTTCCTTCCACACAAAAACTAAATTAACTAAAAAATGAATTCTCTGCACCAAAAAAAATACGATCAACTCATATTAAACAAAAAGAAAATGATAAATTATACTGCTGATAATCCCCAGCCCAATGGCCTTGTTGGGGGTCTTGCATTGGCCATGGTCCGCCATGCTGCTGTGGTGGGTGGGGTGGCTGTGGTGTTGGTGGAGGTGGTGGAGGATTATGGTCGATTTTGTATATGTGCGTTTTCGTGGTGATTTGGCCCCTCCTCCCCTTATTGAGGAGCTGAAGGATCATTTCTTCGCACATGCTGCGTTGGTGATCCTCCATATCCTTCAGCTTGTTTCCCGTCATGCAACCAAAAGCCTCCTGGGCATCAGGGGCCATGCTAATAGCACATGTGGCATGCCTGAGGAACGCAGCTGTGGCATCATCCAGGTTTCTCGACTTCCTGCCTCTTTTATTTGGAGGGCGGATTGGAGGAACCTGGGATTCAGTCTGGCTGCTGGGCTCTTGGCTGAGACTTTCCTGTGTATGAAAATGGGACATATTTTTAGGTTTTTGGTCATCACACACAATTTAGAGTTCAGGACTGTTGCAAATTGAATATTAACAAATATAAAGGGCTTTCATTCTGACCCCAGCATTTTTCATTCTTGTCCCAATCATTTTTGGCCACTACTGTCTATTAATATGTAAACCATTTTGTTAAATCAGAAATTTGTGATCAATAAAGTCTAGTTAACATCATTCAATTTTTGCCCACAAATATGTTCAACAATGCTGTACCTGGGTCAAGCTGGGCTCCTCCACATCTTCTTCCTGTGTCGAAGGAGCAGGGTGGACCTCAGGAGCTGTGTCCTCAGCCGATGTGGAAGGGAGTGTTGAGAGCGATGACCTGGGTTCGCTTTGGTCTGACAAAAAAACGCAGGCTGTTGTAGTACCACAGCCTGGGGACATATATGTCATCTGCTGCTGCTCCTGATCTCTGGGAATCCATGACCTTCTTGCACTCCCTATTATATGTACTACGCAGGCTACCAATTTTGGCCTTCAAATAATTGATGTCTGCCATGGGTTACACAGGCTTCACCAATTCCAACAGTTTCTCCATCGCTGCCTTCCTCTTGATCTTGTTGTAATAATCCCTGCATTTAACTTGTCATAGACATGGCAGCTCCCGGTATTGTTGGATAAATTCCGGTAAAAAATCAGGCGCTGTGAATTTATCCACCATTTTGCCTGCAAGACACAACACAAGACAAACCCTAATGTCAGGCTAAACTCTCATAATCGGTTCCCAATATAGGCCTCAATCTATAAGCGGTATAGGCCACTGATTCCCCAATTTACAATTGTCCCTTCATTTGAACGTTCCTTTGTGCGATAACGATCTTACGTCCTCCACTCACAGATCGTTCCTACTGCCGTTACAGCAACCACGTGTTATGCTTTATATACACTGCGCATGCGTGAAACTCCACCCCTGTCCTTCTTTCTAGTGTATTCCCCTCTTCTTCTCTTTTGGGGCAGTGGGAGAGCCAATGGCAGAGAGACAGCAGGTGCATACTGATAGCAGCAACGACGAAAGCCCAGAGCAAGCCAATTCCAGATCCAGGAGGAGATATAAGGCCTCAAATATGTCCTTTGAAGAAATGGTGGAGATGGTGGACATCTTAAAGAGGACAGACTATGATGGGAGACATGGACCATACAGAAACCCAAACTCCAGAAAGGCCAAGATCATGGCTAAAGTTGTGAGAAGTTTGCAGAGGAATTTTGGGGTGCGACGATTCAAGGATCAGTTGAGAAAACGCTGGTCAGACCTTAACTTGAGAGAGGAAGATCAGTATAGAAAGATCAGGAAAGTTCTGCAAAAAAGTAAGTATTTTTTGTGTGTTCCTATTATTATTATTATTATTATTATTATTACTTTCATGCTGGCCCATGTTCTCTTCTCTTCTTTACTGTTGTACATGTTCGCGGACACAGGAATAGTTTGCGGGACATTAAACATCATTCGTTCGACCACTAATATTTCATTTTTGGGAGATGCAGGTTAAATACATTTGTTCAGGCCTATTTTGATTAAAACAAGTTCATTAGATTGTTGTCTAGATGCATTTGAAACTATAATGAAATGTCAACTTTATTCAGTGTCAGAGGACTCTCAGCAGCTGTTTATGCATCAGGATGCAGGAGCACTAGTGTGGGACACCATAACACCCTTGTTATGGTGTCCCACACAAGTGCTCCAGTGGATACTAGGGGTCTCTCCACATGTGAAACTTGTACAAAACAGGTAAGTATTCCAGCTTTTGAAAGGGGAAAAATCATGTATTTAGCTTGGAACTCTGTTAAAACAGACAATTTGAAGACACTTCCAAGCAATGTTTCATATTACTATTTCTAGCCTAACATATCTGTCTGCTAAGTATACTTTTTTGTATTCACATAGGGGAGAAAAGAAGAGGGACATCTGGGGACACCAGTAACCCAGCACCTACTGAACATCCTGAAGAAAGGCAACTCACCACACACCCTGAAGATGTGGATGCTGATGTGCAGGAAGTACTGGGTGAAGTTGTCGAAATGGTGTCGACCACAGATCAGTGTCTGAGACCACAGCTCCAGGTAATAGAGGGATGCCTGCATATTTTTAATACATGGTATTAGGTGATGTTGATGTTGTGGAAGAAGAACATCACTTCAGCAGTGCAAGTGCACAAATCCTGATCAGTGAGCTCATGGTGTGCAATCGTGATTTGGAAAAAGGGAAATAAAACATCCATGATGTACAAAACAGACTTTGCAACATCATAGATATTTTAGGGAAAATCTAAAAAAAAAAAAAAAATATAGTTGTCATTATGTTGTACATGTTTGTACAGTTTTAAATGAATTGCAAAGCCAAATTTTGAAGATGCACACAAATTGGGACTCCAAATTTGGATTTCCCTCATGATCCCATGCCTAAAAAGTGTGTCTTTCCCTTCATCTATTTTGCTAAACCCCCAAAACACACAGTCTGTCAACACATGCTATCTCCCATCATGGGACATCAATGTACACATTTTGTGGGTGTAACCCCTTCCTCCAAACTAAAGTAGGTGGACACATCCCCCATGATGGGAGCTAGCACATGTTGACACACTGGGGCTTATTTCAAAAAGGCAAAACCACTTTGCACTACAAGTGCAATGCAAGTGCACTTGAAAGTGCACTTGTAAGGCAAAGTGGATTGGCCTTTCTGAAATAAGCCCCAGTGTGTCAACATGTGCCAGCTCCCATCATGGAGTATCAATCGATGTGTTTCGGGGGTGCAACCCCTTCCTCTCACCTACTTTAGTTTGTTAGACAGATAACAAACACAAACATAATTCAAATGAAATATGAGTTTAGTATAAGAACAAAATTGTATTCGACATCAGCCAAATTTTGCTGTAAAGCAACTGCCTTTCTACCCACAAAGTACTCCAGATATTTTTGGCGGACTTCTCTGGCAGTTTGGGCGGGCAAGCCAGCACAGCCACTTTTAGTCGAAACTGAGGCAAGATAGCTGGCTGCATTCCTCCTTAAATAATTGTGAAGAATGCAGCAGCACAACACCACATGATTGAGTTTGTATTCTGCCAGGTTGATGGCAGTAAGAAAAAGCCGGAACAACTCAACATGATGCCAAGCGCATTCTCCTCAACTTTTAGGGCACGAGACAGCCATTGAAAATCCTCTTCTCTGGGGTCAGGTTCCTCATGGGGAATGGCCTCATGAGATGTTCCCCCAGAGCAAAGGCCTCATCCGCAACAAACACGAAGGCCCTCCACATTCTCCTCAGAAGGTGGCAACCTCAAGGTGCCATTTTGTAGCCGAGGGTAGAATTCTGTCTGGGCTATCACTCCTCCATCTGAGTTTCATCCGTTCTTCCCAATGACAAGGTATAGAAATTCATAATTGGCCGACACCACCGCTAACATGACTATACTACAAAAACCCTTATAACTGAAATAATAAGAGCCTGAGTTGGGTGGTGGGACAATCTGCACATGCTTCCCATCAATACCACCACCACAGTTGGGAAAATCCCACTGATGGTGGAATTGGGAAGCCACAGTCTGCCATTCCTGTGGGTTTGAAGGAAACTGTGCACTCAAACAAGAAGAATCAAATTAGTACTTTTGCACATAACATTTCAAGCAGATTAGAAACAAACATTTGTGGCCAACATAAGTATAGCATTATTGCAATGAGTATTTAACCACTTTAATACCAGGCACTTAGACACCTTCCCGCTCAGGCCAATTTTCAGCTTTCAGTGCTGTCGCAATTTGAATGACAATTGCGCAGTCATCCATCACTGTACCCAAACAAATTTTTTATCATTTTGTTTCCACAAATAGAGCTTTCTTTTGGTGGTATTTGATCACCCCTGTGGTTTTTATTTTTTGCGCAACAAATAAAAAAAGACCGAAAATTTCGAAAAAAAAACTAATTTTTCTTTGTTTCTGTTAAAATTTTTGTAAATAAGTACGTTTTCTCCTTCAATTATGGGCACTGATATGGCTGCACTGATGGGCACTGATACAGCGGCACTGATGGGCACCGATGAGGTGGCACCAATGAGGTGGCACTGATGGGCACTGATAGGGGGCACTGATGGGGGGGCACTGATAGGTGGCACTGATGGGCACTGATAGGTGGCACTGGTATGTGGCACTGATGGGCACTCATAGGTGGCACCGATGGGCACTCATAGGCAGCACTGATGGGCACTTGTAGGCGGTACTGATGGGCACTCGTAGGTGGCATTGATTGGTACATATGAGTGGCACTGATGGGTACTTATGGGTGGCACTGATGTGTGGCACTAATGGGCACTGATAGGTGGGCACTGATGGGCACATATGGGTACTGATGGGCACAGATGGGCACTGACAGGTGGCACCGATGGGCAATGACTAGTGGCACTGATAAAACATTGGGGGCATTGCTGGGCAGATCTGGGACATAATGGTGCCAATCAGTGCCCATTTGTGGGCACTGATTGGCACAGATTGGGCACATGTGGATGGCCATGGGGTACATACCTGGCCATCCACATGTTGCCCCTTCCCTGGTGGTCCGAGTGGCGATCCCTGGTGGTCCAGTGTGGTGATCTGAGGGGGGCTGCACTGATAAACAATCAGCGCAGACCCCCCTGCTAGGAGAGCCGCCGATCGGCTCTCCTCTACTCGCGTCTGTCAGACACGAGTGAGGAAGAGCCGATCAACGGCTCTTCCCATTGACAGCGTGATCAGCCGTGATTGGACACGGCTGATCATGTGGTAAAGAGCCTCCGCCGGAGGCCCTTTACTAAGATCGGTGGAGCAGTGTGTCAGGCTGACACACCGCTCCACTGATCGCCGCGATGCGTGCCCCCGGGGGCGCGGCGGCGGCATGTTATCCTGCTGGACGTCATTTGATGCCCAGTCAGGATAACAGAACCACTTCCTGGACGTCAATCTGCTATAGGGCGGGCGGGAAGTGGTTAAACACAAAAGTATAAGGTCAACTTATCAGATTTCTCACCCCCTCTGGGTAGATGTTTTGGACAGGTAACCCTCTCCACTTCAATGAGAGCTGAATGCATAAATAATGTGTGTTACTTTGGCCAGCCCCTCCTTATTTACACTATTGGCAGCCCACTGGACAAGTAAGAAGTGTCATAATCCAAAAATATGGATACACACTGTCCAAATTGAAGCACATTTTTACATTCTGAAATTACCTATCAAGATAATAGGAGACCAAAACTTTCAACTGTACCATTTGAAAGTATTCAGGCAGGCCCTTGCACTACATGCTGTGGTGAATTCATCCATAAATATGACCACAAAAGAGGTATAGTGTGTATGGGTTTGGCAAAGTCAGCAGATAGAGTATTGGTATCGACTGACTTAGCATTTGGGGGTTGGGGGGAGGGAGGTTTCCAAATGAGTTTGGGCTCCAAAAAAATAGCCTCTTGCACTCTGCCTGAATTTGAGAACAACAATAACATTTGTACACATTTTAGGGGGTGTTTAGGGTAAGCAATAAAATGTAGCTGACAAAATACATTGTTAAGTTTTTAGGCTAGGTGTTTATGGGCCCAGGATAGCATGCTGGGGAGGTTAGTGAACGCAAATATGCATGAAGGAGAAAAAAGGAGCATTAAAAGCTTACAGCATGCATGAGGACAAAGAGGACATTCACAGCATATTACAATAATGGTAATTATGGAATGAAGAAATGAATACAATACATTAGCAAACATTAAATACATAGAATGTGATGATAAAGGCTAAAACTTACTCGAATATAGTCCTTCTGCAGGACTTGTATGATGGCAGAAAAGGTCTCTGGAATAATGACTCCCAGAGCCTGGGGGAGATCCCAGTGGTAAACTTGATGTCCTGGAGACCTCTTCCCACCGCCAAGTACCACAAGGTGGCGACAAGCCTTTGCTCGGGAGTAATGGCTTGCCTCATGCATGTGTCCTGCTTGGTAATATAGGCGGTCAGCAAAGCCAATAGACGGTGAAAGCAGGGGTCCGTCATCCGGAGATAATTCCTGAAATCATCAGGATTATTCTCCTGAAGCTCCCGCAGCAAAGGCATATGACAGAATTGGTCACGATTAAGCAACCAATTCTTGGTCCAAGAACTCCTCCTCCCCCCTGTTTCTGGACTGGACTTGGATCAAAGCAATAACTCCAAGTCCAACAATAGCACAATCTCTCCGACGAGAATGCCACATGGCTAGTAGACGAAGGGCCGTTCGAATCGACACTCACCAAACTTCTACTAAAATGAGATTAGCAGAAGGAGCCCAAAGGGTGGCGCATGACTAGTGAACTTCCTTTTTATCGGCTCGTACTACGTCTAGTACGTCACTATGTTCGTAATTATTGGCCAACATTTCTGTGGTCGTGCGTATGCAAGACAAGTTTGGGTCAACACCCTTTTGACAAAATTCCAGTTTTGTTGGCGGAAAATCCGATTATGTGTACGAGGCTTTAGGTTCTTTGTTTGGCTTATTTTGTGCTAGCTGCATTTGGGTTGTTCTGGGCATGCTGATTTAGAGCACTGAGCTAAAATCGAGCTCAGTGTTTCTCAACTCCAGTCCTCGAGGTGCCCCAACAGGTCATGTTTTCAGGATTTCCCTCAGATGAAACGGCTGTAGTAATTACTAAAGCAGTGAAATTGATCAAATCATGTGTGCAAAATAATGGAAATCCTGAAAACATGACGTGTTGGGGCGCCTTGAGGACTGGAGTTGAGAAACACTGATCTAGCTCAAGACAATCCTATTCTAATTGTGGGCATTTGAGGGAAACCAAATGAGTGTTGGAACCCCTGCTTGTCTTTTTTAGGTTGGGCTTTGTGTCCCTTTTCTGAAAATTGGCTTTACTTCCTGTTCCTGTCACATAGCCAAACAGGAAGTGTCTTTCCTTGGGGACACACAGGTCAATCTAACTAGTGTCCCCATTAGGCAAATTACACTCTGGCACTTTCTTGTGTACACCCCACATTATTAGGTATTTTAGGGGTTATTAAAGGCAAATCCACTCTGCAATACAAGTGTACTGTACTGTAAATCTGAGGGGAAGCACTGGTGATTTTATCATCCAATCCTGTAGAAGCAAAGATGCTGTTTTTTTTCCTTGCATGTCCCCCTCGGATCTCCAGCAACTGTACTTGTAGTGCAAAGTGGATTTGCCTTTAGTAAATAAACCCCAAAGTCCAAGATACCTAATAATTTGGGGTGTACACAGCAAAATGCTAGAGTGCAATTTACCTAATGGGGAAACTATTTAGATTGACCTGTGTGTCCCCAAGGAAAGACATTGGTAGCAGTTTACCCTCACTTCCTGTTTAGCTATGTGACAGTGAATACATTTGAAGGAGAAACTGGCAATATTTGGGAGGTGTCTTCACCCTATCAGGGGTGTAGACATACCCAAAAACTGACAATACTTCTAATCCCTCTGCGCTCTATTCCCAAGCAAAAATAAGAAAGGATAGCATTTAGCTTAACTTTGCAAAGACACATTCCTAAGTTCAGCTGTAAAGCATGTCAATGGCCCATTTACATAGTTACATAGTTAGTAAGGTTGAATAAAGACACCAGTCCATCGAGTTCAACCTGAGTGAGTGTGGGTGCATGTCTACAATTATCCCTATTTTTTTTTATTTAAGGTACCCATATAGCGCTGTGTCATATTTTTTTTTTTTTACGCAGCGCTCCACACATATATCGCACACTCACATCGGTCCCTACCCTCAAGGAGGCCCCAATCCAAGGTCCCTAACATTCATATACTAGGGCCAATTTTTGGACAGAAGCCAATTAACCTACCAGCATGTCTTTGGAGTGTGGGAAGAAACCGGAGTACCCGGAGGAAACCCACGCAGGCACAGGGAGAACATGCAAACTCCAGGCAGGTAGTGTCGTGGTTGGGATATGAACCAGTGACCCTTGTTACTGCTAGGCGAGAGTGCTATTCACTACACCACTGTGCTGCCCTGACTACACCACTGTGCTGCCCTATTTAGACATTGTTTAATAGAAAACACTAGTTACCTTTCAGTATAAACATTTGTTAGTCCAGTCCTGGAAATCTGCATCTGCTTTACTATTTTGTTCCATAAAAATTGGGTTCCTGCAGCTAGATGCGCCAAGTGAATTTCTAGATGCGTGACCGCTGTGTATGTGAGATGCGCAACTACTGTGTGCAAGGAGGTATGTACCCGTGGCGCATATCTGGTTCCTGGAAGCGTTGGCCAGCACACAGGAATTACATCACGCCCCTCCAGGAAGTCGTTTGTACTGCTGCTAATTTCTTCCCACCACCATGCCCCACTCACTGTTCTCTGAGGAAGATCCTTATTTGCAAATTAAGATAATTTTTGATTTATTTTTACATGGGGTGGTGTTTGTGTGGGTCATGTGTGTATGTCTAAATGATTTGGCCTCAAAACACACACCTACCTCCTGTGTACAGATTCACTTCCGGGCCAATGTATATTGCTTCCTGCTTCCTGCTTCAGTGTGTGTATGTGTGTGTGTGTGTGTGTGTGTGTGTGTATTATCCACTTATCGCATTATCTACAACAATTTGAGATATCTTATGGCTATTGGCTGGGTCACATGGTTGGCTAAGTGAGGGAGGGTATGCGTCTCAGTAATTACCAATCTGAGATGTATCCTCAGCCTTAATTAGACACACTCTAACACATACTTACCTTTCAGGTTTTCTTTACTTAATTACATCTTATACCTTTTAGTTATGATCTGATACACTTTTTACACGCCCACTTTTGCTTATCACACTCTCATGTGGGGGTATGCACACTTTTACTCTGGCTTAATAGGTAGTTAAGCCCAATATTCCACATTAGTTTTAACTCCTTATTAACCATCTAGTGTTCCATAGGGTAGCGCCAATTACCCCATTTTTTATATCTACTCTTGTAAGTTCCTTTGGGAACCCAATAGGGGGGGCTGCAACCCATATTATCCTAAGCGCGGAATCTATCATGTATTTATTGTGCGAACACCTTAGGGTGTGACTTTTTCTGCTGCTATGGATATTTTTGGCTATATGACAAACAGTAATGTAGACATAGAGGGCATTTTCAGTCTGGAGCAGGTCACTAATAATCAAGATATGCATGGCCTGATGAAACAATTGAAACACACCTTAGAAAAACTACTAAGGGTTTGGTGGGACATTGCCACCTTAGAGATGTACATTACGGAAAAAATGACCCCTAGAAGACTGAGATGGGATGTACACCCCAATGACAGCATTGATGACGCTGATCTCATGGGAGAATAGTACACCCTCTTAAACAAGTGTGAGGGAGAATTACTCCAAAACATCATAAAAAGGAGACAGTTCAAATTAAGGGGGATTGAAACCAACCTAATGGAGATAAAAACCTCTACTCCTACCTTTTGCTCACCTAAAAGAATGGAAGGATAAGGAGAAAGAGCTTCAAGAATCCATCAAAAGGTATGACAGTGACTTTCAGGCCAAAAAACAGAAAAAATTCAAAAGAGATGTTTTAGATTATAAAAACTCTAAAGTATATAAATGGCAAGTATCACTGGAAGATCACCAAGATGAATTAGAAGACATCTCTATGGACGACAGCCCTGAAGAACCTGCACCAGCCCTCCCTCTAGGTACGTTGGGGTTTACAACCCAAAGAACAGAACCAGTCAGCAATCCATCTTATAGTCAGGAAAGACCTGCACCCTCTAAGTGGCACCTAGGAAGGAGGGATGCTAGAAGAGATGACTACCAGGGACCCCCGGATTACAGAACTCTGATCAACAACAGATACAACGTACCCACATATAATAGGTTCTCACCACTAAGGAGGTATAAACATAGGGGTCCCTATTCTCCTTATAGGAGGGATTATGGGGAGGATAGGGGTTTTTTCCAGGGCTGTCCATCAGGACAAGCCACCTGGGAGATGGAGACCCTGTATTCCTTACAGGAACTCTGGGTGGAGAGGGACAGAATGGGAACAGAGGAAGAGCCCAAGGAGAAAATCATTGAATTACGAGGGAAGAAAGAGCTCCGACCGAACATCAGGTATATGGAGACAATACACGCCCTGGAATCAGGAGAGGCTACTATCAAGGAAGAAACACAGGATCCATACAGAGAAATCTGGAAAGAGAAAACAGACAAGAGGAAGGAGAGGAGGCTAGAAGAAGAAAAAGAAGGCGAGAATACTAGGCCAAGGAATATTTAACCTCAGTGATGTACAGTTTTCTCAAGAGGAGTTAGAAGTGCTTGATTTAGGGCTCAAGTTTGCCCCTGACAAGCCTCTGGACAAGTTTGAGGTCTACATTGATCTTCAAAAACTTTTAAGAAAGCTTAATATAAAGAAACACTTTGCCATGAATACAGCTATTAGGAGAAGGGAAGACTCAGAGTATATACAGACAAATCTTAGAAACAATTCCATCTTCAACCCGAAAACACCAAGAAATTAGACATGTGCATTTCGTATCGTTCCGAATTGAAATTCGGACGAATTTTTCATTATTCGGAAATTCGGATGCATCCGAATTTCCGAATTACAAAAGAAAAGAACTTAAACGAATCCAAAAAAAAAATGAACGAATTCGAAAACAAATTTGAATCGAATTCGAAAAAAAATAGAAAACGTTTTTCTAAAAAATACAATAAAGTAGTATATAAATTAATAAAACAATAGAATATATAAATAAATTATAATATATATATATATATATATATATATATATATATATATATATATTATAATTTATTTTTCTGTTCTATTTTTTTTTTTATGTTTTTCTTTTCTATTATTTTATATTCTATAAGTCTTTTCTATTCAAATTCATTTAAATTTGGCTTCTGAAGTTTGAATTTCATATAGAATGAATTTGAATTTGAATAGAAAAGATTAGAATAGAAAATAATACAAAAGAATAGAATAGAAAAATAGAAAAACAATAGAACCGAATAGAAGAAAATATAATATATATATTATATTTTCTTCTATTCTGTTCTATTGTTTTTCTATGCTATTCTTTTCTATTATTTCCAGTTCTATTCTAATCTTTTCTATTCAAATTTGATTTCGGTCTATATGAAATTCGAAATTTGGAAGATGTTTTCTATTCTGTTTCATTGTTTTTCTATGCTATTCTTTTCTACTCTATTCTAAACTTTTCTATTCCAATTTGAATTCATTCTATACAAAATCCGAATTTCGGAAGCTGGCTTCTGAAAGTGGAATTTTGTATAGAAGGAATTGGAATTTGAGTAGAAAAGATTAGAATAGAAAATAATAAAAAAGAATAGACTAGACAAACAATAGAACAGAATAAAATATAATATAATATATATATTTTATTCTATTCTGTTCTATTGTTTTTCTATACAAAATAAGGTGCAGCGCTCAAATAATAAGCTAAAAAGGATGCAAAAAATTTTTTAAAACAAAAATAATAATCCTTCACAGAGACATAGAGAACAGTCCTGTAGTGATTAAAGCACTAAAATGTCCAAAGATGATTAGTGAGTCTCCTTCACACGTGACAGCATGCCAAAATATAGTGACTGATGAGTAGTGCCCAACACCGGTGAACAGAATGGCCTCTCACCTGATTAACAGGTTAATAATGCGTTCCCAGAAAGGGTCAGTCAGAACGAAATCCTAATCCAGATAATAATCCATCAGGAAAATACTGGGGCTGTCAGTCACGATGGCTCTCAGGTTAGGCTGTAGGCGAGGGTGGCTCTCACATAGCATATGTAATGTAAAAAAAGGGACAGGAATAGTGCTCTCTGTATACTCCAATTTATTTAGAAAGGTAATAAAATCAAACTTACAAGAATGGCACTCACAAGTGCAGGATGAACACAGCATAAAAACTTCCGTGTAGAGACACGGAGTGGAGCATGCGCGGTAGCAGCGGGTGACGTCACGTCGTTACGTTCTGGATGCGTTGCGTCCCAGTGGGCGGGGACTTCTTCAGCAGATGACGTGACGAGTCCAGAACGCGTCCAGAATGTAACGACGTGACGTCACCCGCTGCTACCGCGCATGCTCCACTCCGTGTCTCTACACGGAAGTTTTTATGCTGTGTTCATCCTGCACTTGTGAGTGCCATTCTTGTAAGTTTGATTTTATTACCTTTCTAAATAAATTGGAGTATACAGAGAGCACTATTCCTGTCCCTTTTTTTACATTACATATGCTATGTGAGAGCCACCCTCGCCTACAGCCTAACCTGAGAGCCATCGTGACTGACAGCCCCAGTATTTTCCTGATGGATTATTATCTGGATTAGGATTTCGTTCTGACTGACCCTTTCTGGGAACGCATTATTAACCTGTTAATCAGGTGAGAGGCCATTCTGTTCACCGGTGTTGGGCACTACTCATCAGTCACTATATTTTGGCATGCTGTCACGTGTGAAGGAGACTCACTAATCATCTTTGGACATTTTAGTGCTTTAATCACTACAGGACTGTTCTCTATGTCTCTGTGAAGGATTATTATTTTTGTTTTAAAAAATTTTTTGCATCCCTTTTTAGCTTATTATTTGAGCGCTGCACCTTATTTTGTATATTTCGCTTAAGGGATTTGATTGTGTTGACCCTGGTGTACAGCTGCTTTTCAGTTTTTTGCATATATGCGGTGATTTATTCTACCTCCCTATTGTTTTTCTAGTCTATTCTTTTCTACTCTATTCTAATCTTTTCTATTCGAATTCATTCTGTACCAAATTCCAATTTTGGAAGATATATATTTTTTTTTTTTTTTCTATTCTGTTCTGTTGTTTTTCTGTTCTAGTCTTTTCTATTAGAATTCGATTTCATTCTATTTCATTCTGTTTCTGTATAACCATTTTCTGAAAATTTTAATTTCATATAGAATGAATTTGCATTCAAATAGAAAAGATTAGAATAAAATAGAAAATAATAGAAAAGAATAGAATAGAAAAACAATAGACCAGCATAGAAAAAAAAAATATATATAATTAAAAAAAATATATATATATATATATATATATATTATATATTTTTTTTTTTCTATGCTGGTCTATTGTTTTTCTATTCTATTCTTTTCTATTATTTTCTATTTTATTCTAATCTTTTCTATTTGAATGCAAATTCATTCTATATGAAATTAAAATTTTCGGAAAATGGTTATACAGAAACAGAATGAAATAGAATGAAATCGAATTCTAATAGAAAAGACTAGAACAGAAAAACAACAGAACAGAATAGAAAAAAAAAAATATATCTTCCAAAATTGGAATTTGGTACAGAATGAATTCGAATAGAAAAGATTAGAATAGAAAATAATATAAAAGAATAGCATAGAAAAACAATAGAACAGAATAGAAAAAAATATAAAATAATCTATTCTAATCTTTTGTATTCAAATTTACTCTGTACCAAATTCCAATTTCCGAAGATGATAGATAGATAGATAGATTATATATATATATATATATATATATATATATATATATATATATATATATATATATATATAATATTTCTTTCTATTCTGTTCTATTGTTTTTCTATTCTATTCTTTTCTACTATAATTTGATTTCATTCTATTTCTATATAATCATTTTCTGAAATTCGAATTTCATATAGAATTAATTCGCATTCAAATAGAAAAGATCCGAATAAAATAGAAAAGAATAGCATAGAAAAACAATAGACCAGCAGAGAAAAAATATTATATATATATATATATATATATATATATATATATATATATATATATATATATATATATATATATTCAAATCGTAGAGGAGAACCGCACCCAGCTTACGATTCAGTGCCAGCAATCAGGTCCTCCCACCGACCTTATATATAGAGAAAAAGTCCAAAGGGTTGCTGCACTTAAAAACTTTCGGGTGCTTTATTTCACATAGTCACATGGAAAAATTACAAAGCAAATACAATCTTTCCAGACGAAATCATGGCAATAGATGCCTGTACAATACAGATATGGATGGATTACGTTTCGGGCTAGTATGCTTGCGCCCTTCCTAAGATCGGTCAGAGCATATCTCTCTCTCTCTGTATGTATGTATATATATATATATATATATATATATATATATATATATATTCATAACACTAGAGAAAAAGTACTAAATTACTCAGTACTTTTTGTATTCATTAGATAATTCTCTCAAAGCGATCTGTTTCTCTGGAGGTGTGTGGTCCCTGGCACTAAGCCAGCTGCTCTACCTGCCTGTGTAAGTGTAAGCTTTTATTGTTGATTTTGTGCTCTAGTGTTATGAAGGCTATTCTATTCTACCCCCATACATGATAAGGCACTACCGTCTTTCTCTTTGCTCTTTAGCTGGTCTTTTTTACCATCTATGCTCACCTTCAGCGCAGGGTACCCTTGACACAGCAGGAACACTAGTTATCCCGGCAGATCCATTCCTTTTTTTCCCCCTATTTAGGAGATATAGGTAAGCAACTGCATTCTGACAGGGAGACGCATATGCATGTAACTTTAATAAATGTGTCATAGATTTGACTAGTTGTCCTAATGTATTATTATTATATGTTTTTTGATAGAAGGCAGTGCATTCTGCATGTGACCAGCATCCCCTGAGGAAGCCCGACAGATGGGCGAAACATGTTGGGAAGTACATTGCTTTTGCTGTGTTACTGTATTTGCAATTAATTATATGTGCCATCTTCATATTCAATCTCCCTTTTACATTTTTATATGTAAATTTTTATTGTATTTTTCATAATAAAGAAAAATCCTTTTATATAAAATATTTGTTATCTATTCAATTGATTTGCTCCTTTAACCGCTTCAGATCCGGGCCATTGCCAAATGACGGCAACAGTGCGGATCTAAATTGCCGGGGCTACGTCTATTGACGTCGTCCCATGCACGAGCGGCCTGCGCGCCCCCTGCAGGGCGCGTGCGGCGCGCTCGGTGATCAGCGAGTCTATGAGACTCGCCTGATCACAGATCAGAGTAAGGGGCAGGTCCTGACCCCTTACCACATGATCAGCTGTCAGCCAATGACAGCTGATCATGTGATGTAAACAGAGCCGGTAATCGCCTATTTTTCCTCCTCGCGCTGACAGCGTGAGGAGGTAAAAAAAAAAACGATCACCAGCGGCCGTGATCGGGACATCAGTCCCGATCACGGTGATCTTCTGACACACAGCAATAGGCAGCAGTGACGCCTACCAGTACCCACCAGCATCATCCATCAGTGCCCTCAGTGCCACCCATCAGTGCCCACAGTGCCACCCATTAGTGCCACACATCAGTGCCACCCATCAGCACCCACATCAGTGCCACCCATCAGCACCCACATCAGTGCAACCTATCAGTGCCCATCAGTGTCACCTACCAGTGCCCATCAGTGCTCCCCATCAGTGCCCCCCATCAGTGGTACCTATCAGTGCCCATCCATGCCACCCATCAGCACCCATCAGTGGCCATCAGTGCCGCCTTATCTGTCCTCATCAGTGCGGCCTTAACTGTGCCTATCAGTGCCGCCTTAACTGTGCCTATCCGTGCCCATCAGTGCAGCCTATCAGTGCCCACCAGTGCCGCCTCATCAGTGCATATTAATGAAGGAGAAAAATTACCTGTTTGCAAAATTTTATAACAAACTATTAAACATGATTTTTTTTTTTCAAAAATTTCCATCTTTTTTTGTTTGTTTAGCAAAAAATAAAAACCCCAGCTGTGATTAAATACCACCAAAAGAAATCTCTATTTGTGGGAAAAAATTATAAAAATTTCATTTGGGTACAGTGTTGTATGACCGCGCAATTATCATTCAAAGTGCGACAGCACTGAAAGCTCAAAATTGGTCTGGGCAGGAGGGGGGTTTAAGTGCCCAGTAAGCAAGTGGTTAAAATCCCCATTTTTGTGCTCGCTAATATATTTCATCTTGGGATGCGGTGCTAAAATCAAACTTGTGGGTTCGTGCTCAAAAATGTTTTCACGGTGTAGAGCATTGGTTGCTTGCCACAATAAATGTCAATTCACTGTATACAAGCATTGAACAAAAAGATGGCCTTCTGGGAGTGGAGAAAGCATTACATGGAAATACAGGGATAAAGCAACAACAGATCAATTACATTCTAGAAGGCCTCAAACTCGCCATGGAATGTAATTATTTTTGGTATAACAAAGATTATTTTGTACAAACAAAAGGTGTCGCGATGGGAGCTCGCTACTCCCCAAGCGTAGCGAACTTATTTATGAACATGTGGGTGGATGAGTATATTTACAGCAAGAATATCCCTCAAATCAAGATGTACAGAAGATACATAGATGATTTGATCATACTTTGGGATGAGACACCAGATAGTTTTACTAAATTCCTCGAAGACTCAAACACAAACGGCTACGGAATTACGTCCACAGGGAAGTGGAGCCACCAGAAGATAGAGTACTTAGATCTGGAGATCTTTAAAGTAGGGAACACTTTATGTACCCGTACATTTTTTAAGGCAACCGATCGGAACGGGTACATTCCCACTAGGGATGAGCTTCGTGTTCGAGTCGAACCCATGTTCGACTCGAACATCGTCTGTTCGCCCGTTCGCCAAATTGCGAACGATATGGGCCGTTCGCGACAAATTTGTGTAGCGCGTCACGGCCCATAATTCACTGTGTCATCGCAGTGCATTGCTGGCTGATGATTGGCCAAGCATGCACTATGACCCGCATGCTTGGCCAATCACAGTGCCGCCTGAACAGAGAGCCGTAATTGGCCAAAGCCAAGGAGGCTTTGGCCAATTATGGCTCAGGGGATTTAGTACACGCCCCACACTATATAAGGCCGCCTGCACGGCGGCCCTGTGTAGTGTGTGTTCCGGTGTTCATTGAGAGAGAGAGAGAGAGAGAGAGAGGGACAGTGACATTTGATTTGAGTTAGATAGATTAGGCAGAACAGTCAGTCAGTTAGCTGCACTTACAGTGTATTGTGTATATATATGCATCCCAGGTGTTGCATATATATATATACACTGTATTCAGTTTAGCTAGATCCGTTCTTGTTATCTTCCTACTGCCAGGCAGGCTTGTCTTGTTACAGTATTTACAGCTACCTGAAGAAAATTACTGGTGTTCTTTTGATCCTATTAGTACCACAGTCAGGCAGCTAGACTATTTACAGTTAGTGCAGTGCGTCCTGCTCACAGTGTTCAGCTAGATCCATTCCTGTTATCTTCTTACTGACAGGCAGGCTTGTCTTGTTACAGTATATACAGCTACCTGAAGAAAATTGCTGGTGTTCTTTTGATCCTATTAGTACCACAGTCAGGCAGCTAGACTATTTACAGTTAGTGCAGTGCGTCCTGCTCAGTGTTCAGCTAAAACTACAAATTAGTGGGGTGCGTCCTGCTCAGTGTTCAGCTAAACCTACAAGTTAGTGGGGTGCGTCCTGCTCAGTGTTCAGCTAAACCTACAAGTTAGTGCGGTGCGTCCTGCTCACAGTGTTCAGCTAAACCTACAAGTTAGTGTGGTGCGTCCACCTCACAGTGTTCAGCTAAACCTACAAGTTAGTGCGGTGCGTCCTGCTCACAGTGTTCAGCTAAACCTACAAGTTAGTGCAGTGCGTCCTGCTCACAGTGTTCAGCTAGATCCGTTCCTGTTATCTTCTTACTGACAGGCAGGCTTGTCTTGTTACAGTATATACAGCTACCTGAAGAAAATTACTGGTGTTCTTTTGATCCTATTAGTACCACAGTCAGGCAGCTAGACTATTTACAGTTAGTGCAGTGCGTCCTGCTCACAGTGTTCAGCTAAACCTACAAGTTAGTGGGGTGCGTCCACCTCACAGTGTTCAGCTAAACCTACAAGTTAGTGCAGTGCGTCCTGCTCACAGTGTTCAGCTAGATCCGTTCCTGTTATCTTCTTACTGACAGGTAGGCTTGTCTTGTTACAGTATATACAGCTACCTGAAGAAAATTACTGGTGTTCTTTTGATCCTATTAGTACCACAGTCAGGCAGCTAGACTATTTACAGTTAGTGCAGTGCGTCCTGCTCAGTGTTCAGCTAAACCTACAAGTTAGTGGGGTGCGTCCTGCTCACAGTGTTCAGCTAAACCTACAAGTTAGTGGGGTGCGTCCTGCTCACAGTGTTCAGCTAAACCTACAAGTTAGTGGGGTGCGTCCTGCTCACAGTGTTCAGCTAGATCCGTTCCTGTTATCTTCTTACTGACAGGCAGGCTTGTCTTGTTACAGTATATACAGCTACCTGAAGAAAATTTACTGGTGTTCTTTTGATCCTATTAGTACCACAGTCAGGCAGCTAGACTATTTACAGTTAGTGCAGTGCGTCCTGCTCAGTGTTCAGCTAAACCTACAAGTTAGTGGGGTGCGTCCTGCTCACAGTGTTCAGCTAAACCTACAAGTTAGTGGGGTGCGTCCTGCTCACAGTGTTCAGCTAGATCCATTCCTGTTATCTTCTTACTGACAGTCAGGCTTGTCTTGTTACAGTATATACAGCTACCTGAAGAAAATTACTGGTGCTCTTTTGATCCTATTAGTACCACAGTCAGGCAGCTAGACTATTTACAGTTAGTGCAGTGCGTCCTGCTCACAGTGTTCAGCTAAACCTACAAGTTAGTGGGGTGCATCCTGCTCACAGTGTTCAGCTAAACCTACAAGTTAGTGGGGTGCGTCCTGTTCACATTGTTCATCTAAACCTACAAGTTAGTGGGGTGCGTCCTGTTCACAGTGTTCAGCTAAACCTACAAGTTAGTGGGGTGCGTCCACCTCACAGTGTTCAGCTAAAGCTACCTGTAGAAGGTTGGTGGTGTTCCCATACTACAGGCAGGCAGTTGATTTTGCTAGCTGCAGTATCAGTGTGTATATATATATATATATCCCAGCTTAGTGCAACTACAGGCCATTAGTATGTCTGGAAGGCCAAGAAGGAGAGGCAGACAGTCACAAGCCAATAAGAGAGGGCAAGCAGGCTTTGTGTCTAGTGCTGGTCGTGGAGACGGTGCATCCTCATCAGCACGTGGCCGTGGGACACGCTTGGCCTTTTTTTCGGCAGCTGGCCGTGTTGAGCCGCAACATGCGGAAGACTTGGTCGAGTGGATGACCAAGCCATCCTCATCCTCCTCATCCTCTCTCACCCATGCCCAGGGTACTTTGTCTGGCAAAGCAGCGGCCTCTTCCCTCGGCTCAATGTCATCAGTGACTCCTTCCCTAGCCCCACCATGTCCTCCTGAGGAGTCCCTCGAACTGTTTGACCACAGTGTTGGGTACATGCTCCAGGAGGATGCCCAGCGTTTGGAAGGCTCTGATGATACTGAGCTCGATGAAGGCAGAAACATGAGCACGGACAGAGGGGGTGCCCAAGAAGGACAGCAATCTGGCAGTCATGCTCCCTCTGCTGCAGCATACTGCCAGGTTTGCTCCAGTGATGAGGAGGGAGGGGATGATGAGGTCACTGACTCAACGTGGGTGCCTGATAGGAGAGAGGAGGAGGAGGAGGAGGAGGAGGTGGCACATCATAAGGGCAGCACATTGACTGCATCACACCCCAAAGCTCCACATGTGCAGGGCGCTGCAGTCTCTGCACGTTATTCAAAAAGTTCTTTGGTGTGGGCCTTTTTTGAGATGAGTGCATCAGATCGCACCGCTGCTATTTGCAACATATGTCTCAAGCGTATCTCGCGTGGCCAAAACATCTCCCGCTTGGGTACCACATGCTTGACCAGACATATGTTGACCTGCCATGCAGTTCATTGGCAAGTGTATCTAAAAGGCCCACACCAAAGAACAAAGAGGACCTCTCCTTGCTCCTCATCAGCTGAGATTTCCAACCCCACTATACCTTCAGTCCTCTCTGAGACCTGCACTGAGAGGAATGAAGGTGTAGAATTAGGTGTGTCACAGCCAAGTACTTGTGGGCAATCTGCTTTTGGTACACCGACGTCAGATTGTACCAGGCAAATTTCCCTGCCCCAGCTACTGCACCGCCAAAAGAAGTTTGCTCCCAGCCATCCACATGCCCAGCGGTTGAATGCTAGCTTGGCAAAATTGCTAGCACTTCAACTGCTGCCTTTTCAGTTGATAGACTCTGCCCCCTTCCGTGAGTTTGTGGAATGTGCAGTTCCTCAGTGGCAGGTATCCAAACGCCACTTTTTCTCACGGAAGGCGATTCCGGGTCTCTACCGGCATGTGGAAGGCAATGTCCATGCCTCGCTGGACAGGGCGGTCAGCGGTAAGGTGCATATTACCGCTGACTCATGGTTCAGCAGGCATGGACAGGGACGTTACCTAAGTTTCACGGCGCATTGGGTGACTCTGCTGGCAGCTGGGAAGGATGCAGGACAAGGTGCAGTAGTGTTGGAGGTTGTTCCGCCACCATGCCTCCAAAATGCTAATGATTGTGACACACCTCTCTCCTCCACCCCCTCCTCTTCTTCTTCCTCCATGGCCTCTTCCTGTGCTTTGTCCTCGGAACCAGCGGTGCTCCGTAGCCGTTCAAGGGGCTACGCAAGTACGCAGGCCAAAAGATGCCATGCGGTGCTTGAGCTGGTGTGCTTGGGGGACAGGAGCCACACTGGGGCAGAGGTTCTGCCAGCTCTGCAGGGGCAGGTTCAGAGGTGGTTGACGCCACGCCAACTTAAGGCAGGAATGGTGGTTTGCGACAATGGCACCAACCTCCTCTCTGCCCTCCGACAGGGACAAATGACCCATGTGCCCTGTTTGGCTCACGTCCTTAACTTGGTGGTGCAGCGGTTCTTGGGCAGGTACCCAGGCTTACAGGATGTCCTGAGGCAGGCCAGGAAAGTCTGTGTGCATTTCCGCCGGTCATATAATGCCAGTGCTCGGCTGACGGACCTCCAAAGACCTGCCCAAGAACCGCCTAATCTGTGACATGCCCACCAGGTGGAACTCAACGTTGGCCATGCTGCAGCGGCTGCACACGCAGCAGAGGGCCATCAATGAGTACCTGTGCGACTATGGCACCAGGACAGGGTCAGGGGAGCTTGTTTTTTTTCCCCCACGCCAGTGGGCCATGATCAGGGATGCATGCACTGTCCTGTCACCATTTGAGGAGGCCATGAGGATGGTGAGCAGTGACAGTGCATGCATCAGTGACACTGTCCCCCTTGTCCACCTGTTGGAGCACATGCTGCGTGGCATAATGCACAGGGCACTTGATGCAGAACAGAGGCAGGAAGAGGAGGACTTCCTTAGCTCTCAAGGCCCCCTTTACCCAGACAGTGTTCCTGCATGCCCGCCGATCACACAGGAAGAGGACGAGGAGGAGGAAGATTGTGTCAGTATGGAGGTGGAGCCTGGCACTCAGCATCAGCAGCAGTCTTTAAGGGATCAGTCCCAAGAAACACATGGACTTGTACGTGGCTGGGAGGAGGTGGCTGCGGACCATGTCGTCCTTAGTGACCCAGAGGACTCCGGACCGAATGCCTCAGCAAACCTACACTGCATGGCCTCCCTGATCCTGCAAAGCCTGCGTAAGGATCCTCGTATTCGTGGTATCAAGGAGAAGGACCAATACTGGCTGGCAACCCTCCTTGATCCACGTTACAAGGGTAAGGTTGCGGACCTTATCTTGCCATCGCAGAGGGAGCAGAGGATGAAACATCTTCGGGAGGCCTTGCAGAAAGGTCTGTGCAACACGTTCCCAGAGACTGAGAGGTTACAAACTCCTGTTTCTGGACAACGTGTTGCTGAGGCTTCGGTCAGTCAAAGAAGAAGCGGTGGAGAAGGTGGCTGTCTGACCGATGCGTTCAGACAATTTTTTGGTCCACAGCCCCAAGGTATGATCGGTTCCAGCAACCATCGCCAGCGTCTGTTTTACATGGTGCAGGAAAACCTAGGGGCAAGATCAGACTTGGACACCTTTCCCACCGAAAATCCTCTGCGTTACTGGGTCTTGAGGATGGATCACTGGCCAGAGCTTGCACAGTATGCAATTGAGCTACTGGCCTGTCCTGCATCCAGCGTTCTTTTCGGAATGCACATTCAGTGCTGCTGGAGGTGTGGTAACCGATCACAGGGTGCGTCTGTCCACCGACTCGGTCGATCGACTGACCTTCATAAAAATGAATCAGTCTTGGATCACCACCAGCTACCAAGCACCTGATGCTGATGTAACCGAATAATTTTTTTTGAAATCTCAGATCCCTTCAAAGACTGCCTATGCTGATGCTGAGTGACTATCCCTGAGTAATTATCCTCTTCCTCCTCAATCATCACGCTGATAGCTTGTAAGAACATTTTTGGTTCTGGGCGCCACCACCAGTGCCTAAGGCACAATTTTTCAGCCCCTGTTTTACAGGGGCGTGTAATTACAATTTTTGATGCAATACTTTGCAGCAGGGCTTGTTCCTGCGTTTCAACTAGAGTGTCTGTGAGGGGTTGCAGTGTTGTGGCACCAGCACCACCACCACCACCAAAGGCCCAATTTTTCTGCCCCTGTTCAACAGGGGCATGTAATTACAATTCTTGATCTAATATTTCACAGCAGGGCCCATTTCTGCACCCACCAAGAGCGAGTGAGGACTTACAGTGTTGTGGCACCAGCACCACCATCACCAAAGGCCCAGTTTTTCTGCCCCTGTTCAACAGGGGCATGTAATTACAATTCTTGATCTAATATTTCACAGCAGGGCCCTGTGAGGGCTTACGTTGTTGTGGCCACAACACCACCTAAGGCCCAAATTTCTGCTGAGTATATAGGGCAGGCCCCTACTTTCAAACATCTAACTTACAAACGACTCCTACTTGCAAACGGAAGGAGACAACAGGAAGTGAGATGAAATCTACCCCTAGGAAGGGAAATTCTCTCCTGTAAGAGTTAATATGGGAAAAACATTTCTCCTTTCCACTGATGCTTTCCAATCCTTGTTCCACAAAAAAACCCAAATTCTCAAAAAACATTTGTCATTGGGACAAAAAGTGAGGTGAAATCTTCTAAAGAGGAGGAAAGACAGCAAAACAAATGTCACAGGGGTGATAACCCTTCCCTATGTTTTCCAAAAAGTTTAAAAAAGATATTTTGGCTGGAGCTAAACACGTTAAAAATGTACCCGTTCAAAATGACAAACAGATTCTACTTAACAACAAACCTACAGTCCCTGTCTTGTTTGCACCGCCTGTATACTGCTGTTCAGAGTATATAGGGCCTGGTGACCCCACACCTTTCCTTATTTTAATTTGGGTGCGGGGTTCCCCTTAATATCCATACAAGACCCAAAGGGCCTGGTAATGGACTGGGGGGTACCGTTTGTCTCACTGATTTTCATCCATATTGCCAGGACCCGACATTACATTAAACCTGCAAGCAGTTTTAAATGAGATTTTTTCCTTTAAAAATGACATTTGGTGCAGGGACTGTTCTAAACATGGGAAACACGCGCCACTTTACAGGCATACTATAGACACCCCCCAGGTACGATATTTAAAGGAATATTTCACTTTTTTTTTTTTTTTACTTTAAGCATCATTGAAATCACTGCTCCCGAAAAAACGTCCGTTTTTAAAAGTTTTTTTTGCATTGATACATGTCCCCTGGGGTAGGACCCGGGTTCCCAAACCCTTTTTAGGACAATACCATGCAAATTAGCCTTTAAAATGAGCACTTTTGATTTTGAACGTTCGAGTCCCATAGACGTCAATGGGGTTCTAACGTTCGTGCGAACTTTCGGTCTGTTCGCAGGTTCTGGTGCGAACCGAACCGGGGGGGTGTTCGGCTCATCCCTAATTCCCACCTCGAGTTGCTACCATCCGAAGTGGAAATGTAATATTTCGAAGGGCCAACTAATGAGGATACGCCATAACTGTGATACACTTGAAGATTTCAATGCACAGGCTGACATCTTAATTAACAGGTTTCATGATAAAGGCTATGCACTTGATATGTTATGAAACTTAAAACAGAAATCATGAAAATGGATAGAAATACTTTATTCCACAAAAAGAACAATTAGAAGAATTAACAAACGGATATAGCTTTCATAACCGGATTCAACAGCCAGTTCAAAGACTTTGAACGGATTGTGAAAAAATATTGGCCGATATTGAAAGAGGATCATGTTCTATCTAAAATCCTGCCCACAAAGCCCAAATTTGTATCTAGAAGAGCACCCACCTTGAGGAACCACCTAGTACGCAATGCTATAGACCCCCCAAACCGATTAAAATCCTTCCTGATCTTAAGGGGTTCTACAGGTGTCAAAGATGTTTACCCTGTAAGGTCAGTAAAAGACAACCAAGAAAGAAGACCTCTTTTAAATCACTTACTGACCATAAGAAATATCACATTAAGCAACTAATTACATGCTGGAGCACACACGTTACATATATTATTGAATGCCCTTGCCACCTTCAGTATGTGCGCAGAACCACTCGCCCCCTTTTTGTTCGTATACGGGAGCATATCAAAAACATAAGAACAGGTTTTCCTAATCATAATTTATCAAGACGCTTTGATAAGGTCCACCATAGAGATCCAAGTGGGCTTATCTTTTATGAGATTCAGTACAGGAGCATTGGAGAGGGGGCAATAGGGAGACCCTAATTTCTAGGAATGAAACCAGCTGGATATACCAGATGGGATCCCTTTCCCCTGAAGGATTGAATCTAGAGATTGACTTGAACTGCTTTATAGCGAACTCTTGATCATTCAACAAGCACTAGGAAGTATAGCCAGGTCCACTGACCGGAACTGATTCTAGGGAGTATTATACGACCTATTGGTTACTATATAATGGTCTGGATATGCACTGGGAGCAACTTTTATGACATGCATTAACCATCATATTAGCTCCTTAATAACTGAATACACTAGCACCTGGTGGGCATACATTCTTAGCCTATCTTATCAACTGCTACTGTATTTAGTCAGCTCGGGTTACGTTTATTCGCATATAGGTTATAGGGCCCAACCACTCTATAGAATACCACTCTCTCCACATTACAGTCACCCCTTCCTTTCTCCTATGTACAGCCCCCTCTGGGTATTAGGACCTCTGGGGACAATTACTTATATTTAAGCTGAACCTCTAAGGCTGGCTGCTTGGCAATGTTATGAATGGTATAGTAGGGTAACAATTGGGATTATTCAGGACACACGGCCCTCGGTGGGGTTATATATGTGGGAAGAGAGATGATGAGGTTTACATCTAGTTGTATTTGGAACTTTCAATGTATTTACCATAGCTCACTGTTCCCCTTTGCTCTATTATAACTTACCATAAGGGGTGAACCTCACTGACTGGTAATCACTGATGGTTAGACTTTAATTATTTTAGTTAATCTTGGTCACAAACAATTTTTTTATTTTTATTTAAAAAAAAATGTTTTCTTTTTTTAGAATTAATATTGTTAATAGTAATGTTGGGATTGTTCCCATATCTCTAGTTCATCTACACATTATGCACGTTCCTATATACTGTGCCTCTAATATATTTTCTAGTCACCTTCAATTATACCATCACTTATGGATGCACATAATGTTTATATGGCAACATCTGGTATTGTTCCAACCTTTACTTTAGTAAATGGGCTGGGATGCAGCACTCAGCTGGCCACCTGGCCCCTTTATTAACATATATGGTTTAATTATCATTTTTTTTTTCAGTCACTTATAATTATATATATTTTTTCAGTCATTTATATTACCACTTTTGGCTGCACTTATGGTGTACATAGTAATAGCTGACATTGCCCTAGCCTTTATCATTGCAATGGGCTTGGATGCAGTACCAAAGTTGGCCATCTGGCCTTCTTCTTTTTCTTTTTCTTTTATTTATTTTTATGTATCTTTATCTTATTTAATATACAGGTACCTTTCAGCGGATCCACCTATATGGTCTGTTATTATATTACGTTTTGTGCCATTTATGGATATATACTTATGGGTAATATGTCTGTTATGCCTCTTACATATTCTTGTCTGATATCTCTCTTAGACGAACGGACTTAAGGTAATGTGATGTGGAGGTCTGTTGCCTTTGTTGCTATGGCCATCCTTATCCTTAGCTGTTCCTGACCGCTCATTTGCTGTTTTGCAAAGGGGGGAGGTACCGCTGTGTCCGTTCGCCTATATGAGACGTGAAGCATGGAGTGATGGTACCGCCTTTGAGAACGTCCAGTGACAAAATGCGTAGGCTGGAGCCACGCTCTTACGTCACACCCGGAAGAACAGAGCCTGGAACGCAGATGGTACGCACGCCGCGGACCGGCTCTTTGCTTGCTTAATTCAATGCGTTTTCTGGTTCTTGCTTACCAGCGATGGGAAGCGATTGTTTTTATCTATATTTTTTAATACATTTCATTTTTAAATACTGCACTATGGGAGCCCCTTGTTTTTTCCTGTGAGGACCTTATCACTTGCTACTGTGGAACGATCTGGGAAGCCCTGACTGGAGCACACTCCAGAGTTTGAACAAACAGGTGGACAAGCCCGATGGAGGAACAGATGGCATAGCACAGTTTACCAAGGAGGAGGTCCACTCATAGTCACCAACTCCATGCTTACTACCCCTGCAGGGGTAACTACATCTGGTGAGTGGGGATCCAGTGGGGAAGCACCACAAGTCACTTTACGTGCTGCGCACTGAAGTCACCTGATATATGCAATATTGGACATTTTGGGATCACATTTTTGTTTTTCTTTTTATATATATTTTTTACTTCTCAAGAGGGACTTGGATTTTTATATTGATCACACATTATCCTTATGTCATAGTTGTGGACTATATCTGCACTTTATTAATAAGGGTGCGCTTACATTATTAACGCTTTTATGTTCTAGGTGTGGATTAGTTCTGCACTTTATTAATAGTGTGTTTATTATCCACTTATCACATTATCTACAATGATTTGAGATATCTTATGGCTATTGGCTGGGTCACATGGTTGGCTAAGTGAGGGAGGGTATGCATCTCAGTAATTACCAATCTGAGCTATATCCTCAGCCTTAATTAGACACACTCTAACACATACTTACCTTTCAGGTTTTCTTTACTTAATTACCTCTTATACCTTTTAGTTATGATCTGATACACTTTTTACACGCCCACTTTTGCTTATCACACTCTCATGTGGGGGGTACGCACACTTTTACTCTGGCTTATAAGGTAGTTTTAGCCAAATATTCTACATTAGTTAACTCCTTATTAACCATTTAGTGTTCCATAGGGTAGCGCCAATTACCCCATTTTTTATATCTACTCTTGTAAGTTCCTTTGGGAACCCAATAGGGGGGGCTGCAACCCATATTATTCTAAGTGCGGAATCTATCATATATTTACAATTCCGATCATGCCTAGTCATTTCTGTGAATGTCAGAGTTTTACAATGCCTCATGGGATGTGTAGTTCCGCAACAGCTGGAAAGCTGTAGTGTGAAGATTCCTGATCACTCTAGCATGTCTTGAAAAAAGGTGTTTTTTCCCCCTCACCTTCCAGGACAGCTACTTGAGAGATGATTGGCTCTGCCCTCTACAGGAAACACAAATCAGATACAATTTAAAAGGCCCCTCCCTTTCCTCTGACCCTCAGTTGATTTGTGTTTCCAAACCCTCCAGGAGCACCAACACGTTTTTTGTTTTCTTAAGGTCTGGCAACTTTGGTTGGTGGACCCCCCTTCTCTGGTTTCATCCAGGACTAGTTGTGGCCAAGTCCTGGACGATAGTCTGTACTTTACCAGAAGAGTTCCCTGTTTCTAAAGGTTACTTGCCTACCTGGTGATGTGAGTAGTGGCAACTCCCTCCATTTTTTCTTCCGGCTCTGCTGTGTGGAACTGTGTCCTCCTACGGCTTCATTATGGTGTACCAAGATGGCGTCGAAGGACTTCCAGTGACGCAGCAAGATGGTGCCGGAACCGGAAGTCACATGACGCACTTCCGGACGCCGTTTTTTTCTTAAGGAAGCACAGTATGGAGGCACTGAGGACATGCTGCAGGGGAATAGTCTGCTAAACGCCCATCAAAGTGCAGTTTGCGGTACAGCAGCAGTCTTCTCTACGGCCGATCTCCGCTTGCTTCATGGAGCTTATGGACAGGTCTGAGGATGGAGCGTCCGCTCGTATTGAACCAACGGCAGAATCCAGGTCCCATACTGCCCCCAAGGTAAGCCCTTGTCTGTGGATAGCTCTACAGCAGGGGACTTTTTGTATGGAACCTTTTATTTATGGTCCTTGTTTCTGCTTTTTTCTAGGCCAAACCGGTAAAGAAGAAAAGTGGGAACTGTAGGGCCAGGCTTTCTGATAGTTATAAAAAACTATTTTGTGAGGATTGTATTCCACCCAAAACTAGTTCAGAGTCTTCCTTTTTTAAAGAGTTAATGTGTTCTATGAAGGAGGTAGTGGACTCCTTTCGTTCACTTAATGACAGGGTTTCTAGTCTAGGGTCTTCCTCATCTGGACCCATAGCTCAAGAGTCTTCGGCCTCTGCTAGATCCTTTCCCTTGTTAGTGTCTGAGACCGTTAGTTCACGCAATACTTCTGATCTGGAAGAAGGTGAGAATCCAGTTTCTTCATCTGATGAGGAATCTGCATCAGAGGAGGATACAGGTAGCTCATCTAAATATCTTTTTCCAGTTGAGGATATTGACGAACTACTAAAGTCAATATATACCTCGGAGCAGATTGAGATGCCACAATAAGCCCAATCTGTACAGGATAAAATGTATAGGGGTCTACAGGGGTGGAAATCAAAAGCTTTCCAGGTACACCAGTCACTTAGGGACATGATTCTGTCTGAATGGAAAGAACCTGAAAAGAGGTTGTTCCATTCCAGGGGACACAAAAGAAGATTTCCGTTCAGTCTGAGTTTGGGGAGGTTTTCTTAGTGTCCTAGATTAGATGCTCCTATGTCGCAGATGTCCAAAAGGTCAGATCTTTCTTTTGAAGATTCTGGGGTCCTTAAAGATCAAATGGATAGAAAGGCCGACTCATTGCTACGTAAAGCCTGGGATGCCTCAGCTTTTACTTTAGGTCCAGCAGTAGCATCTACCTGTGTGGCTGGTCCAGCCCCTTCCAAAAATCTCCAGGTTAGGGGTAGGAGGAAAATTGTGTCATTTCATCAAGGAATGGGCAGAGATTTCCGACAATTCTTTTATTCTTCAAACATTGGAAAAGGGTTACAGGTTGGAATTCAAAAATCTTCCTCCCCAGAATTTTTTTCTTACCCACCTGCCGAGAGACCAAGAGAGACGTCAAGCCATGATAAATCTGATTTCTGTATGGGAAACAGAGGGGGTTATTTCTCCTGTCCCGGAAATTCAGAAGTTTCAGGGATTTTATTCTCACGTCTTTCTGGTCAAGAAAGCTTCTGGCGGCTTTCGTATGGTCATAAATTTAAGCGTCCTGAACAAATACATAGTTTACAGACGTTTCCGAATGGAGAACATTTATTCGGTAAAGAATCTGTTGTTGCCAAGGGTCTTCATGGTGACCCTGGATCTACAGGACACTTATCTTCATGTACCAGTCTGCCAGAGTCACCGAAGGTTCCTCGGGTTTGCAGTTCTCATGGGAAATGAGCCATCTCACTGGCAGTTCAATGTCCTTCCTGTTGGTCTCTCGGCAGCACCGAGAATTTTTATAAAAATCATGGCCGAAGTCATGGCTTTTTTTCTGATTCAAAGTGTATTGATCGTCCCATATCTAGACAATTTTTTGATCTTTGCTTGGGACAAAGAGTCCCTTGTTCAGGATCTGCAGTTGGTTTTGCAGACCTTTCAGAAATTAGGGTGGAAGGCTAACCAGCAAAAGTCTTGCCTGGTACCCTCCCAGAGCATAATTTTCCTGGGTTATCTAATAGACTCTGTTGTCCAAAAGATTTTCCTTCCCAAGGAAAAGATTTTGAAAATTCTCTCCGTGCGGGCTCTCAAGTTGCTCCCTCAGACCTCCCTGCGGCAGATCATGTAGTTGCTGGGGTTGATGACTGCGGCCATTCCAGGGGTACCTTGGGCCCAATTGCACTCCAGACCCCTTCAGGCTTTTCTTTTACTCCATTGGGATCACAGGAAGTATTCTCTGGAACATCTGGTACAACTACCAGGAGGGAATTTTCTCGATCTCTCCTGCTGGGAGCAGCGAGAACATCTGCAGGGTGGGAAGGATTGGGCACAACATTCCCTGGTAAAAATTAACACAGACGCCAGTCTGTGGGGTTGGGGTGCTCACTCACAGGATTGGCAGGCAGCAGGGAGCCTGGTTGCCAGAGGAGGCAGGCCGCTCCTCAAATTTCAGAGAACTTCTAGCTGTGGGGAAGGCTCTTGTGTCTCTGGAAGAGAGGGTCTATTCAAAAGACCTATTAATCTTCTCAGACAATGCCACAACGGTGACGTACCTGAACAAGCAAGGTTGTACTCGCTCAGAGTCGCTTCTGTCTTTAACACAGCAGATTCTGTCCTGGGCAGAGGTCAATGTCACTTCAGTCAGGGCAGTCCACATCAAGGGGTCAGAAAATATGCTGACTATTTGAGCAGGGTGAGCATCAGTTCCAGCGGTTGGGAACTACATCAAGGCATGGTCCAGGAGGTGGTGCTAAGATAGGGTCTTACCACAGTGGATCTTTTTGTCTCCAGTCTCAACAGAAAACTGCCGGCGTTCTTCTCTCTGGAGAGAGAGACAGAGTCTTTGGGGATGGATGCTCTATCCTTCCCATGGGCTTTCTCTCTGGCTTACGCCTTCCCTCCTTTTCCCCTCTTACCCCTAGTGGTTCGGAAAATTATTCAGGACAGGGCAGAAGTGGTTCTGATTGCCCCCTGGTGGCCCAGGAGGAGTTGGTTCTCCTCTCTGAAGGCCCTCTCTGTGAATCCTTCCTGGCCACTACCAGTTCAGAAGGATCTGCTCTATCAGGGACCGGTGTTGCATCCAAACCCTCAGACCTTCCAATTGACGGCCTAGAGGCTGAGCAGCGCATCCTACAATTAAGGGGGTGTTCAGAGAAGGTTATTCAAAACTATCCTGGACAGCCGTAAGTTGGTCACGAGAAGACGGGAAAGTTTGGAAAACTTTTATTTCCTGGCAAAGGAAAACTGGTTTAGATTCTTTTTCCACTCCCTGTATTTTGGATTTTTTACAGGGGGGAGTGGAAAGAGGCCTCTGTCAGCACCCTTAGGGTTCAGATTGCTGCCCTATCTTTGTTTTCAGAGAGAAGACTAGCGGAGGATCCTTTAGTCAGGAGGTTCCTTTCAGCCAGATCTAGACATGCTTCCAGGGTCATCAAACATATTCCTCCCTGGGATCTGTCGTTAGTATTAAATGCACTTACAAGGACTCCTTTTGGGCCTTTGCATGAGGCTCCCCTGAAAATTATTTCTTTGAAGTTATCCTTCATTTTAGCTATTATGTCAGGGAGAAGGATTTCTGATCTAGAGTCTCTTTCCTGTAAAGACCCCTTCCTGAGGATTCTAGAGGACAGGGTAGTGATTAGACCTGACCCTTTCTATTTACCCAAAGTTTCTTCCAACTTTCATAGGTCCCAGGAGATAGTCCTTCCTAGTTTCTGCACCTCTCCCAAGAGGAGCAAAGGTTTAGTCTTTTAGACGTAAAGAGATGTCTTTTGCTTTATCTAGAAAAGTCCAGTGGTTTTAGGAGTTCCTCCCAACTGTTGGTTTTGTTCAGTGGCCCCAAGAAAGGGTCCAAAGCGCCTAAAAGTTCTGATGCTAGGTGGATTAGGGGAGCTATCTGTGAGGCATACAAAGCATCAGGTCGCACCCCTCCTTCTAGAATTAGGGCCCATTCGACGAGATCCATGGCCACATCATGGGCAGAAAGAGCGGGGGCTTCATGGGAAGAAATCTCTAAAGCTGCCGTCTGGTCCTCCTCTCATGCATTTGTCAAACATTATAGAGTTCAGATGCTTTCCAGCCAGGACCTCTCCTTTGGTAGGAAAGTGCTTCAGGCTGTCGTCCCTCCCTAAGGTATAGAATCTTGCTTATCCTCTCAAGTAGCTGTCCTGGAAGGTGAGGGGGGAAAACCCCCGTTAGACTTACCGGTAACGGTATTTCCAGGAACCTTCCAGGACAGTGTCTATATTCCCACCCTATTCTATTTTTTCCACTGGTCTGGTTGTTTACCTGGTGGTGGTGTTTTTTTATGATTTTCAGTTTTTTTCCTCTGCCGAGTGCACCTTTGGTAGAGGTTACTTGATCTTCTAAACAACTGAGGGTCAGAGAAAAGGGAGGGGCCTTTTAAATTGTATCTGATTTGTGTTTCCTGTACAGGGCCAATCATCTCTCAAGTAGCTGTTCTGGAAGGTTCCTGGAAATACCGTTACCGGTAAGTCTAACGGGGGTTTTCATGTGCCTTGTATAATGCCCAAGAAATATTGTTTGGAAAATACAAGTGGGTCATGGTTATGGGTGCAACGGATCAAAAAAACTCACGGCTCGGATCGTTCCTCGGATCAGGAGTCATGGTTCGGATCATTTTCTGATCAACAAAAAAAAAATCTCCCCCACTGTAATATCCACGTCATCTCCCCCCACTGTAATATCCACGTCATCTCCCCAATGTAATATCCGCAATCTCCCCCACTGTAATAATATATTAGCAGGGTATTGCAGAGTATTGGCAGGGTATTGGCAGGGTATTGGCAGAGTATTGGCAGAGTATTGGCAGGGTATTGCAGAGTATTGGCAGGGTATTGTCAGGGTATTGCAGGGTATTGTCAGGGTATTGCAGAATATTGTCAGGGTATTGCAGAGTATTGTCAGGGTATTGTCAGGGTATTGCAGAGTATTGCAGAGTATTGCCAGGGTATTGCAGAGTATTGCCAGGGTATTGCAGAGTATTGCCAGGGTATTGCAGAGTATTGGCAGGGCATTGCAGAGTATTGGCAGGGTATGGCAGAGTATTGGCACTGCTGCCATCTGATCTCTCCCCTGCACTGTACAGATCAGTACACAGAGGGGAGAGAGGAACTGGCGTCATGTCATGTTATTTGACGGAGCGATCACATGGTAAACGGCCACCGGGTGTACCAAGATGGCCGCCGATCCGGAGCTAGGCCGTAGCCTCGGCCTTTCCTAAGGCCGAGGCGGCGGCGCGCTCCGCAGAGCGCATGTGTGCCGATCCGAACAGGCTGAACCATTCGGATCACGGATCGGTGACGATCCGTTGCACCCCTAGTCATGGCACATCTACATTCCAGATTTGCCACTTAGGATGGTCATGCACTATGCAATCTGATTGGCCAATCTCTGTACAACTCGATATTTAGGTAAAATAGGTAATAGGAAGACGCCCTTGAACAATTAATTCAAATTATAGGAAATCAAACAGGCTCTTGCACTAAATCTAATTTATTTAAGATCTAACTGATTGCAGTATATGGTCACCTTTAAAGATCAAGATCTGAAAATATTAATTTATTGGGTTTAGAAACATTTCTCTGTTCTTTGTAATGTACTGAAAGATCTGGGTAAAAAAATAAAAAAACACATTTCAAAGATATGAGTGATAGGAATATGATTAGCATCAAAAGGGTTAATTAACTGAGAACATATACTAATTGCCTAACAAGACACATCAAATGAGATGAAATTAACCAACTGTACTGGGCGTGCGTTATTATCAATGAGAAAACAGCAGTTACCCTAGCGACAGTTGCAGTTTACATATGCGGGTATTTTTTATCGCTATTTGCGCTTCAATGTGCACCGGTTCGCACATTCGATTAATTACTTTTCCCACGCACCAATTACTGTATGAACTAGTGCAGTGCCTTCTTCTTAGTAAATCACAACCCCATGTGTGTTAAAGTGTCACAGGGTATTTCCATCATTGGGTTAAGGGAAATATCCCTAACTGGAACAAAGAGAGCAACATAAAACTGACCTTTTCCACTCTGTCAGTCAGCAATCTGGAAATCTAGAAAGCCTGTTTGTAATACAGGGATCCCCTCCTTGCTGAAGAAAAAACAAAATGTCAATACTAAAATTATGGAAAATGATGTACCTGATACCGTCATTTTCTATTACTGGCTCCTCCTTATGTCAGCCTATTATTGGTCCACCTGCTGACCTCCCAGGTTGACCCCCCTAACAAAACCATGAGATCGGGTTGGCGCCTGCCTTTTTGATCACAAGCCTCATAACAGCAACACTTGAAGGGATGGCCTGGCTAACATGAGAAGGAGCCAGTTGAAAAAAATAAACTTGATGGTCCTGAACTTCCAAAAAAGACAGAAATCTTAATGGGGCTGAACAAAGGGGAGTGAAAATGAAAGAAAGAACAGTGAGTGAGAGGCAAGCTGATTTGAAAGCAGAACTTACTCTCAGAAGGCCCTCTGTCCAGCCTCCCATCCCCCCCCCCCCCCCCTTTCACACGTTCGCTGAAAGAAGTATATTTAAAAAGTAAAAAAGTTTCATTTTTTGAATCTAGGCCTAGGTTATGATGAGATTTGCAGGACCTAGCACATGCGCAGACACTCCTCAGATGTCTTGCGCATGCACAACATCTCATTCCAGGAGATATTGCGCATGTACACATGCACCACATGGTATATGTTAGAGAACTGGCAAGAACCAGAATTATATAAAAAAAAAAATTGCGCTGTCTGATAAAAAGCTATCAATCAAAAAGTGTTGTATAATCCTCATTAATCATAAATAGTCAAACGTGTCTTCAAAAGTGGCCATAACACTTAATATCTGCAAAACTATAAACATACAAAATATATATATAACCATACATATAATTATAAATGTTAGTACACCTGCGTGTAAATAAAGGAATATCACAGCATTAAATACATAAAAAGTCCATATGAAATTGATTCTGGAGATAAAAAGTGCGCTTATCCCAGTGCTGAGTGCTCCAATTTTATAAAGTGCTTCAGTGCTCCAAAGTGCTTAAAGCGGAGTTCCACCCAAAAATGGAACTTCCACTGATCAGATCCCCCCCCCCCCACCCCCGGTGTCACATTTGGCACCTTTCAGGGGGGATGGGGGAGCAGATACCTGTTTAATCCAGGTATTTTCTCCCATTTCTGGGCATAGATCGCCTCAGGCTCTGCGGCGATCTACACCATGTCCAGCCCCTCCTCCATCCCCCCTGCTGTCTTCTGGAAGACACATAGGTCCCAGAAGACAGCAGGGACCAGTAAGGACACACAGCAGGACTCGCACATGCGCAGTAGGGAACCAGGCTGTGAAGCCGCAAGACTTCACTTCCTGATTCCCTTACCGAAGATGCCGGCGCCTCCACCTGAGAGCCAAGGGACACATTGCGGTTTCCCTGGACAGGTAAGTGTCCATATTTTAAAAGTCAGCAGCTGCAGTATTTGTAGCTGCTGAGTTTTAAAAAAAATTTTGGCAGAACTCCGCTTTAAGGTATCTTAATCTAGAGGACGCCTATTATGGGGAAACGCGTCGGGTGGAGTCATAGTTGTGAGGTCATTACACCTTGACCCGCTGGTGTATCATACAATATTGCACAATGAGCCTTCTTCTTTTCCATGCATAATATCTTGTCACTGCCTGGATGAGCGAGAGGGATGATTTGCGATTTCCAGAGAGTCCAGATTTCAGTGTGTGGGGACTTGGATGCTGATCATCATGCACAGAGGTATTAAGACCGGCATAGCTTGAAGGCAAGATTACCCACTGAAGGATATTTTTAATCCCAAGGCCGGTTTGATCTCTTATAACATGGAGATCACTGCAATCTGATAAGAGGATAAGATACCTTAAAGCACTTGAAGCATTTTATGAGATTGGAACACTCAGCACTGGGAGAAGCACACCTATATTTATCTCCAGAATCAATTTAATATCGACTTTTTATATATTTAATCACATGATATAAATTTATTTACATGCGGGTGCACTAAAATGTATAATTATATGTATGGTTATATATATATTTTGTATGTTTATAGTTTTGCACATGGTGTATGTTTAATAAACTGTGTTAAGCAGGTGTTAAATTGTGTTAAGCCTTATCACGGTGAATCAGGGTGGTAATATCATGCATGTATAATGGCAGAGCAGAGTGGACATCTTTACAGGTGAGCAGTAGACCTCAATGACAGAGAGGTACATATTTGCTACTGTATGAGACCTCTTAAGCCAGTCATACATGGATCAAAATTTGGCTGGTTCAGCAGGGACCGACTGATTTTCGATCCAGGGCGGTTGTACAGAAGTCAGGTGTTAAGCCTTGTACACACGATCGGATTTTCCGATGGAAATGTGTGATGACAGGCTGTTGGCGGAAAATCCGACTGTTTGTATGCTCCATCAGACAATTGTTGTCGTATTTTCCGCGGACAAATGTTGCATAGCAGATTTTAAAATTTTCTGCGGACAAATGTCTGTTGTCGGATTTTCCAAGCGTGTGTACACAAGTCCGTCGGACAAAAGTCCAAAGTACAAACACGCATGCTCGGAATCAAGGAGGAGCCGGAAGCGGTCGGTCTTGTAAAACTAGCGTTCGTAATGAAGATATCACATTCGTGACGCGGCAAATTATGAAATCTCTCAATGCAGCGCACATTCTCTTCTTCTTTATAATGGGATAATAATGAAGGTGCTTTGCTGGTGATATTGACAGAGTTCTACCAAACGTATCTCAAAAGGCTTTTTTTTTTCTAGTGATATCCAGAATAATAATGTTTTTTTTTTGGTTTTTTTGAGGTCAAGTTACCACAACACCATTCTTATCTTCTAGTTTTTAAGCTCAAAGATACAACTATGTTGGTGTCCCTTGTTAATTTGACATTGTATTTTTGAAATGTACCTGCCTACTTACAAACAAACTGTCCTTTTAAGTAAAACACATAGCCAAGTATTTTTCAAAATAATTATTTTTTATTTAATAGGGAGCACAAGAAGGTCATATAAAGATCAAGAGGAAGGCAGCGATGGAGAAACTGTTGAAACTGGTGAAGCCTTTTTTATCCCAGGGCAGATCTCAATTATGTGAAGCGCAAAATTGGGAACCTGGGGAGTACGTTTAATAGGGAGCACAATACGGTCCTGGACTTCAAGAGATCGGGAGCAGCAGCAGATGACATATATACCCAGGCTGTGGTCTTATAACAGCCTGCGTTTTTTGCCAGACCAGACCGAACCCAGGCCATCTCTGTCAACGCTTCCTTCCACATTGGCTGTTGCCATTTTTTTTATTGTGCATTCTACAAACAAACAAACAACAAATAAGATAAGCTAAATTATACATGTTATCTGCCCTACAAATCAAAATAAAATAATTTAAAGAAAAACTGCATTCTCTGCACAAAAAAAATAAAAATAAAGTATAACTCAAATCCTAATTTAAAAAATAAACAAAAAGAAAATTAGAAATTGTAGGGGTGAAAATCCCCAGGCCAGCGGGCTTGTTGGGGGTGTTGGGGCTGTATTTGCCACGGTCCGCCATGCTGCTGTGGTAGGTGGAATTGCTGTGGTGTCTGTGGACGTGGTGGAGGAGTGTCCTCCAAATCACAGATGTGTGTTTTAGCTGTAATTTCTCCCCTCCTCCCCTTGTTGAGGAGCTTCAGGATTAGTTCCTCACACATACTCCTTTGCTCTTCCTCCATATCTCTCAGCTTATTCCCTGTCATACAGCCAAATGCCTCCTGTGCATCTGGGGCCATACTAACAACGGTTGTTGCATGACTGAGGAAGGCAGCCGTGGCCTCATCCAGGTTCCTGCTCTTCCTGGCCCTTTTAGTAGGAGGGTGTAGGGGAGGGATCTGCGACTCTGTCTGGCTGCTGGACACCGGCTCATCCTGACTGAGACTTTCCTGTGTATGAAAATGGGACATATTTGTTGGTTTTTGGTGATCAATCACACACAATTATGAGCTCATGACTGTTGCAAACTGAATGTGGACAAATAGAAAAGACTATCATTCTGACCCCAGCATTTTTCATTCTTGTCCCAATCATTTTTGGCCACTGCTGTCTATTGATAGGAAACCACTTTGTTAGGGCAGAAATTTTGGATCAATAATGTCTAGTTAATATCATTCTATTTTTGGATAAATTTATGTTCAACAATGCTATACCTGGGTCAAGTTGGGCTCCTCCACATCTTCTTCCTGTGTAGAAGGACCAGGGTGGTCCTCAGGAGCTGTGGCCTCAGCCGATGTGGAAGGAAGCGTTCAGAGTGATGGGCGTGGTTTAGTTTGGTCAGACAAAAACGCAGGCTGTTGTAGTACCACAGCCTGGGGGTGCTCCCGATCTCTGGGATTCCAGGACCTTCTTGAGCTCCCTATTATATGTACTATGAAGGCTCCCAATTTTGGCCTTCAAATAATTGATGTCTGCCGTGGGGTACAGAGGCTTCACCAATTCCAAGAGTTTCTCCATCTCTGCCTTCCCCCTGATTTTATTAGAGTAATCCCAACTCTTCACTTTCCATAGACACGGCAGCTCCCAGTATTGCTCTATAAATTCTGGCAAAAAGTCTGGCGCAGTGAATTTATCCACCATTGTCAATTCAATTATAGCAGATGCCTGCAAGACAGAACACCAGACAACCATAATGTCAGGCTTAACTCATAAATAATCTGGTCCCAATATAGTACTCAATCTAAGCAGTAGAACCACTGGAGGGAGGTCAAATCAGGTCAGAGATCTGTCTCAAAGAGAAACCAAGTGGATCTTCCTTTTAAAAAGTCTTTACCCGAGAGGGTTAAACATAGAGCTGGATCTGAACTGTTTCATTAGTAATTTCTGATTTTTCTCCCATACCTCATAGTTATCACCTTTAATTTTGTCTACACTTATCTGATATCAACCATTGCTAGGTTGGCTGTAGGTTTAGGTTTAACTCTATCTGTTTCCAAAATAAGTTGTTTTCACTATGCAGAACTGGACTTATGTGCTCGTTCAGTTAGGGTTTTAATTTTGATATGTATTTGTTATGTGGGAAGGTTCGGATATTAATTGTCATGCAATTTGCTGTTAATTTACGGGGTTCGGCCGTATTTAATATATGATAGATGTTTTTAGCTTGTATGGGTTGGCGCTGTAATTTGCTCTTTGAGTAATAACACCCATATATCTGTCACTGTTTTTAAGCTTTGCTTTTTGTGCCTTTAATGTTGTGGGATCGATGTATTGTGCTTATGGGGACACGGGATGCGGTCAGGCGCTTTAGTACCACTTCCGCCAGTAGTCTGTACGGGGAGTATAAGGGAAAGGTTGCTGTGCCGTACAGCCAATCCTGTGAAGAAGTTGGAATGGCAAAACATGTCAGGGGCGTAGCTGTACTACAGCCTAGGATTTGTTTGTGACGTATCGCGCTCTGTACTGGCCGGCTGAGACTACCTCGTACTGCCGAGCATCCAACGAGGGGAGGGGTGAGATCTAACCATTGCATCCCAGGTCCAACATGACCACAGTACACTGCCACTATCTGTTACAGGGAGCTTACTTTTTATGCCTTTTAAAAATGCAAGAATGTGAGTACAATGATAGAAGATCTTTTGTGTGTATTTCAATAAATGTTCTCTACGTTATCACATTATTGGAGGCATTGTTTCTTTTCATGTCGGTATACCTCTTCATGATGAGTATTGCTCTTAATTGAAGAGCTCCATCTGCTTTGATCGCAACTTCATTTATCTTGATTAATCCCCGGGGGGCTTTAATATTGCCTGCACGCCGAGCATGAGAGTGCAAGGCAATATATTCTGGTGAGTGCGGCTCCATATGAGTGGATCACAATCACAACCGGTGTGGTGGAAGAGATTTCTATGGCATACGAAGAGTGTTTTTCAGGTTTACTTTTTTGATGCACAAAAATTTTTTTTTTGCGTGGACTTTTTCTCATCAGTTTTCTCTTTTATACAAAAGCCGAAAGGACCTCATTTTGAAGAAGGTTATCACCATTTTGGAGTGCGAATTTTCGGTGCAACGAACGAAGGACCAAATCCAAAAGCGATGGTCTGATCTAAAGCACCGCGAGCAAGAGCAGATGGAGTCCATCCTTCACATAATCAAAAAAAAGTAAGCAATATTTGTATCTAGCCAATATGTATATGTGTAAACAGGGCTTTTTTTCTCAGAGGATAGGGCCAGGAACCCCCACCTTCTTAGTCACCCTTCATCTCTGCCCCCTGCCCCCCTCTGAGCACTGTCTCTTGGTTTCTCATCCTACCCACCTCCCAGTACCGCCCCTTTTAGAGATTACAGGACCAAGTATCATTTTGTGCTGCTAAGTAATTTGTATGAAATTTGATAGACCTCACCCCAGCAACAATAGGCTCCTCCAGCAACAACAGACCCACCACAGCAACAATTGATCTCCCACACAACAGACCTACCCCCAGAAACAATGGACCCCCTGCAACAAAATACCACCCCAGCAACAATAGACCCCTAGCTGCAACAACAGATCCCCCAGCAGCCAGTATCAATAGACAATCCAGCAGCCAGCAACAATAGACCTCTTCCTCAACAGTAGATAGGGATGAGCCGAACACCCCCCGGTTCGGTTCGCACCAGAACCTGCGAACGGACCGAAAATTCGCACGAACGTTAGAACCCCATTGACGTCTATGGGACTCAAACGTTCGAAATCAAAAGTGCTCATTTTAAAGGCTAATTTGCATGGTATTGTCCTAAAAAGGGTTTGGGGACCCGAGTCCTACCCCAGGGGACATGTATCAATGCAAAATAAACTTTTAAAAACGGACGTTTTTCAGGAGCAGTGATTTTAATGATGGTTAAAGTAAAAAAAAAAAAGAAATATTCCTTTAAATATCGTACCTGGGGGGTGTCTATAGTATGCCTGTAAAGTGGCGCGTGTTTCCCGTGTTTAGAACAGTCCCTGCACCAAATGTCATTTTTAAAAGAAAAAATCTCATTTAAAACTGCTTGCGGGTTTAATGTAATGTCCGGTCCTGGCAATATGGATGAAAATCAGTGAGACAAATGGCATGGGTACCCCCCAGTCCATTACCAGGCCCTTTGGGTCTTAAACCCCGCACCCAAATTAAAATAAGGAAAGGTGTGGGGCCACCAGGCCCTATATACTCTGAGCAGCAGTATACAGGCGGTGCAAACAAGACAGGGACTGTAGGTTTGTTGTTAAGTAGAATCTGTTTGTAATTTTGAACGGGTACATTTTTAACGTGTTTAGCTCCAGCCAAAAAATCTTTTTTAAGCTTTTTGGAAAACATAGGGAAGGGTTATCACCCCTGTGACATTTGTTTTGCTGTCTTTCCTCCTCTTCAGAAGATTTCACCTCACTTTTTGTCCCAATGACAAATGTTTTTTGAAAATTTGGTTTTTTTTGTGGAACAAGGATTGGAAAGCATCAGTGGAAAGGAGAAATGTTTTTCCCATATTAACTCTTACAGGAGAGAATTTCCCTTCCTAGGGGTAGATTTCATCTCACTTCCTGTTGTCTCCTTCCGTTTGCAAGTAGGAGTCGTTTGTAAGTTAGATGTTTGAAAGTAGGGGCCTGCCCTATATAATCAGCAGAAATTTGGGCCTTAGGTGTTGTTGTGGCCACAACAACGTAAGCCCTCACAGGGCCCTGCTGTGAAATATTAGATCAAGAATTGTAATTACATGCCCCTGTTGAACAGGGGCAGAAAAATTGGGCCTTTGGTGGTGGTGGTGGTGGTGCTGGTGCCACAACACTGTAAGTCCTCACTCACTCTTGGTGGGTGCAGAAATGGGCCCTGCTGTGAAATATTAGATCAAGAATTGTAATTACATGCCCCTGTTGAACAGGGGCTGAAAAATTAGGCCTTAGGCACTGGTGCTGGTGCCACAACACTGCAACCCCTCACAGATACTCTAGTTGGAATGCAGGAATGAGCCATGCTGCAAAGTATTGCATCAAAAATTGTAATTACACACCCCTGTTAAACAAGGGCTGAAAAATTGGGCCTTAGGCACTGGTGCTGGTGCCACAACACTGCAACCCCTCACAGATACTCTAGTTGTAACGCAGAAACGAGCCCTGCTGCAAAGTATTGCATCAAAAATTGTAATTACACGCCCCTGTTAAACAGGGGCTGAAACATTGTGCCTTAGGCACTGGTGGTGGCGCCCAGAACCAAAAATGTTCTTACAAGCTATCAGCGTGATGATTGAGGAGGAAGAGGATAATTTCTCAGGGATAGTCACTCAGCATCAGTATAGGCAGACTTTGAAGGGATCTGAGATTTCAAAAAAAATTATTCGGTTACATCAGCATCAGGTGCTTGGTAGCTGGTGGTGATCCAAGACTGATTCATTTTTATGAAGGTCAGTCGATCGACCGAGTCGGTGGACAGACGCACCCTGTGATCGGTTACAAAGCCTCCAGCAGCACTGAATGTGCATTCCGAAAGAACGCTGGATGCAGGACAGGCCAGTAGCTCAATTACATACTGTGCAAGCTCTGGCCAGTGATCCATCCTCAAGACCCAGTAACCCAGAGGATTTTCGGTGGGAAAGGTGTCCAAGTCAGATCTTGCCCCTAGGTATTCCTGCACCATGTAAAACAGACGTTGGCGATGGTTGCTGGAACCGATCATACCTTGGGGCTGCGGACCAAAAAATTGTCTGAACGCATCGATCATACGGCCACCTTCTCCACCGCTCCTTCTTTGACTGCCCGAAGCCTCAGCAACACGTTGTCCAGAAACAGGAGTTTGTAACCTCCCAGTCTCTGGGAACGCGTTGCACAGACCTTTCTGCAAGGCCTCCCGAAGATGTTTCATCCTCTGCTCCCTCTGCGATGGCAAGATAAGGTCTGCAACCTTCCCTTGTAACGTGGATCAAGGAGGGTTGCCAGCCAGTATTGGTCCTTCTCCTTGATACCACGAATACGTGGATCCTTACGCAGGCTTTGCAGGATCAGGGAGGCCATGCAGCGTAGGTTTGCTGAGGCATTCGGTCCGGAGTCCTCTGGGTCACTAAGGACGACATGGTCCACAGCCACCTCCTCCCAGCCACGTACAAGTCCATGTGTTTCTTGGGACTGATCCCTTAAAGACTGCTGCTGATGCTGAGTGCCAGGCTCCACCTCCATACTGACAAAATCTTCCTCCTCCTCCTCCTCCTCCTCGTCCTCTTCCTGTGTGATCGGCGGGCACGCAGGAACACTGTCTGGATAAAGGCTAAGGAAGTCCTCCTCTTCCTGCCTCTGTTCTGCCTCAAGTGCCCTGTCCATTATTCCACGCAGTGTGTGCTCCAACAGGTGGACAAGGGGGACAGTGTCACTGATGCATGCACTGTCACTGCTCACCATCCTCGTGGCCTCCTCAAATGGTGACAGGACAGTGCATGCATCCCTGATCATGGCCCACTGGTGTGGGGAAAAAAAAACAAGCTCCCCTGACCCTGTCCTGGTGCCATAGTCGCACAGGTACTCATTGATGGCCCTCTGCTGCATGTGCAGCCGCTGCAGCATGAGTTCCACCTGGTGGGCATGTCACAGATTAGGCGGTTCTTGGGCAGGTTAAACTCCTTTTGGAGGTCCGTCAGCCCAGCACTGGCATTATATGACCGGTGGAAATGCACACAGACTTTCCTGGCCTGCCTCAGGACATCCTGTAAGCCCGGGTACCTGCCCAAGAACCGCTGCACCACCAAGTTAAGGACGTGAGCCAAACAGGGCACATGGGTCATTTGTCCCTGTCGGAGGGCAGAGAGGAGGTTGGTGCCATTGTCGCAAACCACCATTCCTGCCTTAAGTTGGCGTGGCGTCAACCACCTCTGAACCTGCCCCTGCAGAGCTGACAGAACCTCTGCCCCAGTGTGACTCCTGTCCCCCAAGCACACCAGCTCAAGCACCACATGGCATCTTTTGGCCTGCGTACTTGCGTAGCCCCTTGAACGGCTACGGAGCACCGCTGGTTCCGAGGACAAAGTACAGGAAGAGGCCATGGAGGAAGAAGAAGATGAGGGGGTGGAGGAGAGAGGTGTGTCACAATCATTAACATTTTGGAGGCGTGGTGGCGGAACAACCTTCAACACTACTGCACCTTGTCCTGCATCCTTCCCAGCTGCCAGCAGAGTCACCCAATGCGCCGTGAAACTTAGGTAACGTCCCTGTCCATGCCTGCTGGACCATGAGTCAGCAAGAATATGCACCTTACCGCTGACCGCCCTGTCCAGCGAGGCATGGACATTGCCTTCCACATGGCAATTGGCTTTGGCCAATTACGGCTCTCTGTTCAGACGGCGCTGTGATTGGCCAAGCATGCGGGTCATAGTGCATGCTTGGCCAATCATCAGCCAGCAATGCACTGCCATGCCGCAGTGAATTATGGGCCGTGACGCGCCACACGAATTTGGTGCGAACGGCCCATATCGTTCGCAATTCGGCGAACGATCGAACAGACGATGTTCGAGTCAAACATGGGTTCGACTCGAACACGAAGCTCATCCCTAACAGTAGATCCCTTCCAGCAACAATTGACCCCACAGCAACATAAGACCCCCCAGTCAATATAAATAGACCTACTGTGCAACAACAGACACCCACACAAAGAAAAACCCCAACCAGCGACAATAGATCCCTCAGCAGCCAACATCAATAGACCCTTCAGCATACCTAGCCATAAAATACATTCACTGTTGGAGGTGCCGGAACTGCGTCCCCCGCGTTCCCGCTGAAAAAAGCCCTGTGTGTAAATTAGCCGTCTGTATATGTGCTTTCTCCAAGTAGGTTTTGAAAATTCTAGATAATCTTTTCTCTAATCTTTGTCAGAATTTTTTTTTTTCCCTTTTCTGTTTTTAACTATTTATTACTCTTCTTTAAACAGGGAAGCACAAAAAAATGAGGCTACAGACAAGATAAGACACCAGAGGGGACAAAGGGAGGCTACCCTCGCCAAAGGCCATGGGCTTAGGGCAGAACTTAAGGGGTAAAGAACACTTTCTGGTTGCTGCCTGGCTCATCAGTGCCCATTAATGCAGCCTTGCCAGGGTAGACATGGGTACAGGAGAGGCCCTGGGGATCACAGTCACACAGAGTCATGCCTGCTAGAATGATCGTCATATATCCCCTATCCCGTAGGAGACCAGAGGGATGGGGGGCAACTGCATGAGTTTTTCAATGTTGGAACTTGTCCAGTGTTTGTCCTCTGTAAAATTACATCACCTTCCCTTTTCGATGCATTTTTCTATGCAAAAAAACCCCAGTGCAAAATGTATGCTAGAAACAGATGTGAATTGGGGAGGCTTTTAATGAATGGTGTATTGTTTCTTTTTAGAGGAAAGTGAGTGTGTTCAGCTGAACCAGGATGTTGCTTTTTTGGCATTGGATAAGACACCTGGACCCAGCACAGCCCTTCCACTTATTGATGTTACATCCCCTGACGCAAGTCAAACAGAGGGCCAAAGAGACCCAGAAGTGGAAGAAATTACTCATGAGCCTCTTGTTTGCACAAGTAATGCTGCGTACACACAAGCGGTTTTTCCATCAGAATAAACTCTGAAGGTTTCACCGACGGAATTCCGATGGAATTCCGCTCAAGCTGTCTTGCATACACAGTCACACCAAAGTCCGACCTTGAAGAACGGGGTGACGTACAACACGTATGACAGGACTAGAAAAAGGGAGTTCAATAGCCAGTGCGCCACCCTTTGGGCTCCTTCTGCTAATTTTGTGTTTATCTCGTGTTAGTAGAAGTTTGGTGAGAGACAATTCGCGCTTTTCAGCTTTCGTGCTTTTCAGTCTGTTACTGCTCTTCAGTTTGTGCTTGTGGGTTTGTATCTGCTTTTCAGTGCGTGTAGTCAGTTTGCATCTGTTTTTCAGTGTGTTCTTGTCCACTCGTTTCTGATTTTGAGATCACTCTTCACAGGCCTTGCTGTTCTTCAGTGTGTTCTGTTAGTTCGTTCTGACCAGCCGACCGTTTTGAAGCCATGTTGCGGGTACGTCTTCGTCGTAGAGTTCATGATGTGTGGGGGCTTGGTGTTGGGGTTCATACTTGGACCCAAGCCCAGTCCATGTACAGGGTGGGGAGGAGTTCATGGACCAAGAATTGGTTGCTCCAGCGTGACCAATTCTCTCATATGCCTTTGCTTCATGAGATCCAGGAGAATAATCCTGATGATTTCAGGAACTTTCTCAGAATGACGGACCCTGTTTTTCACCATCTGTTGGCTTTGCTGACCCCTTATATTAGCAGGCAGGATACCTGCATGAGGCAAGCCATCACTCCGGAGCAGAGGCTAGTTGCCACGTTGCGGTACTTGGTGACTGGGAGAAGCCTGCAGGACCTCAAGTTCTCTACAGGCATCTCTCCCCAGGCTCTGGGGATCATTATTCCAGAGACCTGTTGTGCTATTATTCAGGTCCTGCAGAAGGACTATATTAACCACTTTAGCCCCGGACCATTATGCTGCCTAAGGACCAGAGGACTTTTTCCAATTTGGCACTGCGTCGCTTTAACTGCAAATTGCGCGGTCATGCAATACTGTACCCAAACTAAATTTGCGTCCTTTTCTTCCCATAAATAGAGCTTTCTTTTGATGGTATTTGATCACCTCTGCCGTTTTTATTGTTTGCGCTATAAATGGAAAAAGACCGAAAATTTTGAAAAAAAATGATATTTTCTACTTTTTATTATAAAAAAAATCCAATAAATTCAATTTTAGTCATACATTTAGGCCAAAATGTATTCAGTCACATGTTTTTGGTAAAAAAAATGTCAATAAGCATATATTTATTGGTTTGCGTAAAAGTTATAGCGTCTACAAACTAGGGTACATTTTCTGGAATTTACACAGCTTATAGTTTATGACTGCCTATGTAATTTCTTGAGGTGCTAAAATGGCAGGGCAGTACAAACCCCCCCCCAAATGACCCCATTTTGGAAAGTAGACACCCCAATGAAATTGCTGAGAGGCATGTTGAACCCATTGAATATTTTTTTTTTTTTTGTCCCAAGTGATTGAATAATGACAAAAAAAAAAAATATTTACAAAAAGTTGTTACTAAATGATATATTGCTCACACAGACCATGGGCCTATGTGGAATTGCACCCCAAAATACATTCAGCTGCTTCTCCTGAGTACAGGGATACCACATGTGTGGGACTTTTTGGGAGCCTAGCCGCGTACGGGGCCCCGAAAACCAATCACTGCCTTCAGGATTTCTAAGGGCATAAATTTTTGATTTCACTCCTCAATACCTATCACAGTTTTGAAGGCCATAAAATGCCCAGATGGCACAAAACCCCCCCAAATGACCCCATTTTGGAAAGTAGACACCACAAGCTATTTGCTGAGAGGCATGTTGAGTCCATGGAATATTTTTTGACACAAGTTGCGGGAAAGTGACAATTTTTTTTTTTTTTTTTTGCACAAAGTTGTCACTAAATGATATATTGCTCAAACATGCCATGGGAATATGTGAAATTACACCCCAAAATACATTCTGTTGCTTCTCCTGAGTACGGGGATACCACATGTGTGAGACTTTTTGGGAGCCTAGCCGCATACGGGACCCCGAAAACCAAGCACTGCCTTCAGGCTTTCTAAGGGCGTAAATTTTTGATTTCACTCTTCACTGCCTATCACAGTTTCGGAGGCCATGGAATGCCCAGGTGGCACAAAACTCCCCCAAATGACCCCATTTTGGAAAGTAGACACCCCAAGCTATTTGCTGAGAGGCATGGTGAGTATTTTGCAGCTCTCATTTGTTTTTGAAAATGAAGAAAGACAAAAAAAAACATTTTATTTTTCTTTTTTCAATTTTCAAAACTTTGTGACAAAAAGTGAGGTCTGCAAAATACTCACTATACCTCTCAGGTATAGCTTGGGGTGTCTACTTTCCAAAATGGGGTCATTTGGGGGGGTTTTGTGCCACCTGGGCATTCCATGGCCTCCGAAACTGTGATAGGCAGTGAAGAGTGAAATCAAAAATTTACACCCTTAGAAAGCCTGAAGGCGGTGCTTGGTTTTCGGGGTCCTGTACGCGGCTAGGCTCCCAAAAAGTCTCACACATGTGGTATCCCCATACTCAGGAGAAGCAACAGAATGTATTTTGGGGTGTAATTTCACATATTCCCATGGCATGTTTGAGCAATATATCATTTAATGACAACTTTGTGCAAAAAAAAAAAAAAAAAATTGGTCCCTTTCCCGCAACTTGTGTCACAATATAAAATATTTCATGGACTCGACATGACTCTCAGCAAATAGCTTGGGGTGTCTACTTTCCAAATGGGGTCATTTGGGGGGGTTTGAACTGTCCTGGCATTTTATGCACAACATTTAGAAGCTTATGTCACACATCACCCACTCTTCTAACCACTTGAAGACAAAGCCCTTTCTGACACTTTTTGTTTACATGAAAAAATTATTTTTTTTGCAAGAAACTTACTTTGAACTCCCAAACATTATATATTTTTTAAAGCAAATGCCCTACAGATAAAAATGGTGAGTGTTTCTTTTTTTTTTTTTCACACAGTATTTGCGCAGCGATTTTTCAAACACATTTTTTGGGGAAAAAACACACTTTTTTAAATTTTAATGCACTAAAACACACTATATTGCCCAAATGTTTGATGAAATAAATAAGATGATCTTAGGCCGAGTACATGGATACCAAACATGACATGCTTTAAAATAGCGCACAAACGTGCAGTGGCGACAAACTGAATACATTTTTAAAAGCCTTTAAAAGCCTTTACAGGTTACCACTTTAGATTTACAGAGGAGGTCTACTGCTAAAATTACTGCCCTCAATCTGACGTTCGCGGTGACACCTCACATGCATGGTGCAATTGCTGTTTACTTTTGACGCCAGACCGACGCTTGCGTTCGCCTTTGTGCGAGAGCAGGGGGGGGACAGGGGTGCTTTTTTTTTTTTTTTTTTTTTTTCTTTATTATTTTTTTACTTTTTTATCTTATTTTTAAACTGTTCCTTTCATTTTTTTAAATCATTTTTATTGTTATCTCAGGGAAAGTAAATATCCCCTATGATAGCAATAGGTAGTGACAGGTACTCTTTTTTTTAAAAAATTGGGGTCTATTAGACCCTAGATCTCTCCTCTGCCCTCAAAGCATCTGACCACACCAAGATCGGTGTGATAAAATGCTTTCCCAATTTGCCAATGGCGCTGTTTACATCCGGCGAAATCTAAGTCATGAAATGCTCGTAGCTTCCGGTTTCTTAGGCCATAGAGATGTTTGGAGCCACTCTGGTCTCTGATCAGCTCTATGGTCAGCTGGTTGAATCACCGGCTGCATTCTCAGGTTCCCTGTTGAGACAGGAGAGCCAGAGAAAAACATGGAAGACTGTGGGGGGGGGGCATTCCCTCCCACTGCTTGTAAAAGCAGTCTAGAGGCTAATTAGCCGCTAGGATTGCTTTTACATGAAAGCCACCGCTGGCTGAAAAGAATGATACCAAGATGATACCTAAACCTGCAGGCATCATTCTAGTATAACCACTCAAAGTCGTGAATGGCGTACCTGAAGACAAAAAAATGGTTAACAATAAAACACAGTAAACGGTAAAGTATAAAAAATTGCATACCTGAAAAGCAAACATGATAAAACATAATAACAATAAAACATTGCAAAATAGAATATAGTAAAAAAGAGCAGAACAATAGAGAGAGAATAGAGAGAGAGAAAACAATAAAACGACAACTATTTTTTTTGTAACTTACGTTTATAACTGTAACCGGTTCCAGGTTCGGGTCTCTCAAAATGCGATGGCATCTTGGGAGACCCTGTGAAAGTGTGCCTAGTCTGTGCAATGCTGTACCCTACGCTAATACTCAACTAGTGAATGGTAGTGTTCAAAACATTCACCAATGCAAAGACCAGGATTGTCAGGACAGGAGGGGCAATAATAGCGGGTGTCACGTCTATATCCGCGCTTGCTGCAGACACAACATCTTTTTTGGGGGGGTTCGCTGGGTAGGGGTACTCGGGAGGACATAAAAAAAATGCCTCTCATGCAGCCGACTGCATTTGGTTGGGGATGTGAATGGGGGAAGTACGGGCGCTGCAGAAGTGGTGGGTTCCCAATTAGGATTGGCGAATGCAGCAGGAAGGGCACTATGGGCACGACGGGCCTGTGTTTCTCTTCTTCTTGGTGGCAGCGGGACACTACTTGTGCTTGCCACCTCACCAGCTTGAACTGCACTTATGGGACTCGCCACGTCACCAAGTGTTACTGCAGTGCTGGTTTGACTACGACCGGGGTGTACTAGGCCGCTGGTGCTTGCCAGTTGACCAAAACGCTAGCAAAAAAACTGTTAGCGATCACAGGGATCGGGCCTGACTCTGCGAACGCTGCAGTTATGCGTTTAGTGTTTTATAAGTGACAGTGATCGATCGATACTGCACCTTGGTGGGCTGGGCTGGGCGGAGGGGCAAAACACAGGTGCTAGCAGGTATCTGGGCTGATCCCGCTAACACTGCGTTTTTGGGAACCCTAAACTGCTGGGGACGCTAGTATAGATCTGATCGGATCAGATATTGACCCATTCAGATATTATACCACTAAGGGAGGCGTATGCTGCGTGCGTGGGTGTTAGCGGTACTGGCGCTAATCTGACGCTGCCTGGGGCGACGCATATTACCGCCGGGCGATCAGGGGGCTAAACCTATATTCGGTAATTACCGACGGGTGCCCTGACACTATAAAAAATAAACGAACTAACCAGCGTCACCCGTAACAGTTATAGGGTGATCAGTGGTGAAAGGGTTAACTAGGGGGCAATCAAGGGGTTAAAACATTTATTAGGTAGTATATGGGGGTCCCTGTCGCTATAAAACGCTGACGGCGAACCTAAATATTTACCTCCCTAACTAGCGTCACCAGCGACACTAATACAGCGATCAGAAAAATGATCGCTTAGCGACACTGGCGATGGGGGGTGATCAAGGGGTTAAAACTTTATTAGGGGGGGTTAGGGGGGTACCCTAGACCTAAAGGGGGCTAATACTAACTGCCCTAACACAGTAACTGTCACAAACTGACACCATGCAGTAATCAGAAAAAAAAAAAAACTGCTTGGTGTCAGTGTGACCGGGGGGGGATTAGGGGGTGATCGGTGGGTGATCGGGGGTAAAGGGGGGTGTTTTGTGTGCCTGGCATGTTCTACTGTGTGTGTGTTTTACACTCACATTGCAGTCTTCTCTCCTCGGTGCCGGAACGGAAAATACCAAGCCGAGGAGAGATGACATCATTTCCTTTGCTGCTGTTTAGCATACAGCAGCAAAGGAATGATTTGATTGGCCGGTGGCGATCGCGAGGGGGGGGCCACGAACAGATGGTCTCCCCCTCATCTCTGATCGCCGCTGGTCAGAAGCGGACCGCCTCGGGCACCGGGGGGGGTCCGATAGGACCCCACACCCGCGGAAGGCAGATCACGTATATGTACGTGATTCTGCCTGTCCATGCCACCTTGCCGACGTAAATCGGCGTGAGGCGATCCTTAAGTGGTTAAGGTAAGTTTTCTCCTTTAACATCACATTCTATGCATTTAATGTCTGCTAATGTATTGTATTTCTTTCATCATTCCTTAATTACCATGATTGTAATATGCTGTGAATGACCCCTTTATCTTCATGCATGCTGTAATCTTTTAATGCTCCTTTTTTGACCTACATGCATATTTTCCTTCACTAACCTCCCCAGCATGCTATTCTGGGCCCATATGCACCTAGCCTAGTCACTTAACAATGTATTTTGTCATCTCCATTGTAGTGCTTTACCCTAAACACCACCTAAAATGTGTCCAAAAGTTATTGTTGTCCTTAAATTCAGGCAGAGTGCCATAGGCTTTTTTTGGGTCCCAAACTCAGCTCGAACCCCCCCCCCCTAAAATGTTTACAATGGGCCATCAGAGAGGCGGAGGAATCTGATAAGTGTGCCTTATATTTTTGTCTTGAAATACTCCTTAAAATAAATGTTATACTGCTACCAAGAATGTTTGTGTCTAATCTGCTTGCAATGTTATGTGCAAAAGTACTAAGATTTTTTTTTCTGTTTTGACTCCACAGTTTCCTTCAACACCACAGGAATGGCAGACTGTGGCATCCCATTTTGCCAATCGTTGGGACTTTCCTAACTGTGGAGGGGCTATAGATGGGAAGCACGTCCACATCGTGCCACCACCTCATTCTGGGTCTTACTATTATAACTATAAGGGGTTTAATAGTATAGTGATAATGGCACTGGTGTCGGCACAATATGAGTTCCTCTATGTGGACGTGGGGAGGAATGGCCGGATGGAGGAGTCTTCGCCCAGACGGAGTTTTACCAACATCTCCAGACTGGTGGCCTGGCATTGCCACCTGATGCGGACAACGTTGAAGGACTCCCATTCGTCTTTCTTGCTGATGAAGCATTCGGTCTGGGCGAGCACCTGATGAGGCCATTTCCCTAGAGGACCCTCACCCCGGAGAGGAGGGTTTTTAACTACCGGCTGGCCAGAAGAGTCATTGAGAATGCCTTCGGGATAATGGCCAGCCAGTTCAGCCTGTTTCTGGCAGCAATACACATGGCAGAATACAAAATCAACCATTTCATCTTATCCTGCTGCATATTGCACATTTTTTTTAAGGAAAAATGCCAAAAATTATATTGCCTCAGTTGGGCCTGAGGCCGAACTTCCTGAGAATCCCCTGACGGGCCTGGATACTGGCCGTCCTGGCTTGGCACCCCAAAGCGTCCGTGAAGTTCGGCAGAAATATGTAAATTATTTTACAGGTAGGGAGGCCATTGCTATGCCAGACAATGTATTTATAAATATTTTTTTTAATAAAAAAAATATATATATCTGATAAAATCTTGAATTTTCTTTATTGCTTGTGTTTGTTTTTGGCTGTCTCCTAGGTCCTCCTAGTGCACATGTAGTGCCAAGTGGATTTTCCTTTAGTAAATATGCCCCATTGTCACTGTAAACACAAAATTACTTCAAAAACTGGTATTGAGCATTGAAAGAAGAAGCTACACATTGTTGATTAATAAACTTTTTACTCTGTGCACATTCACATGTGCATTATAAAATTTTGATGTAAAATATTTTTTTTTTCTCAAGTTTTTTACAATTGTTTTTTTTTTTTTTGGTGTAAACACGCATGTTTCTAAACATAACATACACAACTCTGGAACTTACAAAGTTCAACGTAGAAAAACTGAAGGCAATATCAGACATTATAGTGTCAAAAATGTTTTTATATTGCCTTCATCAGATGGGGTGATGTCACCCCTGTAAAATCCAAATTTTGAAGATGCACACAATTTGGGAGTCAAAATGGATACTTCCCCCCGATCCCATGCCTAATGTCAACATGTGCTATCTCTCATCATGGGGGATCAATGGACGTGTTTTGGGGGTGCAACCCCTTCCTCTCACCTACTAGAGTTATGAGGAAGGGGTTGCAGCCACTAAACGCGTACATTGATATCGCCTGATGGCAGATAGCACATGTTGACACACCGTGTGCATCTTCAAAATTTGGCTTTTAAAATGTCAAAAAAAGTTTTTGTAAAGTCCAACAAATGTTACAATAGTGGCATTTGGAAGAAATTCAGATTCTTCCCAACACATCAATCATGTTCTTCATTTGTTGTTCCATAACATTGAGTTTCTTCCTTATGATGTCAATTTCACCATTCCACACCATAATGTCGTTGATTAGCCTTTGTGCACTGTCACTTGTGAAATGTTCAGCTTGCTCTTCAACAACCAGCACATCACCTAAAAATTTGAGTAAAAACATGTATTAGAAATATGCAGGCGTACATATATTACCTGAAGCTGGGGTGTCAGACACTCACCTGTTGACAATCTCACCGACTTCCTCCACCTCTCCTTCCTCCAGATCCTCGGGGTGTGTTGTTGTTCTGAGTTCCCCTTCTTTCTCAGGTGGGGGGTTCCTGGTGTCCTCTGAGTGGTGTCCTCCGAGTATTTTCTCCCGTATGAGAATGAAACTAAAGGTATACTTAGCACACAGATATTTGAGTCCAGAAATAGGAATATGAAACATTGCTAGGAAGTGGGGTAAAATTGTCTGTTTTGGGCAGAGTTCCAAGCCAAAGACATGATTTTTTACCTTACCAAAGCTGGAATACTTACCTTTTTGTGACAATTTTCACACATGGAGACACCCCAAGTATCCACTGGAGCACCTGTGTGGGACACCTTAAAAAGTTTGTTCTTGTGTCCCACACTAGTGCTCCTGAGTCCAGATGTGTAAACAGCTGTTGAGTGTCCTCTCCTTACATTACACAGAATCAAGCTTGCATTTCATTCTAGTTACAAACACATCTAGACAGCAATGTACAAAACTTATTTTTATACAAATAGGCATGACCAAATGTATTTAACCTGTATCTGCCCAAAATATTATATTTAATGAGCGAACAATGTTTCCTACGACCGATTAATGTGCCCACAAACAAGTCGCCATTTTAAACTGTACAACAGTACTGTACAACAAAAAAAGCACATGGGAGCAGCATGCAAGTAATAATAATCGGAACACACGACAACTACTTACTTTTTAGAAGCACTTTCTTGATCCTTCTGTACTGAACCTGCTCCCTCAGTTTCAGGTCTGACCAGCGTTTCCTCAATTGCTCCTTGGATCATCGTACCCCAAAATTTCTGTGCGGACTCTTCACAACTATAGTCATGATCTTGGCCTTTCTCACATTTGGGTTTAGGTACAGTCCATGCTTCCCATCATAATCGGTCCTCCTCAAGATGTCCACCATCTCTACAAAGGCCATATTTGAGGCCTTAAATCTTCTCCTCCGGGATCGGGACGTTTCTGTCTCCAGGCTTTCCTCCTCCTCATTAGTGGAATTATCACACTCCTGCTCCGTCTCTGCCATGTCGCTTGTACTGCGCGCCGCCAAGAAGGGACGGGGAATATTTTAGAAAGAACATCAGGGGAGGGCGACGCGGGCGGAGTTTCACGCATGAGCAGTGTATATCAAGCTAACACGCATGTGTCGTACGTACAATCTGTGTGTGGAGGAAGCAGGAACGGAAGTGGCGAGCGTCCTAAATGAAGGTAAAATTTGAACTTGGCCCATCAGTGGCCTATACTGCTTCAAGATTGAGGCCTATATTGGGATAAGATTATGAGAGTTTAGGCTGACATTAGTGTTTTTGTCTTCTGTATTGTCTTATAGGAAATATGAAACACTTTAAGGACCCAGAATTCATGGCCAGTGTCATTGACCGGTAAAGGGAGATGAGGAATTTGTGGGAGGTGGAACACAGCTTATATTATAAAAAACAAGCTAGGATGTCAATGCTGGAGAAACTTCTGGACTTTGTGAAGACTCGGGTCTCCAATGCAATCATCCTGTTCTTGGAAAAGAAAATTGGGATCTTGAGGAACCTGTATAAGAAGGCACATAATAAGATCCAGAAATCACTCAGATCAGGAGCAGCAGCAGCGCAAGTGTATGTACCCAGGCTGTGGTACTTCAACAAACTGCGGTTTCTGGACGACCAGACTGAAGCCAGGGAATCACTTTCTACCCTTCCCTGCACCCTTCCCTCCACCGTTCCCTCAACACCAGCAGAAGCTGATGAGGAACAACCTGGGCCTTCCATCCTGGAAGAAGTGGATGCTCCCAGCTGGAGCCAGGTATATTATTTTTATACATATTTATTGTCCTAATATTAATGATGTTAACTAGATGTTATAATTGATAACAAATTAATAATTTAAAACAAAGAGATTTACATATCAATAAACAGTAGTGGCCAAAAATGTTTGGGACAAGAATGAAAAATGCTGGGGTCAGAATGATAGTCTTTTCTATTTATTAACATTCAATTTGTAAGTCATGAGCTAAAAATTGTGTGTGATTGATGAAGCAAAAACTAAAACTATGTCCTTTTTTTATACACAGGATGAGCTCAGCCAGGAGAAGGGTCTGGAAAGTGTCAGCCAGGAGGTGGCCGTGCCCAGTGTTAGCCAGGAGGTGGCTGTGCCCAGTGTCAGCCAGGAGGTGGCTGTGCCCAGTGTCAGCCAGGAGGTGGGTGGGTTCAGTGTCAGCCAGGAGGTGGCTGGGCCTAGTAGGAGCCTCACCCAATCCCAGGTGCCTCCCCTCCGCCTTACAACAAAAAGGCCCAGGAAGGGGACGATCACGGAGGAGGCAGCACTGGGACTCATTAGGGAAGCAAGTGATGTCCTCAGAAGCCCCCCCCCCCATGCTGAAGAGGCCTATGGCTGTTATCTAGCCACTAGATTGATGAAATTGGAGGAGGGCCAATGCTTCCTCTGTGAGGGAATTTTTGGTGAGGCCCTTTAGAAGAGGTTGAGGGGCCAGCTGAATGAAAACAGCCACGTATATGAGCTCACCCATCCTCCTCCTGCCACAAGTCCACCACCAGAGCCACAGCCTCCTAAGGAAGGCTGCAGGGAAGCGTGGAGGGAAAGCTGCAGTGAAGAGAAGAAAGTGATGGCCTGGGTTCAGTCTGGTCTGACAGAAGACGCAGGCTGGTGTAGTACCACAGCCTGGGGACATATATGCCATCTGCTGCTGGTCCTGATCTTGGGGAGTCCTGGACCAGTTTGGGCTCCAAATTATATGGACTCCTCAAGCTAACAATTTTATTTTCCACAGACTTGATGTCTGCCCTGGGGGCCAAAAGGCTTCGCAAATTCCAAAAGTTTCTCCAGCGTTGCCTTCCTCTTTATTTTGTTACCCAGAATAAATGGATATTTTATTTTCTGAAAATACTTGCCTATGTGTTTTTCTCAAAATAGGACAGTTTGTTTGTGAGTAGGCAGGTACATTTCAAAAATACAATGTCAAATTAACAAGGGACACCAACCTCCTTGAGGTTAATAAAAATACAAGATAATAATGTTATTGTGGTAACTTGACACACAAGAAAAAAAATTATGGAGATCACTAGAAAATAATTTTTGAATAATCCAAAAAAAGGAGATCTTGATGTGAATAAAAAATAATAAAAAAGATGACTATAAAAAATAATTCAAAACATTATTATGGAGATCTGGCTTTAAAAAAATCAAAGATTATTCATGAGATCACGAGAAATAATAAAGAAATACGTTTGTAAGAACTCTGTGTGAATATCATCAGCAAAACAACTTCATTATTCTAGCAATTATAAAGCACAAAAGAATGTGCTGCATTAAAAGATCACAGAATTTGCAGCGTGAGGAATGTGCTATCTCCATTATGAACGCTAGTTTTACCAGACCGAGCACTTCAGTCTCGTACTTGCTTCAGAGCATGCGTCATTTTTGGTGTGTCGGAACAGCATACAGACGAGCGTTTTCTCCGATAGTAATTCGTTCCGTCTGAAAAATATAGAACATGTTCTCTATCTAAGTCCGTCTGAATTTTCGTCTGATGGGGCATACACACAGTTGGAATATACGAAGAAAAGCTCCTATCGGACTTTTTCTGTCGGACATTCTGCTCGTGTGTACACGGCATTAGTATTCTTTGAATCTGGCTTCAAATGTGTATACATGTCAAGTGTTTAGATGTCCAAAACAAACACCCACTCCACACATTAACAAAGTATCAGTGCCTTAACATTAGCATGGAGAAAGAAGAGGTGGAAGTAGCTGGCAGTGTTGCTAGGTACCCGAGTTTTGTAGACCCAGGTACCAGGGCCAAGATTACAGAGTAGTTGCTGTGTGTACATTCCTAGTAGTGTAGGTGTCCAAAGGGCAAGAAGGTTGCAAGCAAAAATAGACTGGGTAGGTAAGCATTTTACCAATTTGACTAATGACTTGACCATAATTCACTATGTAGAGCCTCAGCCACTTGACCATCGTTCCCTTAATACTTTTTTCTCCTCTTATAAGGACACGAACTTCCAAGATGCACAATGGGTCATATGAATGCAGATATGAGTGCAGGCTTTGATTGATCTAGAGCAAATAAAGAAGGCTGCCACTGCTTTACAGAGAAGAATACGTGATAACGTCGACATGCTTGCCAAATTTTAAGTTCATCTGTCCTGAAGTTTTCTTCCACTCGTTGGCTCCTATTTGCAGTTTTAAGATTTCACAGGTTTTTATTACTTTAAAGCCCTGGTTCACATTGATGCTACATTGAAATCGCACTACTTCACTTGAAGTAGCACAATTTCTAAGTAGCAAGGTCAGTGCAATTTCAGGTGCTACTTGATAGACATTTGTGTGGCTTCATGCCCAGATGTCTATAGAAGTCACACCTGAAATTGGAAAAAGTAGTGCAGGAACTACTTTTGCAAATTTTTGCGGCACCGCTAAATTGGTGTTGCACCGATTGGAACAGTGCCATTGCCTCTAATAGGCTGCAACTTGTCATGCGATTTTATCTATCCAATCGCATGACAAATCGCTCCAATGTGAACCTAGGCTTTAGTGTTTAGCCACTCCACTTCACTAGGTGCACCACCAGGTCCTGTTTTCTTTATTTTCCACAGTATAAAAACGGCTGTATGAATTACTAACCTCAAAAATGACATCATCACCTGTGCCAAAAGCAAAAAATATAGAACACATGACCTGGAAATGCATCTGGAGAAGGAGAGTTGTGAAACACTGCCCTAAGTAATATTTTAATTGTAATCTTGTGTTTTTAACAACCGCAAAGCCAAAAATTGAAGATGCACACAAACTGGGCCAAAAAATTCTGATTTCCCTCACGATCCCATGCCTAAAATGTGTGTCTTTCCCTACATCTAATTTGCTAAAACCACAAAACACACAGTGTGGGTTATTTCCGAAAGGCCAATCCACTTTGCACTACAAGTGCAATGCAAGTGCACTTGAAAGTGCACTTGTAGTGCAAAGTGGATTTGCCTTTCATAAATAACCCCCAGTGTGTCAACATGTGCTAGCTCCCATCATGGGGTATCAACAGACGTGTTTCAGGGGTGCAACCCCTTCCTCTCACCTACTTTAGTTTTGAGGAAGGGGTTGCACCCCCAAAACGCGTACATTGATATCCCGTGATGGGAGATAGCACATGTTGACACACTGTGTGTTTTGGGGCTTTAGAAATGAACCTGTTTGTACCTACACACATTTTAGGCAGGTAATCATAAGGGACATTTAACATTCATATTTTGGCTTTTAGAGGGATGAGATCATCCCATCTGAGGAAGGTAACATCCACACAGTCTTGGGATATTAATGTCTCATATGGCCTTCACTTTAGCAAAGTCTAACTTTGTAAGTTCCTGAGTTGGGGATGTGTATCTTATGTTTTCAAACATGCCTGTTTTTTAGCCCCAAAAAAGGCAAAATAATGGCAAACATACATGTTATACACCAAGATGTTGGTTTGTTCAAAAATCTTTTAAAACACACACGTGAGTGTGCTTGGAGTAAAATGTTTTATACTAAACAATGTGTGGCTTCTTATTTCAATGCTCAATACCAGTGTATTTGTTAAGTTGGTGTAGTTACAATGACAATGTGCTGTAAAGTGTGGCAAACAGGCAATTTTATGGCCTCAAAGAAATTAATTAAAGTTGAAAAGGCTGAATATTTTTAACATTAATGCATTAAATACATTACAACAATAACTTGTGTGTGTGTGTTACAGACCCACAGCACAATATAATAGCTGAAGAAGAGCTTGTCACCTCATGTAGCAAATAAGGTACGTTTGCACTATTGTAGAAAATGGCCAAAATTAAGGTCATTTGAGAACCTAGGACACAGATAAGAAACACAAACAGTAGTTCAAATGAAATAGGAGTTTAGGATCAAATAAAAGATTTATTCATGATCAGCAACAGTTTTCTGCCAAGCCATTGCCCCTCTCCCCAAATAATAGTCCATATATTGTTGCCGGACATCTCAGGCAGTTTGGGAGGGCAACCCAACACAGCCAGTTTCAAGAGCTGTCATCACTTCAGGATCAGCTGGGCCTGACCCTGCAAGGTCAACCTCACTTTGCATTCCTCTGTAAGTAATTGTGGAGGATGCAGCAGCATAATACCACATGGTTGATTTTGTATTCAACCAGGTTAATTGAGGTTAGAAACAGCCTGAAACGACTGGAGAATATGCCAAAGACATTTTCCACAACCCTTCTGACACGAGAGAGCCTGTAATTGTAGATTCTCTGCTCTGGGGTGAGGTTCCTCATAGGAAAGGGCTTCATAAGATGTTCCCCCAGAGCAAAGGCCTTATCTGCCACAAACACAAAATTGAGGCCCTCAACATTGTCCTCAGCAAATGTAGGTGCCATTCTGGGGTTGATGGTAGAATTCAGTCTGCAGACACTACCGCTAGCATGACTATGCTGTAAAAGCCCTTATAGTTATAATAATAGGAGCCCAAGTTGGGTGGTGGGACAATTCTCACATGCTTGCCATCAATCGCCCCACCACAGTTGGGAAAATCCCACTGATGCAGGAACTGGGCTGCAACAGCCTGCCATTGCTGTGAGCTGGAAGGAAACTGTGGAGTCAAAAAATAAAAAATAAATTACTACTTTTGCACATAATATTGCAAGCAGATTTGACACAAACATTCTTGGCCAACATAAGTATAACATTTAAATGAGTATTTAAAGACAAACGTATAAGGTCAACTTATCAGATTCCTCATCCCCTCTGGTGGGCCATTCTAAAAATGTTATGGTGGGGGAAAGTGGGTAGATGTTTTGGACAGGTAACCCTCTCCACTTCCATGAGAGCTGAATGCATAAAAATGTGTGATACTTTGGCCAGCCCCTCCTTACTTACACTATTTGCAGCCCACTGGACAGGTAAAAAGTGTCATAATCCAAAAATATGGATACACTCTGTCCAAATTGAAGCACATTTTGACATTCATAAATTACCGATCAAGATAATAGGAGACAAAAACTTTCAACAGCTCCAGCAGCAAAGGCATATGAGAGAATTGGAGAGAACGGCCGTTCAGAAACGAACTGACACGCATTACCTGAAAATCAGAAACGAACTGACAAGCACGACCTGAAAATCAGAAATGAACTGAAAAGCACGTACTGAAAATCAGGAACGAACTGACAAGCACAACCTGAAAATCGGAAACGAACTAACAAGCACGAACTGAAAAGCATGAATCGACACTCACCAAACTTCTACTAACATTAGCAGAAGGAGCCCAAAGGGTGGCGCATGACTATTGAACTTCCTTTTTATCAGCTCGTAGTCCATCTAGTACATCAGTATGTTTGTGATTGTTGGCCAACAATTGTGTGCCGTGTGTATGTAAGACAAGTTTGGGCCAACGCACTTCGGACAAAAGTCCATGGCTTTAGAACGACTTCTGTACAACCAGCCTGTCAGGTTTTTCCCATTCAATTAGTGCTGCTATAGCCTACATTACTTTCTGATTAAGGGGAAGCCTCCCTGCCATCAGAAGAAAATAGCTCAGCGGAAAGGATTCCCCCATCCACATACATGGAGTGTGTTGATGGATGAATGAAGTAATTTTTTTATCGAGCAACTCAAAAAATAAAAATGATTAACCGCTTCACCCCCCGGAGGAATTTATCCCCTTCTTGACAAGAGCACTTTTTGCGATACGACACTGCGTCTCTTTAACTGACAATTGTGCGGGCAAACAAAATTGACATCTTTTTTTTCCCACAAATAGAGCTTTCTTTTGGTGGTATTTTTTTTTTGTTTAAACTTTCTTTATTGTATTCGGTCACAGCCTGATAAACATAGTTCAATATAAGCTCAATGGTGACAGATATTTTCTCGTTTCAACAGTGGTATTGGATTGCAAACATATAAGTAAAATAAATAATAAATGAAAGGAAAAAAAGAGAAAATAAGATAAAGAAAGAGAGTAAATAGAATAGTGTGATAGTAAAAAGGCAATGTAGACATTGAGAATGTACGCTTTTAGTGTTACATATAAAAGTTGTTATAAGGCCTCAGGTTCCACGAAGTGGCAGTCAGCTGGGCTCACTATCTTTCCGTGGATTCCTTCACCTGAGCCATGTTGGTCTCCTAGGCAGGGGAAAAGAAAGCCAAGGGAGCACGGGACCACCCCCGCCCAGGGTCCATACCAGGAGAGGGGGGCCATCAGGGCCTCCTACTGTCCTCTCCCGGTGCACCCCCCGGACCACAGGCGCATCCCGGCCCCCTCAGCCCTCCCGGCCAGGGGAACATCTCCACTCCACCTCCACCTTGTAATAAAGTGGTCATTAACTTTGTTATCAATAATTGCCAACATTCTGGTCATTCAACATATAAATCTATTAATTACAGTACTTATTTAAGATAGGAATGAGCAGAGAGGAAGAGGAGAGAAAAAGAGAGGGGGGAGTGGGTAGGGGTTAAGTGGGGTGGGAAGGGGGACAGGATCACACCTTAGATCCGTGTAGGTCTCCTAGGTTCCGCTCCGGATAATCCGCCGCCAGGCAGCCCTCATGCCTTGTTAAGAACACATATGCTATGTATGAGGTCCATGCATCGGTCTAAGTGATTTTAGTGGTGGCTATTACCTAGGGAGATCACGGAGACCCAATGTGGGGTCTGCCAGTTTTAATAAGGATACCTCTAAACTGGAGGACACATGGGCAGTGTCGTGGAAGTGTTCTATCCATGTTGACCATATGGCTGTATGTTTGTTCGTGGTGCCTTTACCTTTTGCTACCCATTCCTCTGCTTCGCTTATCTCATTTACCCTGCATATCCACTCCTCTTTGCTTGGTACCTGCACCCTCTTCCAAAAGATTGGAAGTAGCCGCTTAGCAGCGTTTAGTAAGTGGGGTAGTGCGCATTTCTTGTAGCGACTGACTGGCATGGGAGGGATATGCAGGAGGAAATGCTCCGGGGAGAAGGGAATTTCTATCCCAAGGATATCTTTAATCTGGTCTCTAATAATCTGCCAGTATGCCCTTATTCGAGGGCACTCCCACCACAAGGTGTAAAAGGGTACCTCGGCCTCCGCATCCTCGCCAGCACAGATCCAAGCTGGTCGGATATATCCATGCTAATTCAGAAGGAACTCTGTACCAGCGTGTCAGCAATTTATAGTTTGTCTTCTGCATCTTGGAGTCCACTGAGCTGGAATGTGTAAGTTGATATAAATGCGTTAACTGAGATCCAGAGAATTCTTTCCCAAGGTCTCTTTCACAGGCACGTATATAAGTGGGTTTAGAAGCCGAGGCTGAGGACCCTATCAGTAGGTAAATCTCTGAAATCATGCGGGGGATCGGATCCTCCACTATGAACATTTTCTCAAAAGGTGTGAGCAATGAGATATCTCTTATAGAGCTACTGTGTATCTCGAAGAAGTGGTACAACTGTCTATACTTCCAGAAATTGAGCTGCCTACCAGGCCTGTTCCCCAGGTATTCAAAGGGCAAAATTTTCCCATTTCTCAGCAATTTACCACAGCTGGCATTCTTATCTTCCACCCAGGCGGGAACCAGAGGAACCCACCCAGAAGCGTCAGCGGGGACACAGGGGGGCTAAGTTCAGCGTTCGATTAACTCGGTCCCATAATTTAAGCCTAGAAATCGTTAACGGGGACGTAGTTTCGGACAATCCCCTATGTTCCCACGAAAGCCACGGGGCATAGGACAGGTTCCTGCCTGCCATATATTTTTCCATGGTCACCCATAATTTGGATTGACAATGGAAGTGCCAATTTAGAATCCTCTGCAGGGCAATGGCCTGGCAGTACCGCTGCAAGTCTGGGACACCCAAACCTCCATAGTGCTTAGGGTGCCTCAATACCTTCATAGCTATTCGTGGCTTCCGTGAGTTCCATATGAAAGTAGTGAGCATGTTAGACACTTGTGCGAAGAAGGTTTTGGGTAGGGATATGGGGAGCATTTGCATATAGAACAAAATTCTAGGGAGAACATTCATTTTTATTATGTTCGCCCTGCCCATCCATGTAAAAGCTATTTTCGTCCATCGTGCTAAGTCTTGTCGGATTTCAGACAATAATCTGGGGTAGTTTGTTGTGTATAAGGTGTTAAAACTGTCTGTCAGTTGTATGCCCAGGTAGCGTAAGGAAGTGTTAGTCCATGTGACAGGGAATGCAGCCTTTAAGCTATTTGTCATAGGAGTAGGTAGGCATATGGGTAGAATTTCTGATTTATTATAGTTAATCTTAAAGTTAGAGAATATTCCGAAATATTGGAGTTCCCGCATCAGGACCGGCAGCGAGATCAGGGGATTAGTTAGGTGAAATAATACATCGTCTGCGTAAGCAGATAGTTTATGTTACACAGCTCCCACAGTCAGGCCTGTGATATCCGTATTTGCTCTCACTCTTCGATATAGCGGCTCAAGAGCCAGAGCGAAGAGGAGGGGGGAGAGTGGGCACCCCTGCCTCGTGCCGTTCCCGATCGGGAATCTGGTTGAGAAGACTCCATTAACCTTAACCTGTGCACTAGGTTATGAGTGGAGGGCTAGTATCCAAGTTAGCATATTCGGGCCCAGCCCCAGTGAGGTTAAAACCTCCCTGAGGTAGGACCAGTCAATGCGGTCGAATGCCTTCTCGGCGTCGGTAGAGAGTATTAAGTAGGGGAGGGGAACCTCTCTGTTCTTGGCCCAGTATATTAGTTGAATCGCTCGTATGGAATTGTCTCGGGCTTCACGCCCTGTAATAAAACCAGTTTGGTCTGGGTCTGGGTGTATCACAAGGGGACAAGATGTTTCAGACGGTTTGCTAGGATTTTCGCCAGAATTTTTATGTCCGTATTCAGGAGGGATATGGGGCGGTAGCTTTGTGGGACAGTAGGGTCTTTGCCCTCTTTCGGTATAACCGATATGTGTGCTAAAAGAGCCTCAGGGGGAATATTGCATCCCTTTGCTAGGGAGTTAAAGTACATACACATATGGTTCGCGAGTATTGGGGAGAATTTAGCATAGTACGCTTTGGTGAACCCATCAGGGCCTGGGCTTTTCCCATTGGGTAAATATGAAAAAAAGAAGAAAAAACCGCGCTATAAACCAAAGTAAACAATAAATCGTTGAAAAGCTGCAATCCCAACAATAAACATCAATTGTGGAGTAAATATGAAAAATAAAAAGAATTGCGCTAATACATGTGCAAATAAAAGTCCTCAGTGAAAAAAATTTTTTTGTTTATGATATTGAGTGTAAATAAGAAATAAAAATGTATGTGGATAACAATTGATAATAATCCACCTTAATATCCAATAAGTGAAAAATCAATATGATTAAAAAGTTCAATTCGCCCAGAAAGGTACAAAAAATCCAAATGGTGATTCAATCAGTGACAGCAAAGGAGAGTCCACCACCAGGGATAGAGGGGGTTGCTCCTTACCAGATGGCCACGACCCCCCACTACAGAGGGTCACAGCAAGCAGGCAATCTTAAAACACAGAGATTGGGAGCTTCTATCGATATCCACCAGGGGTCATCTCACCGTCAGCCACACCAGCGAAACCAATGGCAGGGATGCACCATAAAATACAAAAAGGGGCTCACTTAGTGTAAAACCACCAAGATTTATTAAGAATTTAAAATAACAAAGTGAACACTTACAAAACGTAGTGAATGTAAAAGCCTAAAGTCCGGTTCCTTGGCCACAGGAACCCGGACAAACCCGTCCTGCTGGAATACAACACTATTTGGGGGTGACGTCAGCGCGTCATCTGGCTCCGCCCTGCGCGTTTCGTGACATCATCACGTCTTCCAGGGGCACAGGCGGCGCACTGCGTCACCTCCTTAAATAATCCTAAAACAAAACCACGCCTCGCTATGGATCGCTGTACGCAGGTGAGTCACCCAGGACGCTTCAAAAACTTCCGGGTGCACTTCACAGCGCAAGCAATCAGCAAAGGCTGTAACATTCTACCAGTCTAAAAAGACCAATGCATATTTTTAAAACATATTTTTACTATCTCCCCAAAGTCCATAAGAGTCTTACTTGCCCCCCGGGACGGCCGATTGTCAGTGGTATTGACTCGATCACGTCCCGGGTGGGCAAGTATATAGACCATTTTTTGCAACCTCTAGTCCAAAAAATTCCATCTTTTGTGAAGGACACCACACAAGTAATAAATATGTTGTCTCATATTGTGTGGAAGCCGGGTATATGGTTGGTCACAGCAGATGTGACCTCACTTTATACCATCATACCCCACGACTTAGGATTAGAGGCAGTGGACATGTACTTAACTAGAGACTCCGGTCTTGTACCACCCCAAAGGGATTTTATTATGGAGCTTCTTAACTACGCCGCGAGCCACAACTATTTTTGGTTCGACCAACAGTTTTTTCACCAAGATAGGGGTGTGGCTATGGGGGCGAAGTATGCCCCCAGCTTGGCCAATTTATTTATGGCCAAGTGGGAGGAGGACGTCGTCAAGGCCTGGGAGAGACCACAGGTGGTCCTGTGGGCCAGGTATATTGACGACGTCCTCCTCCTATGGGATGGTAGTGAAGCAGAGCTTGTGAGGTTCATGGCTTTTCTTAATGAGAACGACAGGGGTATTGAATTGAGTTTTGAAGTCAGTTGCGTGGAGATCAGCTTCCTTGACCTTAAGATAAAGGTTCATGGGGATAAACTGGTGACGTCCACTCATTTTAAGGCAACTGATAAAAACTCATTTATCCCCATGGATAGTTGTCATTACGAACCATGGTTGAGAGCGGTCCCTTTGGGGCAGTATACACGCCTTCGACGTAACTGCACCGAAATTGAGACCTTCGACAGCCAGGCAGCTATTCTAATGGAGAGGTTCATTGAGAAGGGTTATGACCAATCTACACTATCGAGATCGTTGGCAATAGTAAGGGATAAAGATAGATCCCTACTATTAGGAACAGGCCAACGCCAGGTAGTTAATGGTGATTTTAATTTACCTTTTATCACCACATTCTCCACCCAACATCGCCAGATTAGGGATCTAATAAAAAAACATTGGCACATCCTGACCACGGACTCAGTCCTTAGTTCAATTTTACCCAAAAATCCTCGTGTTGTTTTTAAAGGTGCGTCCACATTGGGAAATAGAATTGCCCCCACAGTGCAGGACCCACCCACTATCAATAGATCCTTTTTCCATGATCTCACGGGGTACTATAAATGCAGGAACCAGGTTTGCTCCCTTAATAGCTGTAGGGGAAGGAAAATCGGTCAGTTTATGTCCACTAGTACCTCACGGGCCTATCAGGTTAAACCATTTATAACCTGTACATCCGAAGGGGTTATTTACCTTATACAATGCCCCTGCGGATTGCAATATGTGGGCAGAACCAAGAGGGCCCTTAAGGTCAGATTGACCGAACATATTAATAATATCCGCAGGGGCTTTGATAAGCATCCTGTGTCGAGACATTTAGACGAAGCACATGATAGGGACCCCTCCAATACTTTATATGTTGGGATTGACAAATATAAACCACATTGGAGAGGGAGTTCGCTTGTGAGTGAAATCTCCAAATGCGAAATGTCCTGGATTCACAGATTAAGAACTTATGCCCCTTTTGGGTTAAATGTGGATACAGATGTAAATGCATTTATCAACAACTCCTAGTGCATTTAATTTTCTGTATCTACAGGGCCAGAGTATATGTCTCACTCATAAGCCCATATGTCCATGCTCGTTTTCACTGGTCCTCTTTTCTAATCTTGGGTTGATTTATATCAGTTTTAGTTTAATTTTTAGTACTTTTTAATTTCATGTTAATTTTTTCACATTTTTGGGTTCTGTCAATTTTGTGATTCTCATAATACACATTGGATGTTGCTTTAAGTGTGATGGAGACCTTTTGGTGATTTGACCCATTACATGAGAATTTCTGGTATTTTTTTGATCTACCCACTATGTGGCGCTATTGAGCAGTGGTGGGGACAATCAGATCGAGACCACAACTGACGAAATACTTTACTTCCGGTTTTGTTATATTTATATTTAGAGGGGTGGAGATTTTCTATCATGTATTCTTAGTACTATCAGATAGAAGCCCCCCCGAACCCTCTTTTTCTCCACAGTCCCAACCCACACATCAGATGCCGCCTTGGTTTTGAAGGCAACATTACATAAAAATGTAGGGTTGTTGAATAAAGGATATATCCCTTGAGTGTGTTTTTGAGACCTTACCACTAGATGGCGCTGTTGCACCTATGTAGAATTTTGGTTGGAGACTACTATTCATCATTTATCCCATTTCCGGTCTTAAAAGTAAGTTCGGTTTTAGATAAGTGGCGAAACATAATCATTTATATCTCCAACTCGCCCCTTAATTAATCTGTTTTTGGTCTTGCTAAACAGATCCTGCCAGTCCTCATGCTTGAGTGGTTTAAAGCACCATTTGGTTTTCTAGTCACACATTACCAATACACCACTATTATTCTATGCAAAAATGGTTTATCTGTTTTATGTATTTTGCACTTGGCTATTTACGCATGGAGTACGCTGTGTGTTTACCCATTGCCTGCTCATGTGTATGCCATTTTTATGTACATTTTGTTTTAATATATGCACTGGTCTTTTTAGACTGGTAGAATGTTACAGCCTTTGCTGATTGCTTGCGCTGTGAAGTGCACCCGGAAGTTTTTGAAGCGTCCTGGGTGACTCACCTGCTTACAGCGATCCATAGCGAGGCGTGGTTTTGTTTTAGGATTATTTAAGGAGGTGACGCAGTGCGCTGCCTGTGCCCCTGGAAGACGTGATGATGTCACGAAACGCGTAGGGCGGAGGCAGACGTCGCGCTGACGTCACCCCCAAATAGTGTTGTATTCCAGCAGGACGGGTTTGTCCGGGTTCCTGTGGCCAAGGAACCGGACTTTAGGCTTTTACATTCACTACGTTTTGTAAGTGTTCACTTTGTTATTTTAAATTCTTAATAAATCTTGGTGGTTTTACACTATGTGAGCCCCTTTTTGTATTTTATGGTGCATCCCTGCCATTGGTTTCGCTGGTGTGGCTGACGGTGAGATGACCCCTGGTGGATATCGATAGAAGCTCCCAATCTCTGTGTTTTAAGATTGCCTGCTTGCTGTGACCCTCTGTAGTGGGGGGTCGTGGCCATCTGGTAAGGAGCAACCCCCTCTATCCCTGGTGGTGGACTCTCTTTTGCTGTCACTGATTGAATCACCATTTGGATTTTTTGTACCTTTCTGGGCGAATTGAACTTTTTAATCATATTGATTTTTCACTTATTGGATATTAAGGTGGATTATTATCAATTGTTATCCACATACATTTTTATTTCTTATTTACACTCAATATCATAAACAAAAAAATTTTTTTCACTGAGGACTTTTATGGTAATTTGCACATGTATTAGCGCAATTCTTTTTATTTTTCATATTTACTCCACAATTGATGTTTATTGTTGGGATTGCAGCTTTTCAACGATTTATTGTTTACTTTGGTTTATAGCGCGGTTTTTTCTTCTTTTTTTCATATTTGCTTTAAACATTTCATTAACTGCTGCTTGACTGTTTAAATATCTTCACTGGTTTATCACATGGATATTTTTGAATTCAGAGCTCAGAGAGTGGTTGACACCACTGGGGTTTTTGACTCTAACCCCACCTCTATAGACTCGGGTACAGGTGGTCTCTTTATTCATTTAAAGAACCTCACTGTATCTGAGTTACATACTCAATGGGACATAGCCTACCTGGAGACCTACATTAGAGAGGCTATGGTCCCTAGGAGTCTGAGGTGGGAAATACCCCCTCAGAAAGGAGATGTGGACCTAGAGGGGTGGTTCAAGTATTTTAATGACTCTGGGGTCAGCCTCCTGAGTTTTCTCATCCAGAGGAAGACTGAGAAATTGGCTCATCTGGACGAGCAGATTAAGAAGGTTAAGGAGAAATTAACACCCACGGCCAATAGTGAAGAGTATAGGGAATGTTCAAAAACCTTACTCAAAACACTAGAGAAGGAAGAGAGGGACCAAAAGGTCAAAAAAAAGAAAAAATATATGAGAGACAAGGAAGATTATCAGGCGGGTTTAGTCTTTGCTTGGCAGAAAAAACTTGCCTCAGAATTAGCGGGAGACACGGCTATGGATACACAACCCGCTGATGAGGTGGGTGTAAGATCCACACAGAAACCTACTCTCCCCCGAGCAGAGAGAGGGTACCAACATTCCCCCATGAGTAATATTCCCAATAGGAACAGCAATAAGAAAAATAGTAGGACTAGGGGTAAACCTCTTAGGCCTACATCTATGCAGTCCTATTCGGACATGCCCCCCAATACATCCAACAATTATTATGATTTTAATTATCCTAATCAGCCCAATAACCAGAGGGTTAATTCCCCGCGTCCGTGGGGTACCCCGATGGGTGGACAAAGACCAGGTGCCTTTCAACACCATCCTGGCTCTAATTATAACAACTATACTCATTACCCAGTTCGTAATGGGGATTCTGGGTCTAATATTCCTACCCGGAATCGGTTCCTTCCCCTTTCGGATTCTGAGGCTCCTGGTTTTTATAACCAACATTCCCATGCACCTATTTACAATCAAGTTGAGAAGAATGTGGAATCCCATTACCCCTCAAGACATGAAGGTGGATATGAACAACCCAGAGTGTATCCTGTCCCACAAACACAAGGGGTACAGGGCAATCCCAATTGGGGTTTTCCCAGGATCAACCAGGGTCAAAAAAGGCCAGGAGAACGAAAAGAGGAGTCAGAGGGGGGAGGCGGGTCCAATCAACCAAAAAGAAAGCGACCATAGATACTGGAGTGTTCAATTTAAGTAAACAGACACTGACTGATCCTGAACTACAGCTATTGGATAAGGGTTTGAAATTTGCCCCGCCTAGGAGCTTGAGCAAATTTCAAACATATATGGACATACACAAATATATACGTAAAATCAATATCAAAAGGTATATGTTAAACAACCCAATCACCAGTGACGTTGGTGGCGGCTCTGGTTATAGACACTCTGGCCTCGCCAATGCCTCACTCTTCAACCCCCCGGGCTCCTTAGCTCTAGCTATCAAAACGTTCAAAGAAGTTTTGTTAAGAGACTTAGAACAGATCAAGGTTAACAAAACAAAAATGTGTAGGAATTTGGAAGTAGGCCTGGAGTCTCTATGCAATAACAAATCTTTGGTCATCCGCCCCGCAGATAAAGGCGGGGGGATAGTTATCCTTGATCGGAGTGACTATCTGAAGGAGATGCATCGCATCGTGGATGACCTTGATACGTACACTCCCCTAACTAGGGACCCTGTGGTTAAATATAAAAAAGAACTGGAGGAGATTGTAGACAGGGGTTACCGTCAGGGGATTCTCGATAAGAGGGAGAAACTCTTTTTAGTGCCGAGTGCTCCTCGCACTCCGGTAATTTACTATCTCCCCAAAGTCCATAAGAGTCTTACTTGCCCCCCGGGACGGCCGATTGTCAGTGGTATTGACTCGATCACGTCCCGGGTGGGCAAGTATATAGACCATTTTTTGCAACCTCTAGTCCAAAAAATTCCATCTTTTGTGAAGGACACCACACAAGTAATAAATATGTTGTCTCATATTGTGTGGAAACCGGGTATACGGTTGGTCACAGCAGATGTGACCTCACTTTATACCATCATACCCCACGACTTAGGATTAGAGGCAGTGGACATGTACTTAACTAGAGACTCCGGTCTTGTACCACCCCAAAGGGATTTTATTATGGAGCTTCTTAACTACGCCGCGAGCCACAACTATTTTTGGTTCGACCAACAGTTTTTTCGCCAAGATAGGGGTGTGGCTATGGGGGCGAAGTATGCCCCCAGCTTGGCCAATTTATTTATGGCCAAGTGGGAGGAGGACGTCGTCAAGGCCTGGGAGAGACCACAGGTGGTCCTGTGGGCCAGGTATATTGACGACGTCCTCCTCCTATGGGATGGTAGTGAAGCAGAGCTTGTGAGGTTCATGGCTTTTCTTAATGAGAACGACAGGGGTATTGAATTGAGTTTTGAAGTCAGTTGCGTGGAGATCAGCTTCCTTGACCTTAAGATTAAGGTTCATGGGGATAAACTGGTGACGTCCACTCATTATAAGGCAACTGATAAAAACTCATTTATCCCCATGGATAGTTGTCATTACGAACCATGGTTGAGAGCGGTCCCTTTGGGGCAGTATACACGCCTTCTACGTAACTGCACCGAAATTGAGACCTTCGACAGCCAGGCAGCTATTCTAACGGAGAGGTTCATTGAGAAGGGTTATGACCAATCTACACTATCGAGATCGTTGGCAATAGTAAGGGATAAAGATAGATCCCTACTATTAGGAACAGGCCAACGCCAGGTAGTTAATGGTGATTTTAATTTACCTTTTATCACCACATTCACCACCCAACATCGCCAGATTAGGGATCTAATAAAAAAACATTGGCACATCCTGACCACGGACTCAGTCCTTAGTTCAATTTTACCCAAAAATCCTCGTGTTGTTTTTAAAGATGCGTCCACATTGGGAAATAGAATTGCCCCCACAGTGCAGGACCCACCCACTATCAATAGATCCTTTTTCCATGATCTCACGGGGTACTATAAATGCAGGAACTGCCAGGTTTGCTCCCTTAATAGCTGTAGGGGAAGGAAAATCGGTCAGTTTTTGTCCACTAGTACCTCACGGGCCTATCAGGTTAAACCATTTATAACCTGTACATCCGAAGGGGTTATTTACCTTATACAATGCCCCTGCGGATTGCAATATGTGGGCAGAACCAAGAGGGCCCTTAAGGTCAGATTGACCGAACATATTAATAATATCCGCAGGGGCTTTGATAAGCATCCTGTGTCGAGACATTTCGACGAAGCACATGATAGGGACCCCTCCAATACTTTATATGTTGGGATTGACAAATATAAACCACATTGGAGAGGGAGTTCGCTTGTGAGGGAAATCTCCAAATGCGAAATGTCCTGGATTCACAGATTAAGAACTTATGCCCCTTTTGGGTTAAATGTGGATACAGATGTAAATGCATTTATCAACAACTCCTAGTGCATTTAATTTTCTGTATCTACAGGGCCAGAGTATATGTCTCACTCATAAGCCCATATGTCCATGCTCGTTTTCACTGGTCCTCTTTTCTAATCTTGGGTTGATTTATATCAGTTTTAGTTTAATTTTTAGTACTTTTTAATTTCATGTTAATTTTTTCACATTTTTGGGTTCTGTCAATTTTGTGATTCTCATAATACACATTGGATGTTGCTTTAAGTGTGATGGAGACCTTTTGGTGATTTGACCCATTACATGAGAATTTCTGGTATTTTTTTGATCTACCCACTATGTGGCGCTATTGAGCAGTGGTGGGGACAATCAGATCGAGACCACAACTGACGAAATACTTTACTTCCGGTTTTGTTATATTTATATTTAGAGGGGTGGAGATTTTCTATCATGTATTCTTAGTACTATCAGATAGAAGCCCCCCCGAACCCTCTTTTTCTCCACAGTCCCAACCCACACATCAGATGCCGCCTTGGTTTTGAAGGCAACATTACATAAAAATGTAGGGTTGTTGAATAAAGGATATATCCCTTGAGTGTGTTTTTGAGACCTTACCACTAGATGGCGCTGTTGCACCTATGTAGAATTTTGGTTGGAGACTACTATTCATCATTTATCCCATTTCCGGTCTTAAAAGTAAGTTCGGTTTTAGATAAGTGGCGAAACATAATCATTTATATCTCCAACTCGCCCCTTAATTAATCTGTTTTTGGTCTTGCTAAACAGATCCTGCCAGTCCTCATGCTTGAGTGGTTTAAAGCACCATTTGGTTTTCTAGTCACACATTACCAATACACCACTATTATTCTATGCAAAAATGGTTTATCTGTTTTATGTATTTTGCACTTGGCTATTTACGCATGGAGTACGCTGTGTGTTTACCCATTGCCTGCTCATGTGTATGCCATTTTTATGTACATTTTGTTTTAATATATGCATTGGTCTTTTTAGACTGGTAGAATGTTACAGCCTTTGCTGATTGCTTGCGCTGTGAAGTGCACCCGGAAGTTTTTGAAGCGTCCTGGGTGACTCACCTGCATACAGCGATCCATAGCGAGGCGTGGTTTTGTTTTAGGATTATTTAAGGAGGTGACGCAGTGCGCCGCCTGTGCCCCTGGAAGATGTGATGATGTCACGAAACGCGTAGGGTGGAGCCAGACGACGCGCTGACGTCACCCCCAAATAGTGTTGTATTCCAGCAGGACGGGTTTGTCCGGGTTCCTGTGGCCAAGGAACCGGACTTTAGGCTTTTACATTCACTACGTTTTGTAAGTGTTCACTTTGTTATTTTAAATTCTTAATAAATCTTGGTGGTTTTACACTAAGTGAGCCCCTTTTTGTATTTTATGGTGCATCCCTGCCATTGGTTTCGCTGGTGTGGCTGACGGTGAGATGACCCCTGGTGGATATCGATAGAAGCTCCCAATCTCTGTGTTTTAAGATTGCCTGCTTGCTGTGACCCTCTGTAGTGGGGGGTCGTGGCCATCTGGTAAGGAGCAACCCCCTCTATCCCTGGTGGTGGACTCTCCTTTGCTGTCACTGATTGAATCACCATTTGGATTTTTTGTACCTTTCTGGGCGAATTGAACTTTTTAATCATATTGATTTTTCACTTATTGGATATTAAGGTGGATTATTATCAATTGTTATCCACATACATTTTTATTTCTTATTTACACTCAATATCATAAACAAAAAAATTTTTTTCACTGAGGACTTTTATGGTAATTTGCACATGTATTAGCGCAATTCTTTTTATTTTTCACATTTTCCCATTGGGTAGTGATTTGATGGTGGACTCGATCTCTGCGGTAGTGATAGGGGAATCTAAGTCAGTTAGCTGGTCCTCGTTTAAGGGGGGCAGTCCATTAATGGATAGATTGTCACGGATTTTTGTCAGTCTGGTCACCTTAGCGTCTGGGGTTATGTTCGCGTCTAGGTTGTAGAGGTCGGCGTAATAGTCTCTAAACCCTGCTGCTATCTTGGAGGAGTGGAATGTCATGTCTCCTGTGGAGGAGCGGAGTTTGTGCACTTGCATTTGGGCTCGCTTTGTGCACAGGGCTCTTGCCAACATGCGTCCGCACTTATTACTATGTTCATAGTACTTGTGGGATAAGAACCGCAATTGTTTACGTGCCTGTCGTTCTAGTAACCGTGAGAATATGTCTCTGAGCTTTATTAATTCCTGTAGGGCTTCTGGGGCACCCCCCGCTTTGTGCTTAAGTTCCGCTTGCTGGAGTGCATTAAAAACTCTATGGTAGTCTGCTTGTCCTTCTCTTTTGAGTCTAGTGCCCTGGGCAATATGCTCACCCCTTATCACTGCCTTGTGGCATTCCCAAATTGTGCCTTCGCTTAAGTCCTCTGATGTATTCTCTCAAAAGTAGTTCTTTAGCGTGTCTGAAATCTGAGTTTCCACTACAGGGTCATCTAATAAGTTTTCATTGAGACGCCAGTTCCACGCTCTATGGGAGCCCGCCGGGATGGTAAAGGTAGCAGCCACCGGAGCGTGGTCCAAAATGGTAATGTTTCCTAAGAAAGAGCTTTGGAGGAGCTCTAGGGTCGGGCGGTCAACATAGAACAAATCTATGTGCTTATAGACATTGTGTACTGCTGAATAGTAGCTGTAGTCTCTTTCTGTGGGGTGCAGGACCCTCCAGCTGTCGACCAGGCCTACCGTCTGGAGGGACCTCTGGAAGTGTCTAAGGAAGGTATGTGAGTGCGAAGAACGGCTGTGTGAGGTGTCCAGGGATGGGTCCGGGCTCACATTGAAGTCACCTTCTAGTATTAGGGACCCCTCCCTGAACCTCTCTAGGTGTTCTATGATTGTGTCAAGGAAGGTCAATTGATTCAAGTTAGGGGAGTATATATCGGTGAAGGTGTATTTAGTACCCGCAATGGTCCCCTTCAGGAAGACGTATCTCCCCAGGGAATCAACCAGGTCACCTGTATGTTGGAAGGGGCAGTTTTTGTGGACAGCTATTGCAGTACCTCTGGACTTATGGACCGGGGAGGTGCTGTGGTACCATTGGCTATATATGTGGGTCGGTAACTTGGGAATTGATTGGTGAGTAAAGTGCGTTTCCTGCAGAAAGACTATCTGTGCTTTCAATTTTTTCAGTTCCCACCACAATTTACTACGCTTACAGGGGGAGCAAAGACCGCGGACATTATAAGAAATTACCTTAATAGCTGTCATTGAAGCATGATGATATAGGCTGGCTTTGATCCCGGAGCGGGCAGTAGTAATCTGGCGGGTCCTGTTAATAAAGGAAGGGGGGGGGAGACCAAAAAGGGAAAAAAGGATAGGGGAGAAAAGTGGAAAGATGAGAGAAAGACAATTGTTAACGTCAGCATAAACATAGGCAACGTAAAAACTCACAAAGAACCTAACAGTGGTTCTGAATAAGTGCAGGCTGGGCCCAATGAGCCCCCCTTTCTCAGGGGGCCCATCCTGTCCAGACCTGACATCCCAAATGGGATTATAACCCATATATGGGCGGCCTACTGGGGGATCATGGGCCAACATGAAGGAGGGAAGGAGGAAAGGGTCCGCTCCGCCCCCACGTCATAGGGGCCTCTCTGTGACCCCAAGTATCAGGGGGGGATGGCGGGGACTCAAGGGATTGCATAAACGGGGATGATTCCTGGGGGGGTAATTCTAGATAGTGAAGGGATCTGGAAGCAAACCTAAAATGTGTCTAACTAGGTTGCAGGGCAAAGTCTTGTCCATCTTTTGTGCCATCAAAGTTCGCCGGCAAAGCCAAGTCAGGTCATGCACAAATAGATCCAGGTTAGGCGTTGAGCTTCCACTCTTCTGGTAATCTGGCAGTAAGGGATGCTTCCATGTTAAGGGTGAAGTCTGGGATCCAGGCATTACCATCAGTCTCTTGGTAAAGAGGGGCCAGGAGAGGCATCCACTTCCTGCTGGTGGCGGCTGCGTCTACGGCCGCGGCGTTGAGGCATCTGCGTCCAGGGCTGGGGGAGTTTGATGGCTGGAAAGTTTGCCATCGCAGGATCCCCACACCAATCCGGAAAGTCAACCTTACCTAGGCCCAAAGCAGAAAGGAAGTGAGGAAGGTCATCTCTGGTGCGTAAAGTGGCTGAGTGGCCATCTTTAGTAGCCTGTAAGTAGAAAGGAAAGCCCCAGTGGTATGTGAGGCCCGCTTCTTGGAGGGCCAATAACACAGGTTTCAGGGCCCGGCGTTGCATAAACGTGCGTCTAGAGATGTCCTGAAAAAAACAGAGGTGGGCGCCATCAAAATCAAAGAAGGGCCTGTTGCGCATCTTTTGCATTATTCGCTCTTTGAGGGTATATTTATGCAGCTTACATATTATGTCTCTGGGGTTGTCAAAATCTTGGGATGGCAGTCTCAGGGCCTGGTGGGCTCGGTCAATCTCGATGGGCACCGTGCCTGGTAGTTCCAGAATATGCCTTGCAAGGAGGGGATGATATCTTTGGGGGCTGTGGCTTCTGGCATACCGCGGATACGAATATTAGCCCTCCTGCTATGGTTCTCAAAATTGTCAAGTTGTGACAACAGTAAGTCCAGCTTTTGATCTTGGGCTGCACATCTCAATTGCATAGCTGACATAGAAGGGAGAGCCTCATCCAGCCTTTGTTCTAGCGTTTCCACTCTTGTGCCCAGATGTGTGGTGTCCTCCTTAACCACTTCAGCCCCGGAAGGATTTACCCCCTTCCTGACCAGAGCACTTTTTACAATTTGGCACTGCGTCGCTTTAACTGCTAATTGCACGGTCATACAATGCTGTACCCAAACAAAATTTGCGTCCTTTTCTTCCCACAAATAGAGCTTTCTTTTGATGGTATTTGATCACCTCTGCCATTTTTATTTTTTGCGCTATACACGGAAAAAGACCGAAAATTTTGAAAAAAAAAATGATATTTTCTACTTTTTGTTATTAAAAAAAATCCAATAAACGCAATTTTAGTCATACATTTAGGCCAAAATGTATTCGGCCACATGTCTTTGGTAAAAAAAATGTCAATAAGTGTATATTTATTGGTTTGCGCAAAAGTTATAGCGCCTACAAACTAGGGTACATTTTCTGGCATTTACACAGCCTTTAATTTATGACTGCCTATGTCATTTCTTGAGGTGCTAAAATGGCAGGGCAGTACAAAACCCCCACAAATGACCCCATTTTGGAAAGTAGACACCCCAAGGAAATTGCTGAGAGGCATGTTGATCCCATTGAATATTCATTTTTTTTGTCCCAAGTGATTGAATAATGACAAAAAAAAAAATTACAAAAAGTTGTCACTAAATGATATATTGCTCACACAGGCCATGGGCATATGTGGAATTGCACCCCAAAATACATTCAGCTGCTTCTCCTGAGTACGGGGATACCACATGTGTGGGACTTTATGGGAGCCTAGCCGCGTACGGTGCCCCGAAAACCAATCACTGCCTTCAGGATTTCTAAGGGCGTAAATTTTTGATTTTACTCCTCACTACCTATCACAGTTTTGAAGGCCATAAAATGCCCAGATGGCATAACCCCCCCCCCCCAAATGACCCCATTTTGGAAAGTAGACACCCCATGCTATTTGCTTTGAGGCATATTGAGTCCATGGAATATTTTATATTTTGACACAAGTTGCGGGAAAGTGACAATTTTTTTTTTTTTTGCACAAAATTGTCACTAAATGATATATTGCTCACACAGGCCATGGGCATATGTGGAATTGCACCCCAAAATACATTTAGCTGCTTCTCCTGAGTATGGGGATACCACATGTGTGGGACTTTTTAGGAGCCTAGCCGCGTACGGGGCCCCGAAAACCAATCACCGCCTTCAGGATTTCTAAGGGTGTAAATTTTTTATTTCACTCTTCACTGCCTATCACAGTTTTGGAGGCCATGGAATGCCCAGGTGGCACAAACCCCCCCCCCAATGACCCCATTTTGGAAAGTAGACACCCCAAGCTTTTTGCTGAGAGGCATGGTGAGTATTTTGCAGCTCTCATTTGTTTTTGAAAATAAAGAAAGACGAGAAAAAAAATTTTTTTTTTCTTTTTTCAATTTTCAAAACTTTGTGACAAAAAGTAAGGTCTGCAAAATACTCACTATACCTCTCAGCAAATAGCTTGGGGTGTCTACTTTCCAAAATGGGGTCATTTGGGGGGGGGCTTTTGCCACCTGGGCATTCCATAGCCTTCGAAACTGTGATAGGCAGTGAAGAGTGAAATAAAAAATTTACGCCCTTAGAAAGTCTGAAGGCGGTGCTTGGTTTTCGGGGTCCCGTGCGTGGCTAGGCTCCCAAAAAGTCCCACACATGTGGTATCCCCATACTCAAGAGAAGCAACAGAATGTATTTTGGGGTGTAATTTCACATATTCCCATGGCATGTTTGATAATATATCATTAATGACAACTTTGTGCAAAAAAAAAAAAATTTGTCTCTTTCCCGCAACTTGTGTCACAATATAAAATATTCCATGGACTCGACATTCCTCTCAGCAAATAGCTTTGGGTGTCTACTTTCCAAAATGGGGTCATTTGGGGGGGTTTTGAACTGTCCTGGTATTTTATGCACAACATTTAGAAGCTTATGTCACACATCACCCACTCTTCTAACCACTTGAAGACAAAGTCCTTTCTGACACTTTGATTACATGAAAACATTTTTTTTTTTGCAAGAAAATCACTTTGAACCCCCAAACATTATATATTTTTTTAAAGCAAATTCCCTACAGATTAAAATGGTGGGTGTTTCATTTTTTTTTCACACAGTATTTGCGCAGCGATATTTCAAACGCATTTTTTGGGGAAAAAACACACTTTTTAAAATTTTAATGCACTAAAACACACTATATTGCCCAAATGTTTGATGAAATAAATAAGATGATCTAAGGCCGAGTACATGGATACCAAACATGACATGCTTTAAAATTGCGCACAAACATGCAGTGGCAACAAAATTAATACATTTTTAAAAGCCTTTAAAAGCCTTTACAGGTTACCACTTTAGATTTACAGAGGAGGTCTACTGCTAAAATTACTGCCCTCGATCTGACCTTCGCAGTGATACCTCACATGCATGGTGCAATTGCTGTTTACATTTGACGCCAGACTGACGCTTGCGTTCGCCTTAGCGCGAGAGCAGGGGGGACAGGGGTGCTTTTTTTTTTTTTTTTTTTTTTCTTTATTATTTTTTTTCTTTTTTATCTTATTTTTAAACTGTTCCTTTCATTTTTTTTTTAATCATTTTTATTGTTATCTCAGGAAATGTAAATATCCCCTATGATAGCAATAGGTACTGACAGGTACTCTTTTTTGAAAAAATTGGGGTCTATTAGACCCTAGATTTCTCCTCTGCCCTCAAAGCATCTGACCACACCAAGATCGGTGTGATAAAATGCTTTCCCAATTTCCCAATGGCGCTGTTTACATCCGGCGAAATCTAAGTCATAAAATGCTCGTAGCTTCCAGTTTCTTAGGCCATAGAGATGTTTGGAGCCACTCTGGTCTCTGATCAGCTCTATGGTCAGCTGGCTGAATCACCGGCTGCATTCTCAGGTTCCCTGTTGAGACAGGAGAGCCAGAGAAAAACACGGAAGACGTTGGGGGGGGGGGCATTCCCTCCCACTGCTTGTAAAAGCAGTCTAGAGGCTAATTAGCTGCTAGGATTGCTTTTACATGAAAGAATGATACCAAGATGATACCTAAACCTGCAGGCATCATTCTGGTATAACCACTCAAAGTCGTGAATGGCGTACCTGAAGACAAAAAAATGGTTAACAATAAAGCACAGTAAACGGTAAGGTATAAAAAATTGCATATCTGAAAAGCAAACATGATAAAACATAATAACAATAAAACATTGCAGAATAGAATACAGTAAAAAAGAGCAGAACAATAGAGAGAGAATAGAGAGAGAGAGAACAATAAAACGACAACTATTTTTTTTTATTTTATATTTTTGTATGTGTTTTTTTTTTTTTTTTTACACTTTTTTTTGTAACTAACTTTTATAACTGTAACCGGTTGCAGGTTCGGGTCTCTCAAAATGCGATGGCATCTTGGGAGACCCTGTGAAAGTGTGCCTAGTCTGTGCAATGCTGTACCCTACGCTAATACTCAACTAGTGAATGGTAGCGTTCAAAACATTCACCAATGCAAAGACCAGGATTGTCAGGACAGGAGGGACAATAATAGCGGGTGTCACGCCTATATCCGCGCTTGCTGCAGACACAACATCTTTTTTGGGGGGGTTCGTTGGGTAGGGGTACTCGGGAGGACATAAAGAAAATGCATCTCATGCAGTCGACTGCATTTGGTTGGGGATGTGAATGGGGGAAGTACGGGTGCTGCAGAAGTGGTGGGTTCCCAATTAGGATTGGCGAATGCAGCAGGAAGGGCATTATGGGCACGACGGGCCTGTGTTTGTCTTTTTGGTGGCAGCGGGACACTACTTGTGCTTGCCACCTCACCAGCTTGAACTGCACTTATGGGACTCGCCACGTCACCAAGTGTTACTGCAGTGCTGGTTTGAATATGACCGGGGTGTACTAGGCCACTGGCACTTGCCAGTTGACCAAAACGCTACCAAAAAAACTGTTAGCGATCGCAGGGATCAGGCCTGACTCTGCGAACGCTGCAGTTATGCGTTTAGTGTTTTGTAAGTGACAGTGATCAATCGATACTGCACTTGGGTGGGCTGGGCCGGGCGGAGGGGCAAAACGCAGGTGCTAGCAGGTATCTGGGCTGATCCCGCTAAAACTGCGTTTTTGGGAACCCTAAACTGCTGGGGATGCCAGTATAGATCTGATCGGATCAGATATTGATCCGTTCAGATACTACACCACTAAGGAAGGTGTACGGTGCATGCGTGGGTGTTAGCGCTACTGGCACTAACCTGACGCTGCCTGGGGCTGGTGCTTGCCAGTTCACCAAAACGCTACCAAAAAAACTGTTAGCGATCGCAGAGATCAGGCCTGACTCTGCGAACGCTGCAGTTATGCGTTTAGTGTTTTGTAAGTGACAGTGATCGATCGGTCGATACTGCCCTTGGGTGGGCTGGGCTGGGCCGGGCGGAGGGGCAAAACGCAGGTGCTAGCAGGTATCTGGGCTGATCCGGCTAACACTGCGTTTTTGGGAACCCTAAACTGCTGGGGACTCTAGTATAGATCTGATCGGATCAGATATTGATCCGTTCAGATACTATACCACTAAGGGAGGCATATGCTGCGTGCGTGGGTGTTAGCGGTACTGGCGCTAATCTGATGCTGCCTGGGGCGACGCATATCAACGGCGGGCGATCAGGGGGCTAAACCCTTATTCGGTAATAAACGGCGGATGCCCTGACACTATAAAAAATAAACGAACTAACCAGTGTCACCCATAACAGTTATACGGTGATCACTGGTGAAAGGGTTAACTAGGGGGCAATCAAGGGGTTAAAAAATTTATTAGGTAGTATATGTGGGTCCCTGTCGCTATAAAACGCTGACAGCGAACCTAAATATTTACCTCCCTAACTAGCGTCACCAGCGACACTAATACAGCGATCAGAAAAATGATCGCTTAGCGACACTGGTGACGGGGGGTGATCAAGGGGTTAAAACTTTATTAGGGGGGTTGGGGGGTACCCTAGACCTAAAGGGGGCTAACACTCACTGCCCTAACACACTAACTGTCACAAACTGACACCATGCAGTAATCAGAAAAAAAAAAAAAAACTGCTTGGTGTCAGTGTGTACTACACAGAGGCATGGGACGATTCCCATTGGCTGGGAGCGATCGCGAGGGGGGGGCCACGAATGGATGGCCTCCCCCTCATCTCTGATCGCTGCCAGACCAAAGCCGACCGCCTCGGGCACCGGGGGGGGTCCGATCGGACCCCCTGCCCGCGGGAAGGCAATCACGTACCAGGTACGCGATTTTGCCTGCCCGTGCCATTGTATATCTGCGTTAGGCGGTCGGCAACTGGTTAAGCTGTGCTATATCTTCTTTAAATGCCTTTTCCACCCTTGCTGTGAATCTCTCTAAATCCTCTCTAGTGGGGAGGGACCAGATATTCCTCTTGATATCCCCATCCTCCATGAGGTCTGTAATGTCCGATCCCTCTGCCCTGGACACAGAGGACCCAGGGGAGGCCGGGGGTGCAGAGTCACTCACCGATCCGGGTGATGGCTGCGGAGACATGGCAGGTGGTGTGGGCTGCTTCTGCGCCAACGCATGCTGTTTCGCCATTTTGCTGACCGGCGCCATCTTGGATTTTTCCTGGAAAAATCCCAGGAAAATAAGAATCCAGCTGCCCCTGCCTTGTATTATCCATCCCGGAGTTGTGGGCCGTATTCCGCCACCTCTGTGACATGTCCTGGGCCGTGTCAGGGCCCAGGATCGCGGGTATGCTGCTGGTGAAGTAGCGCTGGAAGCAGAACGCGGACCAAGCACGTCCTCAAAGCTCCATGTTCAGGACACGCCCCCCCTTTTTGGTGGTATTTGATCACCTCTGCGTTTTTTTTTTTTTGCGGTATAAACAAAAAAAGAGAGACAATTTTGAAAAAAAAGCTATATTTTTTACTTTTTGCTATAATAAATATCCCTCAAAAATATATAAAAAAACAAATGTTTTACTCAGTTTAGGCCAATATGTATTCTTCTACATATTTTTGGTAAAAAAAAAAAAAAAATTGCAATTAGCGTACATTGATTGGTTTGTGCAAAAGTTATAGCGTCTACAAAATAGGGGATAGTTTTATGGCATTTTTATTATTATTTTTTTTTCTATTAGTAATGGCGGCGATCTGCGATTTTTATCATGACTGCATCATTATGGCGGACACATCAGACACTTTTGACACTATTTTGGGACCATTGTCATTTATACAGCTATCAGTGCTATAAAAATACACTGATTACTGTGTAAATGACACTGTCAGGGAAGGGGTTAAACACTAGGGGGCGATCAAGGGGTTAAGTGTGTCCTATGGAGTGATTCTAACTATGGGGGGGATGGGCTACCACTGACATGACAGCGATCACTGCTCCCGAGGCAGAATGGGGAAATGCCTTGTTCACATAGGCATCCCCCCGTTCTGCAGCTCCATGACATGAAGGCGGGCCCCCAGCGGACACCGAGTCCGCGAGGACCCACCGGCACGGTCACGCTTTACGCGGTGGGTGCATGCGCCCACTAGCCCCGCCAATTAAAAGGGACATATAGGTACGCCCATTTGCTCACCGCTGCCATTGTGCCGACGTATATAGGCATGCAGCGGTTCACAAGTGGTTAATGTATGGCCAGCAAGTCTCATGCTTGGCAGCTGACACATAGGTCTGATATGTACTTTTTCTAAGGGCCGGTTCACACCATGCCCACTCATGAATCGCACAGAAATGCACTGTGCATTCCTGTGCAATTCAGACCGCATGCAAAACGCAGTACATTTACGATCTGCAGCGGGTGTCAATAGAAAGTTAACGACACCCCAAATGCAGGATGCAAACACAGTGCATTTGCCTACCCCTGCCTACAAAAGTACCATGTGATCCAGTTACAGTGCAGTTTAACCACTTCAGTACAGGGCATTTTCACCCCCTTCCTGCCCAGGCCAATTTTCAGTTTTCAGCGCTGTAACACTTTGAATGACAATTGAGTGGTCATTCAACACTGTACCTAAATTACATTTATCATTTTTTTCCCCACAAAGCTTTCTTTTGGTGGTATTTGAGCACCTGCAGTTTTTATTTCTTGCACTTTAAACAAATGAAGAACGACAAGTTTGAAAAAAAAACACAATATTTTTTACTTTTTGCTATAATAAATATCCCAATTTAAAAAAAAAAAAATTTTCCTCAGTTTAGGCCGATATGTATTCTTCTACATATTTTTGGTTAAAAAAAAAAAATCACAGTAAGCGTATTGATTGGTTTGCGCAAAAGTTATAGCGTTTACAAAATAGGGGATAGATTAATGGCATTTTTATCGTGACTGTGACATTGCGGCGGACATATCGGACACTTTTGACACTATTTTGGGACCATTCACATTTATACAGCGATCAGTGCTATAAAAATTCACTGATTACTGTATAAATGTCACTGGCAGGGAAGGGGTTAACACTAGGGGGCGATCAAGGGGTTAAATGTGTTACTTAGGGAGTGATTCTAACTGTAGGGGGAGGGGACTCACAAGGGGAGGAGACCGATCGGTGTTTTCCCCTGTACTGGGAACACACCATTGGTCTCCTCTTACCTGACAGGACGTGGATCTGTGTGTTTATACACACAGATCCATGGTCCTGCTATGTTATCGGTCAACCGCGGGTACCTGGTGGACATCGTGGCCACTGGGCACGCGCATCGGCTCCTAGGTGACGCAGCGGACACACGCGCCCCCTAGACAGCCGGGAAGCCAAGGACGTCATATGACATCCGTCCAGTATGGGAGATCCCTCCTGCGGATGTCATTTGACGATGGCTAGGATGGAAAGTGGTTAAAAAGTAGTGCATGCACTATTTTTGGTGCAGTGTGGTGCGATTTGTGTTTATTTTGACATCAAATTTCAATTTAGTTTTAGTTATAGTCTTTCGATTTAAATGCCGTTTCAGTTTTAGTCATATTTTAGTCATCTGAATTGTTTTGGTTTTAGTCATATTTTAGTTGACTAAAATCTCCAGTACATTTTAGTAGTCTAAAATCTAATGCAGGGGTAGACAACCTTAGAGAGATGGAGATCTACTTGAACAACACTGATGAAGTCAAAGATCACCTGGCTCAGTGTCCTGTTGTTAAGGCTGGTTCACACCAGAATGCGATACCAGAAAGGCATGTTCCATGTGTTCAAAACGCGCTGCCTTTGTGATCTACTGCAGGTGATGATACATTGTTAACCCCAAAAGTAGATTGCAAATGCAGTGGACATAAAAAAAAAGTATTACAAGAGGATGCAGGGTTTGAGTTTGCGCTACGTTCAGAATGCAGGGTTCAGGAGTGTGTTGACCTCAGAATGCAAGGATCAGGAATACGTTACCCTAGAAAGCAGGGATCAGGAGTGCGTTACTCTCAGAATGCAGGGTCCAGGAGTGCGTTATATGCTCAGGATGCAGGGTTCAGGAGTTTGTTACCCACAGAATGCAGGGTTTAGGAGTGCTTTATGCTCAGAATGCAGGGTTCAGGCGTTTGTTACCCTCAGAATGCAGGGATCAGGAGTTCCATGCACTCAGAATGCAGGGATCAGGAGTGCGTTGCGCTCAGAATGCAGGGATTGGGTGGGCAATGTGAAGGGTGGTAGAGGACACTGCTATGGGGGTGGCCCTGCCCAAAGCAGTGTCCACTGCCCCTTTCACATCACCCCCCCTCCACACACACACACAAACAGTAGTGTCCTCTGCCCCCCCCCCCCCTTCTCTCCCATAGCAGTGTTCCATTGCATCCTACCTGTGCACGAGACCAAGAGGCAGCACAGTTCTAGACAGGGGGCTGGAGCAGGTGCTGGCTGAGTGACTTTTCACATTATTAGGCTGGTGATTGGTTGCTTAGGACCTAGCAACCAATCACCTGTGGGTTAACTAGAAAAATTAACTTTGCCAGATCCTCCGCTCACCCTCCGTCCTGAGATGTACTGCCTCTCGCTCTCCGCTGTTCACTGATGACAGCAGCGGAGGAGGCAGGAGAGGAGGGAGAGGGGATGACTGAAGGCTCGGTGGAGGAGGCTTAGGGCGAAGACCAGCAGCTAGCAGTAGCAGGCGGGGGTCAGCAGCGCAGACCTGTTCCCGGTCTACGTGTCACCTACCCGTGGTCGACAGCCTGTGATTGACGGGTTGCCAACCCCCGATCTAATGGGTTTAGTTAAGTTGCAATGCATTATTTAAGCATTTCTTTAGAATTGCCAAACATGATATACTCCTGAAGTAAAAATGTAATAACATGTTATTATTTATGGTATTAAGGTTTGAAGATGCACCACAGACACAGATTTAGTTGTTGCGATATATAACGTCTTTATAAATAAAACCAAGTTTCATAAATAAACAAATATATTGCTTCTATACAAGCAGAAGTACAACTTGAAAATTCAAAAACTGTAAACTCTATTGGCTGTAGTGCCATTTGCACATATTACCTGAATATATTACCTACAATAAATATTAAAGGATAAGTCCAGCCTGAGCTTTTTAGGCTGGGCTTCTCCTAAGGATCATAGAAGTGTAATTCGTTTTGCCCTCCTGTGACCCGTTTTCAGCGGAGAGCGGTCTGAAGTTTGCTCTCCGCTGAAGTCACTGGAATCAGTCCTGGCACCACGTCATGCTGAATTAGGAAGTCTAGACCTGCCAGCTGCCTGGACTGATGAGACGACCACTCCCAGCCACTCCATAGCTCAGTGCTCCAATGAGCGTGTAATGGAGCAGAGCAAAAGGGCTGCTGACTGACAGGCAGCATCTCTCCGCTCAGGGAGGTAAGAGGGCCGAGCCATCGGCGATGTTTGGTGGCTCGGTTCTCAACGAAGAGGTGGTGGGGGACAGATGCAGCATCGCTCTGATGCTGCATACACATAGATAAGCATGAATAACCCATAAAAAAACCCATAGTTCTCTTTTAAGAAAAAAAATAAGAAAAGCCTTTTTCTTAATTTTTTTCTTTTAGCGGTTTAGTAAATGCCCCCTACATATTCTTATGTGATAGTGCAATGTTAATTTTGTCCTCAAATTTCAATTTAGTTTTAGGCTGGGTTCACACCATTGCGAATTGGATGCGGGATCCCCACATATAATTCGCAATAGTAGGAGATTTTGACCTGTTCTCTATGGACTTGGTTCACATATCTCCTCAGGGGGTGCGGTGCCTTTTTCACAAAAACGCTGTGCGTCTTTTGGTCCATTTCAGGTCCAAATTCAGCTCAAAATTCGGGCTACAATCGGACCTGAAACGGTGAGCTAGGACGCGCCGGAACCCTGCTGTGAGCTGCATAACTAAAATGTCATTTTAGTTTTAGTCATATTTTAGTCTTGACTAAAATGCCATTTTAGTTTTAGTCATATTTATAGTATAAAGTATAAATAGTATTAATTTAGTCAACGAAAATATTTTAGTAGAAAAAATTAACACTGGTTCATACCATGCCCGCACATGAATCGTGCAGGAACGATCTGTGCACTCCTGTATGATTCAAATGTGGTTCTGTGCGGTACGTTTTCAGCCCATTCATTTTGAATAAAAGAGAAAAAGAAATGTGTCTGGAGATGAATGCAGTTATCCCAATTATTTTAATAAAGGTGTCTATAGGTTTTAAATGTTTTTTTTTTGTTTGTTTTATTTTAACCCCATAACTCAGTTCCGAGGATTAACCTATGATTCTTTCGGGTGGAAGATGGTAGGGGAATAGTAGATTTAAAAAAATATATACTGTATATATACACAACTATATACTTTAGAACACTCCGATCGGTGCTTTCTGCCATCGGCTGCTAGTTTTCCAGCATGCTCGTCCGACAGACCCTGTATACTCACAGGGCGAATGTCAGCCATTTTTTTTTTAAGCGGCCAATGTCTCCTGATATTCGGCCCGTGTGTACAAGGCTTTACGTAGTGATAACATGCTGCTAGCTAAGACAGCTTATCACAGACCTGGAGTTGAGGCCGGGTTCACACTGGTGCGACACGACACTTGTCCTACTTTGGATCTGACTTTACCCTGCGACTTGAAGCCGACATACGTCCGACTTTCATTGAACAGGGATCCGACTTGGATCCCCACCAATACCAGGCACTGTGTTTGGTATGAATCTTGAGGGGGAACTCCATGCCAAATTTTAAATAAAAAACCATCATGGGTTCCCCCTCCAGGAGCATACCAGGCCCTTTGGTCTGTTATGGATTTTAAGGGGAAACCCCTATGCCGAAAAAATGGTGTGGGGGTCCTCCAAAATCCATACCAGACCCTTATCCGAGCACACAGCCCGGCCGGTCCGGAAAAGGGATGGGGATGAGCGAACCATACCAAGCCACATGCCCTCAACATAGGGGGGTGGGTGCTTTGGGGCAGGGGGGGGCACCCTGCGGCCCCCCACCCCAAAGCACCTTGTCCCCATGTTGATGAGGACAAGGGCCTCTTCCCGACGACCTTGGCCGTTGGTTGTCAGGGTTTGCAGGTGGGGGGCTTATTGGAATCCAGGAGCCCCCTTTAATAAGGGGGCCCCCAGATCCCGGCCCCCCCACCCTATGTGATTAAGTATGGGGTACATTGTACCCCTACCCATTCACCTGGGGAAAAAAGTGTCAATAAAAAAAACACACTAGACAGGTTTTTAAAGTAATTTATTAGGCAGCTCCGGGGGTCTTCTTCCGACTTTGGGGGTCTCTTCTGACTTCTCAGCGCTCTCTGGCCTCTTCTCCGCACTCTCCGGTTCTTTTCCCGCTCTTCGGTATCTTCTGCCGGGCTCCTCTGCTATCTTCTGCTCTTTTTCCAGCTCTGTTGCTAGCGGCGGCCCGGTCTTCTCGGTCGTTTTCTTCCCTCTTCTCTTCTTCCGATGTTGACACAACGCTCTCTCCCGCTGTAGTGCCGCGTGCACGGTGCGCAACGACTTATATAGGCATGGGGCGTGGTCACCGGGTGATGTCACCCGTTGACCTCGCCCCTTATCATGTCACCGCCTGTTTTTTTATTTAAAATTTGGCATGGAGTTCCCCCTCTAGATCATCAGAGCACAAGTCGCATGCCAAAGGCAGATCATGCAAGAGGGCAATCCGACTTTGATCCGACTTCAATGATAGTCAATGGGCTGAAGTAGGATCAAAGTCAGACCAAAGTAATACAGGGAGCATTTTCAAAGTCGGACCGACTTGTGTCGAACCAGTTAAGACGGCTCCCATAGGGAAACATTGATTTTCACACGTCATGCGACATAAGCTCCCAATGTCGGAGTGTTTGTCGTACCAGTGTGAACCCGGCCTAACACTACACCATTTATTAAACAGCCTCAAAGCAGCAGTGAAACTCAGCTGTGTTAGAGAATGTTAAGAGAACTGTTATAATGCAAGAATTAACACAGCTTATTAAACATACACCATTACGTGTTATGGGCACTTTTGAAGACACTTATGACATTTTATGATTAATGAGGATTATACAACACTTTATGATTGATAGTTTATCAGACAGTGCAATTTTTTCTTTTATGTATTTTTGGTGTTTTATCCTGTATCCAGGGTTGGGGAAAGTTCAGCAGTCTGAAGTAGATCGCATCTAGCACAAGGTTTTATAACATATATTTTCAAGAACCAGAATTATGTCTGCACATGCTAGAGGGACCTGGTGCATGCACAGACATGCCACGGGGTCTCTGCCAGATTCTCAAGACCTGGCAGAGACTTGGAACATGTCTGACCCTGTGCAGCATGTCCATTAAAGATGGCAGCACTGAAGAAGCGTGTCAAAGAGGATACTTATGCTTCAAGCAAAGCAGTGCTGAACTTCACAGTCTTTTTTTGGGGGGGGGGGGTTAAGTAAAGTTTAGTTCCTCACTAAAGTCTTGCTTGAGGCTGCCATAGTAGGCTGACATAAGGAAGATCAGAGAGATGATAAATCTCATAGCTGCCAAACAGACTTAATCTGCATTGTCATCTTTATTTGTGATTGGTGATACAGGAAGCAGAGAGGATGTTATAGGATTCAGGAAAGTATACTGTTACTGCTTTCCTACTGACCATCTGAAGAAGTCCACCTATGCAGTGGCTGTAATGAATAATTTAGAACACAAACTAATGTAAATTGAGTCAACTTTCTCATTTAAACAAAGATACAATGAGCTGAAAAGCATTAGTAACTCACTTATTATTTTCACATGTTGCCTGTAATTGCTATTTAATTGCTTAATAGATATTTAATTTAGTACAGTGACAATAAAGTTAAAGGAAACCTGTACAGAGAGAATCCAGTGGCTTCAATGCTTTTTGAGGCATCCAGATCAGGAGTTCTAAACCAAATTCTTTTGCTAGGCCAGTGGCTGAGGGAGTACATAGGTCAGAGGCAGCCAGTCTAAAAGGAAGATTAGAAAAGGTTTTTTTAACACAAAACTTGGATAGGAAGCATCTTCCCCCTCTTACCTGTATTGGTGCATTCTCTTCAAAGCACATACTTACCACCAGAGTAAATACAGAGCTGTCCTGGTGTGATCTGCTGTTTGGCTGACATAGACTGGGTCCTGCTCAGGTAGCTGCCTCTTCTGGGTTCGGGTAGCCAGCTACTGATGACACGCTGGGCCTGCCCCCCAGCCTGATTCTGCAGACACCTGAGATATGTAAGCAACCCATGAGGCTGTAGAACCAGGGACAAGTCATTCTGGAGGGGTCACGTAATGGCCAGAGAAATCCCCTGCTTAGAGAGATAATGATGCCCACTGACCTATGTCAGTCTAAATCATTTTATAAAATACAATGACATGCACTATTCTCCCTTTGCCTTCTAGGATATGCATTTCACATTTAGGGGTTTAAAAAAAAAAAGGGGGGGGGGGTGAAAATCCGCTTTAAGCATAGGATAAAAATCAATGTTTTAAGCCCCCTTACAGCCTGTGCACAGCGACTGGATCTGTGTTTTGCTTTGAATCTTTTTAGGTCACTTTGCAGTAAAGCAAGGAACACAAGCCTATGTTATGTATTAATGTGTTTTTACTACACAAGAATGCTGTATACACACAAACTACTTACAATTGTAGGAAAACAGTACTAGGCTTTAGCAGTAGTAGTTAGAGCCACAAGAGCAGAGTTCCTGGAGACTATTTATTTATTTAAGGTACTTTTATAGCACCGTCAATTTATGCAGCGCTTTACATATACATTGTACATTCACATCGGTCCCTACCCTCAAGGAACTTACAATCTAAGGTCCCTAACTCACATTCATATACTAGGGCCAATTTAGACAGAAGTCAATTTACCTACCAGCATGTCTTTTGGAGTGTGGGAGGAAACTGGAGTACCCGGAGGAAACCCACGCAGGCACAGGGAGAACATGCAAACTCCAGGCAGGTAGTGTAGTAGTTCGAATACGAACCAGCGACCCTTTTTACTGCTAGGCGAGAGTGCTATGCACTACAACACTGTGCTGCCCCAGATTAGGTGGGCAAAGCTCTTCAGGACCCCAGTCGTTTTCCCCTTTAAATAGACCCATGGCTTACCTTATAGCACCAGAGGAGTGGGAAAAGCACAAAGGTCCCCAAGATCTCTCTAGGTTCTAAACTTACAAGGCCCAAGGACAGCCCATGATACCAGACAAGACCAGATCTTCACCAGACAGCCCCCTTCAGTCAGCTCTCTTTAGCTCCTGGGTCTCAGCATTTAAGCCCCTTAGGTCACCCACCTGAGGTATCGTCAACAGCAGCTTACTCCTAAGAGGGAAACATGCCCCCAGGTTGGACTAATCCACTTTGGGAAAAGACCCTGAGCTCAGTGTGCTCACAGAATATATACAGTCTCCCAGAATGCCATCAGAGCCTGCCTCTCTGCGATAGGCCAGGGCCGTATCAATAGTCATGCTGCTATCTGCAAAGCTCCACACCTATCATCCAGAAACTTTTCAAGTTCCCTGTATACAGAGGAAGCTATAGACCAGACTGGCAGCAGTTGAACATGCTGAGTGATTAGCATATTGTAGCATCATTGAGTACAGTAAGCAAACTATGTTTTTACCTGACAAACAGATACAGCCACACTCACTACAGTGTGGCAACTAAATTCACCTACACAAACGAAACTCTACCTAATTCCTAGCACCTATATACACACACTCACACACACACACATACACATATATAAACCCCTTTGATAAAGTTGGAAAGACGAAATCGATCATGGAACGATCTCATGGCGTATTGAATAGATCTACACATACTGCGCTCTAATGTCCAGCATAGGTTTTGGGAAGGATTTGTACTGAGCGGCTCACTGGTTCACAGTGTCTCCCGCATGGCTTTTTGGCATTTCTGATCCATTTTCATTCCTTTGGCTGAACACTGTCAGCTTGGAAACCTGACACTAAGTCACTGGATGAGAGGATATTGACGACAGTTATGTGAAACAGCAAGGTTTTTTTTATATACAACTTGGACAACACACATCTTTAAAAAATCCTTTGGAAAATAGTACTACTCTATGTGGAGCCTGTCTTTTTTTCCTTATATACGTTGATGATGTGGATTTCCAAGCCGGCCCAGCAGTAAATCAGTGGGAGATTGTGAATGCTTATTATCTGCAACTTTGTTCCGGCCCAGCAGTAAATCAGTGGGAGATCGTGAATGCTTATTATCTGCAACTTTCTGGTGAGTTTGAACCTCAGAGGGGCGTGTGGAGCACGGGTTTGAATACGGTGATTGGTGCACTATCCGACCATCTCCACTTCTTTATTCACTTATGAAGCTAGTCACGAACTTTACCTTCACGTTTATCCACTTGTCAGTTCTGCGATTTAACGTTTAGCGACTTTATGTGCATTTATCCTATATGCAATTGTGTCAATTCTCAGCACTTGTCAGATCTGCGATTTAATGTTTAGCGACTTTATGTGCATTTACCCTATATGCAATTGTGTCAATTCTCAGCAATTTGACAGGAGCGCTGCTTTGATATTATGTGTCTTTTCACATTTGTTTGTTTAATGCGACAGACTGTTGTATCTCATATTCATACACACATATATATATTTCCTGGCCATAGATCACGTCAGTACACAATGAGTTAATGCCTCATCTGGCACACACATGACCACTTTTTTCTAGCTGAATAAAAGACAGCCCCTCCCCCACTGACGTGTTCTTTTTTGGTCTGCTCCAGGCCACCTGTGGATTGTAGTGGTAAGTACTTTGTTTGCTGCAAGGATATCCCCCCTACCGCACCGCCATGTTCAGTCTCTCATGGAATGGGAAGACCCAGAATGCTGGACAGTAAAGCCTTCTGAAACTGGGTATCCCTTGTGCTGGGTCGCGGGCAAAGTTGCTTAGATAGCACAAATATTTTACAGGTGTGGTATTAGTAAGCTCTGCAATGTCACCATTGGGGTGTTCCTGTCTTGTATAGGTAGCGTGCCACTCTCTTGGCTTTGTCTTCAGTCTGAGAGCGGCGGTGGATGATGTCACAGAGGGCAGGGAGACGGGCGGCATGGGGTAGCGACCGCTAGTCGCCAAGCAGCAGCTTAAACAGTCTTGGAAACTCTGGACAGTAGAGGTGTAAAGTTCTGACTTAATACTTGTATGTATCTATAACTGACCTCTGAGCGAGGTCAGTTCTAATCTGTTATTTAACACCATGTTGTATGTCAGTTTGATGCAATGTTTTATCCAAATGGAATTCATATGTTCTGAACTCTGCAATGTCAAATATATTTCACACAAAGTTCTTGTTTTTTTGTTTTGTTTTTTAATCTCAGATGAAAACAATCTTAGAGCAGGCAGAGGAATTTGGTTTCTATCCTCTCTCTGCAGTCCTGCCAGTTTTCTCTTGTGCGGTAAAGACTTGTTGCTGTTTGCTCCCCTGCTTTACTGTGTGTTCCCAGGGGTTAGACAGTCTGACTGGTTTTGTCTCAGATTCTGTGTCTCCTGTCTGCCTCTGGAAGGCTGTCTGACCTCACCTGCTGCTGCTTAAGTAGGTAGATAAAAGTGGATGGTTCTTAAAGAGACAAGGTACCTGTTTTTGTTTTTTTTTAATGGGTTATTTCCATATTTTTATGCATATATGAGCTCACCACACCTCTCAGTGGCACAGAAGATTAGCGAAGGTACGAGGGGGCGGTGTGGGACAGATCTTCAAAAGAGTGCTCAAGGAATTCTCAAGAAATGCAGTATGGTGTTTTGCATGATTTTAGGAGCAGAAGCCCTAACACAAACACTCCAGAAAATCTAAGACCCGCCACTGGTCATCCCCTGACCAGGACAATATACATTCCTCACATTCCTGCACAGGGTGGCTTTAATGCTCCTCAAGCAGCTCATGTGGCAATGGCTCACATGTGTCTACATCAGCGCAATAGAAAATGCCTTGCCCAGCCCTGTGACAAACATTGGCCATTAATTGGCATGGATTGCCTCAAATGCCAATGGATAAGGAACAGGCAAGACGCAGGCCCAACCATCACAAACGTATGCAGATATTTCCAAATGTGAAAAAGAAAGAACTTCTTTTCCCATAATGACGGAGTTAAAATCTCATTGATGAAGAATGGGAGAGATGTGATAAGAAGACCAATTTACAGTAAAGGTCTCCAAACTTTTTCCAATGAAGCTGGCTGATGCATGTTTAAGCAACGCACTTCCAGGAGTGGATGGGGCCTGCCAGCATCAGGTGCACAAGTGTCTTTGCCTTTTAATACCTTTCAGGAATCCCAGGGGTTGCAAAAATGTACTTAAGACTGGTTCACACTGGATGCAATCCAATCCATTTTTATTAGAGTCAAAAATGCATGACCAGTGTTTACCATGGATCCCAATGGCCTACATCACACCGGTGCTGTGTGTTCCAGTACAGTCAACTAAAGGAGAAGAGGTTGCATTTTTTCTCTATAGAACATACAGTGGGGATGGAAAGTATTAAGACCCCCTTAAATTTTTCACTCTTTGTTATATTGCAGCCATTTGCTAAAATCGTTTAAGTTCATTTTTTTCCTTCTCATTAATGTACACACAGCACCCCATATTGACAGAAAAACACAGAATTGTTTACATTTTTGCAGATTTATTAAAAAAGAAAAACTGAAATATCACATGGTCCTAAGTATTCAGACCATTTGCTCAGTATTCAGTAGAAGCACCCTTTTGATCTAATACAGCCATGAGTCTTTTTGGGAAAGATGCAACAAGTTTTTCACACCTGGATTTGGGGATCCTCTGCCATTCCTCCTTGCAGATCCTCTCCAGTTCTGTCAGGTTGGATTGTAAACGTTGGTGGACAGCCATTTTTAGGTCTCTCCAGAGATGCTCAATTGGGTTTAAGTAAGGGTTTAAGTCAGGGCTCTGGTTGGACCAAGAACAGTCACGGAGTTGTTGTGAAGCCACATCTTCGTTATTTTAGCTGTGTGCTTAGGGTCAATGTCTTGTTGGAAGGTAAACCTTTGGCCCAGTCTGAGGTCCTGAGCACTCTGGAGAAGGTTTTCGTCCAGGACTTACTTGGCCGCATTCATCTTTCCCTCGATTGCAACCAGTCGTCTTGTCCCTGCAGCTGAAAAATAGCCCCACAGCATGATGCTGCCACCACCATGCTTCACTTTTGGGACTATATTGGACAGGTGATGAGCAGTGCCTGGTTTTCTCCACACATACCGCTTAGAACTAAGGCCAAAAAGTTCTATCTTGGTCTCATCAGACCAAGGATCTTATTTCTCCCCATCTTGGAATCCTTCTGGTGTTTTTTTAGCAAACTCCATGTGGGCTTTCATGTGTCTTGCACTGAGGAGAGGCTTCCATGGGGCCACTCTGCCATAAAGCCCCGACTGGTGGAGGGCTGCAGTGATGGTTGACATTCTACAACTTTCCCCATCTCCCGACTGCATCTCTGGAGCTCAGCCACAGTGATCTTTGGGTTCTTCTTTACCTCTCTCACCAAGGCTCTTCTCCCCTGATAGCTCAGTTTGGCCGGACGGCCAGCTCTAGGAAGGGTTCTGGTCATACCAAACGTCTTCCATTTAAGGATTATGGAGGCCACTGTGCTCTTAGGAACCTTAAGTGCAGCAGAATTTTTTTTTTTAACCTTGGCCAGATCTGTGCCTTGCCACAATTCTGTCTTTGAACTCTTCAGGTAGATCCTTTGACCTCATGATTCCCATTTGCTCTGACATGCACTGTGAGCTGTAATGTCTTATATAGACAGGTGTGTGGCTTTCCTAATCAAGTCCAATCAAACACAGCTGGACTCAAATAAAGGTGTAGAACCATCTCAAGGATGATCAGAAGAAATGGACAGCACCTGAGTTAAATATATGAGTAAAGCAAAGGGTCTGAATACTTAGGACCATGTGATATTTCAGCTTTTCTTTTTTAATAAATCTGCAAAAATGTCAACAATTCAGTGTTTTTCTGTCAATATGGGGTGCTGTGTGTACATTAATAGGGAAAAAATGAACTTAAATGATTTTAGCAAATGGCTGCAATATAACAAAGAGTGAAAAATGCAAGGGGGTCTGAATACTTTCCGTCCCCACTGTATCTATAACCTGGCAAATGCATTGAAAAAGCACCTGAACACCTCAAAAGTAGGGATGAGCTTCGTGTTCGAGTCGAACCCATGTTCGACTCGAACATCGGCTGTTCGATCGTTCGCCGAATTGCGAACGATATGGGCCGTTCGCGCCAAATTCGTGTGGCGCGTCACGGCCCATAATTCACTGCGGCATCGCAGTGCATTGCTTGCTGATGATTGGCCAAGCATGCACTATGACCCGCATGCTTGGCCAATCACAGCGCCGCCTTAACAGAGAGCCATAATTGGCCAAAGCCAAGGAGGCTTTGGCCAATTATGGCTCAGGGGATTTAGTACACGCCCCACACTATATAAGGCCGCCTGCACAGCGGCCCTGTGCAGTGTGTTCCGGTGTGCTTAGAGAGAGAGAGAGACAGTGTCATTTCATTTGAGTTAGCTAGATTAGGCAGGACAGTCAGTCAGTTAGCTGCACTTAAAGTGTATTGTGTGTATATATATGCATCCCAGGTGTTGCATATATATATATATATATACACTGTATTCAGTTTAGCTAGATCCGTTCCTGTTATCTTCTAGACTATTTACATTTAGTGCAGTGCGTCCTGCTCACAGTGTTCAGCTAGATCCGTTCCTGTTATATTCCTACTGACAGGCAGGCTTGTCTTGTTACAGTATTTTGAAGAAAATTACTGGTGTTCTTTTGATCCTATTAGTACCACAGTCAGGCAGCTAGACTATTTACATTTAGTGCAGTGCGTCCTGCTCACAGTGTTCAGCTAGATCCGTTCCTGTTATCTTCTTACTGACAGGCAGGCTTGTCTTGTTACAGTATTTTAAAGAAAATTACTGGTGTTCTTTTGATCCTATTAGAACCACAGTCAGGCAGCTAGACTATTTACAGTTAGTGCCCACAGTGTTCTGCTAAACCTACAAGTAAGTGGGGTGCATCCTGCTCACAGTGTTCAGCTAAACCTACAAGCTAGTGGGGTGCGTCCTGCTCACAGTGTTCAGCTAGATCCGTTTCTGTTATCTTCTTACTGACAGGCAGGCTTGTCTTGTTACAGTAAATACAGCTACCTGAAGAAAATTGCTGGTGTTCTTTTGATCCTATTAGTACCACAGTCAGGCAGCTAGACTATTTACAGTTAGTGCAGTGCGTCCTGCTCACAGTGTTCTGCTAAACCTACAAGTTAGTGGGGTGCGTCCTGCTCACAGTGTTCAGCTAAACCTACAAGTTAGTGGGGTGCGTCCACCTCACAGTGTTCAGCTAAACCTACAAGCTAGTGGGGTGCGTCCTGCTCACAGTGTTCAGCTAGATCCGTTCCTGTTATCTTCTTACTGACAGGCAGGCTTGTCTTGTTACAGTATTTTAAAGAAAATTGCTGGTGTTCTTTTGATCCTATTAGTACCACAGTCAGGCAGCTAGACTATTTACAGTTAGTGCAGTGCGTCCTGCTCACAGTGTTCTGCTAAACCTACAAGTTAGTGGGGTGCGTCCTGCTCACAGTGTTCAGCTAAACCTACAAGTTAGTGGGGTGCGTCCACCTCACAGTGTTCAGCTAAACCTACAAGTTAGTGGGGTGCGTCCTGCTCACAGTGTTCAGCTAGATCCGTTTCTGTTATCTTCTTACTGACAGGCAGGCTTGTCTTGTTACAGTAAATACAGCTACCTGAAGAAAATTGCTGGTGTTCTTTTGATCCTATTAGTACCACAGTCAGGCAGCTAGACTATTTACAGTTAGTGCAGTGCGTCCTGCTCACAGTGTTCTGCTAAACCTACAAGTTAGTGGGGTGCGTCCACCTCACAGTGTTCAGCTAAAGCTACCTGTAGAAGGTTGGTGGTGTTCTCATACTACAGGCAGGCAGTTGATTTTGCTAGCTGCAGTATCAGTATATATATATATATATATATATATATATATATATCCCAGCTTAGTGCAGCTACAGGCCATTAGTATGTCTGGAAGGCCAAGAAGGAGAGGCAGACAGTCACAAGCCAATAAGAGAGGGCAAGCAGGCTCTGTGTCTAGTGCTGGTCGTGGAGACGGTGCATCCTCATCAGCACGTGGCCATGGGACACGCTTGGCCTTTTTTTCGGCAGCTGGCCATGTTGAGCCGCAACATGCGGAAGACTTGGTCGAGTGGATGACCAAGCCGTCCTCATCCTCCTCATCCTCTCTCACCCATGCCCAGGGTACTTTGTCTGGCAAAGCAGCGGCCTCTTCCCTCGGCTCAATGTCATCAGTGACTCCTTCCCTAGCCCCACCATGTCCTCCTGAGGAGTCCCTCGAACTGTTTGACCACAGTGTTGGGTACATGCTCCAGGAGGATGCCCAGCGTTTGGAAGGCTCTGATGATGATACTGAGCTCGATGAAGGCAGCAACACGAGCACGGACAGAGGGGGTGCCCAAGAAGGACAGCAATCTGGCAGTCATGCTCCCCCTGCTGCAGCATACTGCCAGGTTTGCTCCAGTGATGAGGAGGGAGGGGATGATGAGGTCACTGACTCAACGTGGGTGCCTGATAGGAGAGAGGAGGAGGAGGAGAAGGAGGAGGCGGCACATCACCAACGAGGCAGGATGCCCTCCAGGGGCCAGCCTAAGGGCAGCACATTGACTGCATCACACCCCAAAGCTCCACATGTGCAGGGCGCTGCAGTCTCTGCGCATTATTCAAAAAGTTCTTTGATGTGGGCCTTTTTTGAGACGAGTGCATCAGATCGCACTGCTGCTATTTGCAGCATATGTCTCAAGCGTATCTCGCGTGGCCAAAACATCTCCCGCTTGGGTTCCACATGCTTGACCAGACATATGTTGACCTGCCATGCAGTTCGTTGGCAAGCGTATCTAAAAGACCCACACCAAAGAACAAAGAGGACCTCTGCTTGCTCCTCATCAGCTGAGATTTCCAACCCCACTAGACCTTCAGTCCTCTCTGAGACCTGCACTGAGAGGAATGAAGGTGTAGAATTAGGTGTGTCACTGCCACGTACTTGTGGGCAATCTGCTTTTGGTACACCGACGTCAGATTGTACCAGGCAAATTTCCCTGCCCCAGCTGCTGCACCGCCGAAAGAAGTTTGCTCCCAGCCATCCACATGCCCAACGGTTGAATGCTAGCTTGGCAAAATTGCTAGCACTTCAACTGCTGCCTTTTCAGTTGGTAGACTCTGCCCCCTTCCGTGAGTTTGTGGAATGTGCGGTTCCTCAGTGGCAGGTACCCAAACGCCACTTTTTCTCACGGAAGGCGATTCCGGCTCTCTACCAGCATGTGGAAGGCAATGTCCATGCCTCGCTGGACAGGGCGGTCAGCGGTAAGGTGCATATTACCGCTGACTCATGGTCCAGCAGGCATGGACAGGGACGTTACCTAAGTTTCACGGCGCATTGGGTGACTCTGCTGGCAGCTGGGAAGGATGCAGGACAAGGTGCAGTAGTGTTGGAGGTTGTTCCGCCACCACGCCTCCAAAATGCTAATGATTGTGACACACCTCTCTCCTCCACCCCCTCCTCTTCTTCTTCCTCCATGGCCTCTTCCTCGGAACCAGCGGTGCTCCATAGTCGTTCAAGGGGCTACGCAAGTACGCAGGCCAAAAGATGCCATGCGGTGCTTGAGCTGGTGTGCTTGGGGGACAGGAGCCACACTGGGGCAGAGGTTCTGTCAGCTCTGCAGGGGCAGGTTCAGAGGTGGTTGACGCCACGCCAACTTAAGGCAGGAATGGTGGTTTGCGACAATGGCACCAACCTCCTCTCTGCCCTCCGACAGGGACAAATGACCCATGTGCCCTGTTTGGCTCACGTCCTTAACTTGGTGGTGCAGCGGTTCTTGGGCAGGTACCCGGGCTTACAGGATGTCCTGAGGCAGGCCAGGAAAGTCTGTGTGCATTTCCGCCGGTCATATAATGCCAGTGCTCGGCTGACAGACCTCCAAAAGGAGTTTAACCTGCCCAAGAACCGCCTAATCTGTGACATGCCCACCAGGTGGAACTCAACGTTGGCCATGCTGCAGCGGCTGCACACGCAGCAGAGGGCCATCAATGAGTACCTGTGCGACTATGGCACCAGGACAGGGTCAGGGGAGCTTGGTTTTTTTTCCCCACGCCAGTGGGCCATGATCAGGGATGCATGCACTGTCCTGTCACCATTTGAGGAGGCCACGAGGATGGTGAGCAGTGACAGTGCATGCATCAGTGACACTGTCCCCCTTGTCCACCTGTTGGAGCACACGCTGCGTGGAATAATGGACAGGGCACTTGAGGCAGAACAGAGGCAGGAAGAGGAGGACTTCCTTAGCTCTCAAGGCCCCCTTTATCCAGACAGTGTTCCTGCGTGCCCGCCGATCACACAGGAAGAGGACGAGGAGGAAGAGGAGGAGGAGGAGGAGGAAGATTGTGTCAGTATGGAGGTGGAGCCTGGCACTCAGCATCAGCAGCAGTCTTTAAGGGATCAGTCCCAAGAAACACATGGACTTGTACGTGGCTGGGAGGAGGTGGCTGTGGACCATGTCATCCTTAGTGACCCAGAGGACTCCGGACCGAATGCCTCAGCAAACCTACGCTGCATGGCCTCCCTGATCCTGCAAAGCCTGCGTAAGGATCCTCGTATTCGTGGTATCAAGGAGAAGGACCAATACTGGCTGGCAACCCTCCTTGATCCACGTTACAAGGGTAAGGTTGCGGACCTTATCTTGCCATCGCAGAGGGAGCAGAGGATGAAACATTTTCGGGAGGCCTTGCAGAAAGGTCTGTGCAACGCGTTCCCAGAGACTGGGAGGTTACAAACTCCTGTTTCTGGACAACGTGTTGCTGAGGCTTCGGTCAGTCAAAGAAGGAGCGGTGGAGAAGGTGGCCGTCTGACCGATGCGTTCAGACAATTTTTTGGTCCGCAGCCCCAAGGTATGATCGGTTCCAGCAACCATCGCCAGCGTCTGTTTTACATGGTGCAGGAATAACTAGGGGCAAGATCAGACTTGGACACCTTTCCCACCGAAAATCCTCTGGGTTACTGGGTCTTGAGGATGGATCACTGGCCAGAGCTTGCACAGTATGCAATTGAGCTACTGGCCTGTCCTGCATCCAGCGTTCTTTCGGAACGCACATTCAGTGCTGCTGGAGGCGTGGTAACCGATCACAGGGTGCGCCTGTCCACTGACTCGGTCGATCGACTGACCTTCATAAAAATGAATGAGTCTTGGATCACCACCAGCTACCAAGCACCTGATGCTGATGTAACCGAATAATTTTTTTTGAAATCTCAGATCCCTTCAAAGACTGCCTATGCTGATGCTGAGTGACTATCCCTGAGTAATTATCCTCTTCCTCCTCAATCATCACGCTGATAGCTTGTAAGAACATTTTTGGTTCTGGGTGCCACCACCAGTGCCTAAGGCACAATTTTTCAGCCCCTGTTTAACAGGGGCGTGTAATTACGATTTTTGATGTAATACTTTGCAGCAGGGCTCGTTCCTGCATTCCAACTAGAGTGTCTGTGAGGGGTTGCAGTGTTGTGGCACCAGCACCAGTGCCTAAGGCCCAATTTTTCAGCCCTTGTTTAACAGGGGCGTGTAATTACAATTTTTGATGCAATACTTTGCAGCAGGGCTCGTTCCTGCATTCCAACTATTGTGTCTGTGAGGGGTTGCAGTGTTGTGGCACCAGCACCAGTGCCTAAGGCCTAATTTTTCAGCTCCTGTTCAACAGGGGCATGTAATTACAATTCTTGATCTAATATTTCACAGCAGAGCCCTGTGAGGGCTTACAGTGTTGTGGCCACAGCAACACCTAAGGCCCAAATTTCTGCTGAGTATATAGGGCAGGACCCTACTTTCAAACAACTAACTTACAAACGACTCCTTCTTGCAAACGGAAGGAGACAACAGGAAGTGAGAATAAATCTACCCCTAGGAAGGGAAATTCTCTCCTGTAAGAGTTAATATGGGAAAAACATTTCTCCTTTCCACTGATGCTTTCCAATCCATTGGGACAAAAAGTGAGGTGAAATCTTCTGAAGAGGAGGAAAGACAGCAAAACAAATGTCACAGGGGTGATAACCCTTCCTTATGTTTTCCAAAAAGCTTAAAAAAGATTTTTTGGCTGGAGCTAAACACGTTAAAAATGTACCCGTTCAAAATTACAAAGAGATTCTACTTAACAACAAACCTACAGCCTGTATACTGCTGTTCAGAGTATATAGGGCCTGGTGGCCCCACACCTTTCCTTATTTTAATTTGGGTGCGGGGTTCCCCTTAATATCCATACAAGACCCAAAGGGCCTGGTAATGGACTGGGGGGTACCCATGCCGTTTGTCTCACTGATTTTCATCCATATTGCCAGGACCCGACATTACATTAAACCCGCAAGCAGTTTTAAATGAGATTTTTTCCTTTAAAAATGACATTTGGTGCAGGGACTGTTCTAAACACGGGAAACACGCGTCACTTTACAGGCATACTATAGACACCCCTCAGGTACGATATTTAAAGGAATATTTCACTTTTTTTTTTTACTTTAAGCATCATTAAAATCACTGCTCCCGAAAAAACGGCCGTTTTTAAAAGTTTTTTTTGCATTGATACATGTCCCTGGGGTAGGACCCGGGTCCCCAAACCCTTTTTAGGACAATACCATGCAAATTAGCCTTTAAAATTAGCACTTTTGATTTCGAACGTTCGAGTCCCATAGACGTCAATGGGGTTCTAACGTTCGTGCGAACTTTCGGTCCGTTCGCAGGTTCTGGTGCGAACCGAACCGGGGGGTGTTCGGCTCATCCCTACTCAAAAGTGTGCATGCAGAAAAACCTCTTCAACTCAGAAATTGTGGTGAACTGGCCTGCAGACTTGCAGACAGAAGAAATGTCCAGAATGTGGTCACAGTCTAACAAGAGGAAGCAGCTGTCTTTTTTCTCAAATCGGTCGATCTTCAGAAGGGTTCAGGAGGCCAAATCTAATAGGCCAGGCTGAAATTTATCAGATCAAAATGAAGGGGGCTCAAACTTCCTGTGTACATGGAATCCAATCCAGAGCAGGCTGCTAGACATTTGGAAAGTCTTTTGAAGGTGGGCCCATCTAGTGTCTTCCAGTGGGAGCCAGGATAGCCTCCTTTTTTGGTGGGTTGGGGGGACAAACATCAAAGATATTTAGCTGGGAGTACAATCACCAAATCCTTTCATTCATGACCAACAGCATCAACAAGAAGAAAGAATTGCTGCAAGATTACGTATAAGAATTATACTGCAACAGGTCCATAGTGCTGGTGCCACTAAAAGAACAAATCTGGGGGTTTATCCCCATTCTTTCTAGTACCCAAGGCTTCCCAAGAAATCAAATGGGTACATACACAACAAAAAGTTCAAGGTCGAGTCCGTGCAAACAGTCATGGTGATAGTTCAGCATGAGGACCAATCGACCTGCCAGGCGTATACTTCCGTATACCAATCAGTGTGTAACACCAGAGACATCTGAGATTTGCAGTGACTGGCTGTCACTTCCAGTTTAGGTGTTTGCCATTTTTAAAATTTGGCACGGCACCAAGAAACTTTTTAAGACAGTAGTGGCCCTGTAATTACAAGGACAATGTTTTGACTGTCACAGGTGTAAGTCAGGAGCTGGCAAAGCATCACAACCTTGTCCTAGAAATCCTTTTCCAAGTTCAGTTGACTAACAAAAAGGTAAAGCAGTTAACCCCTTCTTAAGCTATGAAGGATCTTGAAGTAGTTTTTCATACCCAAATGTGTCAAGAGGTTTTCCAAAACGGCAAATGGAAATCTGCATATGAAGAGTCATGGAGACAGCATTTATTTTAGCAAGGGATTGCATTGTCCCCATTGGGACATTTTACAGCAGCCATTTCAGGGCTGCCTTGGGCCAGGTGGCACATGGGGGGGGGCTTTTCAATTTGCCTTCCTCTGTCAATAGAATGGGCTGCCTATGGATCAGAAAGTCTTTGTGTCTGCACAAATTAGCAAGAACTGGAGTTTTGGACACCAGTGTGCCTCTTCTGTGGTGTGCCTCTCAGCCCAGGAGATGAAATAATTCTCACGTTAGATGCCAGTCTGCCTCCAGTCTGAAGAGACAAGTGCAAGGCCATTGGAGCCTAATGGAATGTAGATGCTCTAACTGACTTAAATGTAAGGCAGTTTTTTTTTTTTCTAGCATAGCAAGCCTTTTAGGATATTTCTCCAAGGGGCCACAGTAATGTTGATGATTGACAACAAAACAGCAGTAGCTTACATTGCCCACCAAGGGGGCACCAAGTGTCTGTCTTTTCCTGTTACTGTTCGTAACATAAACTTTTCGCTGGACGGAGAGCCGCTTACAGGCAGTTAAAGACAGTCTACTTACCAGGAAAGCGGGATCCACTAACGGATCAGTTGAGGTACTTATTAGTCATATAAGGGGTGGCATGACAGAGGGGGCAGCGCCCCTGCACCCTTAATGGACGCACCGCCACTGGTATATACACAGTAAATATATATATATATATATATATATATAAATATAATATATAATCTAATGGAGCACAATCTGATATTTCAGCAATTGTGTTCTAAAGTCCACAAAGTCTCCACAACATGTTCTATTTCTACATTCTATCTTGGATGATAATTCTTTTTCAAGCTTGAGCCCGGGTTCACACTATAATGCGCTGTGGACCGCACAGGAGTGCCGTGCGTCCCTGTTCACCGTTTCAGGGACGAATCAGGGCCGATTCTATGCCTGAATTTGGCCCTGAAACGCAGCCAAAGACGCACAGCGTTTTTGTGCAGTGCGCACCGCAGCCGCCCCGGAGATATGTGAACCGGCTCCATAGGGAGCCAGTCACATTCTCCTGCTATGCGAATTAGAGGTGCGGAAACGCACCTCTAATTCGCATAGGTGTGAACCCGGGCTTAGTGCTCACTGTACATGCTTACATGCAGGGCCGGACTGGCCCACCGGGATACCGGGAAATTTCCTGGTAGGCCGTCTGCACTCAGTGCCTTGGGGCCGCTTTTGGCTCGGAGCTTGGCTGGCTGTCAGTAAAGTAAAATAAAGAGCAGCGGCAGCGGCCGCACTTTCCAATGCAATGCCTCCTCTTCTGATCCGGTGCCGCCCACTGAACTGAACTGCACTGCACTGCAGAGTGATATGCCTGAGGGGAGGAGCAGGAGAACACCATGGTGCTGCTTGATTTCTCCTTCCATTTGGCCCGTGCGGCGCCAGCACCACCCACTAGTCTGCATGTAGAGTCACAAGTGACGGCAGCAGGAGAATAGGAGAAGTGAACGACCGCCCGTGGAGCAAAAGAATTAAGGTACTGCAATCTGTATAATCTCTCTCTCCCACCATTGCACGGGGCATCTCTCTCTCTCACTCTCTCTCTCTCTCTCTCTCTCTCTCTCTCTCTCTCTCGCTCACATTGCACGATGCACCCCCTTTCTCTCTCTCCCTCTCTCAGCAGGACTCTGACAGGTCCATCCCTGCTCAGTGAGTGGAGATGGACATGTCATCCGCCAGCTCAGCGGAAATCAACAGAGCGATCCCCAGCCAGGGCCGGACTGGCCTACCGGGATACCGGGAAATTTCCTGGTAGGCCAGCTGCCCTGGGACCGCTTTTAGCGGTGGCTGCAGTGCTCCCCTCCCTCCCTCTGTCCTCTGGCTCCTCCTCTTGTATGGCATGAAGCTCGATCTGTGTGTATCAGGTGGCGCTGTAACAAGGTCCTGCCCCCCTAGACTGGCTTGTGTGATAGTCTTCTAGATCTCTCTCCCCTCAGCTTTGGTTCGGCGGGTGTGTTAGTGGTTTTTACACTATTGGAGCCTTTTACATCTCTTACATGCCATGGGTATCAATTCACGGGCTTGATTATCGATGAGAACACCCGGAAGTTAATAGGTGAATCTGATGTACCCCAGAGCAAGCTGTGTCTACACTACATACTTTGCTTGATCCTCTGTAATGGGGGATCATGGCTATCTGGTAAGAAGAGATTCCTTCTCAAGTGGTGGTGGATTCAACACAGTTTTGTTTCGTTCATCAGAGATTCAAAACTTTATTTATGGATGGACTTTATTTTTGATTTGGCACGAGTGGATGTCACATCTCACTATTTGCTACAGTAAGACTTTTTTTGTTGGCACACTAGTTCCCAATATTTAATTTCTCTTATTGGGTCTTCATTTAGAAATCTGATTTATATTGGGTTTTTCATACTGATTCTAATATCATTTTTGGCACCGTATGATTATACTAACCACGGATATATACTTATTTGTCTAGGTTTATCACTTAATTCTGGGTTTACACAGCACTGTGTTTTAGTTCATTTGGATGTGGTCAGATTTAGCGCGGTTCTATATTTTTCCCATACTTTTCACTGTTTGATGTTACACAGGAGAGTCGCTGCTTCCATCTTTTACAGTTAATTTTGTGGTTACACTTATCTTAGCGTAGTTTCTTTTCTTTTTTTCTGCAATGGTGGGCAGACAGAGGCTGCATTGGTGGGCATGGTGAGGCTGCATTGGTGGGCACAGTGAGGCTGCATCAAAGGGCACAGCAAGGCTGCACTGATGGGCACAGCAAGGCTGCACTGATGGGCACAGCGAGGCTGCACTGATGGGCACAGCGAGGCTGCACTGATGGGCACAGCGAGGCTGAAATGATGGGCACAGTGAGGCTGAAATGATGGGTACAGTGAGGCTGCAATGATGGGCACAGTCAGGCTGCATTGATGGGCACAGTGAGGCTGCATTTGCTGGGCACTGATGAGGCTGCATTGATCTCTTGTACCATGTCTGCAGTCTCTGGCCATCTCTTGTACCATGTCTGCAATCTCTGACCATCTTTAGTATGATGTCCTCAGTCTCTAACCATCTCCTGTACTATGCCCACAGCCTCTGACACCTACTATATCATGTAAGCAGCCTCTGACATCTACTGTATCATGCTTGCAGCCTCTGACCATCTCTTGTATCGTGTCCGCAACATCTGACCATCTCTTGTATCATGTCTGCAACATCTGACCATCTCTTGTATCATGTCCGCAACATATGATCATCTCTTGTATCATGTCCGCAACATATGATCATCTCTTGTTTCCTGTCCTCAGTCTCTAGCCATCTGTTGTATCATGTCCACAGTCTCTAGCCATATCTTGTGTCATGTCCTCAGCCTCTAGCCATCTCTTGTATCATGTCCTTAATCTCTAACCATCTCTTGTACCATGTTCACAACCTCTGACCATCTCTCATCTTATATCATGTCTGCAGTCTCTGAGGGGGAGTCTGGAGAGGAGTCAAGAGTGGGAGTGCCAATTTTACCACCTTTAACTGGAATTTGCATATATATATATATATATATATATATATATATATATATATATATATATATATATATATATATATATATATATATATATTACACACTTCAAATGTGCTTTAAAACGCATGGTTTTCCCTTTCACGAACAAGGAAATAATGACGTTATGATGGTTTTGATGTTGGGCTGGTATAATAATGCTATGGGGCTGGTATGACATTTTTTCCAGGGCTAGTTTTTATTCCCAGTCTGGCCCTGCTTACATGGAATTAATGTGCTACAGTACATCTGCAGGGATGTTCCATGGTCACATGGCAATTGGGTTTACAGTATTTATTGTATTGTGCTAGATCACATTTTGTTGTGTTTCCTTGTGCAGGGGTTCATTTATGATACCTTAAAGCGGTATTAAACCCAAAACCAAAAATGTAACATATTGCAATTTACCAATGCTTCGATGTGGTGGCTGCATTAGTTTTCTTTTTAGGCTTTTTTCCCACTGTTCTCACCTGGTGATCTGACCAGTAACACACTTTCTGTAATAGGGTGCCCCCACTCTTGATGAAGTGGGCACCTTTGAACAGCAGCATTGTCATTCATGGGAAAATAGAGTGTTAAGCCTCATACACACGGTTTGATTGTGGGATCACCAGATGAAAATAGAGGAAAGAAAGCCTATAAAAGAAAATTATTGCAGCCATAATGTTTGCTTTTGGGTTTATTACCACTTTAAGGGGGGTAAAAACACTGTTCCCATGTTTCTATGGATTTGATGTTCTGGCTACAAATACCTGTTTACTTGATAGGTGTGTGTGTACGATAGGTAAATAAAGATTACTCAGCTGCGATGCTTCCTAATTACCAAACACTGCTTGGTATTTTCACTTTGTAACTGCAACCCAGTGTCTAAAATAACAATAAAAAAGCCCTTGAGCTATGCCTGATTTTTCAAGAGGACAGTTTACATTTTTTTATGTTTATTTTTTTAAACTTTGCAGTCACCATCAGTTCACATCCCTTCAGTCTGATTCCAGTAAACTTTAGCTGACCTTGCTTGGCTACATTGGAGACTTGGATCATCTAAATGATAAAGTGGACTACAATATGCATATGCACTATCTGCAGGTGTCCAAGAAAACTAAAAACCGCTCCCAGAATTTTGGAATTGGATTATGATTATAGACTCCCAGTGGTTTAGCCCTGCTTACAGTTTGGTTTTATTTAACTGAACTGACATACAATTTAAAAAACCCAGAGAGAAAAATACAGAATAGTAACCTTAGCTTTTCACCTAGGTCTCAAATATTTTGACAAAATAAGTAAGTGAGTAGGAATGGGCCGAACACCTCCCGGTTCGGTTGGTGTCCAGAACATGCGAACGGACCAAAAGTTCGCGCGAACATTCGAGCACGTTAAAGTCTATGGGACTCAAACGTGAGAAATCAAAAGTGCTAATATGCAAGTTATTGTCCTAAAAAGGGTTTGGGGACCCGGGTCCTGCCCCAAGGGGACATGTATCAATGGAAAAGAAAGTTTTAAAAACGTACGTTTTTTTGTGGAGCAGTGATTTTAATGATGCTTAAAGTGAAACAATAAAAGTGAAATATTCCTCTAAATATCGTACCCGGGGGGGGTGTCAACAGTATGCCTGTAAAGTGGCGCGTGTTTCCCGTGCTTATAACAGTCCCTGCACAAAATTACATTTCTTAAGGAATAAAAGTCATTTAAAACTGCTTGAGGCTTTAATGTAATGTCGGGTCCCGGCAATATGGATGAAAATCAGTGAGAGAAACGGCATGGGTACCCCCCCCCCCAGCCCATTACCAGGCCCTTTGGGTCTTGTATGGATATTAAGGGGAACCCCGCACCCAAATTAAAAAAAGGAAAGGCGTTGGGCCCCCAGGCCCTATATACTCTGAACAGCAGTTTACAGGTGGTGCAAACAAGACAGGGACTGTAGGTTTGTTCTTATGTAGAATCTGTTTGTAATTTGGAACAGGTACATTTTGTAAGTGTAGCTCCAGCCAAAAAATATATTTTAAAGCTTTTTGGAGAACATAGGGAAGGGTTATCACCCCTGTAACATTTGATTTGCTGTCTGTGCCCCTGTTCAGAAGATTTCGCCTCACCTTCTGTCCCAATGACAATTGGATTTTGAAAATTTTGGGTTTTTAAGGGAAACAAGGATTGGTGATAAATCAGTGGAGGAGACACCTTTTTCCCATATTAATTCTTACAGGAGACAATTTCCCTTCCTAGGGGAAGATTTCTTCTCACTTTCTGTTGTCTCCCTCCATTTGCAAGTAGGAGTCATTTGTAAGTCGTTTTTTTAAAACAAGGGACCGCCTGTATATACTATACGGCCTGCCCTATACACTCTGTAGAAAATTGGGCCTTAGATGTTGTTGGTACCAGAACACTGTAAGCCCTCACAGTTACTCTTGCTGGGCGCTGGAACGGGCCCTGCTGTGAAATATTATATCAAGAATTGTAATTACATGTCCCTGTTAAACAGGGGCAGAAAAATTGGGCCTTAGGCAGTGGTGGTGGTGCCACAACACTGCAACCCCTCACAGATACTCTTGTTGAGCGCAGGAACGGGCCCTGCTGTTAAATATTTGATCAAAAATTGTAATTACACGCCCCTGTTACACAGGACAGAAAAATTGGGCCTTTGGTGGTGGTGGTGCCACAACACTGTAAGCCCTCACAGTTACTCTTGGTGGGCGCAGGAACGGGCCCTGCTGTGAAATAGTAGATCAAAAATTGTAATTACACACCCCTGTTGAACAGGGGCAGAAAAATTGGGTCTTAGGCAGTGGTGGTGGTGCCACAACACTGCAAACCCTCACAGATACTCTTGTTGAGTGCAGGAACGAGCCCTGCTGTTAAATATTTGATCAAAAATTGTAATTACACGCCCCTGTTAAACAGGGGCAGAAAAATTGGGCCTTAGGCAGTGGTAGTGGTGCCACAACACTGCAACCCCTCACAGATACTCTTGTTGAGTGCAGGAATGAGCCCTGCTGCAAAATATTAGAGCAAAAATTTTAATTACACGCCCCTGTTAAACAGGGGCAGAAAAATTGGGCCTTAGCCACTGGTGGTGGTGCCCAGAACCAAAAATGTTCTTAGAAGCTATCAACATGAACATTGAGGAAGAATAGGATAGTCACTCAGCATAACAGGATAGGCACTCAGCATCAGCATAGGCAGTCTTCAAGGGATCTCAGATTCATAAAAAAAAGAGACGGTTACATCAGCATCAGGTGCTTGGTAGCTGGTGATTCAAGACTGATTCATTTTTATGAAGGTGAGCCGATCAACCGAGTCAGTGGACAGGCACACTCTGATCGGTTACAAAGCCTCCAGCGGCACTGAATGTGCGTTCTGAAAGAAGGCTGGATGCAGGACAGGCCAGTAGCTCAATTGCATGCTGTGCAAGCTCTGGCCAGTGATCCAATCACAAGACTAGGGATGAGCCGGAACGGACCGAAAGTTCACGTGAACTTTAGAACCCCATTAAAGTCTAAGGGACTCGAACGTTCAAAATCAAAAGTGCTAATATGCAAGTTATTGTCCTAAAAAGGGTTTGGGGACCTGGGTCCTGCCCCAGGGGACATGTATCAATGCAAAAAAAGTATTAAAAACGGCCGTTTTTTCAGGAGCAGTGATTTTAATGATGCTTAAAGTGAAAAAGAAAAAGTGAAATATTCCTTTAAATATCGTACCTGGGGGGTGTCTATAGTATGCCTGTAAAGTGGCGGGTGTTTCCCATGCTTAGAACAGTCCCTGCACAAAATGACATTTTTAAAGGAATAAAAGTCATTTAAAACGGCTTGTGACTTTAATGTAATGTTGGGTCCCGGCAATATGGATGAAAATCAGTGAGACAAACGGCATGGGTAATAAATGGGAGATGAAGCATCAGTGAAGAGGAGACACGTTTTTCCCATATTAACTCTTACAGGAGAGAATTTCCCTTTCTAGGGGTAGATTTCATCTCACTTCCTGTTGTCTCCTTCCGTTTGCAAGTAGGAGTCGTTTGTAAGTTGGATGTTTGAAAGTAGGGGCCTGCCCTATATACTCTGAAAAAATGGGGGCCTTAGGTGTTGGTGTTGCCACAACACTGTAAGCCCTCACAGTTACTCTTGGTGGGTGCAGGAACTGTCCCTGCTGTGAAATATTTTATCAAGAATTGTAATTACATGTGTAACGAGCCCCTTGCTCGCTCGGTTCCCCTCTCCCGACACTCCTCTGCTGCTATTGAATCAGATTGCAACGTCTGATGGTTCAGTCATCCAATGCTCCGGGATTAGAACTTCAGCTATGTGCTGTTCTAACCCAGTTGTGATAGCTCAGAACAAACACCAGGCAGGCTGTATGTAAGTTCAAACAGGAATCTCCTTTATTGCAATATACAGGCTCTTTTATACACTAAAAGTGGAGGTGCATACCCCCGACTCATATTACTCTAACAATACAGCTGTAACCTAATTAACCTAATTAACATGAGCTAATTAACTAATCCCTTTAGACAGCCTAGATGACTCAGACATGACCTTTAGGCCAGACTGGCAGTCTTGTAGTTCAGAAAATCCAATCAACATTATCACAATAGCAGAGTTAATTAAACACAAACAACAATGGGATCTAATGACTCTTAGATCCCATACTAGAGACTTATTTACAATACATATTTTAGCAGACAACAGACAGGTAGCTGGAATTGATGACATTAGCATTTAACAGTAGGAGTCCCAATGGTATGAATCAGTCACTATTCCAATATGGCAAATCCAGGGTCCCCAGAGTGTGTGTCCTGGGGGACCAGGACCCGAATCCACAGTAATACCACCTCAAAGGTTCCCAGGCATACAGCTCACAAAGAGCACCGTTCCCCCAAATGCCAGGGCCCACGATCGATCGGCAAGAGGCTAACATACAGTCCCCTCCAAAAGTCTCTCTCCCGGCTAGGTCTGTCACACTTCTCCCCTTTCGGCAGGAGACTAACACAGGAGGAGACCCCAGACGGGTTGACTCCGAAGTTAGTCAGTAGTTCCAGTCCTCTAATGCCTGTACCCACACAGTACCCCAAACAAATTGTTCCAGAGTATTACTTACCCAGCCAACCTCTGCCTCCCTCAGAGAACATATCTGCCGCTGGGGAGAGGCCTGGACTGGCCCTTCTCCCTGGAGTCCTTTCTGTCACTGGAGAGAAGACAGACAGGGTGTCTGGGCTCACTCCGTCATGCTGTTGGGGATCTGGGCTGACAGCCCAGCATCCCTGGGGTATATAGGTGGAGACTGAATTCCCATCCACCTTCACAGGAAACCCATCCTCTGTAAGTTGAGGGCAGAGGCCAGCAGTACGCGGCCCTGTTGCCAGCTCTTCTGCTGGAAACCCCACACCATCTGCTCCGGCTAACTGTTGGGGAGGGACGACGAACACCTCCTCTCCCTTCTCCCCCCTGTATCCTGATCTGCTGCTGGGAAGTGACCACCTCCTTCTCACCCTGAGCCTCCGGAACTGACACAGGTGTAAGGCAGAGATCTTGGACCCTTTGTCCGGTTGCCAGCGCTTCAGCTGGGGAAGTTCCTTGTAACTTCACAGATACTTCTGTTGGTGCCGGGCAGAGCGCAGTGAAGTTTGGCCCTAATAACAGCTCTTCTTCTGCTGGAGGCTCACCAGGTTGCTCTTCCTCAGCAGAAAAGTCTATCAAATCCCCTGTCTCTGCAACTGGTGTCTGGGGATAAAGGTTCACCATCTCCTCTCTGTGGAACCCAGAAGATGCTATCAGTGCCGGGCAGAGGTTAGCAGAGCTCTGCCCTGTTGTCAGCACTTCAGGTTTGGGGACGGCAATCTTCAGATTTTCCACTGCTGATTCTCTGGCATGCTGCTGGACAGGCACATTCCTCCATCCAAGATCATCCCATGCAGAAACAGGTTCATCAAGGTCAGTCAGCACTTGCTGCATCCACCATAAGACCTCCGCCTCCATAGCTGCGGGGGCAGGTTGGCAAAGCACACTGTTACTCTGCCACATTGTCAACTCTTCAGCCAGGATTTCAGAGTTGTCACCTGGTATTTCCTGATGCTCCCTTTGCCTGGGACTACCACCCTGCTGCTGAGCAGAGTCTAGCAGCTGTTTATAGGCGATCTCCAGCTCCCATTCCTGAATGGCCAGAAACTTCAAATCTTCCTGTGCCCAGTGCACTTCTGAGACATTCAGTCTTCGCTCTCTGTGCTCCATTATTTCCTCCAAAACGCCACTCCCGATCACTCCCAAAGTCAGGGTCCCTGGACAGCCTCCAGTATAACAATCCCAGGCCATCGTAGTCAAAGCCTTCCGTGGGGCTGTCATCTGCTGTCCGTGGGAACACTTGGGCTACATACCACTGGAGGGCTCTGTAGCTCTCGTCCAACCGCATTTCTGCCCGGATCAGCCTGCTTAACTCGGCTGTCCACTCCTGGTTCGGCTGTTCCCCCAAAAACAGCATTCGCACTTCATACTGCGACCAGTACCTCACATGGATGGAGGGGAGAACATTTCCCTGGTGTCGCTGCTCACGGGCTAGCGCTTCCTTCCAGAGTTCACAGCAGATAGAATCAAACCATCCTAGCAGGACCTGCTCTGATACTGGTCCTCTGTGCTGTATCTGCATCTCTCGCAACCTCCTTCTGAATTCCTCATCCATGGTGGCTGGTATCTCTCCTCTCCTGCTATCTGGCTACCTTGGATCCAGGTGATGGTTTGGATGTGTTCATGGCAAGGAAGCACGATCCTACCATTCCCTCCACGGCTCTCAAGTAAGTCTTTTAGCGTGGCTCTCCTGCAGGCTGGTTTGGAGTGTCCCAGTAACTGGAGAGCAAATCCCACTGCTGCCACCAATGTAACAAGCCCCTTGCTCGCTCGGTTCCACTCTCCCCCCACTCCTCTGCTGCTATTGAATCAGATTGCAACGTCTGATGGTTCAGTCATCCAATGCTCCGGGATTAGAACTTCAGCTATGTGCCGTTCTAACCCAGTTGTGATAGCTCAGAACAAACACCAGGCAGGCTGTATGTAAGTTCAAACAGGAATCTCCTTTATTGCAATATACAGGCTCTTTTATACACTAAAAGTGGAGGTGCATACCTCCGACTCATATTACTCTAACAATACAGCTGTAACCTAATTAACCTAATTAACATGAGCTAATTAACTAATCCCTTTAGACAGCCTAGATGACTCAGACATGACCTTTAGGCCAGACTGGCCGTCTTGTAGTTCAGAAAATCCAATCAACATTATCACAATAGTAGAGTTAATTAAACACAAACAACAATGGGATCTAATGACTCTTAGATCCCATACTAGAGACTTATTTACAATACACATTTTAGCAGACAACAGACAGGTAGCTGGAACTGATGACATTAGCATTTAACAGTAGGAGTCCCAACGGTATGAATCAGTCACTATTCCAATATGGCAAATCCAGGGTCCCCAGAGTCTGTGTGTCCTGGGAGACCAGGACCCGAATCCACAGTAATACCACCTCAAGGATCCCCAGGCATACAGCTCACAAAGAGCACCATTCCCCCAAATGCCAGGGCCCACGATCGATCGGCAAGAGGCTAGCATACAGTCCCCTCCAAAAGTCTCTCTCCCGGCTAGGTCTGTCACAACATGCACCCGTTGAACGGGGCAGAAAATTTGGGCCTGTGGTGGTGGTGTTGCCACAACACTGTAAGCCCTCACAGTTACTCCTGGTGGGCGCAGGAATGAGCCCTGCTATGAAATATTAGATCACGAATTGTAATTACATGTCCCTGTTGAACAGGGGCAGAAAAATTGAGCCTTAGGCACTGGTGCCACAACACTGCAACCCCTCACAGATGCTATAGTTGGAGCGCAGGAATGAGCCCTGCTGAAAAGTATTGCTTCAAAAATTGTAACTATACGCCCCTGTTAAACAGGGGCTGAAAATTTGGGCCTTGGGCACTGGTGCTAGTGCCACAACACTGCAACCCCTCACAGATACTCTAGTTGGAGCGCAGGAATGAGCCCTGCTGCAAAGTATTGCATCAAAAATTGCAATTACATGCCCCTGTTAAACAGGGGCAGAAAAATTGCCACAACACTGCAACCCCTCACAGATGCTATAGTTGGAGTGCTGGAATGAGCCCTGCTGCAAAGTATTGCATCAAAAATTGTAATTACACGCCCCTGTTAAACAGGGACAGAAAAATTGGGCCTTGGCAACTGGTGGCGGTGCCCAGAACCAAAAATATTCTTACAAGCTGTCAGCATGAAATTGAGGAGGAAGAGGATTGTCACTCAGCATAACAGGATAGTCACTCAGAATCAGCATAGGCAGTCTTGAAGGGATCTCACATTTAAAAAAATCAATTGGTTATATCAGCATCAGGTGCTTGGTAGCTGGTGATCCAAGACTGATTCATTTTTATGAAGGTCAGCCAATCGACCAATTCTGTGGACAGGCGCACCCTGTGATCAGTTACAAAGCCTCCAGCAGCACTGAATGTGCGTTCCGAAAGAACACTGGATGCAGGACAGGCCAGTAGCTCAATTGCATACTGTGCAAGCTCTGGCCAGTGATCCATCCTCAAGACCCAGTAACCCAGTGGATTTTCGGTGGGAAAGGTCTCCAAGTCTGATCTTGCCCATAGGTAATCCTTCACCATGTGAATCAGATGCTGGTGATGGTTGCTGGAACCGATCAGACCTTGGGGCTGCGGACTAAAAAGTTGTCTGAATAAAAAGTTGTCAGACAGCCACCTTTTCGCCCGCTCCTTCTGTGACTGACCGAAGCCTCAGCAACACGTTGTCCAGGAGGACCAGGAAATTGTAACCTCCCAGGCTCTGGAAACGCGTTGCACAAACCTTTCTGCAAGGCCTCCCAAAGATGTTTCATCCTCTGCTCCCTCTGCATCGGCAAGATAAGGTCCGCAACCTTACTCTTGTAATGTGGATCAAGGAGGGTTGCCAGCCAGTAATCATCCCTCCCCTTGATACCACGAATACGAGGATCCTTCCGCAGGCTTTGCAGGATCAGGGAGGCAGCCACCTCCTTCCAGCCACATACAAGTCCATGGGTTTTTTCGAACTGTAAATGATCCCTTGAAGACTGCTGCTGATGCTGAGTGCCAGGCTCCACCTCCATGCTGACACAGTCCTCCTCCTCCTCGTCCTCTTCCTGTGTGATCGGCGGGCACGCAGGAACACTGACTGGATAAAGGGGGTGTCAGGAAATGTTCCATTCGCTGGTAATATCTGTCATTTGGCATGCAGTACTGAGGTCCACCAGCAGGTGTCTCCTGGCAGTTTGGAACTGTCAGGAGAGCTTTTCCCTGCTGATGTTATGTCATCTTTGGGCTGCAGTACTGGTGTCCACCAGCGGATGGATCCTGGCAGTGTGGAGCAGACAGTACCTCCTACAATCAGGTGTCACTTGATGCCAATCACAGGCCTATAAATACCCGGCAAGCACTCACATGTTTGCCTTGGTTTCTTCATTGCGCCCTGACCTGCTAGCTTGTGATCTGATCCTGATTCTGAACCTGTTCCTGTGCCCTGAAGCTGTGACCTGTGTTTCTGATCCTGTCTCCCTGTCCCGATCCCTATCCTATCCCACCTGTTACCTTGCATCCCTGCCTGCATCCTGATCCATCCATCCCCTCCCTGTCCTGTGTTCCATAACCCATCTGCTGATCTCCCTGTGTAAGACCTTGGCCTGGCTTACGTTTATGTCTCTGGAACACCCCCTGTCCATCTGCTGATCTGCTGTGTATAACCCTGGCCTGGCTATTGTTTATGATCCTGGTATTTCCCATTTATTGCACTTATCTGTCTGTTGTTATTTGTGGGTCTCTGTCTGTGGTTGGTTATTGCACTGTGTCATATTGGAGGTGGTTATACTATATTATTCTCTTACTTTAATAAATTATTATATTTTCACTTATATACATTTTGGTGTCCTCTGTCGCAGATCACACGGTTCTGGTCACACCTGTTCATGACAGGGGGCCTTGAGAGCTAAGGAAGTCCTCCTCTTCCTGCCTCTGTTCTGCCTCAAGTGCCCTGTCCATTATTCCACGCAGCGTGTGCTCCAACAGGTGGACAAGGGGGACAGTGTCACTGATGCATGCACTGTCACTGCTCACCATCCTCGTGGCCTCCTCAAATGGTGACAGGACAGTGCATGCATCCCTGATCATAGCCCACTGGCGTGGGGAAAAAAAAACAAGCTCCCCTGACCCTGTCCTGGTGCCATAGTTGCATAGGTACTCATTGATGGCCCTCTGCTGTATGTGCAGACGTTGAGTTCTACCTGGTGGGCATGTCACAGATTAGGCGGTTCTTGGGCAGGTTAAATTTCTTTTGGAAGTCAGCCAGCCGAGAACTGGCATTATATGACCTGCGGAAATGCACACAGACTTTCCTGGCCTGCCTCAGGACATCCTGTAATCCCAGTTACCTGCCCAAGAACCACTGCACCACCAAGTTAATGATGTGAGCCAAATAGGGCACATGGGTCAGTTGGCCCTGTCTCAGACGGAGAGGAGGTTGGTGCCATTGTCGCAAACCACCATACCTGCCTTAAGCTGGCGTGGTGTCAACCACCTCTGAACCTGCCCCGGCAGAGCTGACAGAATCTCTGCCCCAGTGTGGTTCCTGTCCCCCAAGCACACCAGCTCAAGCACCGCATGGCATCTTTTGGCCTGCGTGCTTGCATAGCCCCTTGAACGCCTACAGAGCACCGCTGGTTCCGAGGACAAATCAGCACAGGAAGAGGCCATGGAGGAAGAAGAAGAGGGAGTGGAGGAGAAAGGTGTGGCAGAATCACCACTAGTAGAATTTTGGAGGCGTGGTGGCAGAACAACCTCCAACACTACTGAACCCTGTCCTGCATCCTTTCCAGCTACCAAAAGAGTCACCCAGTGCGCGGTGAAAGATAGGTAACGTCCCTGTCCATGCCTGCTGGACCATGAATCAGCGGTAAATATGTACCTTACCACTGACCGCCCTGTCCAGCGAGGCCAAGACATTGCCTTTCACATGCCGGTAGAGAGTCGGAATCGACTTCCGTGAGAAAAAATGCCGTTTGGGAACCTGCCACTGAGGAACTGCACATTCCACAAACTCACGGAAGGGGGCAGAGTCTACCAACTGAAAAGGCAGCAGTTGAAGTGCTAGCAATTTAGCCAAGCTAGCATTCAACTGCTGGGCATGTGGATGGCTGGGAGCGAACTTCTTTCAGCGGTGCAGCAGCTGGGGCAGGGAAATTTGCCTGGTACAATCTGACGTTGGTGTATCGATAGCAGGTTGCCCACAAGTACTTGGCTGTGACACACCTAATTCTACACCTTCATTCCTCTCAGTGGTTTCAGAGAGGACTGAAGGTATAGTGGGGTTGGAGATCCCAGATGATGAGGAGCAAGGAGAGGTCCGCTTTGTTCTTTGGTGTGGGTATTTTAGGTATGCTTGCCAATTAACTGCATGGCAGGTCGACATATGTCTGGTCAAGCATGTGGTGCTCAAGCGGGTGCTGTTTTGGCCACGCGAGATACGCTTGAGACATATGTTGCAAATAGCAGCGGTAGGATCTGATGCACTCGTCTCAAAAAAGGCCCACACCAAAGAACTTTTGTAATAACACACAGAGACAGCAGTGCCCTGCACATGCGGAGCTCTGCAGTGTGATGCAGTCGGTGTGCTGCCCTTAAGCTGGCCCCGGGAGGGCATCCTGCCTTGTTGGAGATGTGCCTCCTCCTCCTCCTCTCTCCTATCAGGCACCCACGTGGAGTCAGTGACCTCATCATCCCCTCCCTTCTCATCACTGGAGCAAAGCTGGCAGTATGCTGCAGCTGGGGAAACATGACTGCCCGATTGCTGTCCTTCTTGAGCACCCCCTCTCTCTGGGGTCACGTTACTGTCTTCCCCTAGCTGGGAACCATCATCGGAGCCTTCAAAATGCTGGGCATCCTCCTGGAGCATGTACCCAACACTGTGGTCAAACTGTTTGGGGGACTCCTCAGGAGGACATGGTGGGGCTAGGGAAGGAGTGACTGATGCCATTGAGCCGAGGGAGGAGGCCGCGTTGGCAGCTGCTTTGCCAGACAAAGTACCCTGAGCTTGGGTGAAAGAGGATGAGAAGGATGAGGACGGCTTGGTCATCCACTCTACCAAGTCTTCCGCATGTTGCGGCTCAACACGCCACCTGCCAAAAAAAAGGACAAGTGTGTCCCATGGCCACATACTGATGAGGATGCACCGTCTCCACGACCAGCACTGTTGCCTGTAGACACAGAGCCTGCTTGCCCTCTTTTATTGGCTTGTGACTGTCTGCCTCTCCTTGTTGGCCTTCTAGACTAGGGATGAGCTTCGTGTTCGAGTCGAACCCATGTTCGACTCGAACATCGGCTGTTCGATCGTTCGCCGAATTGGGAACGTTATGGGCCGTTCGCGCTAAATTCGTGTGGCGCGTCACGGCCCATAATTCACTGCGGCATCGCAGTGCATTGCTGGCTGATGATTGGCCAAGCATGCACTATGACCCGCATGCTTGGCCAATCACAGCGCCGTCAGTAGAGAGAGCTGTAATTGGCCAAAGCCAGGGTGGCTTTGGCCAATTATGGCTCAGGGGATTTAGTACACACCCCACACTATATAAGGCCACCTGCACGGCGGCCCTGTGTAGTGTGTGTTCCGGTGTGCTGAGAGATAGAGAGAGAGAGAGACAGTGTCATTTGATTTGAGTTAGATAGATTAGGCAGAACAGTCAGTCAGTTAGCTGCACTTACAGTGTATTGTGTATATATATGCATCCCAGGTGTTGCATATATATATATACACTGTATTCAGTTTAGCTAGATCCGTTCCTGTTATCTTCTATCTAGACTATTTACATTTAATGCAGTGCGTCCTGCTCACAGTGTTCAGCTAGATCCGTTCCTGCTATTTACATTTAGTGCAGTGCGTCCTGCTCACAGTGTTCAGCTAGATCCGTTCCTGTTATCTTCTAGACTATTTACATTTAGTGCAGTGCGTCCTGCTCACAGTGTTCAGCTAGATCCGTTCCTGCAATTTACATTTAGTGCAGTGCGTCCTGCTCACAGTGTTCAGCTAGATCCGTTCCTGCTATTTACATTTAGTGCAGTGCGTCCTGCTCACAGTGTTCAGCTAGATCCGTTCCTGCTATTTACATTTAGTGCAGTGCGTCCTGCTCACAGTGTTCAGCTAGATCCATTCCTGCTATTTACATTTAGTGCAGTGCGTCCTGCTCAGTGTTCAGCTAGATCCGTTCCTGCTATTTACATTTAGTGCAGTGCGTCCTGCTCACAGTGTTCAGCTAGATCCGTTCCTGCTATTTACATTTAGTGCAGTGCGTCCTGCTCACAGTGTTCAGCTAGATCCGTTCCTGCTATTTACATTTAGTGCAGTGCGTCCTGCGCACAGTGTTCAGCTAGAGCCGTTCCTGCTATTTACATTTAGTGCAGTGCGTCCTGCTCACAGTGTTCAGCTAGATCCGTTCCTGTTATCTTCTAGACTATTTACATTTAGTGCAGTGCGTCCTGCTCACAGTGTTCAGCTAGATCCGTTCCTGCTATTTACATTTAGTGCAGTGCGTCCTGCTCACAGTGTTCAGCTAGATCCGTTCCTGTTATCTTCTAGACTATTTACATTTAGTGCAGTGCGTCCTGCTCACAGTGTTCAGCTAGATCCGTTCCTGTTATCTTCTAGACTATTTACATTTAGTGCAGTGCGTCCTGCTCACAGTGTTCAGCTAGATCCGTTCCTGTTAAATTCCTACTGACAGGCAGGCTTGTCTGGTTACAGTATATAAAGCTACCTGAAGAAAATTACAGGTGTTCTATTTGATCCTATTAGTACCACGGTCAGGCAGCTAGACTATTTACATTTAGTACAATGCGTCCTGCTCAGTGTTCAGCTAGATCCGTTCCTGTTATCTTCCTACTGACAGGCAGGCTTGTCTGGTTACAGTATATAAAGCTACCTGAAGAAAATTACAGGTGTTCTATTTGATCCTATTAGTACCACGGTCAGGCAGCTAGACTATTTACATTTAGTACAGTGCGTCCTGCTCACAGTGTACAGCTAGATCCGTTCCTGTTATCTTCCTACTGACAGGCAGGCTTGTCTGGTTACAGTATATAAAGCTACCTGAAGAAAATTACAGGTGTTCTATTTGATCCTATTAGTACCACGGTCAGGCAGCTAGACTATTTACATTTAGTACAGTGCGTCCTGCTCACAGTGTTCAGCTAGATCCATTCCTGTTATCTTCCTACTGACAGGCAGGCTTGTCTGGTTACAGTATATAAAGCTACCTGAAGAAAATTACAGGTGTTCTATTTGATCCTATTAGTACCACGGTCAGGCAGCTAGACTATTTACATTTAGTACAGTGCGTCCTGCTCACAGTGTTCAGCTAGATCCGTTCCTGTTATCTTCCTACTGACAGGCAGGCTTGTCTGGTTACAGTATATAAAGCTACTTGAAGAAAATTACAGGTGTTCTATCCCAGCTTAGTGCAGCTACAGGCCATTAGTATGTCTGGAAGGCCAAGAAGGAGAGGCAGACAGTCACAAGCCAATAAGAGAGGGCAAGCAGGCTCTGTGTCTAGTGCTGGTCGTGGAGACGGTGCATCCTCATCAGCACGTGGCCATGGGACACGCTTGGCCTTTTTTTCGGCAGCTGGCCGTGTTGAGCCGCAACATGCGGAAGACTTGGTCGAGTGGATGACCAAGCCGTCCTCATCCTCCTCATCCTCTCTCACCCATGCCCAGGGTGCTTTGTCTGGCAAAGCAGCGGCCTCTTCCCTCAGCTCAATGTCATCAGTGACTCCTTCCCTAGCTCCACCATGTCCTCATGAGGATTCCCTCGAACTGTTTGACCACAGTGTTGGGTACATGCTCCAGGAGGATGCCCAGCGTTTGGAAGGCTCTGATGACGATACTGAGCTCGATGAAGGCAGTAACATGAGCGCGGACAGAGGGGGTGCCCAAGAAGGACAGCAATCTGGCAGTCATGCTCCCCCTGCTGCAGCATACTGCCAGGTTTGCTCCAGTGATGAGGAGGGAGGGGATGATGAGGTCACTGACTCAACGTGGGTGCCTGATAGGAGAGAGGAGGAGGAGGAGGAGGAGGAGGAGGAGGAGGCGGCAGCACATCACCAACGAGGCAGGATGCCCTCCAGGGGCCAGCCTAAGGGCAGCACATTGACTGCATCACACCCCAAAGCTCCACATGTGCAGGGCGCTGCAGTCTCTGCGCGTTATTCAAAAAGTTCTTTGGTGTGGGCCTTTTTTGAGACGAGTGCATCAGATCGCACCGCTGCTATTTGCAACATATGTCTCAAGCGTATCTCGCGTGGCCAAAACATCTCCCGCTTGGGTACCACATGCTTGACCAGACATATGTTGACCTGCCATGCAGTTCGTTGGCAAGCGTATCTAAAAGACCCACACCAAAGAACAAAGAGGATCTCTCCTTGCTCCTCATCAGCTGAGATTTCCAACCCCACTAGACCTTCAGTCCTCTCTGAGACCTGCAGTGAGAGGAATGAAGGTGTAGAATTAGGTGTGTCACAGCCAAGTACTTGTGGGCAATCTGCTTTTGGTACACCGACGTCAGATTGTACCAGGCAAATTTCCCTGCCCCAGCTGCTGCACCGCCGAAAGAAGTTTGCTCCCAGCCATCCACATGCCCAGCGGTTGAATGCTAGCTTGGCAAAATTGCTAGCACTTCAACTGCTGCCTTTTCAGTTGGTAGACTCTGCCCCCTTCCGTGAGTTTGTGGAATGTGCGGTTCCTCAGTGGCAGGTACCCAAACGCCACTTTTTCTCACGGAAGGCGATTCCGGCTCTCTACCGGCATGTGGAAGGCAATGTCCATGCCTCGCTGGACAGGGCGGTCAGCGGTAAGGTGCATATTACCGCTGACTCATGGTCCAGCAGGCATGGACAGGGACGTTACCTAAGTTTCACGGTGCATTGGGTGACTCTGCTGGCAGCTGGGAAGGATGCAGGACAAGGTGCAGTAGTGTTGGAGGTTGTTCCGCCACCACGCCTCCAAAATGCTGATTGTGACACACCTCTCTCCTCCACCCCCTCCTCTTCTTCTTCCTCCATGGCCTCTTCCTCGGAACCAGCGGTGCTCCGTAGGCGTTCAAGGGGCTACGCAAGTACGCAGGCCAAAAGATGCCATGCGGTGCTTGAGCTGGTGTGCTTGGGGGACAGGAGCCACACTGGGGCAGAGGTTCTGTCAGCTCTGCAGGGGCAGGTTCAGAGGTGGTTGACGCCACGCCAACTTAAGGCAGGAATGGTGGTTTGCGACAATGGCACCAACCTCCTCTCTGCCCTCCGACGGGGACAAATGACCCATGTGCCCTGTTTGGCTCACGTCCTTAACTTGGTGGTGCAGCGGTTCTTGGGCAGGTACCCGGGCTTACAGGATGTCCTGAGGCAGGCCAGGAAAGTCTGTGTGCATTTCCGCCGGTCATATAATGCCAGTGCTCGGCTGACGGACCTCCAAAAGGAGTTTAACCTGCCCAAGAACCGCCTAATCTGTGACATGCCCACCAGGTGGAACTCAACGTTGGCCATGCTGCAGCGGCTGCACACGCAGCAGAGGGCCATCAATGAGTACCTGTGCGACTATGGCACCAGGACAGGGTCAGGGGAGCTTGGTTTTTTTTCCCCACGCCAGTGGGCCATGATCAGGGATGCATGCACTGTCCTGTCACCATTCGAGGAGGCCACGAGGATGGTGAGCAGTGACAGTGCATGCATCAGTGACACTGTCCCCCTTGTCCACCTGTTGGAGCACACGCTGCGTGGAATAATGGACAGGGCACTTGAGGCAGAACAGAGGCAGGAAGAGGAGGACTTCCTTAGCTCTCAAGGCCCCCTTTATCCAGACAGTGTTCCTGCGTGCCCGCCGATCACACAGGAAGAGGACGAGGAGGAAGAGGAGGAGGAGGAAGATTGTGTCAGTATGGAGGTGGAGCCTGGCACTCAGCATCAGCAGCAGTCTTTAAGGGATCAGTCCCAAGAAACACATGGACTTGTACGTGGCTGGGAGGAGGTGGCTGCGGACCATGTCGTTCTTAGTGACCCAGAGGACTCCGGACCGAATGCCTCAGCAAACCTACGCTGCATGGCCTCCCTGATCCTGCAAAGCCTGCGTAAGGATCCTCGTATTCGTGGTATCAAGAAGAAGGACCAATACTGGCTGGCAACCCTCCTTGATCCACGTTACAAGGGTAAGGTTGCGGACCTTATCTTGCCATCGCAGAGGGAGCAGAGGATGAAACATCTTCGGGAGGCCTTGCAGAAAGGTCTGTGCAACGCGTTCCCAGAGACTGGGAGGTTACAAACTCCTGTTTCTGGACAACGTGTTGCTAAGGCTTCGGTCAGTCAAAGAAGGAGCGGTGGAGAAGGTGGCCGTCTGACCGATGCGTTCAGACAATTTTTTGGTCCGCAGCCCCAAGGTATGATCGGTTCCAGCAACCATCGCCAGCGTCTGTTTTACATGGTGCAGGAATACCTAGGGGCAAGATCAGACTTGGACACCTTTCCCACAGAAAATCCTCTGGGTTACTGGGTCTTGAGGATGGATCACTGGCCAGAGCTTGCACAGTATGCAATTGAGCTACTGGCCTGTCCTGCATCCAGCGTTCTTTCGGAACGCACATTCAGTGCTGCTGGAGGCGTGGTAACCGATCACAGGGTGCGTCTGTCCACCGACTCGGTCGATCGGCTGACCTTCATAAAAATGAATGAGTCTTGGATCACCACCAGCTACCAAGCACCTGATGCTGATGTAACCGAATAATTTTTTTTGAAATCTCAGATCCCTTCAAAGACTGCCTATGCTGATGCTGAGTGACTATCCCTGAGTAATTATCCTCTTCCTCCTCAATCATCACGCTGATAGCTTGTAAGAACATTTTTGGTTCTGGGCGCCACCACCAGTGCCTAAGGCACAATTTTTCAGCCCCTGTTTAACAGGGGCGTGTAATTACAATTTTTGATGCAATACTTTGCAGCAGGGCTCGTTCCTGCGTTCCAACTAGAGTGTCTGTGAGGGGTTGCAGTGTTGTGGCACCAGCACCAGTGCCTAAGGCCCAATTTTTCTGCCCCTGTCTAACAGGGGCGTGTAATTACAATTTTTGATGCAATACTTTGCAGCAGGGCTCGTTCCTGCGTTCCAACTAGAGTGTCTGTGAGGGGTTGCAGTGTTGTGGCACCAGCACCAGTGCCTAAGGCCCAATTTTTCTGCCCCTGTTCAACAGGGGCATGTAATTACAATTCTTGATCTAATATTTCACAGCAGGGCCCTGTGAGGGCTTACAGTGTTGTGGCCACAGCAACACCTAAGGCCCAAATTTCTGCTGAGTATATAGGGCAGGACCCTACTTTCAAACATCTAACTTACAAACGACTCCTACTTGCAAACGGAAGGAGACAACAGGAAGTGAGATGAAATCTACCCCTAGGAAGGGAAATTCTCTCCTGTAAGAGTTAATATGGGAAAACAATTTCTCCTTTCCACTGATGCTTTCCAATCCTTGTTCCACAAAAAAACCCAAATTTTCAAAAAACATTTTTCATTGGGACAAAAAAGTGAGGTGAAATCTTCTGAAGAGGAGGAAAGACAGCAAAACAAATGTCACAGGGGTGATAACCCTTCCCTATGTTTTCCAAAAAGCTTAGAAAAGATTTTTTGGCTGGAGCTAAACACGTTAAAAATGTTCAAAATTACAAACAGATTCTACTTAACAACAAACCTACAGTCCCTGTCTTGTTTGCACCGCCTGTATACTGCTGTTCAGAGTATATAGGGCCTGGTGGCCCCACACCTTTCCTTATTTTAATTTGGGTGCGGGGTTCCCCTTAATATCCATACAAGACCCAAAGGGCCTGGTAATGGACTGGGGGGTACCCATGCGTTTGTCTCACTGATTTTCATCCATATTGCCATGACCCGACATGACATTAAACCCGCAAGCAGTTTTAAATGAGATTTTTTCCTTTAAAAATGACATTTGGTGCAGGGACTGTTCTAAACATGGGAAACACGCGTCACTTTACAGGCATACTATAGACACCCCCCAGGTACGATATTTAAAGGAATATTTCACTTTTTTTTTTTTACTTTAAGCATCATTAAAATCACTGCTCCCGAAAAAACGGCCGTTTTTAAAAGTTTTTTTTGCATTGATACATGTCCCCTGGGGTAGGACCCGGGTCCCCAAACCCTTTTTAGGACAATACCATGCAAATTAGCCTTTAAAATGAGCACTTTTGATTTCGAACGTTCGAGTCCCATAGACGTCAATGGGGTTCTAACGTTCGTGCGAACTTTCGGTCCGTTCGCGGGTTCTGGTGCGAACCGAACCGGGGGGTGTTCGGCTCATCCCTATTCTAGACATACTAATGGCCTGCAGTAAGATGTAGCTGCACAAAGCTGGGATGTATATATATACTGATACTGCAGCTAGCAGAATCAACTGCCTGCCTGTGGTACTAATAGGATCAGAAGAACACCACCAATTTTCTTCAAGTAGCTTTAGGTGCACACTGTACAGAGGACACAGTACACTAACTGTAAATACTGTAGCTGCCTGCCTGTGGTATTAAAAGGAGCAGAACAACAGCAATTGTCTTCAGGTAGCTTTAGGTGCACACTGTGCAGAGGATGCAGTACACTAACTTGTAAATACTACAGCTGCCTGCGGTACTAATAGGATCAGAAGAACACCACCAATTTTCTTCAGGTAGCTTTAGGTGCACACTGTGCAGAGGACGCACTACACTACCTTGCAAATACTACAGCTGCCTGCGGTACTAATAGGATCAGAAGAACACCACCAATTTTCTTCAGGTAGCTTTAGGTGCACACTGTGCAGAGGACACAGTACACTAACTGTAAATACTGTAGCTGCCTGCCTGTGGTATTAATAGGAGAAAAACAACAGCGGTTATCTTCAGGTAGCTTTAGGTAGGTTTAGGTGCACACTGTGCAGAGGACGCACTACACTACCTTGCAAATACTACAGCTGCCTGCGGTACTAATAGGATCAGAAGAACACCACCAATTTTCTTCAGGTAGCTTTAGGTGCACACTGTGCAGAGGACGCACTACGCTAACTTGTAAATACTGCAGCTGCCTGCGCTACTAATAGGATCAGAAGAACACCACCAATTTTCTTCAGGTAACTTTAGGTGCACACTGTGCAGAGGACGCACTACACTAACTTGTAAATACTACAGCTGCCTGCAGTACTAATAGGATCAGAAGAACACCTCCACCTTTCTTCAGGTAGCTGTAGTGATATGATATGTATATAGTAGTATCGTGGGTATGATAATTAGTAAGTACTCTTCCGCAGCAACCCAATTCTTCCAGAGAGATGCACTTTATTGACTTCCAACACAGAACAAAGTCCAAAGTCCACAGATGACAAAAAATCCGACAGAGTATATCATTCAGAGTCCCAAGTTCCTAGGTCCGTGCCTTCATACACAGACAAGCCAATATTAAACTATAGACTGAATGCCGTGTTATAATCACTAGACACTGAATGGCTGAGCAATTTGATTGGCTGTTTCGATTTAGGACTTTGATTTGCTTTTAGTCTTTCAGACAGACAACAACCCCCAGCCGTGAACAGCTGTAGTCATAAACCGCCCCAATTTGCACTCCCGCATATCAACATCAACGTGTGATTAGATATGTGTAATTAGATTAGATTAACAGATACATTCTGAACACCCTTTGAAATGTTCAAATAGACTTGCATAAGATTAACACATCAAAGGGTCTTCAGCTGTCCCCTTGCTATGTTAAAATTCAGTTGGACAAATCAACCATTGTCAATTAAATTCTGGCCTGGTCAATATTGACTGTATGTGTACATACATATAATAATATAATTTCTCACATAAATCGGTGAACATATTACAACATTTACAACAGTAGCTTTAGGTGCACACTGTGCAGAGGACCCACTACACTGACTGTAAATACTGTAGCTAATAGGACCCTGGCTTTGGCCAATTACGGCTCTCTGTACAGACGGCACTGTGATTGGCCAAGCATGCGGGTCATAGTGCATGCTTGGCCAATTATCAGCCAGCAATGCATTGCGCTGCCGCAATGAACTATGGGCCGTGATGCGGAACTCGAATTTGGCACGAACGGCCCATATCGTTCGCAATTCGACGAACGGTTGAACATGCGATGTTCGAGCCGAACATGGGTTTGACTCGAATTCGAAGCTCATCCCTACTCAAAACCCAGTAACCCAGTGGATTTTCGATTGGAAAGGTCTCCAAGTCTGATCTTGCTCCTAGGTATTCCTGCACCATGTAGAACAGACGCTGGTGATGGTTGCGGAACCGATCAGACCTTTGGGCTGCGGACTAAAAAATTGTCTGAACGCATCGGTCAGACGGCCACCTTCTCCACTGCTCCTTCTGTGACTGAACGAAGTCTCAGCAACACGTTGTCCAGGAGGATCAGGAAATTGTAAGCTCCCAGGCTCTGGAAACGCATTGCACAAACCTTTCTGCAAGGCCTCCCGAAGATGTTTCATTTCTGCTCCCTCAGCGATGGCTGGATAAGTTCCGCCACCTTACCCTTGTATTGTAGATCAAGAAGGGTTGCCAGCCAGTACTGATCCCTCTCCTTGATACCACGAATCCGAGGGTCCTTTTGCAAGCTTTGCAGGATCAGGGAGACCATGCAGCGTAGGTTTGCTGAGGCATTCGGTCTAGAGTCCTCTGGGTCACTAAGGACGACCTGATCCGCAGACACCTCCTGCCAGCCACATACAAGCCCATGGGTTTCTGGGGGCTGAAAACGATCCCTTGAAGATTGCTGCTGAGTGTTATCCTCCACCTCCATGCTGACACAATCCTCCTTTTCTTCTTCTTCCTGTGTGATCGGCAGACCCGCAGGAATACAGTCGCAAGTGCCCTGTCCATTATTCCACGAAGCGTGTGCTCCAACAGGAAGACAAGAGGGACAGTGTCACTGATGCATGCACTGTCACTGCTCACCATCCTCATGGCCTCCTCAAATGGTGACAGGACAGTGCATGCATCCTTGATCAGTAGCCATTGGCATGGCGAAAAAAGCAAGCTCCCCTGACCCTGTCCTGGTGCCATACTCACACAGGTACTCATGTGCAGCTGCTGCAGCATTGCCAACATTGAGTTCGACCTGGTGGCCATGTCACAAATGAGGCGGTTCTTTGGCAGGTTGCATTCCTTTTAGAGGTCAGCCAACCGAGCACTGGCATTATACGACTGGCGGAAATGCCCACACACTTTCCTGGCCTGCCTCAGGAGATCCTGTAGGCCTGGGTACCTGCACAAGAACCGCTGCACCACCAAATTAAGGACATGAGCCAGAGATCATGGGTGAAGTGTCCCTGTCGGAGGGCGGAGAGGAGGTTGGTGCCATTGTCGCAAACCACCATTCCTGGCTGAATCTGGCATGGCGTCAACCACCTCTGAGCTTGCCCCTGCAGAGCTGACAAAATCTCTGCCCCAGTGTGGCTCCTGTCCCCTAAGCAGACCAACTCAAGCACCACATGGCATCTTTTTGCCTGAGTGCTTGCGTAGCCCCTAGAATGCCTACAGAGCACTGCTGGTTCCGATCACAAATCTGCACAGGAAGAGGCCATAGAGGAAGAAAAAGAGGAGGGGGTGGAGGAGAGAGGTGTGGCAGAATCACCACTACCAGCATTTTGGAGGCGTGGTGGCAGAACAAGCTCCAACAATACTGCACCCTGTCCTGCATCCTTCCCAGCTGCCAGCAGGGTTACCCAATGCGCCGTGAAAGAAAGGTAACATCCCTGTCCATGCCTGCTGGACCAGGTGTCAGCGGTAATATGCACCTTACCACTGACCGCCCTGTCCAACGAGGCCAAGATATTGCCTTCCACATGTCGGTAGAGAGCCAGAATGGCCTTCCGAGGAAAAAAATTGGCATTTGGGAACCTGCCACTGAGGTACCGCGCATTCCACAAATTCTCAAAAAGGGGCAGAGTCTACCAGCTGAAAAGGCAGCAGTTGGAGTGCTAGCAATTTAGCCTAACTAGCATTCAGTCGCTGAGCATGTGGATGGCTGGGATCGAATTTCTTTCACTGGTTTAGCAACTGGGGTAGGGAAATTTGCCTGCTACAATCGGATGTTGGTGTTCCGCTAGCATATTGCCTGCGAGTGCTTGGGACGCCTAATTCTACACCTTCATTCCTCTCAGTGCAGGTCTCTGAAAGGACTGAAGTTATAGTGGGGTTGAAGATCCCAGCTGATGAGGAGCAAGGAGAGGTCCACCTTGTTCTTCGGTGTGGGTCTTTTAAGTACTGTTGCCAACGAACTGCATGAGAGTTCGACATATGTCTGGTCAAGCATGTGGTGCCCAAGCGGCTGCGGTTTTGGCCATGCTTGATACGCTTCTGACATATGTTGCAAACAGCAATGGTGTGATCTGCTGCACACGTCTCAAAAAAGGCCCACACCAAAGAACTTTTGGAAAAACGCACGGAGTCAGCAGCGCCCTATGCATGCGGAGCTCTGCGGGGTGATGCAGTCAGTTGCCTGCCCTTAAGCTGGCCCCTGGAGGGCATCCTGCCTCATTGGAGGTGTGCCTCCTCCTTCTCCTCCTGCTCCTCTCTTCTATCTGGCACCCATGTAGAGTCAGTGACCTCATCATCCCCTCTCTCCTCGCCACTGGAGCAAACCTGGCAATATGCTGCAGCTGGAGGAACATGACTGCCAGTTTCTTGTCCCTCTTGGGCACCCCCTCTCTCTGGGCTCACGTCACTGCCTGCATCCTCAACCTGGGTACCATCATCAGAGCCTTCAAAACGCTGCGCATCCTCCAGCAGCATGTACCCTACACTGTGGTCGAACAGTTCTGGGGACTCCTCAGGGCATGATGGGGGGGCTAGGGAAGGAGTGACTGATGACATTGAGCCGATGGAAGAGGCTGCTTTGGCAGAGAAAGTACCCCGAGCCTGGGTGACAGAGGATGAGGAGGATGAGGATGGCTTGGTCATCCACTCTACCAACTGTTCTTCATGTTGTGGCTCAACACGGCCAGCTGCCAAAAAAAAGGACAAGCGCTCCCCACGGCCACGTGCTGATGATGCACCATGTCCACGACCAGCACTGTTGGCTGTAGACACAGAGCCTGCTTGCCCTCTTGTAGAGGCCTGTGAGCGTCTGCCTCTCCTTGGTGGCCTTCCAGACATACTGTACAATTAGATTAGCAAAACAACGCCTGTAGTTTACTAAAAACAGTACACCAGGAATGGCCTACAGTCAAGTATAGGCTTGGCTAAACTAACTAACTAACTAACTAACTAACTAACTATATATATATATATATATATATATATATATATATATATATATAATGAACTGCAGCTCACTGAGTCACCTGCCTGAAAGTGTCTTTGAACACGTACTCCAGGAATGGCCTACTGTCAGGTATAGGCTTGGCTGGACTACAATGCAGTGGATACTCATACTCACGTACTCCAGGAATGGCCTACTAGACTATATATATACAAGCCTGTGTATATATATATATATATATATATATATATATATATATATATATATATATATATATATATATACACAGTCAGGTCCATACATATTGGGACATCGACACAATTCTAATCTTTTTGGCTCTATACACCACCACAATGGATTTGAAATTAATACAAACAAGATGTGCTTTAACTGCAGACTTTCAGCTTTAATTTGAGGGTATTTACATCCAAATCAGGTGAACGGTGTAGGAATTATAACTGTTTGTATATGTGCCTCACACTTTTTAAGGGACCAAAAGTAATAGGACAATTGGCTGCTCAGCTGTTCCATGGCCAGGTGTGTGCTATTCCCTCATTATCCCATTTACAAGGAGCAGATAAAAGGTCCAGAGTCCATTTCAAGTGTGCTATTTGCATTTGGAATCTGTTGCTGTCAACTCTCAATATGAGATCCAAAGAGCTGTCACTATCAGTGAAGCAAGCCATCATTAGACTGAAAAAACAAAACAAACCCATCAGAGAGATAGCAAAAACTTTAGGTGTGGCCAAATCAACTGTTTGGAACATCCTTAAAAAGAAAGAACGCACCGGTGAGCTCAGAAACACCAAAAGACCAGAAAGACCACGGACAACAACTGTGGTGGATGACCGATGAATTCTTTCCCTGGTGAAGAAAACACCCTTCACAACAGTTGGCCAGTGTGTCAAAGTCAACAATCAAGAGAAGACTTCACCAGAGGGAATACAGAGGGTTCACCACAAGATGTAAACCATTGGTGAGCCTCAAAAACAGGAAGGCCAGATTAGAGTTTGCCAAACATCTAAAAAAGCCTTCACAGTTCTGGAACAACATCCTATGGACAGATGAGACCAGGATCAACTTGTACCAGAGTGATGGGAAGAGAAGAGTATGGAGAAGGAAAGGAACTGTTCATGATCCCAAGCATACCACCTCATCAGTGAAGCTTGGTGGTGGTAGTGTCATGGCGTGGGCATGTATGGCTGCCAATGGAACTGGTTCTCTTGTATTTATTGATAATGTGACTACTGACAAAAGCAGCAGGATGAATTCTGAATTGTTTTGGGCATTATTATCTGCTCATATTCAGCAAAATGCTTCAGAACTCATTGGACGGCGCTTCATAGTGCAGATGGACAATGACCCGAAGCATACTGCAAAAGTAACCAAACAGTTTTTTAAGAGAAAGAAGTGGAATGTTATGCATATATTTGTGTGTGTGTGTGTATATATATATATATATATATATATATATATATATATATATATATATATATATATGTGTGTATGTGTGTGTATATATATATATATATGAAATTCACTGCAGCTAACTGAATCAACTGGCTGCCTGAAGTATATTAGAAATAGAACAGTACAGCAGGAATGGTCTGCAGTGAGATCTAGCTAAACTGGATACAGTGGATATATATATAGCAGTCTGACTGTATATATTGTAGGGGATCAGAGGGGCTGACAGCTGGCTCAGAGAGACAGTCCAGTAAAACAAAAGTGGCTTTATTCAGCAAAATGGCAAAAATAAACATAAGATAAGACAGACTTGTCTTGTCACACAGTTGTGCACACAGGTACAGCTTACAGTTCATCAGCACACAGGCTTACAGGTAACAGTTCATGGCTCCAATCAGAGCTACAGTCTTTATGTGGTTAAGCTCACCCAGCAGGTACACCATCCAGCAACGGACGTTTTCACACAGCGTGCTGCTGTGTCTCTCTCTCTCCTACTCAAACAGCTCCTCTGACACTCTCATCCCAGCTGACAATAAGCAGGTCTGAAGGGGAAGTACCTGCCCTCCTCGATTAACCCCTTCTTAACCCTGCCCCAGGCTGACCCTCTACAACACATATGAAACACACTACAGCTAACTGAATCAACTGCCTGCCTGAAGTAGATTAGAAATAGTACAGCAGGTATGGTCTGCAGTGAGATCTAGCTGAACTGGATCAACTGCCTGCCTGAAGTAGATTAGAAACAGTACAGCATGAACAGTCTGCAGTGAGATCTAGCTAAACTGGATCAACTGCCTGCCTGAAGTAGATTAGAAATAGTACAGCAGGAACAGTCCGCAGCGAGATCTAGCTAACTGAATAAACTTCCTGCTCAAAGTAAATAAAATGACCCACTCTCTCTCTCTCTGTCTCTCTCTCTCTCTCTCTCTCTCTCTCTCTCTCTCTCTATAACACCAGCAACACACTACACAGGGCTGACGTACAGGCGGCCTTATATAGTGCGGGGCGTGTACTTAACCCCCTGAGCCATAATTGGCCAAAGGCACCCTGGTGTGATGGTGTTCAAGGGGAAAGGGATATGGGTCAGCTGTGGTGGTGAGAGCACGGAGGGGTGGGGAAGGGGGCTTCCAGCTGGGTATGGTCTATGTTATGTTGCGTAGTAGCAACACAATGTTATTCCCAATGACTGCTAGGGGCAGGCACCAGGTATTGGCTCCACTTTGGGCTATCCCAAAGATAACTTCATGTCTCATGTGTGGATTCTGCAACTAGAAAGAATGCACTGCTAGATTTATTAATTACGAACGATTCAAGCCTGATCTCAGATGTGGCAGTAGGGGACAACTTGGGATCTAGCGATCACAAGATGATCATATTTAGCGTAAATCATAGGAAAATGAGGCATGAGGGTAGCACAAGAACTCTAAATTTTAAAAGCGCTGACTTTTCTGAACTGTGCTCAGTACTACAGGACATCAATTGGGACCTAATCCTAGAAAGATTGAACACTGAGGAAAAATGGGAATGTTTTAGGAACATATTAAACAAAGGTATCACACAGTGCATTCCAATGGGAAATAAATATAGAAGAGTGAAGGTTAAACCTGAGTGGCTAAACCGTAGTGTAAAAATTCTTATTAGAGAGAAAAAAATGGTCTTTAAAAAATATAAAGCGGAGGGGTCATTATAAGCATTTCAACACTACAAGGAATGCAATAAGAAGTGTAAGAACGAATCGGGATGGCTAAAAAAGACTACGAGAGACACATAGCAGAGGAGAGTAAATAAATTCCCAAGGAATTCTTTAGATATATAAGCAGTAAAAAAGCAAAATCAGAGTACATTGCCCACATAAAAGACGATGATGGGAGGATGGTTACAGATGACACAGAGAAGGCAACTGTACTATATGCTTTTTTTTCCTCAGTATGTACATAGGAAAAGAAGGGGTGTATTGACTAGGGATGGGCTGACTGTTCGAGTCGAACATGAGTTCAACTCGAACATCGGCTGTTTGATCGTTCAACGAAGATCGAACATTATGGGCTGTTTGCATCAAATTCGAGTGACGCGTCATGGCCCATAATGCACTGCATCATCGCAGTGCATTGCTGGCTGATGATTGGCCAAGCATGCACTATGACCCGCATGCTTTGGCCAATCACAGCGCCGTAAACAAACAGAGCCATAATTGGCCATAGGCAGGGTGCCTTTGGCCAATTATGGCCCGGGGGTTAAGTACACGCCCCACACTGCCCCACACTGTATAAGGCCGCCTGCACATCGGCCCTGTGTAGTGTGTTGCTGGCGGAGAGCGAGCGAGCGAGAGATATAGATAGATAGATAGATAGATAGATAGATAGATAGATAGATAGATAGATAGATAGATAGATAGATAGATAGATAGATAAAGAGAGAGAGAGAAAGAGAGACAGAGAGTGTGTCATTTCATTTCATTTGAGCAGGCAGTTTATTCAGTTAGTTAGATTTCACTGCAGACTGTTCCTGCTGTACTATTTATAATCTACTTCAGGCAGGCAGTTGATTCAGTTAGCTAGATCTCACTGCAGACCGTTCCTGCTCTACTGTTTCCAATCTACTTCAGGCAGGCAGTTGATTCAGTTAGCTGCAGTGTATGTAATATATATATTATATATATCTATCCACTGTGTCCAGTTTAGTTAGCTGCAGTGTATTTAATATATATATATTTTATATATATATATATATATATATATATATATATATATATATATATATATATATATATATATATATATATATATATCCACTGTATCCAGTTTAGTTAGATCTCACTGCAGACCGTTCCTGCTCTACTGTTTCTAATATACTTCAGGCAGTCAGTTGATTCAGTTAGCTGCATTGTATTTCATATATATATATATATATATATATATATATATATATATATATATATATATAGTAATATCGGGGACCATTAGCTCTCGTGGCAGATGCGTTTGTCAGCGATTCAAGCCAGTTAGGAACTATATTTAATGGCATGGTAGCCCATTTTTATTAAAAAGTCCGTAACATAAAAGGTTCCCACGCAGGGGTTCATCTCCAACAAATAAACACAATAGAAAATGCTAGCCCACCTGGCTCTCTTTAGCAGTACCTCTGCTCTTTATCCTGGTCACACAGACCACAGGATTCCTCAATGTGGATGGCTTCACTTTAGCGCCCACAGCTCCGCTTTGGCCTTAGTCCTCAGGCCGATCCACTGCCTCTTGCAGTTACACGTTCTGGCTGCCTCCTGCAGCCCCTCTGACTCCTGGAGACCTCCTGTCTCTCTGGGTGTGGAGCAGTCTCCAACTGGGAGCCCAGAGGTCTTCCCATACCCTCATTATAAGTGCTGTGCTCACCTGAGCACACACCCTGCTGGTAATCTACAAAGTCTGGACACAGGGTTGGAGATCCCGTCCCACCCAAGACACTATGGAATCTCCAAACTACAGAGCCCCATGAGGAACTAGCAAAACCTGGAGAAAACTGCCAGAGCAGTTTTCTCCGTTTCAAATTTACACTCTGTAGCTCTGCACTCAGCCAATATGCAGACTCTGTGTCCACTTTAACCCCATTTTCATAGTGACAGGGACTCTCACTATTACAATTTTTATATATATATATATATATATATATATATATATATATATATATATATATATATATATATACACTTATACAGTTAGCTAGATCTCACTGCAGACCGCTCCTGGTGTACTGTTGCTAATATACTTCAGGCAGGCGATACAGTTAGCTGCAGTGTATTTAATATATATATATATACAGTCAGACTATATATATATATATATATATATATATATATATATATATATATATCAAATGGAAATACAGCGCTGTCTAAATGGCCCTTCAAGAAGATGTAATAATTGAGGTCATGCTTCTTCTAAAGGATACAACAATTAAGGTCCTGCTGCAGTTTATAATGTGAGATACACACAATAAGTAAATGTCAAAGAAAAGAAAAAAACTGTGCTATATGAGACCATATACGTGATAGTAATTCACTACAAATGATGGAATGTTCTTATCCTGTAGGGGACATATTTACTCCCTAGCGATAGGAAAAATCTAATACCTGGAGAAAATCAATTTGCATCACAGTAATAAATGCAAAATGTATTGTGCAAATAATCACATGATGAAGTCATAAAAAAGTCAATGAAGATATTGTTGTTTACACAGATTGTCCAAACTGATAATGTTGCTGGTCACTGAATGTTCACATTAAAGATAAGTCTTTCCTTCATAGATAATAGTGACTTCAAACTGTAAAACACAGGAGGAAAAAGTGATATGAGATAGGAAAGTCCTTCCACATGGAAAATAACTCTCCATTGGAGAGTATGGTGTTGCTCAGAGGGCCGTAAGCATGGCACTGGTCTGGCGTATTTATGTACAAATTTTTCTCCTTTCCATTGGGTTATTCAGGGAGTTATTCAGGGAAGACCAGAGAGGAGGAGAGTTGCCATCTGATGGTTAAACAGAGACTGTGGCTGGGATATAAGCCTAAAAGTAGAGCTGATCTCCTTAAAAAAGAGATCGGAGCAGCTGGTAAGAGGCAGTTATTTTCCAGGTGGAAGGACTTTCCTACGGAGTTTTACGGTTTGAAGTCACTATTATCTATGAAGGAGGGACTTGCCTTTAATGTGAACATTCAGTGACCAGCAACATTATCAGTTTAGACAACAACAATATCTTCATTGACTTTTTTATGACTTCATCATGTGATTATTTGCACAATACATTTCGGATTTAATACTGTGATGCAAATTGATTTTCTCCAGGTTTAGAATTTTCCTATTGCTAGGGAGTAAATATGTCCCTTACAGGATAAGGACATTCCATCAGGCTTGTATATATATATAGTCTAGCCAAGCCTATACCTGACTGTAGGCTATTCCTGGAGTGCGTGTTCAAAGATACTTTCAGGCAGGCAGACAGGTGACTCAGTGAGCTACAGTTCATAAAATATATATCCACTGCATTGTAGTCCAGCCAAGCCTATACCTGACTGTAGGCCATTCCTGGTGTACTGTTTTTAGTAAACTTCAGGCATTGTTTTGCTAATCTAATTGTACAGTATGTCATGAAGAACAGTTGGTAGAGGGGATGACCAAGCCATCCTCATCCTCCTCATCCTCCTCATCCTCTGTCACCCAGGCTCAGGGTACTTTGTCTGCCAATGCAGCTGCCAAAGCAGCCTTTGCCATCAGCTCAGTGTCATCAGTCACTCCTTCCCTAGCCCCACCATCATGCCCTGAGGAGTCCCCCGAACTGTTTGACCACAGTGTAGGGTACATGCTGCAGGAGGGTGCGCAGCGGCAGGCTCAGAGGTGGTTGACGCCACGTCAGCTTCAGCCAGGAATGGTGGTTTGCGACAATGGCACCAACCTCCTCTCCACCCTCCGACAGTGACACTTCACCCATGTTCCCTGTTTGGCTCACGTCCTGAATTTGGTGGTGCAGCGGTTCTTGAGCAGGTACCCGGGCTTACAGGATCTCCTGAGGCAGGCCAGGAAAGTCTGTGGTCATTTAGGCCGGTCATATAATGCCAGTGCTCGGCTGGCTGACCTTCAAAGGGAATGCAACCTGCCCAAAACCACCTCATCTGTGACATGCCCACTAGGTGGAAGTCAACGTTGGAAATGCTGCAGCTGCTGCACATGCAACAGAGGGCCATCAATGAGTACCTGTGTGAGTATAGCACCAGGACAGGGTCAGGGGAGCTTTTTTCGCCACGCCAGTGGCACATGATCAAGGATGCATGCACTGTCCTGTCACCATTTGAGGAGGCCACGAGGATGGTGAGCAGTGACAGTGCATGCATCAGTGACACTGTCCCTCTTGTCTTCCTGTTGCAGCACACGCTGCGTGGAATAATGGACAGGGCACTTGAGGCAGAACAGAGGGAGGAAGAGGAGGACTTCCTTACCTCTCAAGGCCCCCTTTATCCAGACAGTATTCCTGCAGGCCCGCCTATCACATAGGAAGAGGAGGAGGAGGATTGTGTCAGCATGGAGGTGGAGCCTGGCACTCAGCATCAGCAGCAGTCTTCAAGGGATCGTTTTCAGTCCTCAGATATCCATGGATTTGTACGTGGCTGGGAGGAGGTGGCTGCGGATCAGGCTGTACTTAGTGACCCAGAGGACTCCGGACCGAATGCCTCAGCAAACCTACGCTGCATGGCCTCCCTGATCCTGCAAAGGCTGCGAAAGGACCCTCAGATTCGTGGTATCAAGGAGAGGGATCAGTACTGGCTGGCAACCCTTCTTGATCCACGTTACAAGGGTAAGGTGGTGGAACTTATCTAGCCATCGCAGAGGGAGCAGAGGATGAAACATCTTCAGGAGGCCTAGCAGAAAGGTTTGTGCAATGCGTTTCCAGAGCCTGGGAGGTTATAATTTCCTGGTACTCATGGACAACATGTTGCTGAGGCTTCAGTCAGTCACAGAAGGAGTGGTGGAGAAGGTGGCCGTCTGACCGATGCGTTCAGACAATTTTTTAGTCCGCAGCCCCAAGGTCTGATCGGTTCCAGCAACCATCGCCAGCGTCTGTTGTACATGGTGCAGTAATACCTAAGGGCAAGACTTGGAGACCTTTCCAACCGAACATCCACTGGGTTACTGGGTCTTGAGGATGGATCACTGGCCAGAGCTTGCACAGTATGCAATTGAGATACTGGCCTGTCCTGCATCCAGCGTTCGTTCGGAATGCACATTCAGTGCTGCTGGAGGCTTTGTAACCGATCAAAGAGTGCGCCTGTCCACCAACTTGGTTGATCGGCTCACCTTCATAAAAATGAATGAGTCTTGGATCACCAGCTACCAAGCACCTGATGCTGATGTAACTGATTCATTTTTTTATGAATGTGAGATCCCTTCAAGACTGCCTATGCTGATGCTGAGTGACTATCCTGTTATGCTGAGTGACTATCCTATGTCTCCTCAATGTTCATGTTGATAGCTTCTAAGAACATTTTTGGTTCTGGGCACCACCACCAGTGGCTAAGGCCCAATTTTTCTGCCCCTGTTTAACAGGGGCGTGTAATTAAAATTTTTGCTCTAATATTTTGCAGCAGGGCTCGTTCCTGCACTCAACAAGAGTATCTGTGAGGGGTTGCAGTGTTGTGGCACCACTACCACTGCCTAAGGCCCAATTTTTCTGCCCCTGTTTAACAGGGGCGTGTAATTACAATTTTTGATCAAATATTTAACAGCAGGGCTCGTTCCTGCACTCAACAAGAGTATCTGTGAGGGTTTGCAGTGTTGTGGCACCACCACCACTGCCTAAGACCCAATTTTTCTGCCCCTGTTCAACAGGGGTGTGTAATTACAATTTTTGATCTACTATTTCACAGCAGGGCCCGTTCCTGCGCCCACCAAGAGTAACTGTGAGGGCTTACAGTGTTGTGGCACCACCACCACCAAAGGCCCAATTTTTCTGTCCTGTGTAACAGGGGCGTGTAATTACAATTTTTGATCAAATATTTAACAGCAGGGCCCGTTCCTGCGCTCAACAAGAGTATCTGTGAGGGGTTGCAGTGTTGTGGCACCACCACCACTGCCTAAGGCCCAATATTTCTGCCCCTGTTTAACAGGGACATGTAATTACAATTCTTGATATAATATTTCACAGCAGGGCCCGTTCCAGCGCCCAGCAAGAGTAACTGTGAGGGCTTACAGTGTTCTGGTACCAACAACATCTAAGGCCCAATTTTCTACAGAGTGTATAGGGCAGGCCGTATAGTATATACAGGCGGTCCCTTGTTTTAAAAAAACGACTTACAAATGACTCCTACTTGCAAATGGAGGGAGACAACAGAAAGTGAGAAGAAATCTTCCCCTAGGAAGGGAAATTGTCTCCTGTAAGAATTAATATGGGAAAAAGGTGTCTCCTCCACTGATTTATCACCAATCCTTGTTTCCCTTAAAAACCCAAAATTTTCAAAATCCAATTGTCATTGGGACAGAAGGTGAGGCGAAATCTTCTGAACAGGGGCACAGACAGCAAATCAAATGTTACAGGGGTGATAACCCTTCCCTATGTTTTCCAAAAAGCTTTAAAATATATTTTTTGGCTGGAGCTACACTTACAAAATGTACCTGTTCCAAATTACAAACAGATTCTACATAAGAACAAACCTACAGTCCCTGTCTTGTTTGCACCACCTGTAAACTGCTGTTCAGAGTATATAGGGCCTGGGGGCCCAACGCCTTTCCTTTTTTTAATTTGGGTGCGGGGTTCCCCTTAATATCCATACAAGACCCAAAGGGCCTGGTAATGGGCTGGGGGGGGGGGTACCCATGCCGTTTCTCTCACTGATTTTCATCCATATTGCCGGGACCCGACATTACATTAAAGCCTCAAGCAGTTTTAAATGACTTTTATTCCTTAAGAAATGTAATTTTGTGCAGGGACTGTTATAAGCACGGGAAACACGCGCCACTTTACAGGCATACTGTTGACACCCCCCCCAGGTACGATATTTAGAGGAATATTTCACTTTTATTGTTTCACTTTAAGCATCATTAAAATCACTGCTCCACAAAAAAACGTACGTTTTTAAAACTTTCTTTTCCATTGATACATGTCCCCTTGGGGCAGGACCCGGGTCCCCAAACCCTTTTTAGGACAATAACTTGCATATTAGCACTTTTGATTTCTCACGTTTGAGTCCCATAGACTTTAACGTGCTTGAATGTTCGCGCAAACTTTTGGTCCATGGGGCATGTAATTACAATTTTTGATCAAATATTTAACAGCAGGGCTCATTCCTGCGCTCAACAAGAGTATCTGTGAGGGGTTGCAGTGTTGTGGCACCACCACCACTGCCTAAGGCTCAATTTTTCTGCCCCTGTTTAACAGCGGCGTGTAATTACAATTTTTGATCTAATGTTTCACAGCAGGGCTTGTTCCTGCTCTCAACAAAAATATCTGTGAGGCTTTACAGTGTTGTGGCATCACCACCACCACCGCCTAAGGCCCAATTTTTCTGCCCCTGTTTAACAGGGTCATGTAATTACAATTCTTGATATAATATTTCACAGCAGCGCCCACCAAGAGTAACTGTGAGGGCTTACAGTGTTCTGGTACCACCAACACCTAAGGCCCAATTTTCCACAGAGTGTATAGTCCAGGCCGTATAGTATACAGTACAGGCGGTCCCCTATTTTCAAAAATCTGACTTACAAACGACTCCTACTTACAAACAGAGGGAAACAATAAGTGTAATAACATTCGGGTTAGGAAGAACAGAAAAAAAAATAATTTTTACAAAAAGTGCAACAGGCACGAGATACAGAATGATCTTGTTGACATACATTGGGTTACAAAGGAGAATTCTAACATTTGTAGTCTGGTAGATAATATAACTGTGAAAACTTGTGAGGGGGGTATGAGAGTAGTATGAAAAGCTAGGGGGGTTGATCGAGGAGGGATGTCCTTAATCTGCGACAGTGCAGGTGGAGGAATCTGCTAGCCATCTATCTCATATTTTGTGGTACTTGTTTGGGCAGCCCTGTGGGTGTACAATACTTTTTTATATGGGAGGGTACTGTTGAAAGCTCTAATCCATTGTTGCAGTGTGGGGGGGGGTCTCCCTCATCCAGAATTTGGCTATTTGTAGTCTGGCCAGGAATAGAGTTTCTTGCAAAAATATGTTTAAGTATTTTTCACTTTCAGATAGTGAGAGGAGTCCCCACACACACTGTCGGGGGCATACGGTCAATGGGGAACCCATGCAGTCGTGGAGGAATTGGACCACCTGAGTACTGTATTCCCGTATGGGTGGACAAGTCCAAAGCAAGTGATAGAAGGAGCTGGTAGGATAATCGCATCTGGGGCAATTGGGATTTTGCCCGGGATTATACTTGGAAATGCGGTGGGGTGTTACGTAGGACCTGTGCAAGATATAAAGATGTGTGAGGCGGTCAGACAGTTTAGGAGATATGGTCCTAGAGGCGGCAAATGCCTCTTCCAAGTCTTCATCAGATATGGTGCCAAGGTCGGGTTCCCAACGGGACTTCAGTTGGAGGGCAGTGGTTTGTGCCATGGGTAGCATGAGGTAGTTATAGATTTGGGAAATACGTTTTTTGGAGTCTGCCCTGAAATTATGTCCACCAATAATATGATTTTAAGGACTGGGATAGAAACCCTAAATTGGGTGTTGAGAGCATGGCGGAGTTGAATGTATCTAAAAAACATCAGATTGGGTAGAGCAAAGTTGTCCTTTAAGGTTTGGAAGGACTTAACCGTCCCATTGGCTACTACTTGCGATAGATATAGAACCCCCTTGTCAATCCACAGGCCGTAGTCAGGGATGGATGTCAGTTCTGGCATGTGTGGGTTGTTCCATAGGGGTGTATGTGAGTGGGGGGCAGATGCCCCGCTGAGTTGCATGGCCAGTTGCCAGATTTTACAGTGATGAAAGAGTATATGTTTCCTGTCAGTAGTGCGGGGCAAGCCACGGGGGCCACAGAACAGAATCTGAAAGGGATGAGCTGTTGAGCCGGGGGTCTGAGAGCAAACTAGGGTGGAATATCTCTCCTTGTCTGCGTGGTTGATATAAAAGAAGTGGGAGAGTTGGGATGCTATGTAGTACGTGAAGAGGTCGGGTAACACCATGCTGCCGAGGTCAGTCGGGCACTTGAGGACCCGCCACGGCAATTTGTGCTGGGAGGGGCCCCAAATGAATTTGTTTAGGATTGATTCCATGGATTTAAATATTCGTTGGGGGATGAAGAGCGCAGCCTGCCAGAAGATGTAGAGCAGCTTGGGGAGTAGTATCATCTTAACTAGGTTTACTGTACAAAATAAGGTCCGTTGACATGGACCATAGGGTGAGTACATGGATTGAAAACTGGCTACAAGGGCGAGTTCAGAGGGTGGTGATAAATGGGGAGTACTCGGAATGGTCAGGGGTGGGTAGTGGGGTTCCCCAGGGTTCTGTGCTGGGACCAATCTTATTTAATTTGTTCATAAACGATCTGGAAGATGGGATAAACAGTTCAATCTCTGTATTTGCAGACGATACTAAGCTAAGCAGGGCAATAACTTCTCCGCAGGACGTGGAAACCTTGCAAAAAGACCTGAACAAATTAATGGGGTGGGCGACTACATGGCAAATGAGGTTCAATGTAGCAAAATGTAAAATAATGCATTTGGGAGGCAAAAATATGAATGCAATCTATACACTGGGGGGAGAACCTCTGGGGGAATCTAGGATGGAAAAGGACCTGGGGGTCCTAGTAGATGATAGGCTCAGCAATGGCATGCAATGCCAAGCTGCTGCTAACAAAGCAAACAGAATATTGGCATGCATTAAAAGGGGGATCAACTCCAGAGATAAAACGATAATTCTCCCGCTCTACAAGACTCTGGTCAGGCCGCACCTAGAGTATGCGGTCCAGTTCTGGGCACCAGTCTTCAGGAAGGATGTACTGGAAATGGAGCGAGTACAAAGAAGGGCAACAAAGCTAATAAAGGGTCTGGAGGATCTTAGTTATGAGGAAAGGTTGCGAGCACTGAACTTATTCTCTCTGGAGAAGAGACGCTTGAAAGGGGATATGATTTCAATTTACAAATACCGGACTGGTGACCCCACAATAGGGATAAAACTTTTTTGCAGAAGAGAGTTTAACAAGACTCGTGGCCACTCATTAAAATTAGAAGAAAAGAGGTTTAACCTTAAACTACGTAGAGGGTTTTTTACTGTAAGAGCGGCAAGGATGTGGAATTCCCTTCCACAGGCGGTGGTCTCAGCGGGGAGCATTGATAGCTTCAAGAAAATATTAGATAAGCACCTGAATGACCACAACATACAGGGATTTACAATGCAATACTGACACATAATCACACACATAGGTTGGACTTGATGGACTTGTGTCTTTTTTCAACCTCACCTACTATGTAACTATGTAAGGTTTATTCGGCCCATAACACCTAGTGGGAGACGGGACCATGTTTGTGTTTTAGTTTTGAGGACAGCGTACAGACAGAGGACAGAGAGACCTGAACATCTAGGTATTTATTGTTACTTGGTCTAACTAGAGGGAGTGCAGCTTGGTCGGCAGTGGGGACATCAAAGTCTAAAGGGAGGATTTGGGACTTGGCCCAGTTAATTTGCAGGCCGGAAAAGGCTCCAAAATCTGTGATTAGCTGTAAGGCCGTCTGAAGGGAGGGGGCGGCGTCTGCGAGGTATAGGAGCATGTCATCCGCATAGAGACTAACTACCTCTGTCAGTTGTCTGCGTCTGAGACATTGATGCTGGGGTGATTCCTAAGTGCAATAGCTAAGGGCTCTACAGCCAGGGCATATAGTAGAGGTGATATGGGGCAGCCCTGGCTTGTACCACGGGAGAGTGGGAAGGAAGGGGAAATTCTACCGTTAACCTGGATTCGTGCTGTGGGGGCTTGGTATAGGAGTTGGAGCCACTTAATACATTTTGGGCCAAAGCCAAATTTGCGGAGGCATTCCCATAAGTACCTCTACTCCACAGAGTCAAATGCCTTAGCGGCGTCAAGACTGACCACTACTCTGGAGCCTACGTTATCGTGTTGGGATTGAAGGTTCATATGGAGTCTCCTGAGGTTAAAGGCTGTATTTTTGTTGGGCATGAAACCAGTTTGGTCGGGGTGAATGAGGCTGAGAATAACTTTGTTGAGGCATAGGGCTAGAATTTTGGCAAGTATTTTAACATCTAACTGGAGGAGGGAAATAGGCCGCTACGATTCAGGGAGAAGGGGGTCTTTGCCAGGTTTGGGTATCAGGATGATGAGGGCTTCGCCCATAGATGTGGGGAGTGTGTCTGTGTCAAAGATGTGGGCATATAACTTACATAATTTAGGGATAAGGGTTTCTCCAAATTGACTGTTGAATTCTAGGGGGAGTCCGTCCGAGCCTGGCGCCTTGGACACGGGAAGTTGAGCTAAGGCTTCCGCTATGCAATCCGTGGTGATGGGGGCATCCAATTGAGCTGGTCGTTTTGGAAGACTTGTTCGAGCGTATTTAAACAGTCTTCTGACTGGCGGAGCAGTACTTTAGAGGTGGCCTTGTGTCTGTTTTTGTGTGTGGATAGTATCATATGGGCATGTATTTTAAATGCCTCCCAGACGGTCCCGGCCGGGGCGGAGTCATCGTTGGTGCGGAAGAAGTGGTCCCATTCAGATTGGACAATGTCTAAGTTGGGTAAAGTGGATAGCCAGAATGGATTCAACCTCCATATACGTACTGTGGGGGGGCAGGAAGGCGTAGGGTGATCCAGTATAAAGAGTGGTCGGAGAGCACTCTGGTGTCAAAGCCTGCGTCAAGGAGGTGCGGCAGGAGGGGAGGGGTAAGGAGAATGAGGTCAATGCAAGACATGGTGGGCGGGAAGGAGTAAAACAGGAATATCGCAGAAGCAGCGGGTATTTGTGTTGATTAAGGCAAATTCCGTGAGGAACCTCCCAAATCTGGTGGTACCAGGTGGGGGAGCTAGGTGGGCAGTGGGGGACAACCTGTCTAGGCTTGGGTTAATGACCATATTGAAGTCTCCTGCCCAGGTGGCAGGCACAGAGGGGTGTTGGGCCATGAAGGCTATCCCCCGCTGCAACAAGGTAAATTGAAATGGGGGAGGGATGTAAAAGGCCAGGAGGAGGATTTCCATGCCATAAACGGTAGCATGTAAAAATAAGGTGCCGCCCTGAGGATCCGATTGCAATGAGTGAAGCTGAAATTGGGTCGATTTGGCTATGAGGATCACAACCCCATGAGAATTGGTGGTATACGGGGCTTGGTACAACCATCCCACCCATGGTTTTTTAAGGCTCATCTGCTTTTGACCAGCAAGGTGGGTTTCTACCAGGATTGAGATATCTGCCCTATGAGATTTAAGGTGTGAGAGGATTGCAACTCGTTTGGCCTTGTCGCCAAGGCCCCGGGACATTCCAGGTTACAATTTTGAGGGAGGCCATGAGGTGAGGGGGAAAATTAAGGTGAGCAATCAGACCCCCAGGGAGCATCCCGCAGCAGAAAACATTAACATGGTAGTAAAGCATTTCATAATAAAGTAAGCATACATAGACAATAGCATAAGAAAAAATAAAGGGAAAGAGCAGGAGTCCGTGAGGTATGTCAAGGCAATGCCCAAAAAGAAATTGCAAAAAACAACAAAAAATAAACGTTCTGCAAACACGCTGGACCAGCAGGGCAGAGTGAATACACAACTGCTCGCTACCATGGTAGGGGCAGGGGCTGGCCAGGGAAACAGCATTGGGATTATTGTGTTCAGGGGTGGCATAAATGACGAGTTCTTAGGGCTACCGATGAGGTCCTTGGGGCGAACAAACTGGAGAGCGCACAACGGTGCAAAGATGTGTCCAGTAAGAGGAGATGTAAGTATAGGTAAGCCGCCTGAGACTTCTAGTTAAGGTATGGTGGTGGGGGGGGAGTTACATCTGTAGACACCACAGGCAGAAGGAGGATGGCAGGATGGGCATGGGACTGAGGTAATGAGGGGAAGGGAAGATAGGAGGGGGACACTGCAAGTAAAGAACTGTCAACGCACAGTTTCACGGGGGTGTGAGGAGAGAGTGTGCCAGAAGGCCTTCCAGCAGCAGGCAAGCAGCGGGGGCGGTGTGTAGTAGGTGGGAGCCCATGAGCAGGCCGGGCCGGCCGCGCCACGTTGCTCCAGCCAGGAGATAACAGCTTGCGGATCCTCAAAAAACTGTGCTTTGCCGTCGCTCACCACCCCGAGCCGTGCAGGGAAAAGCATTGCATAAGGTAGATGATGTATTTGTAGCTGTCGTTTTTGTAAATCTTGCTCTCTTCTTTTGGACTTCGGCTGAGAAGTCCGCGAAAACCGCCACTGTTACATTGCCGAGGGGGATGTTGCCGCACTCCTGGGTGAGCCGGAGGATGGTGTCCCAGTCACAGTAATTTAAAAACTTGGCAATGAAGGTGCGTGGTGGGACGCCATTAGGCGGGGGCTTCACCGCCAAACGATGGGCGCACTCTACCACGAACATCGAGGAGAAGGCCTCCCTGCCATACGTTTTGATTAGCAGGTTCTCAAGGTAAGTGGGGGGGTCTGCACCCTCGGACCGCTCAGGGAGCCTCACGAAGCATAAGTTACATCTGCAAAGGCGGTTTTCCATGTCATCTTGTTTGGAGAGAACCAAGTTGAGCTGGTATTGTAGCTGTTCAGTGGTGATCTGGAGCAGGTGGATGCCATCCTCCACGTGGCTGACGCGGCGCTCAGTCTCGGACACACGCTCCCGCAGCTTGTGAATGTCCTGCCTGATCAGGGAGAAGTCCACCTTTACCTCCTCAATCCTGGAGGTGAGCGTGGATTGGCACAAGGCGATAGCTTCTAACACCCTAGCAGTATCCCCGGAGGCCTGATCCTCTTCCCCCGGGAGTGGGGGGTGCGCCATCTTCCTCTTCAGGTTCCCGCTCTCCGTTATGAAATCTGCCAAGTTTGGCCATGGCACTCGTTTTTTTTTGGCGGAGACATGGTAGCACTGGATCGGGCAGGTAGCCTGAGGTGTTCTGGTAGCTGTGTGCGGTGAGAATGACCCCCAGGATCGGGTATTAGGATGTTGCTCGAGCGGAGCTCTCACACTGCACATCCTATTCCATGCAGCTCCAGACCACGCCCCCCGGTGAAATCTAAATCTTAATCTGAACAGGGGCACAGACAGTAAACCAAATGTTACAGGGGTGATAACCCTTCCCTATGTTTTCCAAAAAGCTTTAAAATAGATTTTTTGGCTGGAGCTACACTTACAAAATGTACCTGTTCCAAATTACAAACAGATTCTACATAAGAACAACCTACAGTCCCTGTCTTGTTTGCACCACCTGTATACTGCTGTTCAGAGTATATAGGGCGTAGGGGCCCAACGCCTTTTCTTTTTTAATTTGGGTGCGGGGTTCCCCTTAATATCCATACAAGTCCCAAAGGGCCAGGTAATGGGCTGGGGGGGGGTACCCATGCCGTTTGTCTCTTTGATTTTCATCCAAATTGCCAGTACCCAACATTACATTAAAATCTCAAGCAGTTTTAAATTACTTTTATTCCTTTAGAAATGTCATTTTGTGCAGGGACTGTTCTAAGCACGGGAAACACGCGCCACTTTACAGGCATACTATTGACACCCCCCAGGTACGATATTTAAAGGAATATTTCACTTTTATTTTTTCACTTTAAGCATCATTAAAATCACTGCTCCCAAAAAAACTTCTGTTTTTAAAACTTTTTTTTCCATTAATACACGTCCCCTGGGGCAGCACCCGGGTCCCCAAACCCTTTTTAGGACAATATTAACCTTTAAAATTCGCACTTTTGATTTCTTACATTCGAGTCCCATAGACTTTAACGGTGTTCGAATGTTCGCGAGAACTTTCGGTCTGTTCACATGTTCTGGATGCGAACCGAACCGGGGGGTGTTCGGCCCATCCCTAGTATTGACCACCACAGTATTGTTAGTAACCAGAGGCGTAGCTTGAAGCCTGTGGGCCCAGATGCAAAAGGTGACTAGCAGGGCCTAACTAAATAGTAACAAAAACTTAGAAAAATATAATAAAACAAATGTCACTGTAAAAATATAAACTTAGCCTACCTTAAGAGTGGAGAGTTTCAGTCAGTAGAGCAGTGGATGGTGTTTGAACTGTGTCAATAGGGTAGTGGACGGTGTCAGTAGAGCAGTGGATGGTGTCAGTAGGGTAGAGATTACTGTCAGTGGAGCAGTGGACGGTGTCAGTAGGGCAGTGGACGGTGTCAGGAGGGCAGTGGACGGTGTCAGGAGGGCAGTGGACGGTGTCAGGAGGGCAGTGGACGGTGTCAGTAGGGCAGTGGATGGTCTATCCACTGCCCTACTGACACCATCCACTGCTCAACTGACACCATCCACTGCCCTCCTGACACCATCCACTGCTCTACTTAAACCATTCACTGCCCTTCTGACACTGCCCACTGCCCTCCTGACACTGCCCTCCTGACACCGCCCACTGTCCTACTGACATCGCTCACTGTCCTACTGACACTGTCCTCTGCTCCACTGACACCATCAACTGCCCTACTGACACCGTCCACTGCTCTACTGACACTGACAGTGGATGGTGTCAGTGGATAGTGTCAGGCAGTGGATGGTGTCAGTAGGGCAGTGGACAGTGTCAGTAGGGCAGGATACGGTGTCAGTAGGGCAGTGAATGGTGTCAGTAGGGCAGAGGTTGGTGTCAGTAGAGCAGTGGATGGTGTCAGTAGAGCAGTGGGTTGTGTCAGTAGGACAGTGGGTTGTGTCAGTAGGACAGTGGGTTGTGTCAGTAGAGCAGTGGTCGGTGTCAGTAGGGCAGTGGACGGTGTCAGTAGGGCAGTGGACGGTGTCAGTAGAGCAGTGGATGGTGTCAGTAGAGCAGTGGGTGGTGTCAGTAGTGCAATTGACCGTGTCAGGAGGGCAATGGACTGGGTCAGAGCAGTGGATGGTGTCAGAGCAGTGGATCGTGTCAGTAGGGCAGTGGATGGTGTAAGTAGATCAGTGGATGGTGTCAGTAGAGCCGTGGACAGTGTCACGAGAGCAATGAGTGGTGTCAGTAGGGCAGTGGTCGGTGTCAGGAAGGCAGTGGATGGCATCAGGTGGGCAGTGGATGGTGTCAGTAGCGCAGTGGATGGTTTCAGTAGCGCAGTGAATCTGTCACAGACAGATGCAGATTTAACCACACAGCTGCCGGGGAGGGAGTTGAGGGGCAGGATTAGTTAACCCTTCAATGGCCAGGCACCTTCACTATTTAACTAGCAGCCACTGGTTGAAGCTTGTTAGTTATTATACATCTGTCATTTCTCACCGGCAGTGTGGGGGGGCAGGGGTTGGTAGTTGGGGGTCTGTACATTGCAGGTAGGGGTCAGTAGTTGAGGATGAGGTCTGTCAGTCTGGGAGAGTGGGAGGGGGCAGAGTCTGTGTGTCCTGCTCTTTCTTGTCCTTTGTAAGTCAATCAGTGGGTGCTTAAAGTGGTTCCCGACCGCCGCACGTACTTTTACTACTTTTTACTCTTACTGCTCTCCTTGGTGAAATCCCATACGGGTACAGCTTTGCCCAGGAGAGCAGGGCACAGTCGCCGCCGGCCAGGCGCGATCACGTGCACGAGAGCATGCATGGGGATTTGCGTGTGTGTAAACACACAAATCCTTGTGCTGTTAGGGGAGAGGAGACAGATCATGTGTCCCTACTAAGTAGGAACAATGATCTGTCTCCTCCCCTAGTCAGTCCTATCCCCATACAGTTATAACACACTGAGGGAACACACATTTAACCCCTTGATCGCCCCCTAGTGTTAACCCCTTCCCTGTCAGTGACATTTTCATAGTAATCAGTGCATATTTATAGCAATGATCGCTGTATAAACGTTAATGGTCCCAAAAATGTGTCAAAAGTGTCCAATCTGTCCGTCGCAATACCGCTAAAAATTGCAGATCATCGCCATAACTAGTAAAAAAATAAATAAGAAAAATAAAGAAAAATCTTTCCCCTATTTTGTAGACGCTATAACTTTTTCGCAAATCAATCAATATATGCTTATTGCTATTTTATTTTTTACCAAAAATATGTAGAAGAATACATATTGGCCTAAACTGATGAAGAAATTTGTTTTTTAAAAGAAAGTTTGGGGATATTTATTATAGCAAAAAGTAAAAAATATTGTTATATTGTTTTTTTTTCAAAATTGTCGCTCTTTTTTTGTTTATAGCGCAAACAATAAAAACCGCAGAGGTGATCAAATACTACCAAAAGAAAGCTCTATTTGTGGGGAAAAAAGGACATTGATTTTATTTGGGTACAGCATCACATGATCTGCGCAATTGTCAGTTAAAGTAACCCAGTGCCAAATTGTAAAAAGTGCTCTGGTCAGGAAGGGGGTAAAATCTTCCGGAGCTGAAGTGGTTAAGTAATGACATTCCCCCCAGGCCCTTTAGGGGTTGTAGGAGGGGACACGTATCAAAGCAAAAAAAAGTTTTAAAAACGGATGTTTTTTCAGGAGCAGTGATTTCAATAATGCTTAAAGTGAAACAATAAAAGTGAAATATTCCTTTAAATATCATGCCTGGGGGGTGACTATAGTATGCCTGTAAAGTGGCGCATTTTCCCATGTTTAGAACAGTCCCTGCAACAAAATGACATTTCTAAAGGAATAAAAGTCATTTAAAACTGCTTGCGGCTGTAATATATTGTCGGGTCCCGGCAAAATAGATGAAAATCATTGAGAAAAATGGCATGCCCCCCCCCCCCCCCCCCAGCCCATTACCAGGCCCTTTGGGTCTGGTATGGATATTAAGGGGGCCCCAGCACCCAAATTTAAAAAAAAGGGTGTGGGTCCCCCAGGCCCTATATACTCTGAACAGCAGTATACAGGTGGTCCCCGGGTTACAAACAAGACAGGGACTGTAGGTTTGTTCTTAAGTTGAATCTGTTTGTAATTTGGAACAGGTACAATTTTTAAGTGTAGCTCCAGCCAAAAAATCTATTTTTAAGCTTTTTGGATAACATAGGGAAGGGTTATCACCCCTGTAACATTTGTTTTGCTGTCTGTGCCCCTGTTCAGAAGATTTCACCTCACTTTTTGTCCCAATGACAATTGGATTTTGAAAATTTTGGATTATTAGGGAAACAAGGATTGGTGACAAAGCATCAGTGAAGACACCTTTTTCCCATATTAACTCTTACAGGTGAGAATTTCCCTTCCTAGGGGTAGATTTCCTCTCACTTCCTGTTGTCTCCCTCCATTTGTAAGTAGGAGTTGTTTGAAAGTCGGATGTTTAAAAATAGGGGACCACCTGTATATACTATACGGCCTCCCCTATATACTCTGCAGAAAATTGGGCCTTAGGTGTTGGTGGTACCAGAACACTGTAAGCCCTCATAGTTACTCTTGGTGGGCGCTGGAACGGGCCCTGCTGTGAAATATTATATCAAGAACTGTAATTACATGCCCCTGTTAAACAGGGGTGGAAACATTGGGCCTTTGGTGGTGGTGGTTGTGCCACAACACTGTAAGCCCTCAGTTACTATTGCTGGGCGCAGGAACGGGCCCTGCTGTGAAATATTAGATCAAAAATTGTAATTACATGCCCCTGTCAAACAGGGGCAAAAAAATTGGGTCTTAGGCAGTGGTGGTGTTGGCACAATGCTATAAGCCCTCTTGTTGAGCGCAGGAACGAGCCCTGCTGTGAAATATTTCATCAAAAATTGTAATTGCACACCCCTGTTTAAAGGAAATATTGGGCCTTAGGCAGTAGTGGTGGTGCCCTGAACCAAAAATATTCTTAGAAGCTATCATCGTGAAGATTGAGGAGGAATAGGATAGTCATTCAGCATAATAGGATAGTCACTCAGCATAGGCAGTCTTCAAGGGATCCCACATCCATAGAAAAATCAATCAGTTACATCAGCATCAGGTGCTTGTTAGCTGGTGATCCAAGACTGATTCATTTTTTATGAATGTGAGCCGGTCAACAGAGTCTGTGAATAGGCGCACTCTGTGATTGGTTACAAAGCCTCCAGCAACACTGAATGTGCGTTCAGAAAGAATGCTGGATGCAAGACAGGCCAGTAGCTCAATTGCATATTGAGCAAGCTCTAGCCAGTGGTCCATCCTCAAGACCCAGTAACCCAGTGGATGGTCTGTTGGAAAGGTCTCCAAGTCTGATCTTGCCCCTAGATATTCTTGCAGCATGTAATTCAGATGCTGGCGAAGGTTGCTGGAACCAATCAGACCTTGGCGCTGAGGACTGAAGAATTGTCTGAAGGTCACCGGCCACCTTCTCCACCGCTCTTTCTGTGACTGAACGAAGCCTCAGCAACACGTTGTCCAGCACAAGGAAATTGTAATCTCCCAGGCTCTGGAAACACATTGCACAAACCTTTCTGCAAGGCCTCCCGAAGATGTTTCATACTCTGTTCCCTCTGCGAAGGCTGGATTAGTTCTACAACCTTACCCTTGTAACATGGATCAAGAAGGGTTGCCAGCCAGTAATGATCCCTCTCCTTGATACCACGAATCCTAGGGTCCTCTCACAAGCTTTGCAGGATCAGGGAGGCCATGCAGCGTAAGTTTGCAGAGGCATTTGATCCTGAGTCCTCTGGGTCACTAAGGATCACCTCCGTCCAGCCACGTACAACTCCATGGGTTTCTGGGGGCTGAAAACGATCCCTTGAAGACTGCTGCTGAGTGTTATCCTCCACCTCCATGCTGACACAATCCTCCTCCTCTTCTTCTTCCTGTGTGATCGGCGGGCCAGCAGGAATACTATCTCAAGTGCCCTGTCCATTATTCCACAAAGTGTGTGCTCCAACAGGAAGACAAGAGGGACAGTATCACTGATGCATGCACTGTCACTGCTCACTATCCTCATGGCCTCCTCAAATGGTGACAGGACAGTGCATGCATCCTTGATTAGTAGCCACTGGCATGGCGAAAAAAAGCAATTTTGCAAGGTTGCATTCCCTTTGAAGGTCAGCCAGCCGAACACTGGCATTATATGACCGGCAGAAAAGACCACAGACTTTCCTGGCCTGCCTCAGGAGATCCTGTAAGCCCGAGTTCCTGCTCAAGAACCACTGCACCACAAATTCAGGACGTGAGCCAAACAGGGAACATGGGTCAAGTGTCCGTGTCGGAGGGCGGAGAGGAGGTTGGTGCCTTGTCGCATACAACCATTCCTGGCTGAAGCTGGCGTGGCGTCAACCACCTCTGAGCCTGCCCTTGCAGAGCTGACAGAGTCTCTGCCCCAGTGTGGCTCCTGTCCCCTAAGCAGACCAACTCAAGCAAAGCATGGCATCTTTTTGCCTGAGTGCTTGCGTAGCCCCTTGAACGCCTACGGAGCACCGCTGGTTTAGAGGACAAATCTGCTGAGGAAGAGGCCATAGAGGAAGAAGAAGAGGAGGGGGTGGAGGAGAGATCTGTGGCAGAATAACCACTAGCATTTTGGAGGCGTGGTGGCGGAACAAGCTCCAACAATACTGAACCCTGTCCTGCATCCTTCTTAGCTGCCAGCAGAGTTACCCAGTGCGCTGTGAAAGAAAGGTAACATCCCTGTCCATGCCTGCTGGACCATGAGTCAGCGATAATATGCACCTTACTGCTGACCGCCCTGTCCAACAAGGCCAAGACATTGCCTTCCACATGCTGTTAGAGAGCCGGAATGGCCTTCCGTGAAAAGAAATGGCGTTTGGGAACCTGCCACTGAGGTACCGCACATTCCACAAATTCACGAAAGGGGGCAGAGTCTACCAGCTGAAAAGGCAGCAGTTGCAGTGCTAGCAATTTGGCCAAGCTAGCATTCAGAGGCTAAGCATGTTGATAGCTGGGACTGAATTTCTTTTAAGTGCTGTTGTCAATGGACTGTATAGGAGGTCATCATATGTCTGGTCAAGCATGTGGTGCCCAAGTGGCTGCTGATTTGGCCACGCTTGATATGCTTCAGACATATGTTGCAAACAGCAATGATGTGATCTGCTGCACACGTGTCGATAAAGGCCCACACCAAAGAACTTTTCAAAATATGCGGGGAGTCAGCAGTGCCCTGCATCTGCTTAACTCTGCGGTATGATGCAATAGGGTGTCTGCCTTTAAGCTGCCCCCTGGAGGGCATCCTGCCTTGTTGATGATTTGCCTCCTTCTCCTCCTCCTCTCTTCTATCAGGCATCCAAGTAGAGTCAGTGACCTCATCATCCCCTCCCTCCTCGTCACTGGAGCAAACTTGGCAGTATGCTGCAGCTGGGGGAACATGACTGCCAGTTTCTTGTCCTTCTTGGGCACCCCTTCTCTCTAGGCTCACGTTACTCCCTTCCTCAACCTGGGTACCATCATAGGAGCCTTCAAATCGCTGTGCATCCTCCTGCAGCATGTACTCGACACTGTAGTCGAATAGTTCGGGGGACTTTTCCATGCATGATGGTGGGGCTAGGGAAGGAGTGACTGTTGACATGGAGCCGATGGAATAGGCCGCTTTGGCAGCTGCATTGGCAGGCAAACTACTCTGAGCCTGGGTGACAGAGGATGAGAAGGATGAGGACAGCTTTGTTATCCATTCCACCAACTCTTCTGCATGTTGTGGCTCAATAACACAGCCAGCTGCAGAAAAAAAGGACAAGCGTGCCCCACGGCCACGTGCTGAGGATGCACCGTGTCCATGACCAGCACTGTTGACTGTAGACACAGAGCCTGTTTGCCCTCTTTTAGTGGCCTGTGAGCGTCTGCCTCTCCTTGGTGGCCTTCCGGACATGCTGCAAATTTTGTTTAGCAAAACCACACTACACTGTATTGTGTACTGTGTACACCAGCAGAAAAATAGTAGAACTAGGGGTACACGGTACTGTGTACACCACCAGAAGTGTAATAGCAACTATGGGTGCACTGTATTGTGTACTGTGTACACCACCAGAAAAGTAGTAACAACTGTACTATGGGTGCCTTGGTACTGTGTACACCACTAGAAGTGTAATAACAACTATGGGTGCACTGTATTGTGTACACCACCAGAAAAGTAGTAGCAACTGCACTATGGGTGCACAGCACTGTGTACAGCACCAGAAGTGTAATAACAACTATGGGTGCACTGTATTGTGTACACCACCAGAAAAGTAGTAGCAACTGCACTATGGGTGCATGGTACTGTGTACACCACCAGAAGTGTAATAGCAACTATGGGTGCACTGTATTGTGTACTGTGTACACCACCAGAAAAGTAGTAGCAACTGAACTATGGGTGCACGGTACTGTGTACACCGCTAGAAGTGTAATAGCAACTATTGGTGCACTGTATTGTGTACTGTGTACACCACCAGAAAAGTAGTAGCAACTGCACTATGGGTGCACGGTACTGTGTACACCGCCTGAAGTATATTATAAAAAGTACACCAGGAATGGCCTGCAGTCAGATATAGGCTTGGCTACACTGGATGCAGAGTATATATTAAATACACTGCAGCTAACTGAATAACCTGCCTGAAGTATATTAGAAAAGTACACCAGGAATGGCCTGCAGTCAGATATAAATATATATATATATATTCTGCATCCAGTGTAGCTATAATATATATATATATATATATATATATATATATATATATATATATATATATATATATACACACACACACACAAGACTGACTGTATATAGATATATATTAAATATACTGGAGCTAACTGAATAACCTGCCTGCCTGCTCAATCTAAATCACACTCTCTCTCCGTCCACGCCAACAACACACTACACAGGGCCGATGTGCAGGCAGCCTTATATAGTGTGGGGAGTGGACTTAGCCCCTCTGAGCCATAATTGGCCAAAGGCACCCTGCCTTTGGCCAATTATGGCTCTCTTAGCTGAGGGCGCTGGGATTGGCCAAACATGTAGGTCATGGTGCATGCTTTGGCCAATCATCATACAGCAATGCACTGTGACCTTGCAGTGCATTATGGGGCATTACGCGGCGCTTGAATTTGCCACAAACACCCCATATTGTTAGTTTTTTGGCGAACGAGCGAACACCCGATGTTCGAGTCAAACTCCTGTTCGACCCGAACATAAAGCTCATCCCTAGCTAAGAACATAAATGCAAACTACTCTACTAAACTACTGGGGGAGAATCTCTGGGAGGGTCAAGGATGGAGAAAGATCTGGGGGTCCTATTAGATGACAGATTGAGCAATAGCATACAATGTCAAGCTGCAGCTACCAAAGCCGGCAGAATAATAGTATGCATAAAAAAGGGGATATACTCCAGAGATAAAACTATAATCCTGCCACTTTATAAAACTCTGGTCCGGCCCCATCTGGAGTATTCCGTCCAGTTCTGGTCACCAGTTCAAAGAAGGGCAACTAAATTAATAAGGAGACTGGAGGACCTCAAATAGGAGGAGCGACCACAAGCACTAAATGTATTCTCACTGGAGAAAAGACGTTTGAGAGGGGACATGATAGCGATTTACAAATACCTCAATGATAATCCCAGCATAGGAAAAAAGCTATTCAATCTCAGGACATGGGGCCACACAATGAGATTGTAGGAGAAGCGGTTTAACCTTAAGCTGCGCAGGGGAAAAACCACTGTCAGGGCGGTAAGAATGTGGAACTCTCTTCCACAAGTGGTGGTGTCAGTTGGGAGTATTGATATTTTCAAAAGACTTTTGGACGTGCATCTTAAAGAACACAATATACAGGGATAATTGAAATGATTATAAACACTGACACACGTACAACTACACAGGTTGAACTGGATGGACTGTTGACTTTATTCAACCTTACCTACTATTTACCATAACTATGTAACTCCACACTACCCCGGCCTAAGAAGACCTAATATTTAGTGCTGCTGATCTCCTTTAATCTGCAACAATCTTTGCAAATACCAACAGTCAGCTCCCAGCACAGGAAGTCTCACATGACTAACAAATTATTTGTGGCTCCTACACATGATCTACTAAGGAGAGCTGCAAAAAATGATTAGACTTCCTGCACTAGGAGCTGATTGCTGTAAATGCAGGGATTGCTGGAGGTTAGAGGAGATCAGCAGCACTGACACTAAATAATGGGTTTGAGTCCTAGTTTCTATGTATGCACAGTATATCAGAATTGACTTGTAAGGGAGCAGGAGACAATTTCCTGGCCCCATATACAGTAAGTTTATGAGGTTCTACTGCACACACACAGGCATCAGGAAGTACAATGTAGAGACGACACACCAGCCACAAGTAAACACTGCAGTAAAAGATGGGGAAAAGGGAGTTAGATCGACACAGTGGAAAAGAGGTAAAAATGAGGAAACATTTTAAAAAGCTGTAGAACATTTCCTTATTCCTGATATCAATTATAAGGCAATTATATGTGTTTTTCAATGAATTGCATGACAATTTGTTTAACAATAAAAGTATCCAACCTAATGAACCTGGAACTGCTTTAAGACATATTTGCTAAGATTTCAGACATATACGTAATATAGCAGCTGAGATTTAATAAGGCGGAATGTTTCTTAAAACATATGTAAAGTACTTAATGCCTGTCATTTTGAAAATCTCCCTCATAAACTATCTACACATCACTTGGCCAGCAGTGCAGATCAAAAATTTAAGGTCCCCTTCACACTATGCCATTCCATGAGGATGGGCTACTACATATGTGTTGGATTAAGGCAGCCACTTCATAAAGCATGCATTGCCAACGTATGTAAAATAATAATGATAAAAACAAAACTACTCCTTTTAATTTTAATGCTGTGCATCACAAGGTAAGGCACATGCATTGGGCTGTGCTGCAGTGTGAGTCTGTTGGCACCAATTTTACTTATGCATTGAGGTGCATTGCACCACAACAAACCACTGTCAGGAGCCATGAATCAGACGGAGACAAAAAATGCAGTCAAAATCACACCTTTCAATATAGTGGTAAAAATGGTACAAATAGTAAAAGTAGTCAAAACATAAATAGGATTCGGGAAGCAAAATCGGCTTGTCAGAGCAAGCCAGGAAATCAGGAAGCCAGAGATTAGCATAGTCAGAGGCAGCAGACAGGATCAGGAACCAGAAGGGACGTCAGCCAGGCAAGTCTTCAACAGGAACACAGCATAGAGTCTCTAGATATGTTGACCAAGGCAAAGGCAATTGATGAAATGAACCAGGCAGTTTAAATAGCCAGAAGGGGCTGGCAGAGGAACAGGAAATAATCACCAGGTGAGGCACTGTGGAGTGCTGGCAATTAACCGACAGCTGAGCACTGAGAAGGGAGGCCTGAGCCCAGCCCTAACAGTAACCCCTCCTCAATGGCCCCTTCCCCTCAGAGGGCCACCAGGTTTGAAAGGAAAATTACTATGGAAAGCACAGAGAACAGGAGCATGTACGTTCGAGGATGATACCCAAGAGCGCTCCTCCCTTTTCAATTAACCAGGTACTCTATGGGCCAACAGGACCTACGGAAGTCAATTATTGGTTGCATCTCATACTCCTCATGGTTCTCAAACTTAAAACAAGGAAGAGGGGCGCCTCTGAGTATATATCAATAATCATTTATTTAACAACAAACAATATCCACTCACATGGAAGACTGTAGTATTGCGTTCCGGTGCATCTCTGAGTAGAGGAGAGTCTGGAGGACCACAGGTCTCAGCAAGTCCGTGCAGTGCTGGTCACACATCAGGTCCTGGCAGGGATGGATGGTGGTGGCAGAACACGGTGGGAGCTCCCTCGGGTCTCCAGATGGCACTACCGGATAGATGGTGGGTTTAAGAGTAACATAGACCAACGGTCTGTGGGTTCCAGGGAGGGGGAGAGGGGACGCCAAAGGCCGATCGCCGGGCGCGCTGCCGTCTGAGGCTCGTACGGCTCCGTGGGAGAGAGATAGTAACGGCCGTACAGGGAGCCAGAACGAGGCCTGGAAAGCAAGCTCAGCGCGGCGCCGGACCGTGACGTCACAGCTATGCGACGCGTTTCCGAGTCTGCGCGCTATTGGTGACAGGAATAGCGGCACTCCTTTCTCAAGCATAAGGGGCGGATGTTATGGCAGTCCTTTTATAGTCTTTGGGAGGAGGGGGGGGGCGGGGCTAAGGATGATAAACAGTATCAGGATACACTGCAGCTATGGGCAATACTAGATATGATTCACATGGAAGTGGAGCACAGGTAGAGAAATAAATATATGGGGTTTTAACATCGAGTATCTATACATTCATATATAGGAGACACATAAGCATACAGTTTTACATAAAATTGTAAGTTAAAAATTAATTAAAAATTAATTAAACGCCAGTACACATCCACGGGCAGGATATGACCTGGTACATAAACAACTAATATGGACCATAAATAAAAAAACATGTAGGTGTATCAATAGAAAGTCGGGATGGTACTTTACAAATAATAATAATGATTATAATGGACCAGTGCAAGATAAAAAAATATAAAAAAAAAATATATATATAAAAATATATATATATAAAATACACGAGAGATTTAAAAATTGGTGATTATGCAAATGTGAATATCGGTACATACTATTAGCATAATTAGGGAAAAGGGAGCAGGGGGTGGGGAGATAAAGGAAGGGGGGGAGGGGGGTGGCCGGGGAGGAAAAAAGGGGGGGGGGGGGGGGGGGATGGAAGGGGGGAGAGAAAGGGAGGGGGGGGGGGTTTAGGAAGGGGAGGGGGCGGGGGATGGATTATACTTACTCGTAGACCCGCCACCCCCACAATAATAGATATATTTGTGTGTACACAACCTGTGGTAAGGATGATAAAAATGCAAGCAGTGAATATAAGCATACCGTATATAAGCAAATATAAGCAATGTATATCTATAATATAGTGGCAATCTCGATACCCTCATTCAAGCCCCCAGGCGAGAGTACGTCGAGATTGTAAATCCAGAACGTTTCCCTTGCACATAGCCTTTTGAAACGTTCGGCAGGAGTGTATGACTTGGGGATTTGTTCAATTACCCATACAGTAAGGCCCGTGGTGGATTTTTGGTGAAAACTAGCAAAATGTCGTGGGACACTATGCATGTCTTTACCACCCTCTATCAGTCTTCGGTGTTGACCGAAGCGCTGTCTGAGGGGGCAGATTGTTCTACCGACATAGATCAGTCCACAGGGGCATATGAGGCCGTAGACTACAAAATCTGAAGAACAATTGTAGAATTGGTCTATCTGATATGTTTTACCTTTGGACAGGAATGACTTTTGTCCATGTTTAACAAAGGCACAAGTTTTGCATAGGGCTTTTTTGCATCGGTACATGCCGACCAAAGGTATAAGTGTGGTGGCATGGTCGTTGGTCGCAGTGGTTTTAAATTTGCTTGGGGCAATTTTACTTTTCAAGTTAGGTGCTTTACGGTAAGTAATTCGTGGTACTGTAGGGAGAAGAGTTTTGAGGAGAGGGTCCTGTAATAGAATCCCCCAATGTTTTTTCATGATGTTTTCCATTTTTTTATATTCGAAGTGAAAGGTCGTGATGAATCTGGTGGAGTGATCAGTCGGGCAAGTATTTGTTTTGGCTGGTTTACCTTTGGAATAGGATGCACAGGCTTCATCAACCAATTCTTTAGGATATTGTTTTTCAAAGAATTTGTTTTTTAATGGAATACTGGAAGCTGCGTAATCACTATCAAGGGTACAGTTCTGTCATGTATACATGTATACATGTATACTCATATTTAACATCACTATGTCTGTAATCACCTGCATTATTAAGTCATTACAAATGGTTCTTTGTACATCAATTTTTATTTAAATTTACTGCATCTGCACTGTTATTCGTTTGTAGTGTCTCTATAGACATATACGTTTACCAATAATCCTTATAGTGCTTTCCACTCCCTTCCTCCCCCCGTTCCCTCCCCCCCCCTTTTTTTTTTTTTTTTTCCTCATTTAACTTAGCTTTGGTCATCTATCATGGATTTCCTGGATGACATAGAGACTCATAAGTATAACATATTGGAAGAATTATATGCCATCCTACCTTCCCATATGTTCTCCAACGACATCAAGCTAACCGGCACTACTAGATATTGTCTGTGTGGTAAATTTAAACATTTAGAAAGAATTATCAAACACATTAATTTACAATGGTGGGATAAATTCTTTCTGGAAAGGTATATCTCTACTAAGATTTCACCCAGAGGTCTTAGAGTCACCAAGGACTGCCCCTTTCTTGACACTGTTCGTAAAAAAGAATGGGAAAATATTTCCGAATTCTGTACCTCAAAATGGATGGAAATCCTGGTTGAACATAGATTACATCTTTTTGAAAAACTTAGGTTAGAAGCCAATGCCATAGCCAAGACTATTATTGACCAGAAAGTCATTGTCCCACTCTCTTGGTTCATGATTCTAAAGAAAAACACCAAGTCCGATGAGGACTTTATGATAAAAGGCAAACTAGGTAAATTCAAGAGAGATCTTGATCGTGTTTTTAATTGGAAACACAAATTGCCACAGCCCACCCATGACATCAACTTATCGCGTCCTTCCGATCCCTCCTTCCCCTCCCCTCCCCCACCCCACCTATCATCACACATTTCTCAAACACATCCATCACCCCCCACCCAACCTCACAATCACCCCCCTCCCCTAATGGGAATTAGTTTCCCTTACAAAAACTCCATTCATCCGTTGCCCAATACCCATGATCGTACGGTACGAAAAATTCCCATTACCACCAAAAATAAATATAAAACCAGTAATTTATTAGCTGATCTGAATAGATTTTACAACAGACCATCGTGTGCTAAAAAAAGCACCAATGCTGTCACTATTGCTATACCTACATCCCGTCAGACGTCTGACAACCGGCCAGTAGCTATATCTGAGATAGCTCATTCGAATAATGCTGCCGATCCACCTCATTCCAAAGTACCTATTACTACGAATGATGAACAGATGGAAGTACAGCTAGCTAATTCCGCTGATTTTCCTACAACCATATACGTGCCCAGACTTAATCTCGGGGACACACCCAGCCCTCCCACCACAGACTTGCCCTCCTCCACACTTCCCCTCTCCCACATCCCCCCTCTTTCCTCTCCCATTCCATCCACACACACACCCCATGCCCCAGGTCCCTCTTCACCCACTGACCCCTCTTTTTTAGTTCATTGTCCTCCTCCAACCAACCGGAGAAAAAGAAAATTCACCGGAGAGGTTGTAGAGGAGGACGAACCAAGTCCAAAAAGCAACCTACTCAAATTCCGCAAACTATGAAGATTTTCAATTTATCTTCTTTAGAACTCTCCACTGCAGACACTAGTCTGCTATGTAGAGGACTCAATTTCGCTCCCATCAATAAGCCCAACCCCTTCCTCTTATTTAAAGATCTCAACCGCTATATCCGTAACCTAACCCTAAAAAGGTTCTTTAATGCAAAACAAAATAAACCCATCAAAGAAGACTCAGGCCCATCTACATCTACATGTACTTCACCCCCCAATGTTTTTGAATATGACGGTGATGTCATAGATATCCTAGATTCCATCAGGGAAGAAGAGGACCTGCTTGATCTCTTCACACAACACATGGCCACTTCCCCGCCCATCATCCACTCCTCCTTTAAACCGAAGTCGGTTTTTTTCCCTGCTCAATCTAAAGGCCCCTTCCTAGAAAGCTTCTACAGAGTGGTATACGCTGACTTTGTGAAGCTTTGTCAATCATCCTCCACCATCCCTACTCATAAACAAAATCTTACAGTCGCTGAAACTCGAGCATTAGATTCTCTCATTCACAATACCAATATAGTCATAAAAACAGCAGACAAAGGAGGTAGTATAGTGGTACTGGACAGAGCGGACTACATCAAAGAGGCCCATAGACTCCTCTCAGACCAAACTACATACACTAAACTTAAAAAAGACCCCACTAGTGAATTTGCTCTGGAGGCGAGCAGTTTGGTCCAATCAGCCCTCAATAATGGAGTGATCAATAAAACGGAAGCTTCCTTCTTTCTGAAAAGCTTCTACCAGGTTCCCTATTTTTATTACCTGCCCAAAATCCACAAGAATACAACCACTCCCCCGGGAAGACCCATCGTGGCGGCAATGGACAGTGTCACCACGGGATTCAGCCAATATATTGATCAATTTTTACAGCCATTAGTCAAGGATTTACCATCATATATCAGAGATGGTTCACATCTCCTAGAACTCCTAGCACCGTACAAGTGGGAATCCACTTACCTGTGGCTTTCATTGGATGTTACCTCACTCTACACCTCCATCCCTCACTCATTTGGGTTATTAGCTCTGGAATTCTTTCTTGCCCAGGACCCTCTTTTAAACCCCAGACAAGCTGCTTTCATCATGGAGGCTACCAACTTTTGTTTAACCCACAACTATTTTGATTTTAATGGTGAGTTCTTCCTGCAAGCACAGGGGACCGCCATGGGAGCAAACTTCGCCCCCTCCTATGCCAACTTGGCTATGGGTTACTGGGAGAAAAACTTTATATGGCAAAACAACCCATACTCAGCAAACATCATTTTCTTTGGGCGTTATATAGATGACCTGATTGTGATCTGGGACGGCTCCCCAGACCAGATTACATCATTTGTGGACCACTGTAACCAAAATCCTTACGGACTTGCCTTCACCCATACCTTTGATCCCATTCATTTAGCATATCTTGATTTGGAATTGGGTCATATGGATGACAGAATCATTGCTAAAAATTATATTAAGCCAACTGCTGGGAACTCCTTTTTACATTTTCACAGCTGCCACTATCCAAAGTGGACGAAAAATATACCAAAGGGACAGTTCTGCCGTCTCAGACAGAACTGTACCCTTGATAGTGATTACGCAGCTTCCAGTATTCCATTAAAAAACAAATTCTTTGAAAAACAATATCCTAAAGAATTGGTTGATGAAGCCTGTGCATCCTATTCCAAAGGTAAACCAGCCAAAACAAATACTTGCCCGACTGATCACTCCACCAGATTCATCACGACCTTTCACTTCGAATATAAAAAAATGGAAAACATCATGAAAAAACACTGGGGGATTCTATTACAGGACCCTCTCCTCAAAACTCTTCTCCCTACAGTACCACGAATTACTTACCGTAAAGCACCTAACTTGAAAAGTAAAATTGCCCCAAGCAAATTTAAAACCACTGCGACCAACGACCATGCCACCACACTTATACCTTTGGTCGGCATGTACCGATGCAAAAAAGCCCTATGCAAAACTTGTGCCTTTGTTAAACATGGACAAAAGTCATTCCTGTCCAAAGGTAAAACATATCAGATAGACCAATTCTACAATTGTTCTTCAGATTTTGTAGTCTACGGCCTCATATGCCCCTGTGGACTGATCTATGTCGGTAGAACAATCTGCCCCCTCAGACAGCGCTTCGGTCAACACCGAAGACTGATAGAGGGTGGTAAAGACATGCATAGTGTCCCACGACATTTTGCTAGTTTTCACCAAAAATCCACCACGGGCCTTACTGTATGGGTAATTGAACAAATCCCCAAGTCATACACTCCTGCCGAACGTTTCAAAAGGCTATGTGCAAGGGAAACGTTCTGGATTTACAATCTCGACGTCCTCTCGCCTGGGGGCTTGAATGAGGGTATCGAGATTGCCACTATATTATAGATATACATTGCTTATATTTGCTTATATACGGTATGCTTATATTCACTGCTTGTATTTTTATCATCCTTACCACAGGTTGTGTACACACAAATATATCTATTATTGTGGGGGTGGCGGGTCTACGAGTAAGTATAATCCATCCCCCGCCCCCTCCCCTTCCTAAACCCCCCCCCTCCCCCCCCTCCCTTTCTCTCCCCCCTTCCATTCCCCCCCCCCTTTTTTCCTCCCCGGCCACCCCCCCTCCCCCCCTTCCTTTATCTCCCCACCCCCTGCTCCCTTTTCCCTAATTATGCTAATAGTATGTACCGATATTCACATTTGCATAATCACCAATTTTTAAATCTCTCGTGTATTTTATATATATATATTTTTATATATATATTTTTTTTTATATTTTTTTATCTTGCACTGGTCCATTATAATCATTATTATTATTTGTAAAGTACCATCCCGACTTTCTATTGATACACCTACATGTTTTTTTATTTATGGTCCATATTAGTTGTTTATGCACCAAGTCATATCCTGCCCGTGGATGTGTACTGGCGTTTAATTAATTTTTAATTAATTTTTAACTTACAATTTTATGTAAAACTGTATGCTTATGTGTCTCCTATATATGAATGTATAGATACTCGATGTTAAAACCCCATATATTTATTTCTCTACCTGTGCTCCACTTCCATGTGTATCATATCTAGTATTGCCCATAGCTGCAGTGTATCCTGATACTGTTTATCATCCTCAGCCCCGCCCCCCCCTCCTCCCAAAGACTATAAAAGGACTGCCATAACATCCGCCCCTTATGCTTGAGAAAGGAGTGCCGCTATTCCTGTCACCAATAGCGCGCAGACTCGGAAACGCGTCGCATAGCTGTGACGTCACGGTCCGGCGCCGCGCTGAGCTTGCTTTCCAGGCCTCGTTCTGGCTCCCTGTACGGCCGTTACTATCTCTCTCCCACGGAGCCGTACGAGCGTCAGACGGCAGCGCGCCCGGCGATCGGCCTTTGGCGTCCCCTCTCCCCCTCCCTGGAACCCACAGACCGTTGGTCTATGTTACTCTTAAACCCACCATCTATCCGGTAGTGCCATCTGGAGACCCGAGGGAGCTCCCACCGTGTTCTGCCACCACCATCCATCCCTGCCAGGACCTGATGTGTGACCAGCACTGCACGGACTTGCTGAGACCTGTGGTCCTCCAGACTCTCCTCTACTCAGAGATGCACCGGAACGCAATACTACAGTCTTCGATGTGAGTGGATATTGTTTGTTGTTAAATAAATGATTATTGATATATACTCAGAGGCGCCCCTCTTCCTTGTTTTATCTTCCTCAGCCTATTGGACCTTGCTTCTGGTCTTTTTTTGGTGGCAGCCCTGATTGACTTTCTCCTGTATATACATCTATATACATCCATATATACCAACCCTGCCATTGGACTATTTAGGATCTGTTATGTGAGGTATACCTGCTTTGCGCCTTTTTACTTGTTTTTATGGTTCTCAAACTTAAATGGGCAAGGACATGGTACCGAGGTTGCGAAGTGGTTGCACACCAAGGGTTTTAATAAGGATACATGAAATACATTCAAAATACGCATATTAGAAGGAAAGTCTAATGCGTAAGCCACTGGGTTAATCGTAAGGAGAATACGGAAAGACCCAAAAAACTGTGGTGCCAGTTTCAGTGAGGGAACACGGAGTCGGAGGTTGCGAGATGACAGCCAGACCCTCTCCCCAACCTGGTAGAAAGTTGTCATGTGGCACAGATACATAGATGACATCTTCGTGATCTGGGATGGTCCCCAGTCTCTTTTGGATGAATGTCTCTAAGCACTTAATGTGAACCAATTCAATCTTAAATTTACTATGACCTCAGATAGGTCCAAAGTCACCTTTTTGGACATTGAGATCTTTAAAAATGAATTTAACCTGTTGTCCTGTAAACTCTATAGGAAGCCCACTACGACTGCAACTGTGTTGCATTCCTCTAGTTTTCACCCCAAACCACTCATTAACTCTATCCCCTACGGGCAATATTTATGTATCAAACGCAATTGCTCCAACTACCAAGACTTCAAGCATGAGGCCAACTTAAAGAACGATTACTCGAATGTGGCTACAGCCACAAATGTCTTAAAAAAGCATTCCAACGTGCCAATTCTAGTGATAGGCACACCTTGTTGGCCCCCAAAAAAGTTGCAACCCCAAGTGAAAACCAGAGAATAATTATAACATATACAAATGATCACAAGAAAATATTGCAAATATGTAAGAAGTATTGGCATTTACTAACATCCGACCCCACAGTAGGACCCTTTGTTCCTCCCACCCCGCGGATCACCTACAGAGGGGCCACCTCTGTTGGTTATTTGCTAGTTCAAAGTGAATTTCGTGGTTCAGCTAGAGGTGATCCATGCACAACAACGGGCACGTTCCCATGTGGATCGTGCCCCTATTGTAAATACATGGATATCAGGAAAAATATTTTTCTACCTAATGGTACACGTTTTGTACTGAAACATTATTCTAACTACCAAACCATGGGAGTGGTTTACTTCTATTATGTAGTGGTAAATGCTTCTATGTTGGCAAAACGGTACAAAAGCTGTGGCAATGCCTATACCGCCATATTAGGGTGATGGAAACTGCCAACCCAGATCTTCCTCTGGGGAGGCATGTTTCTCAGGTCCATGGTGGTATTTTTCCCCAAATTTCTGTTTTAGTATTAGATCGCATACACCCAAGCTCACGCAGCGGAGACTTTAACAAAGGTCTCCTGCAACGCGAGTTTCGTTGGATATCCAACTTGAATGTGACTTCTCCGCCTGGCCTCAACGAAGCCTTTAATTTAAAACCTTTTCTACCAGGCTTCGTGACGGGAGGTTGTGACAAAAAAGCATCATCCTCATTCCCTGTCTTCCCTTTCTTCTTTCCTTTTTCTCTTTTTTTCTTCCCCCTTGCATCTTTAGGATTATTACCTATTTTTATTTTTGATTTTTGTTTTGCTTGAGTTTAGTCACCTTGTTATTAATATCAATCCATGTATCCTTGTCGCATATTTTACATGCTTAATATGGCTATTATTAGTATGTATTTGTAGCATTTACTGCTCTTGTCATGTCAATAATTATGCCTGTTCCCTTTTTTTGCAGCTGATAATACAATTTCTTTTTTTGTTTGAATAAAATATTACCACCATGTACAGATGATGATCCCACGTCTTGCTAGTCCATACCCAGTTGATATTTTAACCATATATACTAAATCATGTATTTAATATATTTTCTTGAAAAAACTTTTTTCTTTTTCTCATAGATGTCATTTTTACATATATTTATCATATACATTTTTTATCATGTGGTTGACATGCGTCCTTGGATAGATTTGGAACAGTTTTCAGTTCCGATTCTTTCAGATGTCCTGGGTGCCCTGTGTTGGTGGTGTGGTTCACCGGCACTCCCTGGCACGGGGGGGGGCCTCCACTCCCTGTCTTTCCAGGGGTGGAGGCAGTCTAGCAGTGAATATGCGCATGCGTGGGGCTTTCTGTGCCTCGCGCCAGCGAATTGGTGTCTTTTTCCATTCTTGCCCTCAGTTGCCGCCCTTCCTCCATGCCAGCGGCCTACGTCGGCTTCTGACATCATCGCGCCACATGCGGGCCCAAGCGGGCAGTAAAAAGCTAATCCTTCCTGGGTTACTCCAACTTGACAATTCAACCTAGTGGACTTTTGGCTGTGGGACCTCATCTATCCTCAATATCGCTGTGTATCTTTGTCATTGCAAAGGAACATGCGTTTATTGTGAGTACCATTGTAAATGATACATGCTTTACATGTCTGTCTTTCTGGATCATGTTATAATAATTAATTTAAGTATGGAATCAATACCCATTATATGTATATATATGTTTTCTTTTTGTTAGAAACACAAAAGCACGCCTTATTTGAACCCCTGAAGAAGGAAATATAGTGTCATGAAAGGAAATTTATCTTTTTATGCTGGGTCCTAATGCAGCTACTTTTGGTCTCTGTCCCCCAGTTTTCAGAAGTGTTTTTTGCTGTAGCGTGTAGTATTGTGTAATACTCCTGTTCTCCATTTGCTATTCAATGTTTTTAGGAACGTTATTTGCTATTTTTGTGCTATTTTTGTATACTGAATAAAATTCATATATTTTTTACCTGTTTTTGTATTTACCATACTTTGATCCCGTGCTGGTTTTCTGCCCATAGTATCCCTTTTGGGGTATCTTTTTCTCTTCACATCAATAGCCTCAATGGCAAGTGGAGTGGCACGAAGCTGCACGGAATCGAGTGCTTAGACACAAAGGCACTATTTATGAACAGGCCTGCAGCCCCGGAGTCGTTTAGAGCCTGTGTCTCGATGGACGACTCACACCAAGAAAGAGTAACCGGAACAAAAGGCTTATCCTTCAGGATAACTTGGGACGTAAGAACGCCACCTAAAGTCTGTACCCTACAGGGCCTCAGGTGCAAGCTTTTCTCGGACAGGTAGGACAGGACTTCGACAAGTGACCTGCCTGGCCACGATAAAGGCACAATCTCTCCCTCCTCCTAAAGACCCTCTCCTCTGCAGAGAGACCTGAAGCCCATCTGCATGGGTTCTACTTCACTGGCAGACTCGGTACCAGGAGGCATGGGAGGTGAGGGAGGCAAGGGTGGGACTGTAAAGCTCGGAGCCAAATATACAGGAGGAAGATCTCTCTGAGTCTGGAGTCAATCAGAATGACAAACATAATCAACCTCTCCAGATCTGTAGGTATGTCTTGGGCTGCTATCTCATCTTTGATGCTGAGAGACCATGAGAAAAAGCAGCCATTAGGGCCTCATTGTTCCAAGCGACCTCTGCTGCCAGAGTACGGATTTCAATGGCGTAATCAGCAACATTTCTCGTACTGTGTTTGATGGACATGAGGCTCCTGGCAGCAGAAGTGGAGCAAGCAGGAACGTCAAATACCCTTTTAAAGGAAGCCACAAACTCTGGGTAACTCAGGACCATGGGTTTTTGCATCTCCCAAAGAGGGTTGTCCACACCAAGGCTATATCAGAAAGCAAAGAAATTATGAAGACTACTTTGCTTCTTTCTGTGGGGAATGCCTGGGGCAGCATCTCGAATTTATCCCAGCTTGGTTCAGAAACCCTCTGTATTGAACTGGATCACCCCTAAATCACTGGGAAAAGCGGAGCGGAACCAGACATACCTCTTACAGAGGTATGTTTGAGGCGGGTGCCTGCACAGAGACTGGAGCAGCAGCAGTGACGGCCTGCAACACAGGTTGTACCAGAACAGCCACAGTGGGAGGATCCAGGTGAGCAGTGCAAATCAGGAGCGTCTGTAATGCTATGGCAAACTGATCCATGCGGTGATCCTGCTCATTCAACCTGGAAAAAATATTACCACTAGGTGGATTGCCTGCATCTTCTGAATTCATGGCCTTCGCCTACTGTCAGGAACCATGAATCAGACGGAGACAGAAAATGCAGTAAAAATCACACCTTTTAATATAGTGGCAAAACTGGTAAAAATAGTAAATATAGTCAAAACATAGGAAGGGTTCGGTAGCCAAATCGGGTAGACAGTACAAGCCAGGAAATCAGGAAGCCAGAGATCAGTGTAATCAAAGGCAGCAGACAGGATCAGGAACCAGAAGGGAAATCAGACAGGCAAGTCTTCAACAGGAACACAGCAGAGAGTCTCTAGATATGTTGACCAAGGCGAAGGCAATTGATAAAAGTAACCAGACAGTTTGACCACTTAAGGACTGGGGGGATTTACCCCCTTAATGACCAGGCCATTTTTTGCGATATGGCACTGTGCCGCTTTAATTGACAATTGCGCGGTCATGCGACACTTTACCCAAACAATGTATATGTCCTTTTTTTCCACAAATAGAGCTTTCTTTGGTATTTGATCACCTCTGCAGTTTTTATTTTTTGCGCTATAAACAAAAAAAGAGCGAAAATTAAAAAAAAAAAAACAAAAAAAAAAAAAACAATATTTTTTACTTTAACATAAGATAATTACGTCGCGCTTGATTGTATGTTATATATATATCCCGCTATTCACATCCATTGTGCATAATTGTGCTAAAAAATTATGAAATTATGTAAAAAAATAGTTATTTAAATAAACCTAAGAAATATCCAAACCCTCCTGTGGAAAAGTAAATAGTATCACTTCTATGCAATTTACATACAATATATGTATAAACCTGTGAACAATCACTATAAAGTGCATATAGTGCCAAAATATATATATATACAATCGTGCATAAGAAAATATTAAAGAAGTGACTAAAAACATAAAAAAGCATGCACTGCTTCATATACCATGCGACATGCAAACGCAAAAACCGCAAACTGCGTTTAAATAGCCGTGATTCAAAGTTCTTATATAAGTGTCCCAAAATTAAAATTATAAAGTGCTTCCGTGTCCATAAATATCCATAGACGTCCAAGTCATCCAATGTGCTGAATTCCAGTGCTTTAAACGATAATAGCGTGCCACAGTGCCCCCCCACAGTGGTTGCGCTCACCTTAGAGCGTGTGACACAGTGTTTAACTTGTGTCAAACCACGCTATGTAGCCACCCGCTGGGCTGTGTGCGGTAAGCCAGATTGATCTCCACTCTGGGTCAGTTAGGCTCCATAATCATGAAAACAAGGAGAGACTAATAGTGTAATTCCACTTAAACGTTTATTCCAACAAAACAAATTTCCCACAAAGGGGTACTCACACTTCGTGGGTGCTGTTGTGCACCAAACAATCAAAAAGCTCCAAAGGGTATACTGCTGCTCTCATCATCCGACATGGTAAGAAGGGCATATGCCTCCTCAGGTGTGTAATCTCTTTGCGACATTATGGTAGTGCTTTTTGGCAGGCCTATGTAATGGTACTGCTGGTGGTAGTGGTGGTACCGATGTGGTATTAGTGGCGGGCCTGTGTGGCGGTACCGATGGCGGTACATGTGGTGGTGGTACCGATTGCGGTACAGGTAGCGGTACGTGTAGTGGTGGCGGTACCGATGGCGGTACAGGTGGCGGTACTGGTAGCAGGCCTGTGTGGTGGTACAGATGGTGGGCCTGATGGCGTAACTGGCGGTGGTACCGATGGCGGTTCTGGTAGCCTGTGTGGTGATACCAATGGCTGTATTGATGGCGGTGGGCCTGATGGCGGTACCGATGGTGGGCCTGATGGCAGGACTGGCGGTGGTACCGATGGCGGTACTGGTAGCCTGTGTGGTGGAACCAATGGCGGTACTGATAGCGGTGGGCCTGTGACAGATGATTGACAGATGGGCTGATTGATTGACAGGTGGGCTGATTGGCTGATTGACAGATGTGCTGATTGGCTGGGCTGATTGATCAGATGGGCTGATTGACAGATGGGCTGATTGATCAGATGGGCTGATTGACAGATGGGTTGATTGACAGATGGGCTGGGCTGTGTGACAGGTCCTCTTTATTGGGGGGGTCGTGTTGTGCACTGTGGTATGGTACAGATAACACACTAACAGACAATCTCACTTACTGATCCCTGCTCTCTCCTCATATGATCGGTGTGTGAGGAGAGAGCAGAGATCAGATGGTAACTGCTCCTCTGTGTTTACATTTGTGACAGGCTATGATTGGACACAGTTGGTCACGTGGTAAACAGTCAATTTCATTGGCTGTTTACCTTGATCTGGGAAGCGCTGTGTCCAAGGGACACCCGCTTTCCTCGATCCCTTCCCTGCACTCCTCTGGCGGCGCGCAGCCGAGTTTGTTATGACATGTGATCGGCTGTGACGTTGACACAGCCGATCACATGGTAAACAGCCAAATTCACTGGCTGTTTACCGTGATTGGGGAAGCGCTGTGTCCGAGGTACACATGCCGTCCCCGATCGCCACGCTGCGCGCTCCCACGGGCACGCACTAGGGGGTTATCCTGCTGGACATCATATGATGCCCAGTCAGGATAACACAACCACCGCCCGGCCATCATCTGCTATGGGCAGGAAGTGGTTAAACACAGGGTCCGCCCCGGAGTGTCATCAGACGGCACTCTAAGCATGCCCCACTGCAAGCTTAGCTGATGAAGAATGGCTGGCTGTTAAACTGTGCACATGCAGTTTGCATTTGCCATCGGTGAAACCTTGAGAAAGTGCGTCTGCAACACACTCCTCCATGGACTTATCCTCCAAGACCGACAAAGGGTAAACCCGGCCATGAGGGGGTATGGCCCCAGGTTGAAGGTCAATTGCACAATCATATGGCCGGTGTGGAGGCAAACTACCGGCTTGATCTTTGTCAAAGACATTGCTAAAATCACGGTACTCCTCTGGCAGGGAGGAGAGTGAAGAGGTGCACAGAACCGTGTCTACCTTCTGGAAGCATGTCTCACTACATTGTGGTGACCAGGAGAGAACCTCAGCAGGGAGCCAGTCAAAAGAGGGGTTGTGCCTCTGTAACCAAGGATAACCAACAACCAGTGGAAACTTGGGTGAGGAAATAACTTGGAATTGGATTATCTTGAGGGGGGCAGGAGGCGGAGCCTAGCGGAGCAGACATGCATTGTTAGAGCTCCACACCGCTGAGGAGAGAAGAGAAGGACAAAGCGGAGCCTGCAGGCTCAAAAGGTATCCATTTGAACCTTTTTGCCCCAGGAAACAAACTGTGAAAGTTTGGGCAGGAAATATGGTACTGGGAGGAAACCGTGGCAGAAATAAAAATCACCTCACAAAGAACTCACAGGCACTCACTGCAGCTGAAGCAGCTCCAGTCACCTCACAATATACAGCATCAGGGCGCTCTCACAGACAGAAAATGTCACAGCAAGACTCTCCATTTGAGTCAGATACAGAACAAATCCTCTCACAAACTTCTCCACAAGCCTCCTCAGTATCCCCAGTAATATTATTACAATTTGAAAAGATGCTTCATAAGGCTTTAAAACAAACCTCAGACCAAATAACAAAAAGCCTAACCAAAGAAATAAGAGAGCTGGGAAACCGCACCGCAGCCTTAGAAATAAAAATGGATGAAATTGAAATTACAACCCAAGAAAATATAACAGAATTGGAACAATTAAAAAAAGAGAATTTAATACTTCAAACTAAGCTCGAAGATTACGAAAATAGAGCCAGACGTTCAAACTTGCGCATAAGGGGAATACCTGAAACTGTGACAGACCTGCAATCTACTATTACTGCTCTATTACAAGAACTAAAGCCAGATATCCCTATTGAACGTTTAGAACTGGACAGAGTACACAGAGCCCTCACAGCCAAAAAGAAAGATGGACCCCCACGTGATATAATCACAAAATTTCATTATTACAGAACGAAAGAACAAATACTAATTGCTGCAAGAGAAAAAAAAGAACTTAATTTTCAAGGACACAATTATCAAATTTTTGCTGACCTGTCCCAACTTACTATTACTAAAAGACGATCCATGAAACCCCAACTAATGGAACTGCAACGCCACAACATTATGTATCAATGGGGCTTCCCCTTTTCAGTCAGATTTAACTACCAAGGTACAATTTACAGAAGCAGATCAGCAGATGAACTACAACAAACCCTTTTAAAATTAAATCTGACAGAACCCACAAGCAGCAACTCTCCCACACGCAGAAGAATGGCATCATCTTCACCTTCAGGCAGCACCCAGAAAATTTCAGAACAAAATGGGAATCATCATTCTCACAAAAGAGGCCGTTATGCCACATCATCCATGGACCAAGAAGATTCAATGGACTGACATCCTAATTCCTGATATCTCTTCATTTATTATACTAAGAGATGGTTCTCTATAAAAAACCTGTATTTATAACTGAATGTAACTGCATTCTGATAGTCACACACTGTGGGGGATCATGTTACATTCCAGTTATATTTCTTATTACTTCTGATTCATATAGCCTTAGAATATAAAAGCGAAATAAGGAAATTCTTGTTCAGTTATATATTATCAGGTAATAACAATAGATTTATTACTTTTTAGGACAAATATGTTCAATAATCCAGAAGTAATGGAAGCTTTTTCTTTCTTTTCTTAAAACAAATATATTATTACCTAACTAGTTCCTAGAACTATGTTTTTATTTATTCTAATCTGAAGCAATACAACCTCAATTTTATGAGTTAACATATCTAAACAGTTACATATGAATAAAATATGTAATTGTTTACTCTAAAAGGGTTAAAATCCCAAAATAATTCAAACTATCTTCATCAATACCAAAGTTATTAACAGAACCTTTCTAACTGAATTATTTAGCCTAGGGCAAGACTAACCATATACAACCACCCTGGAATAAATAATTTCAACAAAAACTATATTCTGCACTCCAATTAATGAAACATCATTTTGATGTCTTTTGACATAGCACTTCTCTCCTGTAAGCGGAAGATCCGTGTACCCCCATTAGCCCTCCTCATTCTCCCAACCATATTATGTGGGAGTGTGACGAAGGCACTTATTCCCCTGAGAGAGATATTTATTCTCTTTCACGGGTAAATTGTGATTACTTGCAAAAAATAATTTATACAATGTATCATCTAATCTCATATGTTTTTTGTTTACTCTTTACTCCAGAATTCACTGGTTTCTTTTCTATCTATTCATCTCTTCAGTCCACACAGGTTGATCTGCGCAGTCAGCTCTGCATAACAAAAAGTAAGTCAAAACTATTTGATCTATTGCCATGGCACCACTGAATATACTTTCCCTGAATGTTCAGGGAATAAATGTCCCTCAAAAAAGGACCAAAGCCTTCCGTACTTTCCATAACAAGAAGGCTCACATAGTATGCCTCCAAGAAACACACTTCACCAAAGATTCTACTCCAAAATATATTTCTCCTTTTTATCAACAAATTTACACGGCTTCTGCCTGTACCAAGCAAAGGGGAACTCTAATTGCATTTCACCGATCCACACCATTCACCTTATCATCAGAAATTAAAGACCCAGAAGGTAGATACCTGATACTCATGGGTTATATAATGGATACAGCAATCACGGTGATTTCCTACTACGCTCCTAACAAACAACCTACACCATTCCTCTCACATATATTACAAGTGATTAATACACACAAAATAGGAACAGTGATAATGTGTGGGGATTCGAACCAGGTCCTCCTCCCATTTCTAGATAAATCACCTTTTACACCATCCAAAATAACCTCTAGATTACCTTTTTCTCAACTTCTTTCCAAATACAATCTGGTAGATTCGTGGAGAGAAAGTAACCCAATGAAAAAGAAATTCACTTATTTCTCGCACCCTCATCAAACCTTCACCAGAATAGATCATATTTTTCTAACAATAGGAATGATACCAGAAATTATTGCATCAGATATAATTCCGATTCCGTGGTCTGACCATAATGCAGTATACACTACTATAGCCTCAGCCATACCAAAAGCGCATGACCCAACGTGGTACTTACCGGACATAATGCTCAAACACCCACTACATCAGATGGCCATTGAACAAGCTTTAAAGGAATATATATCAATTAATAATACAACAGACATCTCCCCAATAACACTGTGGGAAGCTCATAAGCCTGTCTTGCGTGGTACAATACAAAGACAAATGGCACTATTTAAACGGGAACGCAAAAATCTAGCAAAAAAACTAGAACTCAATTTTAATGCAGCCTACATATCATTTCAAGATAATCCATCTCAGAGTACAAAATCTCATCTGGAAAAATCTAGATTGGAATACGATCTATTTCTCACTGAGTCAGTTGATAAATCCCTCAAACGCTCCAAACACAATTTCTACATGAATACAAACAAACCAGGTACATATTTGGCTCGGGCATTAAATTCAACTAACAAATCTTTCAAACCAATACGTTTGAAATTATCAAAAAATGTTTACACTTGTAATCCAGTTAAAATAGTCCATAAATTTCACTCACATCTCGCAACTTTATACAAGACAAACAATGAATTTAATCCTACAGAGGCTGAATCCTTCTTCTCAAAAATAACCTTACCTGAGTTATCTCAGAATCAAAAAAGCAGTTTGGATGAGCCTATAACTATAGATGAAGTTGCTAACGCCATAAAAGACCTAAAACTTAGCAAAAGACCAGGCCCAGACGGCTACTCGGCTTTATACTATAAAACATTCTCAGAAATACTCTCTCCCATTCTCACTGAAACTTTTAACAAACTTCTAGATGGACATTCTTTTCGGCAAGAAACACTAATGGCAATTGTTTGCATGATCCCAAAACCCCTTTCTGATGATACTTCCTGTGTGAATTATCGGCCTATCTCTCTGTTAAACCTTGATATTAAATTATTAGCAAAAATAATAGCAAAACGCCTCAATAGCATTATAGGAAAATTAATACATAGAGATCAAGTAGGCTTCATGCCAAATAGACAGGCAGGCGATAATATATGCAGGGCAGTGTTATTGGCACATATTGCTAAAAAACGGAAAATCCCTTTATGTTTTCTATCTCTCGATATTAAGAGGGCATTTGACACAGTATCCTGACAATATATGCAATATTCATTACAAAAATGGGGTTTTGGACCCCACTTTTTAACATGGATCAAAGCATTATATAATAAACCCAAAGCCTATATAAAATATGCTGGATACAAATCTGAAGCCTTTAATATCGAAAGAGGTACCCGACAGGGCTGCCCATTATCTCCCTTATTATTTGCCCTTATACTCGAACCCATGGCCCAATACATCAGAACAAACCAAACTATAACTGGCATTGAAGTAGGAGGTATTACACACAAACTATGTATATTTGCAGACTATATATTACTTTTTCTATCATCACCACAGGTCTCTGGTCCTAACTTAATACCAGCTCTTGATGGATTTGCAGCCCTATCTGGCCTTATGATTAATCCTAAGAAATGCCTAGTGCTTAATATTTCACTCACAAACATGGAATTGATCCCGGCTAGGGCTGCACTCCCATTCACATGGGCAGAAAAATCAATCCTATATCTTGGAATTCATTTAACAGCATCTCATTCTGACTTATTCTCAACCAATTATCCTCCTGTATTAAGACAGATCACAAATCTAATAAAACAATGGTCGCAACTTCCTTTATCCTGGATAGGGAAGATTAATGCAATCAAAATGACTATTCTACCCAAATTGCTTTATCTATTCAGAGTCCTCCCTATTCCAATTCCTTCCTATTTTTTGAGAATAGTACAAAAAAGAGCAACTTCGTTTATATGGGGCTCTTCTAAACCACGTATACCTATACACACACTACATCTTCCCAAAAATAAAGGAGGCCTGGGATACCCTAATTTTACTAACTACTACAGAGCAGCACATTTGGCCAGTCTGTCCAAATACCATGCAAAACAGGAAATCCCATTATGGGTATTTATAGAGGCTTCAGAAAATGACCCTCTATTAATATCAAATTTATTATGGCTTGATCCTAAAGACCGCTTTAAAATTCATAATCCCATAACTAAACACTTCTTATCTCTCTGGGATAAACTAAAAACCAAATATCAGTTACAATCTCCACACAATCCTCTCCTTTCTTTTATCAGAAATCCGGCCTTTTATCCGGCATGGATCTACCCAAATTCTTTTAAAGCTTGGACAACATCAGGCATTCAGACACTAAATGACTTCATAGCATCTAAATCATTCCTTTCATTCCCATCGCTTAGAGAAAAATATGATCTACCAAACTCTGAGATATTTAGATATCTCCAAATCAAAAATTTCTATACACCATTCCTAAAGGGAGATACACCATTATCCCAATTATCCATTTTTGAATCAATCTGTACAAAAGATCCATTTGCTAAAGGTACAATTTCATCACTTTATAATCAATTATATGGAGTAGCAAATCTTGATAGACCCTCTTACGTTCAGAGGTGGGAGGAGGACCTGGGACAAACTTTAGAAGACACGGACTGGTCTAACATATGGCTCACATCTAAGTCATCTTCACCCAACATCTTAGCACTGGAGACAAATTATAAAGTCCTAACTCGCTGGTACCTTGTACCCGCTAGAGTGGCAAAATATTCACCTAATACCTCAGCTCTTTGTTTTCGAGGATGCCCAGAAATAGGCACATATTTACACATATGGTGGACGTGCCCAGTAATCCAAACCTTCTGGAAGGAAGTCTTCGTGATTGCATCTAAAATATTTAAAAAAATAATACAACCAGATCCATATTTAACTTTACTTAATCTAAAACCGGAATGGTTAACACTCTCTCAATTCAAACTTATGATCCAACTAATAACGGCTGCAAAACAAACAGTGGCCAAGGCATGGAAATCTCCTACATTGGTACTAGCAGAAACAATTCACAGAATGAATAATACAATGTCCCATGCTAAGATGGTAGCCATCGATCAAAATCAAATTCCAAAATTTGAAAAACTTTGGCATCCTTGGATAAAACAACAGTTCCTGTCAAACTTCAATGACTCTGTCCTGTTGCCATGGTAACAGATTAAATGACTTACAGAGACACCCATTCTAAGGCTTCAAAGAGAACTAAAAAGAATAATAAACTGACGAGCGGGACAACCTTGTGGACCATACCTCTACCTTTCAACCCTTTTTCTTCTTTCTCTTTCCTTTTCTCCACCTTACGATTAAAGCTCATTATCAGAATTTATTTGACCTATATACACTCTACTTGTAAACAATATGTATAGTAGGTATAAATCATTTAAATACCTACAAAAGTAACTAAGGAAATGATATATATCTTTAATTTAGGTTTACGTGAACCCGATGTTTAATATTTGAAATTTCATGATATTTACCTATATAAACCCTACTGTAAAACAATGAGCTTACTTTATAGATCCTTGTAAACTTACTTTATGTATCTTTATAACATTGTATACTCAATAAACTTCTTTTGACAAGAAATTGGATTATCTTATGGTGAAGAGTAGGGATGAGTCGAACACCCCCCCGTTCGGTTCGCACCAGAACATGCGAACGGACCGAAAATTTGCACGAACGTTAGAACCCCATTGAAGTCTATGGGACTCGAACATTCAAAATCAAAAGTGCTAATTTTAAAGGCTAATTTGCATGGTATTGTCCTAGAAAGGGTTTGGGGACCCGGGTCCTGCCCCAGGGGACATGTATCAATGCAAAAAAAAGTTTTAAAAACGGCTGTTTTTTCGGGAGCAGTGATTTTAATGATGCTTAAAGTGAAAAAAAACGTGAAATATTCCTTTAAATATCATACCTGGGGGGTGTCTATAGTATGCCTGTAAAGTGGTGCATGTTTCCCGTGCTTAGAACAAAATGACATTTTTAAAGTAATAAAAGTCATTTAAAACTGCTTGCCACTTTAATGTAATGTCCGGTCCAGGTAATATGGATGAAAATCAGTGAGACAAACGGCATGGGTACCCCCCCCCCAGTCCATTACCAGTCTTGTATGGATATTAAGGGGAACCCCGCACCCAAATTAAAAAAAGGAAAGGCGTGGGGCCCCCAGGCCCTCTGAACAGCAGTATACAGGTGGTGCAAACAAGACAGGGACTGTAGGTTTGTTGTTAAGTAGAATCTGTTTGTAATTTTGAACTGGTACATTTTTAAAGTGTAGCTCCAGCCAACAAATCTATTTGTAAGCTTTTTGGAAAACATAGGGAGGGGTTATCACCCCTGTGACATTTGTTATGCTGTCTGTGCACCTCTTCAGAAGATTTTACCTCACTTTCTGTCCCAATGACAAATGTTTTTTGACAATTTGGGTTTTTTAGTGAAACAAGGATTGGTGATAAAGCATCAGTGGAGAGGAGACACGTTTTTCCCATATTAACTCTTACAGGAGAGAATTTCCCTTCCTAGGGGTAGATTTCATCTCACTTCCTGTTGTCTCCTTTCGTTTGCAAGTAGGAGACGTTTGTAAGTTGGATGTTTGAAAGTAGGGGCCTGCCCTATATACTCTGCAGAAATTGCGGCCTTAGGTGTTGGTGTTGCCACAACACTGTAAGCCCTCACAGTTACTCTTGGTGGGAGCAGGAACGGGCTCTGCTGTGAAATATTAGATGAAGAATTGTAATTACATGCCCCTGCTGAACAGGGTGAGAAAAATTGGGCCTTTGGTGGTGGTGGTGGTGCCACAACACTGTAAGTCCTCACAGTTACTCTTGGTGGGCACAGAAACGGGCCCTGCTGTGAAATATTAGATCAAGAATTGTAATTACATGCACCTGTTGAACAGGGGCAGAAAAATTGGGCCTTTGGTGGTGGTGGTGTTGCCACAACACTGTAAGTCCTCACAGTTACTCTAGGTGGGAGCTGGAATGGGCCCTGCTGTGAAATATTAGATCAAGAATTGTAATTACATGCACCTGTTGGACAGGGGCAGAAAAATTGGGCCTTTGGTGGTGCTGGTGTTGGTGGCACAACACTGTAAGTCCTCACAGTTACTCTTGGTGGGCGCAGAAACGGGCCCTGTTGTGAAATATTAGATCAAGAATTGTAATTACATGTCCCTGTTGAACAGGGGCAGAAAAATTGGGCCTTAGGCACTGGTTCCACAACACTGCAACCCCTCACAGATACTCTAGGAATGAGCCTTCCTGTAAAATATTGCATCAAAAAATGTAATTACACGCCCCTGTTAAACAGGGGCTGAAAAATTGGGCCTAAGCCACTGGTGGCGGCGCTCAGAACCAAAAATATTCTTGCAAGCTATCAGCATGATCATTGAGGAGGAAGAGGCACTGGTGCTGGTGCCTCAACACTGCAACCCCTCACAGATACTCTAGTTGGAGCGCAGGAACAAGCCCTGCTGCAAAGTATTGCATCAAAAATTGTAATTACACGCCCCGTTAAACAGGGGCTGAAAAATTGGGCCTTAGCCACTGGTGGCGGCGCCCAGAACCAAAAATATTCTTACAAGCTATCAGCATGATCATTGAGGAGGAAGAGGATAGTCACTCAGCATAACAGGATAGTCACTCAGCATCAGCATAGGCAGTCTTGAAGGGATCTGACTTTTCAAAAAAAATTATTCGGTTACATCAGCATCAGGTGCTCGGTAGCTGGTGGTGATCCAAGACTGATTCATTTTTATGAAGGTCAGTTGATCAACCGAGTCAGTGGACAGGCGCACCCTGTGATCAATAACAAAGCCTCCAGCAGCACTGAATGTGCATTTCGAAAGAACGCTGGATGCAGGACAGGCCAGTAGCTCAATTGCATACTTATGTCCAGTGATCCATCCTCAAGACCCAGTAACCCAGAGGATTTTCGGTGGGAAAGGTGTCCAAGTCAGATCTTGCCCCTACGTATTCCTGCAAGATGTAAAACAGACGCTGGCGATGGTTGCTGGAACCGATCATACCTTGGGGCTGTGAACGTGGGGAAAAAAAAACAAGCTCCCCTGACCCTGTCCTGGTGCCATAGTTGCATAGGTACTCATTGATGGCCCTCTGCTGCATGTGCAGCTGCTGCAGCATGGCCAACGTTGAGTTCCACCTGGTGGGCATGTCACAGATTAGGCGGTTCTTGGGCAGGTTAAATTCCTTTTGGAGGTCAGCCAGCCGAGCACTGGCATTATATGACCTGCAGAAATGCACACAGACTTTCCTGGCCTGCCTCAGGACATCCTGTATACCCGGGTACCTGCCCAAGAACCGCTGCACCACCAAGTTAAGGACGTGAACCAAACAGGGCACATTGGTCAGTATCCCTGTTGGAGGGCGGAGAGGAGGTTGGTGCCATTGTCGCAAACCACCATAACTGCCTTAAGCTGGTGTGGCATCAACCACCTCTGAACCTGCCCCTACAGAGCTGACAGAATCTCTGCCCCAGTGTGGCTCCTGTCCCTCAAGCACACCAGCTCAAGCACCGCATGGCATCTTTTGGCCTGCGTGCTTGCGTAGCCCCTTGAACGCCTATGGAGCACCGCTGGTTCCGAAGTCAAATCACAAGAAGAGGCCATGGAGGAAGAAGAAGAGGTGGGGGTGGAGGAGAGAGGGGTGGCAGAATCACCACTAGTAGTATTTTAGAGGCGTGGTGGCAGAACAACCTCCAACACTACTGCACCTTGTCCTGCATCCTTCCCAGGTGCCAGAAGAGTCACCCAGTGCGTGGTGAAAGATAGGTAACATCCCTGTCCATGCCTGCTGGACCATGAGTCAGCGGTAATATGCACCTTACCGCTGACCGCCCTGTCCAGCGAGGCCAAGACATTGCCTTCCACATACCGCTAGAGAGCCAGAATCGCCTTCCGTGAGAAAAAGTGGCGTTTGGGAACCTGCCACTGAGGAACCGCACATTCCACAAAGTCACGGAAGGGGGCAGAGTCTACCAACTGAAAAGGCAGCAGTTGAAGTGCTAGCAATTTAGCTAAGCTAGCTAAACGCTGGGCATGTGGATGGCTGGGAGCGAACTTCTTTCGGCGGTGCAGCAGCTGGGGCAGGGAAATTTTCCTGGTACAGTCTGACGTTGGTGTACCGATAGCAGATTGTCCCCAAGTACTTGGCTGTGACACATCTAATTCTACACCTTCATTCCTCTCAGTGCAGGTCTCAGAGAGGACTGAAAGTATAGTGGGGTTGGAGATCCTAGCTGATGAGGAGCAAAGAGAGGCCCTCTTTGTTCTTTGGTGTGGGTCTTTTAGGTACGCTTGCCAACGAACTGCATGGCAGGTCAACATATGTCTGGTCAAGCATGTGGTGCCCAAGTGGGAGATGTTTTGGCCGCGAGAGATATGCTTGAGACATATGTTGCAAATAGCAGCGGTGGGATCGTCTCAGAAAAGGCCCACACCAAAGAACTTTTGGAATAACACGCAGAGACAGCAGCGCCCTGCACATGTGGAGCTCTGTGGTGTGATGCAGTCGGTGTGCTGCCCTTAAGCTGGCCCCTGGAGGGCATCCTGCCTCGTTGGTGATGTGCCTCCTCCTCCTCCTCCTCTCTCCTATCAGGCACCCACGTGGGGTCAGTGACCTCATCATTCCCTCCCTCCTCATCACTGGAGAAAAGCTGGCAGTATGCTGCAGCTGGGGGAACATGACTGCCAGATTGCTGTCCTTCTTGGGCACCCCTCTCTCTGGGCTCACGTTACTGCCTTCCTCTAGTTGGGTACCATCATCGGAGCCTTCAAAACGCTGGGCATCCTCCTCGAGGATGTACCCAACACTGTGGTCAAACAGCTCGGGGACTCCTCAGGAGGACATGGTGGGGCTAGGGAAGGAGTGACTGATGCCATTGAGCCGAGGGAAGAGATCGCGTTGGCAGCTGCTTTGCCAGACAAAGTACCCTGAGCCTGGGTGAGAAAGGATGAGGAGGATAAGGACGGCTTGGTCATCCACTCTACCAAGTCTTCCGCATGTCGCGGCTCAACACGGCCAGCTGCCGAAAAAAAGGACCAGTTGGCCTAACATCAATAGTATGTAAACTCTTGGAGGGGATGATAAGGGACTATATACAAGATTTTAGTAATAAGGACGGTATCATTAGCAGTAATCAGAATGGATTCATGAAGAATCATTCTTGCCAAACCAATCTATTAACCTTCTCTGAGGAGGTGAGTTGCCATCTAGATAAAGGAAGGCCCGTAGACGTGGTGTATCTGGATTTTGCAAAAGCATTTGACACAGTTCCCCATAAACGTTTACTGTACAAAATAAGGTCTGTTGGCATGGACCATAGGGTGAGTACATGGATTGAAAACTGGCTACAAGGGCGAGTTCAGAGGGTGGTGATAAATGGGGAGTACTCATAATGGTCAGGGGTGGGTAGTGGGGTTCCCCAGGGTTCTGTGCTGGGACCAATCCTATTTAATTTGTTCATAAACAATCTGGAGGATGGGATAAACAGTTCAATCTCTGTATTTGCAGACGATACTAAGCTAAGCAGGGCAATAACTTCTCCGCAGGATGTGGAAACCTTGCAAAAAGACCTGAACAAATTAATGGGGTGGGCGACTACATGGCAAATGAGGTTCAATGTAGAAAAATGTAAAATAATGCATTTGGGTGGCAAAAATAAGAATGCAATCTATACACTGGGGGGAGAACCTCTGGGGGAATCCAAGATGGAAAAGGACCTGGGGGTCCTAGTAGATGATAGGCTCAGCAATGGCATGCAATGCCAAGCTGCTGCTAACAAAGCAAACAGAATATTGGCATGCATTAAAAAGGGATCAACTCCAGAGATAAAACGATAATTCTCCCACTCTACAAGGCTCTGGTCCGGCCGCAACTGGAGTATGCTGTCCAGTTCTAGGCACCAGTCCTCAGGAAGGATGTACTGGAAATGGAGCGAGTACAAAGAAGGGCAACAAAGCTAATAAAGGGTCTGGAGGATCTTAGTTATGAGGAAAGGTTGCGAGCACTGAACTTATTCTCTCTGGAGAAGAGACGCTTGAGAGGGGATATGATTTCAATATACAAATACCGTACTGGTGACCCCACAATAGGGATAAAACTTTTTTGCAGAAGATAGTTTAACAAGACTCGTGGCCACTCATTAAAATTAGAAGAAAAGAGGTTTAACCTTAAACTATGTAGAGGGTTCTTTACTGTAAGAGTGGCAAGGATGTGGAATTCCCATCCACAGGCGGTGGTCTCAGCGGGGAGCAGCTTCAAGAAACTATTAGATAAGCACCTGAATGACCGCAACATACAGGGATATATAATGTAATACTGACACATAATCACACACATAGGTTGGACTTGATGGACTTGTGTCTTTTTTCAACCTCACCTACTATGTTACTATGTAACTATATGGAGAGTACTTGTTTGTGGTGGAGCAACCTCCCACGACGCCCTGTGCTTAACGGATGGATTGGGCAACAGGTATCGCCACAGTAGAAGCTGCTACCGCTACAGAGAGAGTGCGACAGATCGCCACTTTGCCTGTTGTTACTAACAATGTTCCAGAAGGAGACACTGCTGCTGTTGTCTCATCAAGGGACAATACTTTGGTTTCTGCGTCCACTACGCATACTCCTGTGGTTCCTACTCAAAGGAAGGTGGGCTATGTAAAGGCTTCCCTCGGCCGTGGTCGAGGCCTACCCCAGAGGTTACCTGAACTGGAGCTAAAAGAGTCCACGTCAGGAACGGGTAAGCCACTGTTGGGGAATGTGTTCGGGACTGTAAATAAATATTTGCCAGCGGAAGAGTTGGGAGATTCGGAAATAGAATCCATGTCGGATCTTTCCAGTGATGATGACCTATTTGAGACTATGTCACAAGAGTTATTGTGGTCACAAAGTGAAGATGTTGCTTCCGCTATGACTTTCCCTGAATGGACAGCCCTGAGTTCTGGGAAGACGTCGCCCTGTGTGGGGCCACACAGTACTATTGCTGGGACTTTACCAAAAGTTGCTAGTTCACTACAGACAGTGGCTTGGCCTATGGTGAGCAAATCACTGGATTCCTGTGTACCGCCTGGTATGGGGACAGACAGATCATTGCCAAAACTTGCTCGCTTACAGAGGATGTTGAATAAGCATGTGGCTGCCGAGTATGGTTTGGAGTTTCCCTATGTGCCCCGGGATATCATGCAGGAGATTGAAACTAATCGGGAACTTTGGTACAGTGAAGCTGTTTGGGACTATTTGTCTGTACCTAAGCCCTTCAGAAAGACTGGATGTTCTGTTAAGATGGATGAACGTTTTAATGGATGCTTTGAACATTGGCATTTCGGTCAGCACATCTATGCTGACAAAGTGGTAATTTGCAGGCCGGGAAAAGACAATGTTGTATATTTTATTACCACCGTGGATAAAGAGGGAAAACCACTGACATTGCCAGATCCCCAGTTTTACTGGTAACTATGCACAAAAGAACTTTGAAGTTAGTTAGCTAGATAGCGTTAGGGTAAAGAGATCTTGTCATGAAGATCCTGCCAGTAATCGGCGCTCCAGACGCACGGGAACACGGCCACGGGCTCTACCGCGCATGCACGCGCGTTCACGGGTGCTGTCACGCACGGGCACGCGCGCGCGCACTCCCGCTGGTGTTAGGCGGGCTATTTAAACCGGCTTGTCACACTCAATCCCCGCTGTCTGCTCTACAGTGTTCTGTGTGCCTAAACCTGATCTGATCTGTATACTCTGTTATCTGACCCGGCTTCCTGTTAGACCATCCTGCTATCCGCCTGCACCGGACCCCCTTGGCTTGCCTGACCATTCTTCTGTGTTATCCCTGGTACCTCTGCTGTCCGCCCAATACCGACCACCGGCTTGTTTGACCATTCTCTGCCTGATACCAGTATCCAGTTTGTTACCTGCTGCTTGTTCCTGGTTCCAGTCCAGCGCTCCAGTATCCAGTCTGTTACCTGCTGCTTGTTCCTGGTTCCAGTCCAGCGCTCCAGTATCCAGTCTGTTACCTGCTGCTTGTTCCTGGTTCCAGTCCAGCGCTCCAGTATCCAGTCTGTTACCTGCTGCTTGTTCCTGGTTCCAGTCCAGCGCTCCAGTATCCAGTCTGTTACCTGCTGCTTGTTCCTGGTTCCAGTCCAGCGCTCCAGTATCCAGTCTGTTACCTGCTGCTTGTTCCTGGTTCCAGTCCAGCATTCCAGTCTGCTACCTACTGCTTGTTCCTGGTTCCAGTCCAGTGTTCCAGTCTGCTACCTACTGCTTGTTCCTGGTTCCAGTCCAGCGTTCCAGTCTGCTACCTACTGCTTGTTCCTGGTTCCAGTCCAGCGTTCCAGTCTGCTACCTACTGCTTGTTCCTGGTTCCTGTCCAGCACTTCAGTTCCTGCCTACTTACCGGCTGTGATTCCTGGTCCATTCTGCATTCCAGTCTCCAGTCTCCTCTTCAGCTTCTGGTTCCAGAGGGTGCCACCACTCCTGAACTTCTGGTGACTGTTGATCCTGCCAGGCACCCATACCACTCCTCACTCCTGGACCCTCTGTCTCCATTCCAGAGGAACGGGAGTGTGAGCTGTAAGGGAGGTCTCTCTCTGCAGTTCAGGCTCAAAACCTACCAGGTACGTGACAGTAGCAGACAGCCATGTCTGAGCCTGAGCAGGGAACCTCTCCCATGGAGGAACTATGTGCACACCTGGCAGGATTGACTGAAGCAGTCAAGAATCTGCAGCAAGGATACACCTGGCTGGAGGAACGAGTGTTAACTTTGTCTAACCCCATTGGGGTCCAGGGAGTTCCTCCTGCTTCCGCTTCTTCAGTTGGGCCTTCCTCAACGGTGGTGATGCTCCCTCCAGAACCCAAAGTCCCGACACATGAACGATTCTCCGGGGATCGTCATAAATTCAGGGCCTTCCGCAACTCCTGTAAATTGTTCTTTGCTCTTCAGCCACGTACTTTTTCCCTGGAGGCCACCAAGGTGGGCTACGTAATTTCTCTGCTTACTGGCGACCCCCAAACCTGGACACATTGCATCTTGGAGCAAAAGGATGTATCCCTGACCAACCTCTCCACTTTCCTTGACGCGCTGGGTCAGTTATACGATGACCCCCAGCTCTCTGTGACTGCAGAGGCGGCTCTGCACACCCTTCAACAGGGTCGCAGGGCAGCAGAGGACTATGTGGCTGAATTCAGAAGGTGGAGTGCGGACACAAATTGGAATGATGCGGCTCTCCGCTATCAGTTTCAAATGGGACTTTCTGATTCCTTGAAGGATGAATTGGCCAGGGTGGGTACGCCACAGACTTTGAATGCCTTGATCGATCTAGCCATTCAGATCGATCGACGCTTAAGGGAGCGTATCACTGAGAGAGCTATGGGATCTTCTCGCCCAACCTGGGTGACTCCAAAGGTTCTTCATCATACGTCACCAACACCACCTACCTCCACGTTTAACCTACCTGAGCCTATGCAATTAGAGGTCCTGCGGCCTTCTCTTACCCAGGAGGAACGTCAACGTCGTTGAGTGAATAATTTGTGCCTGTACTGCGGGGAACCTGGGAACTACATCAGGAACTGTCCTCTTAAGCTCCGTAAGTGCCTATCCCTGTCCATTGACTGTTGCACCTCTGGCCAAGAATACTACTCACCTTGCTCTCTCTATCCTGTTACAGCTTCCAGGAGAGACTCTGCAAATAACCGCCATTGTTGACTCTGGAGCTTGCAGCTGTTTCATGGACTCTCTTTTTGCTACCAAACACCAGATACCCCTGTTGCCTAAGGCCCATGGACTTTCCATTCATCTAGCTGATGGAACCGCCATCAAATCCGGACCTGTTACCCAAGAGACTGTTCCGATACCCGTTTCTATTTCCAATTCTCATCAAGAACTATTACACCTGGATATCATTGCTTCACCCCTGTTTCCCATAATCCTCGGCATGCCCTGGTTACAAGCTCACAATCCTGACATTAACGGGCCACAGGTGAGGTTACCTTTTCCTCTTCATATTGTCAACAGTCTTGCAGAATTCAGAACGTTCAGGAGAACCCTACCTTGCTCTGCCTTGACACAGATCCCAGTCTACATCTCTCCATCCCCGCAGCTTATCATGATTTCTTAGATGTATTCAGCAAGCAGGGGGCAGAAGTCTTACCTCCTCACCGGGCCTATGACTGTCTTATTGAGTTTCTCCCCGGTGCTGAGATTCCTTTTGGAAGAATTTTCCCTTTGACTGAGGTAGAACAAGGGGCACTAAAGGAATACATCGAAGAGAACCTAAAGAAGGGCTTCATTCGTCCGTCCACGTCTCCAGCAGGTGCAGGCATCTTCTTTGTACAGAAGAAGGATAATACCCTCAGACCATGTGTGGATTAGCGCAAACTAAATAAGATCACTGTAAAAAACCGCTATCCTCTTCCTCTGGTACCAGAATTGTTCCAAAGACTTGGAACGGCCACCATATTTACTAAACTTGACCTCCGCGGAGCCTACAATCTAGTTCGTATCAGGGGCGGATACGAATGGAAGACCGCCTTTCGTACCCGTTATGGACATTTTGAGTACCTGGTGATGCCTTTCGGTCTGTGCAATTCCCCTGCTACATTTCGATATTTCATCAATGATGTTTTACGAGACTTTCTAGATCTGTTCGTTATCGTCTATTTAGACGACATAATAATTTTTTCTTGTTCTCTTGAATCTCACCGCAGGCACGTCAGAAGTGTGTTGGGCCGGCTTCGTCAACATGGCTTATATGCAAAGGCTGAGAAGTGTGAATTCGAACAGGAAAGCATTCAATTTGTGGGGTTAATCATTTCCAGTAAAAGCATTAAGATGGACCCTCAAAAGGTCGCTGCAGTTCCTACAGACAAAAAGGGAATCCAACGATTCGTTGGATTCGCCAATTTTTACCATAAATTTATTAAGGGTTTCTCAGCCATCATTACACCCAACACAGTTAGCTAAACAGGAAACACGCCTCCACGTCAGGCCAGGTGGGCTCTCTTTTTCTTCAGGTTCTCTTTTCATGTCACTTATCGCCCTGGCTCCAAAAATACCAAACCCGATGCCCTATCCAGGATGTTTCACAAGTCCCAAGAAGTTTCCCCTCCGGAAACCATTTTGTCCCCGGGGAATTTTCTTTTGCTTCAGGGAGACCTGCTTTCCCGGATTAAGCAGGCTTCCGCGGAATTGGGATCTTCTGTTGGGCCAGAACTCCAAGTTAAGGATGGGTTACTTTGGCACGAGAGTAGGATTTTTATACCTGAAACGCTACGAGTTCCAGTACTGGAACTCTGTCATGACTAGGGATGAGCTTCGTGTTCGAGTCGAACCCATGTTCGACTCGAACATCGGCTGTTCGATCGTTCGCCGAATTGCGAACGATATGGGCCGTTCGTGCCAAATTCGTGTGGCGCGTCACGGCCCATAATTCACTGCGACATTGCAGTGCATTGCTTGCTGATGATTGGCCAAGCATGCACTATGACCCGCATGCTTGGCCAATCACAGCGCCGCCTTAACAGAGAGCCATAATTGGCCAAAGCCAAGGAGGCTTTGGCCAATTATGGCTCAGGGGATTTAGTACACGCCCCACACTATATAAGGCCGCCTGCACGGCGGCCCTGTGCAGTGTGTTCCGGTGTGCTTAGAGAGAGAGAGAGACAGTGTCATTTCATTTGAGTTAGCTAAATTAGGCAGGACAGTCAGTAAGTTAGCTGCACTTAAAGTGTATTGTGTATATATATGCATCCCAGGTGTTGCATATATATATATATATATATATACACACTGTATTCAGTTTAGCTAGATCCGTTCCTGTTATCTTCCAGACTATTTACATTTAGTGCAGTGCGTCCTGCTCACAGTGTTCAGCTAGATCCGTTCCTGTTATATTCCTACTGACAGGCAGGCTTGTCTTGTTACAGTATTTTGAAGAAAATTACTGGTGTTCTTTTGATCCTATTAGTACCACAGTCAGGCAGCTAGACTATTTACATTTAGTGCAGTGCGTCCTGCTCACAGTGTTCAGCTAGATCCGTTCCTGTTATCTTCTTACTGACAGGCAGGCTTGTCTTGTTACAGTATTTTAAAGAAAATTACTGGTGTTCTTTTGATCCTATTAGTACCACAGTCAGGCAGCTAGACTATTTACAGTTAGTGCAGTGCGTCCTGCCCACAGTGTTCTGCTAAACCTACAAGTAAGTGGGGTGCGTCCTGCTCACAGTGTTCAGCTAAACCTACAAGTTAGTGGGGTGCGTCCACCTCACAGTGTTCAGCTAAACCTACAAGCTCGTGGGGTGCGTCCTGCTCACAGTGTTCAGCTAGATCCGTTTCTGTTATCTTCTTACTAACAGGCAGGCCTGTCTTGTTACAGTAAATACAGCTACCTGAAGAAAATTGCTGGTGTTCTTTTGATCCTATTAGTACCACAGTCAGGCAGCTAGACTATTTACAGTTAGTGCAGTGCGTCCTGCTCACAGTGTTCTGCTAAACCTACAAGTTAGTGGGGTGCGTCCTGCTCACAGTGTTCAGCTAAACCTACAAGTTAGTGGGGTGCGTCCACCTCACAGTGTTCAGCTAAACCTACAAGCTAGTGGGGTGCGTCCTGCTCACAGTGTTCAGCTAGATCCGTTTCTGTTATCTTCTTACTGACAGGCAGGCTTGTCTTGTTACAGTAAATACAGCTACCTGAAGAAAATTGCTGGTGTTCTTTTGATCCTATTAGTACCACAGTCAGGCAGCTAGACTATTTACAGTTAGTGCAGTGCGTCCTGCTCACAGTGTTCTGCTAAACCTACAAGTTAGTGGGGTGCGTCCTGCTCACAGTGTTCAGCTAAACCTACAAGTTAGTGGGGTGCGTCCACCTCAGTGTTCAGCTAAACCTACAAGCTAGTGGGGTGCGTCCTGCTCACAGTGTTCAGCTAGATCCGTTCCTGTTATCTTCTTACTGACAGGCAGGCTTGTCTTGTTACAGTAAATACAGCTACCTGAAGAAAATTGCTGGTGTTCTTTTGATCCTATTAGTACCACAGTCAGGCAGCTAGACTATTTACAGTTAGTGCAGTGCGTCCTGCTCACAGTGTTCTGCTAAACCTACAAGTTAGTGGGGTGCGTCCTGCTCACAGTGTTCAGCTAAACCTACAAGTTAGTGGGGTGCGTCCACCTCACAGTGTTCAGCTAAACCTACAAGCTAGTGGGGTGCGTCCTGCTCACAGTGTTCAGCTAGATCCGTTTCTGTTATCTTCTTACTGACAGGCAGGCTTGTCTTGTTACAGTAAATACAGCTACCTGAAGAAAATTGCTGGTGTTCTTTTGATCCTATTAGTACCACAGTCAGGCAGCTAGACTATTTACAGTTAGTGCAGTGCGTCCTGCTCACAGTGTTCTGCTAAACCTACAAGTTAGTGGGGTGTGCCCTGCTCACAGTGTTCAGCTAAACCTACAAGTTAGTGGGGTGCGTCCACCTCACAGTGTTCAGCTAAAGCTACCTGTAGAAGGTTGGTGGTGTTCTCATACTACAGGCAGGCAGTTGATTTTGCTAGCTGCAGTATCAGTACATATATATATATATATCCCAGCTTAGTGCAGCTACAGGCCATTAGTATGTCTGGAAGGCCAAGAAGGAGAGGCAGACAGTCACAAGCCAATAAGAGAGGGCAAGCAGGCTCTGTGTTTAGTGCTGGTCGTGGAGACGGTGCATCCTCATCAGCACGTGGCCATGGGACACGCTTGGCCTTTTTTTCGGCAGCTGGCCATGTTGAGCCGCAACATGTGGAAGACTTGGTCGAGTGGATGACCAAGCCGTCCTCATCCTCCTCATCCTCTCTCACCCATGCCCAGGGTACTTTGTCTGGCAAAGCAGCGGCCTCTTCCCTTGGCTCAATGTCATCAGTGACTCCTTCCCTAGCCCCACCATGTCCTCCTGAGGAGTCCCTCGAACTGTTTGACCACAGTGTTGGGTACATGCTCCAGGAGGATGCCCAGCGTTTGGAAGGCTCTGATGATGATACTGAGCTCGATGAAGGCAGTAACACGAGCACGGACAGAGGGGGTGCCCAAGAAGGACAGCAATCTGGCAGTCATGCTCCCCCTGCTGCAGCATACTGCCAGGTTTGCTCCAGTTATGAGGAGGGAGGGGATGATGAGGTCACTGACTCAACGTGGGTGCCTGATAGGAGAGAGGAGGAGGAGGAGGAGGAGGAGGAGGCGGCACATCACCAACGAGGCAGGATGCCCTCCAGGGGCCAGCCTAAGGGCAGCACATTGACTGCATCACACCCCAAAGCTCCACATGTGCAGGGCGCTGCAGTCTCTGCGCGTTATTCAAAAAGTTCTTTGGTGTGGGCCTTTTTTGAGACGAGTGCATCAGATCGCACCGCTGCTATTTGCAACATATGTCTCAAGCGTATCTCGCGTGGCCAAAACATCCCCCGCTTGGGTACCACATGCTTGACCAGACATATGTTGACCTGCCATGCAGTTCGTTGGCAAGCGTATCTAAAAGACCCACACCAAAGAACAAAGAGGACCTCTGCTTGCTCCTCATCAGCTGAGATTTCCAACCCCACTAGACCTTCAGTCCTCTCTGAGACCTGCACTGAGAGGAATGAAGGTGTAGAATTAGGTGTGTCACAGCCACGTACTTGTGGGCAATCTGATTTTGGTACACCGACGTCAGATTGTACCAGGCAAATTTCCCTGCCCCAGCTGCTGCACCGCCGAAAGAAGTTTGCTCCCAGCCATCCACATGCCCAACGTTTGAATGCTAGCTTGGCAAAATTGCTAGCACTTCAACTGCTGCCTTTTCAGTTGGTAGACTCTGCCCCCTTCCGTGAGTTTGTGGAATGTGCGGTTCCTCAGTGGCAGGTACCCAAACGCCACTTTTTCTCACGGAAGGCAATTCCGGCTCTCTACCAGCATGTGGAAGGCAATGTCCATGCCTCGCTGGACAGGGCGGTCAGCGGTAAGGTGCATATTACCGCTGACTCGTGGTCCAGCAGGCATGGACAAGGACGTTACCTAAGTTTCACGGCGCATTGGGTGACTCTGCTGGCAGCTGGGAAGGATGCAGGACAAGGTGCAGTAGTGTTGGAGGTTGTTCCGCCACCACGCCTCCAAAATGCTAATGATTGTGACACACCTCTCTCCTCCACCCCCTCCTCTTCTTCTTCCTCCATGGCCTCTTCCTCGGAACCAGCGGTGCTCCGTAGTCGTTCAAGGGGCTACGCAAGTACGCAGGCCAAAAGATGCCATGCGGTGCTTGAGCTGGTGTGCTTGGGGGACAGGAGCCACACTGGGGCAGAGGTTCTTTCAGCTCTGCAGAGGCAGGTTCAGAGGTGGTTGACGCCACGCCAACTTAAGGCAGGAATGGTGGTTTGCGACAATGGCACCAACCTCCTCTCTGCCCTTCGACAGGGACAAATGACCCATGTGCCCTGTTTGGCTCACGTCCTTAACTTGGTGGTGCAGCGGTTCTTGGGCAGGTACCCGGGCTTACAGGATGTCCTGAGGCAGGCCAGGAAAGTCTGTGTGCATTTCCGCCGGTCATATAATGCCAGTGCTCGGCTGACGGACCTCCAAAAGGAGTTTAACTGCCCAAGAACCGCCTAATCTGTGACATGCCCACCAGGTGGAACTCAACATTGGCCATGCTGCAGCGGCTGCACACGCAGCAGAGGGCCATCAATGAGTACCTGTGCGACTATGGCACCAGGACAGGGTCAGGGGAGCTTGTTTTTTTTTCCCCACGCCAGTGGGCCATGATCAGGGATGCATGCACTGTCCTGTCACCATTTGAGGAGGCCACGAGGATGGTGAGCAGTGACAGTGCATGCATCAGTGACACTGTCCCCCTTGTCCACCTGTTGGAGCACATGCTGCGTGGAATAATGGACAGGGCACTTGAGGCAGAACAGAGGCAGGAAGAGGAGGACTTCCTTAGCTCTCAAGGCCCCCTTTATCCAGACAGTGTTCCTGCGTGCCCGCCGATCACACAGGAAGAGGACGAGGAGGAAGAGGAGGAGAAGGAAGATTGTGTCAGTATGGAGGGGGAGCCTGGCACTCAGCATCAGCAGCAGTCTTTAAGGGATCAGTCCCAAGAAACACATGGACTTGTACGTGGCTGGGAGGAGGTGGCTGCGGACCATGTCGTCCTTAGTGACCCAGAGGACTCCGGACCGAATGCCTCAGCAAACCTACGCTGCATGGCCTCCCTGATCCTGCAAAGCCTGCGTAAGGATCCTCGTATTCGTGGTATCAAGGAGAAGGACCAATACTGGCTGGCAACCCTCCTTGATCCACGTTACAAGGGTAAGGTTGCGGACCTTATCTTGCCATCGCAGAGGGAGCAGAGGATGAAACATCTTCGGGAGGCCTTGCAGAAAGGTCTGTGCAACGCGTTCCCAGAGACTGGGAGGTTACAAACTCCTGTTTCTGGACAACGTGTTGCTGAGGCTTCGGTCAGTCAAAGAAGGAGCGGTGGAGAAGGTGGCCGTCTGACCGATGCGTTCAGACAATTTTTTGGTCCGCAGCCCCAAGGTATGATCGGTTCCAGCAACCATCGCCAGCGTCTGTTTTACATGGTGCAGGAATACCTAGGGGCAAGATCAGACTTGGACACCTTTCCCACCGAAAATCCTCTGGGTTACTGGGTCTTGAGGATGGATCACTGGCCAGAGCTTGCACAGTATGCAATTGAGCTACTGGCCTGTCCTGCATCCAGCGTTCTTTCGGAACGCACATTCAGTGCTGCTGGAGGCGTGGTAACCGATCACAGGGTGCGTCTGTCCACTGACTCGGTCGATCGACTGACCTTCATAAAAATGAATGAGTCTTGGATCACCACCAGCTACCAAGCACCTGATGCTGATGTAACCGAATAATTTTTTTTGAAATCTCAGATCCCTTCAAAGACTGCCTATGCTGATGCTGAGTGACTATCCCTGAGTAATTATCCTCTTCCTCCTCAATCATCACGCTGATAGCTTGTAAGAACATTTTTGGTTCTGGGTGCCACCACCAGTGCCTAAGGCACAATTTTTCAGCCCCTGTTTAACAGGGGCGTGTAATTACGATTTTTGATGTAATACTTTGCAGCAGGGCTCGTTCCTGCATTCCAACTAGAGTGTCTGTGAGGGGTTGCAGTGTTGTGGCACCAGCACCAGTGCCTAAGGCCCAATTTTTCAGCCCTTGTTTAACAGGGGCGTGTAATTACAATTTTTGATGCAATACTTTGCAGCAGGGCTCGTTCCTGCATTCCAACTAGAGTGTCTGTGAGGGGTTGCAGTGTTGTGGCACCAGCACCAGTGCCTAAGGCCTAATTTTTCAGCTCCTGTTCAACAGGGGCATGTAATTACAATTCTTGATCTAATATTTCACAGCAGAGCCCTGTGAGGGCTTACAGTGTTGTGGCCACAGCAACACCTAAGGCCCAAATTTCTGCTGAGTATATAGGGCAGGACCCTACTTTCAAACAACTAACTTACAAACGACTCCTACTTGCAAACGGAAGGAGACAACAGGAAGTGAGAATAAATCTACCCCTAGGAAGCGAAATTCTCTCCTGTAAGAGTTAATATGGGAAAAACATTTCTCCTTTCCACTGATGCTTTCCAATCCATTGGGACAAAAAGTGAGGTGAAATCTTCTGAAGAGGAGGAAAGACAGCAAAACAAATGTCACAGGGGTGATAACCCTTCCCTATGTTTTCCAAAAAGCTTAAAAAAGATTTTTTGGCTGGAGCTAAACACGTTAAAAATGTACCCGTTCAAAATTACAAAGAGATTCTACTTAACAACAAACCTACAGCCTGTATACTGCTGTTCAGAGTATATAGGGCCTGGTGGCCCCACACCTTTCCTTATTTTAATTTGGGTGCGGGGTTCCCCTTAATATCCATACAAGACCCAAAGGGCCTGGTAATGGACTGGGGGGTACCCATGCCGTTTGTCTCACTGATTTTCATCCATATTGCCAGGACCCGACATTACATTAAACCCGCAAGTAGTTTTAAATGGGATTTTTTCCTTTAAAAATGACATTTGGTGCAGGGACTGTTCTAAACACGGGAAACACGCGTCACTTTACAGGCATACTATAGACACCCCTCAGGTACGATATTTAAAGGAATATTTCACTTTTTTTTTTTTACTTTAAGCATCATTAAAATCACTGCTCCCGAAAAAACGGCCGTTTTTAAAAGTTTTTTTTGCATTGATACATGTCCCCTGGGGTAGGACCCGGGTCCCCAAACCATTTTTAGGACAATACCATGCAAATTAGCCTTTAAAATGAGCACTTTTGATTTCGAACGTTCGAATCCCATAGACGTCAATGGGGTTCTAACGTTCGTGCGAACTTTCGGTCCGTTCACAGGTTCTGGTGCGAACCAAACCGGGGGGTGTTCGGCTCATCCCTAGTCATGACCATGCACTGGCCGGGCATTTTGGTGTAGCTAAGACCACTGATCTGGTACAGTGTACCTTCTGGTGGTCTCAGTTACACGAGGATTGTAAGAAATTTGTAGAATCCTGCACCACCTGTATTAGGAACAAGGGGTACAGACCCAAGGCATGGGGAGTGCTGAAACCGTTGCCATGGAAAATGCTTTCTATAGACTTTATTGTTGAATTACCTCCAGCCGGGGGCTTCACCTCGATTTTTGTCATAGTGGACCGGCTGCCAAAGATGGGCCATTTTGTCCCAATGAAGGGCACTCCCTCAGCTACAGAAACGGCACAGGCATTCATTAAAGAAATCATCAGGCTCTATGGGGTACCGGTCAATATTGTTTCAGATCGGGGGGTACAGTTTACCTCCCGATTCTGGAGGTCTCTAGCAAGACACTGAACATTGAGCTTTCATTTTCATCTGCTTATCATCCCCAGATTAATGGGCAAACAGAGAGAACAAACCAAACTCTTGAACAATATTTACGCTGTTTTTCTTCTTTTGCCCAAGATGATTGGATTTCTGTGCTCCCATTGGCTGAATTCGCCTACAACAATTTATTATTATTATTATACAGGATTTATATAGCGCCGACAGTTTACGCAGCGCTTTACAACATTAGGGCAGACAGTACAAGTACAATACAATTCAATACAGGAGGAATCAGAGGGCCCTGCTCGTTAGAGCTTACAATCTAGGAGGGAGGGTCAAATTATACAAAAGGGTAATAGCTGTGGGGGATGAGCTAATGGAGAAAATAGTGCAGTTGTTAGATGTAGGCAGGATAGGCTTCTCTGAAGAGGAAAGTTTTCAGGGATCGTCTAAAAGTGGATAAATTTGGAGACAGTCTGACAGATTGGGGTAGGGAATTCCAGAGGATAGGCGAGGCTCAGGAGAAGTTCTGGAGGCGGATATGGGAGGAGGTGATGAGCGAGCTAGAGAGCAAGAGGTCTTGGGAGGAACGGAGATGGTGATTAGGTTGGTATTTTGAGACTAGGTTAGTGATGTAGCTGGGGGCAGAGTTGTGGATGGCTTTGTAACTTATTGTTAGTATTTTAATTTTAATTCGTTGGGCGAGTGGTAGCCAATGGAGGGATTGGCAGAGAGGGGTAGCAGACACTGAGCGGTTTGTAAGGTGGATGAGCCTGGTAGCAGCATTCAAGATGGACTGAAGGGGGTCTATTTAACGGTAAGCCAATGAGGAGTGAGTTGCAGTAGTCAAGGCGAGAGATAACCAGGGAGTGAATCAGGAGCTTTGTGGTTTCACTGGTTAGAAAGGGACGTAGTTTAGAGATGTTGTGGAGGTTGAAGCGGCAAGCTTTGGAAAGTGATTGGATGTGGGGCCGAAAGGAGACTTCAGAATCCAGGATAACACCTAGCACCCTGACATGTGGGGACAGGTGGATGGTTTTGCCATTGCTCTTGACAGAGAAGTCAGGGGAAGAGGCACGTGGGGGAGGAAATATTATAAGCTCGGTTTTGGACAAGTTGAGTTTGAGGAAGTGGTGTGACATCCATACAGATATGTCGGTTAGTAAGTTAGTGATGCGTGAGGAGACTGATGGAGTGAGTTGAGGGGTGGAGAGATAGATTTGTGTGTCATCAGCATAGAAATGATATTGAAAGCCATGAGAGGCTATCAACTGACCCAGGGAAGAGGTGTAGATTGAAAATAAAAGAGGTCCAAGAACAGAACCTTGGGGGACCCCAACAGAGAAGGGAAGAGGAGTGGAGGAAGTAGAATTGTAAGTGACACTGAAGGTGCGTTGGGATAGGTAGGATGAGAGCCACTGAAGAGCACAGTCACAGAGACCGAAGGAGTAAAGTTTTTTGAGGAGGAGGGGGTGGTCAACCGTGTCAAAGGCAGCTGAAAGATCCAGAAGTAGGAGTACAGAATAGTGTCCGTTGGTTTTTGCAGTTAGTAGGTCATTTGTGAGTTTTAAAAGAGCAGTTTCTGTGGAGTCTTGAGGGTGAAATCCAGATTGAAGGGGATCAAGAGGGTTGTTTTTAATGAGGTGGTCACTCAGTTGGTTGTAAACCAGGCGTTCAAGGAGTTTAGAGGAAAAGGGGAGCAAGGCGATAGGGCGTAGGTTGTTAAGATTGGTAGGGTCCAAGGACGGCTTTTTAAGTATGGGGGTGACCAGTGCATGTTTTAGAGCATTGGGGAAGATGCCAGAGGTGAGGGAGAGATTGGAGATGTGGGTTAGAGAGTGTAGGATGGCGTCAGAGGGTGACCGTAGCATTTGAGAGGGAATCGGGTCCAGGGGACAGATGGTTAGGTGGGCGATAGAAAGGAGTTTAGCAACTTCATCTGTAGTAGCAGATTTGAATAGGGGGAGTGTCAGTTGTACCTGTTGACATGGGGTCTTAGCTAGGGGAGATACCTGTAGAGTGGAGATTTCATCACGGATTGTATCAATCTTGTTTTTGAAGTGATTAGCGATTTCCTGGGCAGTGAGTAAGTCAGTGGGTGGAGGCGGTGGAGGACAAAGTAGAGAGTTGAAGGTAGAGAAGAGTTTACGGGGTTTGGATGAGAAGGTGTTAATAAGAGTTGTAAAATAGGTTTGCTTGGCAGTGTGGAGGAAAGAATAGTATTTTTGGAGGGCAGATTTGTATTGGTTGAAGTCTTTGAGAGACTTAGTCTTGTGCCACAGACGCTCAAGAGCGCGACTACGTTTTTTGAGAATTCTAGTGTCATCTGTTTGCCAGGGTTGTAGGGGTCGAGGCCTGATTCTGCGTGTAGTGAGGGGAGTGAGCTTGTCCAGTGTGGAGGACAGAGATTTATTGTAGATGGGCGTGGCTTGGTTGGGGCAGGACAGGGGAGAGATTTTGTCATAGAGGTGGTCAGTAGCAGAATAGAGGAGAGAGGAGTTGAAGTTGCGAAAGTTTCTACGGGTGATGGTTAGGCGATTGGAGGGAAAGGTGGTGGAAGACAGGGGGAGAGAGAAGCTAATAAGGTGATGGTCGGAGAGAGGAAAAGGATTGTTTGAGAAGTTGCATGGAGTGCATAGGTAGGAGAATACAAGGTCAAGCGTGTTGCCATCAGAGTGAGTAGAAGCCTGTACCCATTGCTTCAGGTCAAATGAAGAGGTTAGATTAAGAAGTTTAGAAGTAGCAGGAGTGTTTGTATTAGCAGGGATGTTGAAATCACCGAGAAGGATTGTGGGAATATCCAAAGAGAGAAAGTAGGGTAGCCAGGCAGAAAACTCATCAAGGAAAGTTGATAATGGTCCAGGGGGCCGGTAGATCACAGCAATTTTTAGGGAAGTAGGAGAGAATAGATGTATACAGTGAGCTTCGAATGATGAGAGGGAGAAAGATGGAGGAGGGTGAATAACCTGGAAGGTGCTCTGGGGGGATAGGAGGAATCCCACTCCGCCTCCCTTGCGTCCATTAGGCCTAGGGGAGTGAGTCCCACCCTGGGAGGGGGAAGCAGGAGAAGGGGTGTCATATTCGTGGAGCCAGGTTTCTGTGAGAGCAAGTAGATTAAAGGAATTAGTGATAAAGAGGTCATGAACAGCAGTGAGTTTGTTGCAGACAGAGCGGGCGTTCCAGAGGGCGCAGGAGAGAGAGAGGCTGGTGTTGGGAAGAAGAGGAATGGAGACTAAATTGTGTAGGTTGCGACTACTGCCAGAGGGTGTAGGGTGATGGTGATGGGTGTGTTGGGCACAGTTAGATAATGGGGGCCCAGGGTTTGGGGAAATATCTCCAGCGATTAGGAGAAGCAGAAGAGTGAGGGAGGTAGTATGAGAATGTGGTTTGTATGAGGGGACATGCTTCAGTATCCTGGGGGGTTTGTTAGCAAGTGGGCTTAGAGTTAGAAAGAGGTGATGAGTGCAGTAATAGGGGGAGGGGAGAAGTGAGGGTGATATGTACAGATTGTGGGGTGGAGCAGAGGGATGAAGAAAAGAGAGTTTGAGGAGAGAGGCAGCAATTGTGAAAAGGAGGAGAGGTAAAGAGTGCATGTTTTAGAGAGGAAGATGATAAAATTTGGAAATGGGGTCACCTTCTATTCATTCCGCTATCAAACAGACTCCATTTTTTGCAAATAACGGTTTCCATCCTTCATTTTTGCCGAATTCTCTTCCAGAGTGTACAGTACCCACAGTTCAGGAGAAATTGAATTTCTTTACTTCCAATAACCAAGTTTTGCAGGAGACCATGACCAGGACCCATGAGTATAATAAATCAACCTTCGATAAGAAGAGGCGAGGTGAGCTATTACTTACACCCGGGGACCAGGTATGGTTATCTACAATAAATCTCAGGCTGGCCTGCCCCTCAAGGAAGTTGGGTCCCAAGTTTCTTGGACCATTCCCTGTCAAGCGGAGAATTAATGAGGTGGCATATGAACTTGAACTCCCTGATTCTTTAAAGGTTCACCCAGTATTTCATGTGTCTCTGCTCAGACCCTCTATTACTAATCCATTTCCAGGCCGAAGTACGGATCCTCCTGATCCAATTTTGGTAGATGGGGAGGTGGAATTCGAGGTGGAAGCTATCATGGACCATAGGAAGAGAGGTAACCAAAACCAAAATCAATTTCTGATAAAGTGGAGGGGGTTTGGTCCCGAAGAAAATCCTTGGGAACCTGAGGACAATATTCATGCTGAAGATCTGTTGCAATCTTTTAAAAGGTCCCATCCAGAGAAATTTCTCCAAAGGGGCAGCCGGAGGCTGCCCCTTGGGGGGGGGGGAATGTCATGAAGATCCTGCCAGTGATCTCCAGACGCACGGGAACACGGCCATGGGCTCTACCGCGCATGCGCGCATTCACGGGTGCTGTCACGCACGGGTACGTGCGCACGCACTCCCGCTGGTGTCAGGCGGGCTATTTAAACGGGCTTGTCACACTCAATCCCCGCTGTCTGCTCTACAGCGTTCTGTGTGCCTAAACCTGATCTGATCTGTATACTCTGTTATCTGACCCGGCTTCCTGTTAGACCATCCTGCTATCTGCCTGCACCGGACCCCCTTGGCTTGCCTGACCATTCTTCTGTGTTATCCCTGGTACCTCTGCTGTCCGCCCAATACCGACCACCGGCTTGTTTGACCATTCTCTGCCTGATACCAGTATCCAGTCTGTTATCTGCTACTTGTTCCTGGTTCCAGTCCAGCGCCCCAGTATCCAATCTGTTACCTGCTGCTTGTTCCTGGTTCCAGTCCAGCGCTCCAGTATCCAGTCTGTTACCTGTTGCTTGTTCCTGGTTCCAGTCCAGCGCTCCAGTATCCAGTCTGTTACCTGCTGCTTGTTCCTGGTTCCAGTCCAGCGTTCCAGTCTGCTACCTACTGCTTGTTTCTGGTTCCAGTCCAGTGTTCCAGTCTGCTACCTATTGCTTGTTCCTGGTTCCAGTCCAGCGTTCCAGTCTGCTACCTACTGCTTGTTCCTAGTTCCTGTCCAGCACTTCAGTTCCTGCCTACTTACCGGCTGTGGTTCCTGGTCCATTCTGCATTCCAGTCTCCAGTCTCCTCTTCAGCTTCTGGTTCCAGAGGGTGCCACCACTCCTGAACTTCTGGTGACTGTTGATCCTGCCAGGCACCCATACCACTCCTCACTCCTGGACCCTCTGTCTCCATTCCAGAGGAACGAGAGTGGGAGCTGTAAGGGAGGTCTCTCTCTGCACTTTAGGCTCAAAACCTACCAGGTACTTGACAGATCTGCGTGGTCAAGATCTAACTATTCTGCTCATTGTTTAACCACTTGCCCACTGGGCACTTAAACCCCCTTCCTAACCAGACCAATTTTCAGCTTTCGGTGCTCTCACACTTTGAATGACAATTACTCAGTCATACAACACTGTACCCATATGAAATTTTTGTCCTTTTTTTCACACAAATAGAGCTTTTTTTTGGTGGTATTTAATCACCGTTGGGTTTTTTATTTTTTGCGCTATAAAAGAAAAAAGACTGAAAATTTGGTAAAAAAATGAATTTTTCTTTGTTTCTGTTATAAAATTTAGCAAATTAGTAATTTTTCTTTGGAAATTTTGGCCAAAATTTATACTGCTACATATCTTTGGTAAAAATAAGTACAACTTGGTGTATATTATTTGGTCTTTGTGAATGTTAGAAAGTCCAAAAGCTATGGTGCGAATATCTGAAAATTGATCACAACTGAAGTACTGACGGCCTATCTAATTTCTTGAGACCCTAACATGCCAGAAAAGTACAAATACCCCCCAAATGACCCCTATTTGGAAAGAAGACATTCCAAGGTATTTGAAAAGATGCATGATGAGTTTTTTTGAAATTGTCATCTTTTCCCACAATTCTTTGCAAAATCAAGATTTTTTTTTTTTCTTTTTTTTTTTCACAAAATTGTCATATTAGAAGGTTATTTCTCACACGCAGCATATGCATACAACAAATTACACCCCAAAACACATTCTGCTATTACTCCCGAGTATGGCGATACCACATGTGTGAGACTTTTACACAGCGTGGCCACATACAGAGGCCCAACATGCACGGAACACCTCCAGGCGTTCTGGAGCACCCAGGCCAATTCTTGTATTTCTCTCCTACATGTAAAAATAATCATTTATTTGCTAGAAAATTACATAGAACCCCAAAACATTATATATATATATTTTTTAGCAAAGACCCTAGAGAATACAATGGCGGTTGTTGCAACTTTTTATCTCACACGGTATTTGCGCAGCAATTTTTCGAACGCGTTTTTTGGGGAAAAAAAACAGTTTTGTGCTTTAAAAAAAAACAAAACAGTAAAGTTAGCCCAATGTTTTTGCATAATGTGAAAGATGAAGTTACGCCGAGTAAATAGATACCTAACATGTCACCCTTCAAAATTGCACACTCTCGTGGAATGGTGCCAAACGTTGCTACTTAAAAATCTCCATAGGTGACATTTTAAAATTTTTTACTGGTTACATGTTTTGAGTTACAGAGGAGGTCTAGGGCCAAAATTATTGCTCTCACTCCAACGTTCGCAGTGATACCTCATATGTGTGGTTTGAACACTGTTTTCATATGTGGGCGGGACTTACGTAAGTGTTCGCTTCTGCATGTGAGCACACGGACAGGGGCGCTTTAAAATTTTTTTTTTTTTTTTTTATTGTTTATTTTACTTTATTTATTTTAGTTTGACACTTTTTTCCCCCCAAAAAAATTTTTGATCACTTTTATTTCTATTACAAGGAATGTAAACATCCTTGTAATAGGAATATGGCATGACAGGTCCTCTTTACAGTGAGATATGGGGTCAATAAGACCCCACATCTCACCTCTAGGCTGGGAAGCCTGAAAAAAAAACAAAAAAAAAAAAAAAACGATCTTGGCTTCGATCTAGCGGTGAGTCGGTAGAAGCACCGGAGGGTGGCGGGAAGGGGGGGGCGTCCCCTCTCGCCTCCCATAAGAACGATCAAGCAGTGGAACAGCTGCTATGATCATTCTTATGGTGTAGGAAATCGCCGGCTGAAAAAGCTGGTATCTGAATGATGCCTGTAGCTGCACCCATCATTCAGATATCCCCGCACAAAGTCAAGGACATCATATGACTGTGGGCGGGAACTGGTTAAAAATTGCAGGGTATATTGCAGAGTATTGCAGGGTATATTGCAGGGTAGTGCCGGGTATATTGCAGAGTAGTGCCGGGTATATTGCAGAGTAGTGCGGGGTATTATGCAGAGTATTGCAGAGTATTGCAGGCTATTATGCAGAGTATTGCAGAGTATTGCAGGCTATTATGCAGAGTATTGCAGGGTATTATGCAGAGTATTATGCAGAGTATTGCAGGGTATTATGCAGAGTATTGCAGGCTATTATGCAGAGTATTGCAGGCTATTATGCAGAGTATTATGCAGAGTATTATGCAGAGTATTATGCAGAGTATTATGCAGAGTATTATGCAGAGTATTGCAGGCTATTATGCAGAGTATTGCAGGCTATTATGCAGAGTATTGCAGGGTATTATGCAGAGTATTGCAGGGTATTATGCAGAGTATTATGCAGGGTATTATGCAGAGTATTATGCAGGGTATTATGCAGAGTATAATGCAGAGTATTGCAGGGATGGCTGAGCATGGAGGGATGGATGGATGTGACAGCAATTGTCACTGAGCACCGCTGTGAGCACTACACATGCAGCCCACAGCGGTGCTGCCATCCGATCCCTCCCCCTCTCCCCTCACACTGTACCGATCGGTACACAGAGGGGAGGGATGAACCGGCGTCATGACATGACGCCGGTCTGTTGACATGTGATCGCTCCGTCATTAGACGGAGCGATCGCATGGTAAACGGCCGCGATTAGCGGCCGTTTACCGTGATCTGTGATGCGCCGGGTCCTATGGACCCGGCGGTCACGGAAGTTCTTGGGTGCGCGCCCCAGGGGGCGCGCGAGAGCAGTATTCTGGGAGGACGTCCCACGGACGTCCACCCAGAACTAGCCGACCGCGCTGCAGCCGTCTTTCGACTATGGCCCGGTCGGCAAGTGGTTAAATCCAAGGACTTCCTTTTGCTAGCTAAATTTTTGTTTCATGTGAAGATAAAAAGAATTTTATATAGGGATGGACTCCTAAAGAGTATTTTTGGTATAGATTATAGGAAGAGAGTCTCATTTTTAAATGAGGCTTTGCTCCTAATGTTGTACAGGATATACATATGTATGTTTAACTATGTTTCCTTTTCAGGGATCATTGGATCTTATATTGAGCTGGGAGGCTTTTCAGCTAGTTAGATAGTAAGGTTATGTACAATCATACTGTGGTTTTGTTTGCGGATGTGAACATAATGTTTTATAGATGTAAGTCTTATGCCGCGTACACACGGTCGGACTTTTCGTCTACAAAAGTCCAACGGACGCCGACGGACTAAAGCTGGCTGGTAATCCGATCGTGTGTGGGCTTCTCCGGACTTTCAGCAGACTTTTTCAGCCTCAAATCCGACGGACTTTAGATTTGAAACATGCTTCAAATCTTTACGTCGTAACTACGACGGACCCCGAAATCCGCTCGTCTGTGTGCTAGTCCGACGGACAAAAACCCATGCTAGGGCAGCTATTGGCTACTGGCTATGAACTTCCTTATTTTAGTCCGGTGTACGTCATCACGTACGAATCCGTCGGACTTTTGTGTGGTCGTGTGTAGGCAAGTCCGTTCGTTAGAAAGTCTGCTGCAAGTCCGCCGAAAGTCCGCCGGAAGTCTTTCGGACAGGCTGTCGGACTTTTGTAGACGAAAAGTCCGACCGTGTGTACGCGGCATTATAGTGTCTTTATACTGTCCTTTTTCTCTCTCTTTGTCTATCCAAAGTTATAAGAAACTCAAATGCTTACTCTCAGGCTTGGGAGTCATTGTCACTGTTTTTGGACAGACGTTGGGGACAACGTCTACTGTAGTGGGGGGGAGTATGTAGCGCTGGTAGATTTGCAATCTACCGCATGTTAGGTAAATTTAGTAAATTGTTCGTTAGGAAGGTTAAGTTTGCCTCTGTTCCAGCTTGGCTGACGTTGTGTGTGTTTCCGTGCTGACCGGTGGGTGTCGCTGTTATCACTGGTTAGTGTTGGAAAAGCAACGTGTTGAAGCGTATGGATGCTCTTCTGTCCCGGAGACAACTCGGTGGAGGTGGTCCTCTGAGATGCATTCTGGGCGAGGGTATTTATGGTACAGATGCCATATTTTGGGGTTCATTTTACAGCCACCTGCTGGCCCTCCTGGCCGACAGTTATGCATTAAGGAGCTACCTTGTGGTCCTCCGTTACAGAGGCCCACGATACTGCGGCGTAGGGGTGGGTCCTGAGGCTTGTCTGGGGCCTACCACCACGGCCGAGGAATGGTCCTGAGCTGTCGGTCCTGTGTGACGAAGCTGGACAACCGAGGAGATCCCAGGGGAGGACCCGTCTTGGAGAGATCACGCAGAGTGCTGGTCTATAGAGGGGCCTGGTGACTCGGTTGGAGGACGTATCCGAAAGTAACAATACAGCATAGTGTTGCTGGGTTGGCTTAAAGTTTCAGGCACTGTGACTGACATTCATTACAGAAAATCTGATACATCCTGTGGCAGAGGATCGTACGGGTTTTGTTCCCAAGCAAGTCTGTGGCAGAGACTTTGATTCGTGCTGCGTACTGGCTGCTAGGCTAGTGAGAGAGGCCTATCCAGACGAGCAAGGAGTGTGTCCCACGAGGGGAGCGCATGTCATACAATATCTGAGTTCTCCTGGGACATTTGTCAAAAGAACCCTACAAGAAGATGTTTGAGTTTCTTCTGCAGCTTCCTTTCCGCCTCTTTCTTTCGTACTTGCGACTGGGCCCTGGCGTTCCGCCACTGTTGGGGGGCCCCAGTGGGTTTGCTGGCTACAGGGCTCTGAGAGTGTCTATCTCACACAGCCCAGAGCCAACACTGACAGCCCCCTCTCCCTAGCACAGATGGAAGAGAGAGAGAGCTGATCTGCTCCTCCTCATTCCTTCCTTCTCCTCCTGTGTCTGCCCCCAGTGCTGTGCTATAGAAAAGGGAATGTGTGAGCGGGAAGTTTGAAGCCTAGCATCCACCAGATAAGTGGTAGAGATGAAAGGTGCAGACTGCCGATGCTCCAGCGTGGGTGAGTGAGCTCACCCTCCATCCACTATCTGTGATTTAAGTCTTCCCCCTTCCTCACTTCTCTCTTCTGCCTCCCAGAGAGTACACTAATGTAAAGGGGGACTCAGATGTAAGGGGTGCTCTGTGGACTCTGATGTAAGGGGGGCTTTGGTGAGCAGAAACCCCCTTACATCAGAGTTCCCCTTTACACCAGAGTCCACAGCATTCCCCTTTACATCAGCCCCCCTTTGACCAGGGTATCCAGAGCTCCCCTTATATTAGAGTTCCACCTTATATCAGAGTCCACAGAGATATTGTAAGGGGGAACTCTGGGGCATCTGATGTAAGGGGGGCTCTGCAGACTCTGAAGTAAGGGGGACTTTGCCAACTCTGATGTAAGGGGGGCTCTGCGGACTCTGATGAAAATTCTGGCAACTATGATGTAAGTGGGGGCCCTGGTTACCAGTAGAGATGGGCAAATGGTTCAGCCCGAGCATAAGTTTGGGCCAAACTTTGGTTGTTCAGATGTTCTGCAAACACCGAACAATATGCGGTGTTTGGAGCAAATTCGAAAGCCGCCGGAACACCGTTAAAGTCTATGGGACACTAACATGAAAAATCAAAAGTGCTCATTTTAAAGGCTTGTATGCAAGTTATTGTCATAAAAAGTGTTTGGGGACCTGGGTCCTGCCTCAGGGGACATGTATCAATGCAAAATTTTTTTTTAAAAACGCCTGTTTTTTCGGGAGCAGTGATTTTTTTTTAATGCTTAACCACTTAAGCCCCGGACCATTTGGCTGCCCAAAGACCAGAGTACTTTCTGCGATTCAGCACTGCGTCGCTTTAACTAACAATTGCGCGGTCGTGCGACATGGCTCCCAAACAAAATTGAAGTCCTTTTTTCCCCACAAATAGAGCTTTCTTTTGGTGGCATTTGATCACCTCTGTTTTTTTTTTTTTTTTTTTGCGCTATAAACAAAAAAATAGCGACAATTTTGAAAAAAATGCATTATTTTTTACTTTTTGCTATAATAAATATCCCCAAAAAATATAAAAAAAAACATTTTTTTTCCTCAGTTTAGGCCGATACGTATTCTTCTACATATTTTTGTTAAATAAAAATCGCAATAAGCGTTTATTGATTGGTTTGCGCAAAAGGGAACCCCGAACCAAATTTAAAAAAAATTGCATGGGGGTCCCCCTAAAATCCACACCAGGCCCTTTGATTCTGATATGGAAATTAAGGGGAACCCTGCGCCAAATTTTTTTAAAAATGGAATAGGGGTCCCCCCCAAAATCCATGCCAGACCCTTATCTGAGCACGCAACCTGGCAGGCCGCAGGAAAAGAGGGGGGGACGAGAGAGTGCCCCCCCTCCTGAACCGTACCAGGCCACATGCCCTCAACATGGGGAGGATGCTTTGGGGTAGCCCCCCAAAACACCTTGTCCCCATGTTGATGGGGACAAGGGCCTCATCCCCACCACCCTTGCCTGATGGTTGTGGGGGTCTGTGGGCTGGGGGCTTATTGGAATCTGGAAGCCCCCTTTAACAAGGGGACCCCAGATCCCCGCCCCCCCGTGTGAAATGGTAACAGGGTACAAATGTACCCCTACCATTTCACAAAAAAAGTGTCAAAATGTTAAAAACAACAAGACACAGAGCGGGGACTTCTTATATTGCTCTGCAGATGGACTGAAAAAGAAAAAAAAATCCGCCCCCATGGGAGGCTCCCGCCGTGTGTGGTGCTTTATCGTCTTTGACAGTTCTTATATAACTGAGGGCGGGGCCACCCGGTGACGTTCCCAGATGACCCCGCCCCCCTCTGACGCCACGGGGACTCTCCCATGGCTTCCCCATGGCGTCAGAGGGGGGCGGGGCCACCCGTCCACGGAGCGATATAAGAAGATGAATGGACATCGTGGGACATTTTAATTTTTTTATATATTTTTTCATTTATTTTTTAAGCATTAAAAAAAATGCTCCCAAAAAAAGGGCCGTTTTAAAAAAATATGTTTGCATTGATAAATGTCCCCTGGGGCAGGACCCAGGTCCCCAAATACTTTTTATGACAAGAACTTGCATATAAGCCTTTAAAATGAGCACTTTTGATTATTCATGTTCGTATCCCATAGACTTTAATGGTGTTCGAGTGTTCTGACAAATTTTTTGCCTGTTCGGTATGTTCTGGTGTGAACCGAACCGGGGGGTGTTCGGCTCATCCCTAGTTACCAGTGACCCCTTCATATCAGATTTCCCCTTTACACCAGAGTCTGCATCACAGTTCTCAGTGTTCCCCCCTTAAATCAGAGTCCCCAGAGACCTCCCTTCTGCAGTCTGCAAAGTCCCCCCCCCAGCAGTGTAAGGGAACTCTGCGAGTTCAGATGTAAAGGGGAACTCTGCAGATTCAGATGTAAGGGGGAACGTTGTGGACTCTGATTTAAGGGGGGACTCTTAATGTAATAACAAAGTATATGCATAGTGTGTACTACAAAATAAAATTGCATTGTGTCTCTAAAACGTTTGAAGAAAAGGTGGCAACCTTACCCAAGACAGCAAGAAAGGGGCCCGCTGCAGAACATGTGAAAGGGCCCCGCTGCAGGGCTCTAGAAAAGGGCCCTGCGATGGGGAGATGGGAGTAAAGGACCCCAGGATCAGTGGGGAGGGCCCCGGGCTTGGAGGGAAGGTACAGTCAGGGGGACCCTTCATGATTTCTTGCACCAGGGAGCTGAAGGTTCTAGTTACGCCTCTGATAGGAGGTTACTAATGCTTTTGGTAAATAACATAAATGTTGGGATGTCATGACTATCATTTTTTGGAAGAAGCCAATGTTCACACTTTTCAGTTCACTAGGACCTACCCACTGCAGCTACTGTAAGTGAAAGAAATCACCTAAACTTTAATTGTATACATAAAAAGATATTTTACCTTGGAAAAAAGTTTGGGAAAGGTGGGTTTCAGAATTGTAATAATTGTTAGAATAACCTGCAGAAAATTGATAACAATTAAAGTGATTGTAAAGGCAGAAGGTTTTTATCCTAATGCATTAAAATATTAGCAAAGGTACTGGCTTCTAGATTGCAGCTTTATTTACCATCTTTGATAGACCCTGATCAGACCGGGTTTGTTAAGGGCAGGGAAGCCAGAGATAACTCAGTAAGAGCCCTGCATTTGATTTACTGGGCTACCCAACAAAAATGGCCAGTCTACTCCTGTCTACAGATGCAGAGAAACTGTTCGATAGGGTAGACTGGGCATTCCTTGAGGAGGTCCTAGCCATCCTAGGCTTGGAGACAAAAATGTTAGGCTGGATTATGGCTCTGTATCGGAAACCCTCAGCTAAGGTGAAGGTTCATGGTGTCCTTTCCCCTTCCTTTGAGATAAAGGAAGCAACGGGATGCGACAGGGGTGCCCTTTGTTACCCTTGCTGTTTGCATTGGTCATGGAGGCACTGTTATGTAAAATAAGAGAAAACCCCAATATCCATGGATTTAAAGTGGGCCCTGCAGAGCATAGATTCTCCGCTTATGCGGATAATATTTTGTTTTTTATATCTGAACCATTATTAACATTACCTACCGTATTTATCGGTGTATAACACACACAGGTGTATAACACACACCCCAATTTTAGGAGGAAAGTTTAAGGAAAAAACTTACATTTTAAATAAAGAACTTTGAAGCAAAATTAGGGTCACAGCTCATCAATGCACCCTGCACAGTGCCCATCTGCAGCTTCTAAATTGCCCATCAGTGCACTCTGCTCAGTGCCCATCTGCAGCCATTACATTGCCCAACAATGCATCCTGTTCAGTGCCCATCTGCAGCCTATAAATTGACCAACAATGCAGCCTGTTCAGTGCCCATCTGCAGCCTATAAATTGACCAACAATGCAGCCTGTTCAGTGCCCATCTGCTGCTCACCTTTCCCATCATTGCAGCCTCACCAGTGTTGGATTATCCCTGCTATCTCCGAGGGAAGAGGAGGAGCGAGCGCCGCTGAATTACAGAGCCGTGATCTCCTGTGTACCCGGCGCTCTGTCACTCACAGCCACGCCTCCTGGCCCTGCTCATATGGTAGACAGAACAGTGGCCCAATGCTGGGCCAGAAGGCGTGGCTGTGAGTGACGGAGCGCTGGGTACACAGGAGATCAGGGCTCTATGTAATTCAGCGGCGAAAGCTCCTCTTCCCTCAGAGACAGCAGGGATCGGTGTATAACATGCACCCACGATTTTCCCCTGATTTTAAGGGGAAAAGGGTGCATGTTATACGCTGATAAATACAGTAATTTAATGGCGGACCTAAAGGATTTTGGGATTGTGTCAAATTTCAAAATAAATTATAATAAATCCGAAATTTTGTAGTTATACATACCTCAAACTATAGAGGATTCTCTTAAGCAGTCTTTTTCTTTCATATGAAATGAAAGACGTATTACGAATTTGGGAATTCGTTTGACGGCAGACCTATCGAAGCTATATGAAGAAAATTATATCCCCCTCCTCCAAAAAGTCAAGAGAGACTTGGCAGATTGGGACAGAGCTACCCTCTCCTGGCTAGGAAGAGTTAATACTAAAGATGGTGGTGTTTCCCAAAGCCCTATTTATTATGCAGATGATCCCTATTCAACTCCCAAAGTCTTTTTTTGATAATGTAAGGTGGATTTTTACTGAATTTGTTTGGCGAACAACTAAACCAAGATTGGCATATCATATTCTTACGCGGTCTAAATTGGATGGGGGATTGAAACCCATACAGTCCTCTGCCACAGGATGTAATGGTTTAAGATGAGTAGCAAACACAGCACTAGAACCTTTAAGCCGACCTGGCAGTACTATGCGGTAGGGTTACTTTAGGATACATCCTCCAGCTGAGTCACCAGGCCCCTCTCCAGACCAGCACTCTGCATGATCCCTCCATGACGGGTCCTCCCCTGGGATCTTCTCAGTTGTCCAGCTTCTTCCCTCTGGGACAGACAGCCCAGGACCATTCCTCTGCTGCTGTGGTAGGCCCCAGACAGGCTTCTGGGCCACCCACACGCTGCAGCTACGTGGGCCTCCTGGATGGAGTACCACGAGGTAGTACTCCTAGCACATACCTGTCGGCCAGGAGGGCCAGCAGGTGGAACGAAACGAACCCCCAAACATGGCGTCTGTCCCATAAATACCCTCCCCTAAAATGCAACTCGGAGGACCACCTCCATCGAGTTGTCTCCGGGACAGAGGAGCACTCATACGCTTCAGGGGGTGGCCTTTCCAACACCGACCCATGGCAACAGCGACACCCACAGGCACAGTGTGAAACTACATGCAACTCAGCAAAGCTGGAACAGAGGCAAATCTGACTATGTATGAACAGATAACCCACTAAATTTACCTATCAACAGTAGATTGAAAATCTACCAGCACTACATCTGCTTAACAGCTAGGTAAATTTATTTGCTGTCTGCTTCACCACTTGCCGCACTGTGCAGGATCATGTATATATACAGGTGATCCTGCATTTCTGGGTATTCAGCATGAGTGCTTGCTCCCACTGTGATTTTGCACAACGGGAGCTGATCAGCGGGCACCCACTGATCATTCAGGACACAAGCAGCTTGGAGATCTGTAAACGAGGAAGATAGCCATTCTGTCAGTAAGGAAGGCATGGATCCTGTGTTCCCCTAGTGAAAGCACCTCCCCCAATACAGTAAAACAACAAGTAGGCACACAGTTAACCCCTTAATCACCCCTGATGTTAATCCCTTCCCAGCCAGTGTCATTAGTACAGTGACAGTTCATATTTTTAGCACTGATCACTGTATTGCTGTCACTGGTCCCCAAAAAAGCATCAAAGTGTCAGTGTCCAACTTGTCCGCTGCAATATCGTAGTCTCGCTAGAAGTTGCTGATCACCATCGTTACTAGTGAAAAAAAATGAATAAACAAAAATTTCAGTATATCCCATAGTTTGTAGACGCTTTACGTTTTGTGCAAACCAATCAATATACACTTATTGGGATTTTTTACCAACTTTTACCAAATATATATAGCAGAATACATATTAGCCTAAATTGATGAATAAATTTGATTTCTTACATTTTTTTTTTTTTAAATATATTTTTATTGCATTTTTCACATTTTTTATTGGATATGTTTTATAGGACAAATTAAAAAATACTGTTTCTTTTTTCAAAATTGTCAGTTTTTTTTGTTAATAGTGCAAAAAATTAAAAACGCAGAGATGATAAATCACCACCAAAAGAAAGCTCTATTTGTGTGAAAAAAAAAAACACAATTTTTTTTTATGGTACAGTGTTGCACGATCACGCAATTGTCAGTTAAAGTAACGCAGTGCCGTATCTCAAAAAATGGCCTGGTCAGGAAGGGGGGTAAATCTTCCAGAGCTGAAGTGGTTAACAGGTCTGTGATTGTTTAGTGTACTCTGCTCAGTGTGCTCTGGTACTGCTCGTGCTGTCTTGAAGTCTCCCTGTGTCCTAGCAACTATGGAAATTGCTGGACAGTAGGTATAAACCATGCAGATGGGAGGATGAATGGGAGCCCTGGCCAATTATAAGGGGAGGTTCCCCTAGGCATGCTGGGTGCATGTTTTTATATTTGATAAACACATGGGCTCTGGGTGTTCCTCCAGAGAAGAGAGATCCAGTGGGGAGGGGGCTTGTTGCCTTTCCCTAGCACAAGCTGCCATGTGGCCTCTGGAGGGCCACCTGAAGGCCTGAACGGTGAATGATGAAACCCAGGGTTCTCCTGAGAGGTGACTGAGGGAGGATGTCCATGGATCCTGTCTGGTATCATGGAGGGAGGTTACCTACGACCAGGGCCTTGTGAGTAGAGACCCCCATAAAGGGGTCCTAGAGACTGATGCTGCTAAATTCCCCATTGGGTGCTAGAGGTCAGCTGCTGGGAGTAGGCTAAAGGGGACACAGGCTAATGTCTTGAGGAAGCAGGGTCCACTAAATTCCTTCTACCAAAAAGGGACTTTGCTCTATTCTGTAGAGTCTGCTACACAGTTCTACCAAGAAAGCTGTCCTCGCGTGTGAATAATTACATAGTAGGTTACATAGTAGGTGAGGTTGAAAAAAAACACAAGAGACAAGCCCATCAAGTCCAACCTATGTGTGTGATTATATGTCAGTATTACATTGTATATCCCTGTATGTTGTGGTCGTTCAGGTGCTTATCTAATAGTTTTTTTAAACTATCGATGCTTCCTGCTGAAACCACCGCCTGTGGAAGGGAATTCCACATCCTTGCCGCTCTTACAGTAAAGGTTAAATCTAATTTCTTCTCATTTTAATGAGTGGCCACATATCTTATTAAACTCCCTTCCACTGAAAAGTTTTATCCCTATTGTGGGGTCACCAGTGTGGTATTTGTAAATTGAAATCATATCCCCTTTCAAGCATCTCTTCTCCAGAGAGAATAAGTTCAGTGCTCGCAACCTTTCTTCATAACTAATATCCTCCAGTCCCTTTATTAGCTTTTTTGCCCTTCTCTGTACTTGCTCCGTTTCCGGTACATCCTTCCTGAGGACTGGTGCCCAGAACTGGACATCATACTCCAGGTGAGGCCGGACCAGAGTCTTGTAGAGTGGGAGAATTATTGCTTTATCTCTTGAGTTACTCCCCTTTTTAATGCATGTCAATATTCTGTTTGCTTTGTTAGCAGCAGCTTGACATTGCATGCCATTGCTAAGTCTGTCACCTACTAGGACCCCCAGGTCCTTTTCCATCCTAGATACCCCCTAGTGAGTAGATTGCATTCATATTGTTGCCACCCAAAATGCATTATTTTACATTTTTCAACATTAAACCTCATTTGCCATGTAGTTGCCCACCCCATTAATTTGTTTAGATCCTCTTACAAGGTTTCCACATCCTCTGGAGAAGTTATTGCCCTGCTTAGCTTAGTATTGTCCAAATACAGAGCTTGAACTGTTTATCCCATCCTCCAGGTTGTTAATGAACAAATTAAATGGGATTGGTTCCAGCACAGAACCCTGGGGGACCCCACTTTCCACCCCTGAGCATTCCAAGTACTCCCATTTATCACTACCCTCGGAACTCATCCTTGTAGCCAGTCTTCAATCCATGTACTCACCCTATGGTCCATGCCAACGGACCTTACTTTGTACAGTAAACGTTTATGGGGAACTGTGTCAAATGCTTTTGCAAAATCCAGATACACCACGTCTACGGGCCTTCCTTTATCTAGATGGCAGCTTACCTCCTCATAGAAGGTTAATAGATTGGTTTGGCAAGAACGATTCTTCATGAATCCATGCTGATTACTGCTAATGATACCATTTTCTTTTCTAAAATCTTGTATATAGTCCCTTACCATTCAATTCAGGAGCTTGCATACTATTGATGTTAGGCTAACTGGTCTGTAATTCCCAGGGATGTATTTTGGCCCTTTCTGGCACTCTCTCATCGCCATCTGAAATTTATGAGATATGTTTATTTCTTCATCATAGTTCCTACAACCTTTACATTTTACCCTGTCTCTCTGAAAGCAAGCATAGCCAGGAATGTTAATAGCCCAACCATGTGAAGAATAAAGCCAAGATTCAGCATTACCAATTAAATCATAGTTCTCTTTATGCACCAAAAGGTCCAACTCACCTATTTTGTTTAGCAGACCTCTGGCATTGGTGAACAAACAGTTTAATTTATTGTCACATTTTGCACTTGTGTTTTCCATATTTTATTGTAGTACAAATAGTACTATCATTTCCAATGATTATTTGTACCATGGGAACTTTCTTATCACCAGCCATAGCCCTCCCCCATCTTCCTCCATGCCAGTCCCGCATTTTGTCATTCACACCTCGGTGCTATCAAATCGCGAGCAGATCCACGTCAAATCTGCCCGTGTGAATGCAGCTTTAGGGTCTGACCCCTGGTCTGTCTTCCCCAATTTTATCCTAATTTCCCCTCACCCATCAGTCCTAATTTAAATACTCCTCAGGCCTTCCCATAAATCTCTCCTACAGAGGTTCCATTTCCATCCACAGCAGATCCATTTTAGGTGCAGACCACCTCTAGCATATAGGTTGCATCCCAATGAAAAGTCAGCCCAGTGCTCTAGAGGCCTGAATCCTTCCTTCTTACACCAAGTCTTTAGCCATGCATTCAATTCAGTACTCTCCCTATCTTTCCTGTGTTGCGCATGTCACAGGCAATATTTCAGAGAATATAACCTTGAAGGTCCTTCCTTTCAACTTGCAGTGTAGTTTTTTAAGTTCTTAAGGAGCCTCCATCTTCCATGTATTCTGACATTGGTCCTAACATAAACCAAGAAAGCTGGGTCATGCACAGCCCCTCCCAGTAATTTCTCAACCCAGTACACCACACGCCACCCAGGACTGGCTTTCCTGTGATCTCCTACCACTCCCTCTAACTGTTTTAACCCATCTTCTATCTAATAATCTTGACTTACCCCTCCACCCTCCACAACAACCCCATTACCCACCTGCTCCATAAGCAGAGGAAACATTTTGTTGTTTGTTCCACTCAGTGTTGCAATTTTCTCCTCCAGATCTCTAATGTGAGCTTCCAGGAGGGCACCACGCATTTGTCGCAGTGATATTCATCAAGTAATCCATTATTATATCCATGCGGCACACTTGCTACCACTTGTTACATTTTCTGTGGATGCTGGAAACCCAGCAAGGAGTTCCTTTCAGATCACAAACTAAGCAGACAAGATACATGCTTGGTTAAACCAACTTGGAAGGTTCACTAGAATTATGAGTGTGACAAAAAAAGAACTGCTGATTAATGTTAATCACCTATGGACTCAAACAGTTGATTGCATGTCATCCCTTTTCGCTATCCCTGAATACACAGATCAACAGCTGCAGCTGCTGACCTCCAAACATTTTCCAGCTTTTCCCTTCGACAGAGGTCAATCCAATGAGCAAGCATGGCCACTCATTGATTGACACACACTGAACCTGTCGAATTGAGGTTAGTGTATAGTCAACTTTAGTTTACTATATATTCATGTGATGTTATCAAGCTGGTGATGTGATGTCTGGCTCAAGGTTTCACATTCTGCAAATTTTATTGTTACAGTGGAAATAGCTGCAAGCTTGGAATTTTCTTCTGTTTGTTGTATTACATTATGATAATAGGAAATGGGGGATGGGTTGTAAGAAAAGATTAGGTTCAGAAAGAAGAAAATATCATGTACACATATGTTCACATTTTGAAATCTTTGGTTGTGACTTACATTCTGATGGAAGAACAGCAGATTTCATTTCTCTCCCACACTACATGCAGTTTAGAATGGGGGGACATTCCTCTTGTAATTCACTTACCTCTGTTATGCTGTATAACCAGGAGGGTTATATCTGCTTTGAAGTTTTCAGTATCACCTCTCTGCTTCCAACAGTCTCACTGGACAATAAATCAGCATCATTACCTCCTTCCATTGTGTAGACAGGTGACAATGGAAACTGTGGAATCCCAAGGAAAGTGAAAACAATTATCACATGCATTTCAACTGTATATTTAGCTTTTTCATTAATTTTTGCTAAACTTTTTTTTTTCTAATCTTTTTGCTAAATTTTAGGTTATGACAGGTTGTCATCAGGGCACAAAATCAAAATTGTGTTGGTGTTGTTCTCCACTTCAGCCCCGGAAGATTTGGCTGCTAAATGACCAGGCCATTTTTTGCGATTCGGCACTGCGTCGCTTTAACTGACAATTGCGCGGTCGTGCGACGCTGCACCCAAACAAAATTGATGTCCTTTTTTTCCCACAAATAAAGCTTTCTTTTGGTGGTATTTGATCGCCTCTGCGGTTTTTATTTTTTGCGCTATAAACAAAAAAACAACAATTTTGAAAAAACTTAATATTTTGTCATTTTTGCTATAATAAATATCACCATTTTTTTTAAAAAAAAGCTAATTTTTCTCAGTTTAGGCCGATATGTATTCTTCTACATATTTTTGGTAAAAAAAATAGCAATAAGCATATATTGATTGGTTTGCACAAAAGTTATAACGTCTACAAAATAGGGGGTAGATTTATAGCATTTTTATTATTATTTTTTTTACTAGTAATGGCGGCGATCTGCGATTTTTATCGTGACTGCGACATTATGGCGGACACATCAGACAATTTTGACACCTTTTTGGGACCATTGGCATTAATACAGCGATCAATGCTATAAAAATGCATTGATTAATGTAAAAATGTCACTGACAGGGAAGGGGTTAACACCAGGAGGCGATCAAGGGGTTAAATGTGTTCCCTGCTTCAAGTTTCTAACTGAAGGGGGAGGGGACTGACGAGAGGAAGTGATGAATTGTGGTTCCTTGCTAATAGGAACACACAATCTGTCACTCCTCTCAGGACAGAACAGGGAAGTTTGTGTTTATACACACACATCCCTGTTCTGCCTCTCATGCTCGCGATCGCTCATGGCTGGCGGTCATCGAGCATCGGCACCCCCCCAGTGCAGCGTGCGTGTGCACACGCTTCTGGTGGCGTGCCTGCTATCCCGATCCCGCGAGCCAACGTATAGCTACAACGGTTCACGGAATCGTGCCGATCTGCCGTAGTAAAATGACGGCGGCTAGTCGGTAAGCGGTTAAAGAGCAGCTGTGGAAATCATTTAAAAGAAAGTTCTGCAGCAGGCAGCTCCGAGATGCTTGGCACAATGTAAAAACTATTGCAAACTTTAAAAAAAGATGTTGTCATTGCATCTATTGTCTTTTCATACTATGGGGGTCATTTACTATAGAGTCGCAGCGCTAATTAGCGCTAATCGCGCTAATTAGCTCTTATTAGTGCTAAAATGGTATTCACTATAGCGCTGGTGAGCAAATACTCCCAAAAAAGAATTCACTATAGTTCCCAGAAACCAAATAGCGCCCAAACCCTTACTCTGCTAAAACCTGGAGAATTGCACATGGAAATATTGTTTAGAGCATGATATAATTGCCTAAATAGTACTGAAATATGTGTTATATTATTTAAAGATTATCTGCTTTTAAACTGTGTGAAAAAATGATTTCTACACTGAAATATCTTTAAAAGTCTGAGAAGAGATAAATTCCCCGTTTTTGTACAACTAGGTGTCAACACAACTGAGCATGCTCAGACCTGATAATAGCTCTCATTTTTAGCTACAGTGTCTTTTTTACAAGGCGCTATAGTAAATGTGAAAATGAGCGCTGAGTTAACCACTTCAGCCCCGTAAGGTTTTACCCCCTTCCCGACCAGAGCACTTTTTACAATTTGGCACTGCGTCGCTTTAACTGGTAATTGTGCGGCCATGCAATGCTGTACCCAAACGAAATTTGCGTCCTTTTTTTCCCACAAATAGAGCTTTCTTTTGATGGTATTAATCACCTTTGCGGTTTTTATCTTTTGCGTTATAAACGGAAAAAGACCGAAAATTTTGAACAAAAATTATATTTTCTACTTTTTTTTAAAAATCCAATAAACTCAATTTTAGTCATACATTTAGGCCAAAATGTATTCAGCCACATGTCTTTGGTAAAAAAAAAGTCAATAAGCGTATATTTATTGTTTTGCGCAAAAGTTATAGCGTCTAAAAACTAGGGTACATTTTCTGGAATTTACACAGCTTTTAGTTTATGACTTCCTATCTAATTTCTTGAGGTGCTAAAATGGCAGGGCAGTACAAACCCCCACCCTGCCCCAAATGACCCCATTTTGGAAAGTAAACACCCCAAGGAAATTGCTGAGAGGCATGTTGAACCCATTGAATATTTATTTTTTTTGTCCCAAGTGATTGAATAATGACAAAAAAAAAAAAAATATTTACAAAAAGTTGTCACTAAATGATATATTGCTCACACAGGCCATGGGCCTATGTGGAATCACACCCCAAAATACATTCAGCTGCTTCTCCTGAGTACGGGGATACTACATGTGTGGGACTTTTTGGGAGCCTAGCCGCGTACGGGGCCCCGAAAACCAATCACTGCCTTCAGGATTTCTAAGGGCGTAAATTTTTGATTTCACTCCTCACTGCCTATCACAGTTTTGAAGGCCATAAAATGCCAAGATGGCACAAACCCCCCCCCCCCCAAATGACCCCATTTTGGAAAGTAGACACCCCAAGCTATTTGCTGAGAGGCATGTTGAGTCCATGGAATATTTTATATTTTGCCACAAGTTGTGGGAAAATGACAAACTTTTTTTTTTTTGCACAAAGTTGTCATTAAATGATATATTGCTCAAACATGCCATGGGCCGTGGCATTGCACCCCAAAATAAATTCTGCTGCTTCTCCTGAGTACGGGGATACCACATGTGTGGGACTTCTTGGGAGCCTAGCCGTGTACGGGGCCCCGAAAACCAAGCACCGCCTTCAGTATTTCTAAGGGCGTAAATTTGTGATTTCACTCCTCACTACCTATCACAGCTTTGAAGGCCATAAAATGCTAAGGTGGCACAACCCCCCCCCCCCAAATGACCCCATTTTGGAAAGTAGACACACCAAGCTATTTGCTGAGAGGCATGATGATGAGTCCATGGAATATTTTATATTTTGCCACAAGTTGCAGGAAAATGACAAACTTTTTTTTTTTTTTGCACAAAGTTGTCACTAAATGATATATTGCTCACACAGGCCATGTATTTTATTTTTTTTTCAATTTTCAAACTTAGTGACAAAAAGCGAGGTCTGCAAAATACTCACCATACCTCTCAGCAAATAACTTGGGGTGTCTACTTTCCAAAATGGGGTCATTTGGGGGGGGGGGGGGTTGTGTCATCTGGGCATTCTATGGCCTCCGAAACTGTGATAAGTAGTGAGGAGTGAAATCAAAAATTTACACCCTTAGAAGGTGGTGCTTGGTTTTCGGGGTCCCGTACGCGGCTAGGCTCCCAAAAAGTCTCACACATGTGGTATCCCTGTACTCAGGAGAAGCAACAGAATGTATTTTGGGGTGTAATTTCACATATGCCCATGGCATGTTTGAGCAATATATCATTTAGTGACAACTTTGTACAAAAAAAAAAAAATTGTTTTTTTCCCACAACTTGTGTCACAATGTAAAATATTCCATGGACTCGAGATGCCTCTCAGCAAATAGCTTGGGGTGTCTGGCATTTTATGCACAACATTTAGAAGCTTATGTCACACATCACCCACTCTTCTAACCAGACAAAGCCATTTCTGATACTTTTTGTTTACATATAAAAATATATATTTTTTTGCAAGAAAATTATTTTGAACCCCCAAACATTACATATTTTTTTAAAGCAAAGGCCCTACAGATTAAAATGGTGGGTGTTTCATTTTTTTTCACAGAGTATTTGCGCAGCAATTTTTCAAACGCATTTTTTTTTTGGGAAAAAACACACTTTTTTAAATGTTAATGCACTAAAACACACTATATTGCCCAAATGATGGATGAAATTAAAAAGACGATCTTAGGCCGCGTACACGGATACCAAACGCGACATGCTTTAAAATTGCACACAAACGTGCAGTGGCGACAAACTACATACACTTTTAAAAACCTTTACAGGTTGCCACTTTAGATTTACAGAGGAGGTCTACTGCTAAAATTACTTCCCTCGATCTGACCTTCGCAGTGATACCTCACATGCATGGTGCAATTGCGGTTTACATTTGACGCCAGACCGACGCTTGCGTTCGCCTTAGCGCAAGGGGGGGACAGGGGTGCTTTTTTTTTTTTTTTTGCTTGTTTAACTTATTTTTAAACTGTTCCTTTCATTTGTTTTTTTTTTTATCATTTGTATTGTTGTTATTTCAGGGAATGTAAATATCCTCTATGATAGCAATAGGTAGTGACAGGTACTCTCTTTTGAAAAAATTGGGGTCTATTAGACCCTAGATTTCTCCTCTGCCCTCAAAGCATCTGACCACACCAAGATCGGTGTGATAAAATGCTTTCCCAATTTCCCAATGGCACTGTTTACATCCGGCGAAATCTAAGTCATGAAATGCTCGTAGCTTCCGGTTTCTTAGGCCATAGAGATGATTGGAGCCATTCTGGTCTCTGATCAGCTCTATGGTCAGCTGGCCAAATCACCGGCTGCATTCTCGGGTTCCCTGTTGGGACAGGAGAGCCAGAGAAAACCATGGAAGACGGTGGGGGGGGACATTCCCTCCCACTGCTTGTAAAAGTAGTCTAGAGGCTAATTAGCTGATAAGAATGATACCAAGAAAGTGTGGCTCCTTGTAAGCCCCTTGGGGCTGGCTCTCTCTCCCCGTCTGGGGAGGTGGGGATGGCCTGCGCACCACTCGGACCCCTCAGTGGCTCCTAATGCCCCTATCAGAAACATCCACTTCATCCCAACGGTAAAATCCATCATCATGACTCATTTAATGTGACATTTTTCTAGAAAATATTTATAATTCTGAATATTTGTACTATTTTATAGATTCAGATGTGCCCCCTGAGACCACATATAGGTCGAAATGCGTCGGGGCTTTGGCATTTACTACACGATGTAATGTAATGATGTGTTAATGCATTTTTACCGCATTATGGATTATAAATGTACTTTTGCCGTTTTATGGAATATGAACTTATTATTGGATTAGACTTTATATAAACATATGACTTTACTGGACACTTTGTCAATAAACTGTTTTCACAATACCCATAATAATGATTTTTGCAATGCTGTACTTTGCTGTTTTAAAGCCCCACTGGGGAATTCAAAATCCTTTAGATAAATCAATTTCGGGGTGCGCAGCTTTTTCGGTCTCTTTTATATATGTCTCCCTTTAGTTCTAAGATTAGAATTGTGTCAATGTCCCAATATTTATGGACCTGACTGTATTGTAATCTTTTTTTTCATGCAGCCTGTGGGCTGAACGAAAAAAAGAAATTTATCGGTGGGTATGCCCACCATTAGAATATGTCCCTTCATCCACCCACTTCTAATGATGGGCATACATGCACCATTTATATATGCCGAAGCATGGGGGCATAATCCCCAAAAGTTAGGAGCAAATCGCTCCTCTGCCCCTGCTGCCCCGATGCTTCGGCATATATGCTCTTTTTATAACTGTGGTGGTAAAATCACCCCCTACAGCGCTGGAGTCATGGCTTTATGTATCGTGGGAGCAAACGCTGTTGCTGTCAAGATAAATAAATCCGCGCTGCAACTGAATGGCGTACCTGCTAAGCAAATGATGGTTAACAATAAAACAAAGTAACATTACAGTATAACAGTAATGCCCCGTACACACAGTCGGATTTTCCAACGGAAAATGTGTGATAGGACCTTGTTGTCAGAAATTCCGACCGTGTGTAGGCTCCATCATACATTTTCCATCGGATTTTCCGACACAAAGTTTGAGAGCAGGATATAAAAATTCCGACAACAAAATCCGTTGTCGGAAATTCTGATCGTGTGTACACAAATCCGACGGACAAAGTGCCACGCATGCTCAGAATAAATAAAGAGATGAAAGCTATTGGCCACTGCCCCATTTCTAGTCCCGACGTACGTGTTTTACGTCGCCGCGTTTAGAACGATCGGATTTTCCGACAACTTTGTGTGACCGTGTGTGTGCAAGACAAGTTTGGGCCAACATCCGTCAGAAAAAATCCTAGGATTTTGTTGTCGGAATGTCCAAACAAAGTCCGACCATGTGTACGGGGCATAAGACATACCATACCTGCAAAGCAAATACAAAAAAAACATAGTAAAAAATAAAACATTTTTTAATGCAACCTGTGCCTAAAATATATATATGCCCGAAGCATGAGGGCATCCACCTGCAAAGGTAGGAGCAAATCGCTCCTCCGCCCCTGCTGCCCCCATGCTTCGGCATATATGCTCTTTTTTTTAACTGTGGTGGTGAAATCACCTCCGACAGAGCTGGAGTCACGGCTTTATGTATCATGGGAGCAAACGCTGTTGCTATCAAGATAAATAAATCCGCGCTGCAGCTGAATGGCGTACCTGAAAAAAAAAAATGGTTAACAATAAAACACAGTAAAGTATAAAAAAATTACATACCTGATAAGCAAACATGATAAAACATAATAACAATAAAATATTGCAGAATAGAATACAATAAAAAAGAGCAGAACAAGAGAGAGAGAGAGAGAGAGACAGAGAGACAGAGAGAGAGACAGAGAGAGAGAGAGAACAATAAAACAACAACTATTTTTGGTTTTTTTATTTTATATTTTTTGTGTTTTTTTTTTTTTACTTTTTTTTTACACTTTTTTTTATAACTGTAACTTTTGTAACTGTAACCGGTTCCAGGTTCGGGTCTCTCAAAATGCAAAGGCATCTTGGGAGACCCTGTGAAAGTGTGCCTAGTCTATGCAATGCTGTACCCTACGCTAAAACTCAACTAATGTATGGTAGCGCTCAAAACATTCACCAATGCAAAGACTAGGTTTGTCAGGACAGGAGGCACAATAATAGCGGGTGTCACGCCTATATCTGCGCTTTCTACAGACACGACATTTTCTTTGAGGGGCTCGTTGGGTAGGGGTACTCGGGAGGACATAAGGAAAATGCCTCTCATGCAGCCGGCTTACTGCATTTGGTTGGGGAAGGTGAGGTGGAGCACCATCTAGAAACAGAAGGGCTCTGACGATCTCTTCCTGGAATTTAAGGAAGGATCCAGTCCCTCCTGAAGCTCTGTATAGCACATGAGCGTTCAGCAAAGCCAATTGAACTAAATATATGAGCGTACAGCAAAGCCATTTGAACTAAATATACAAGACACTTTTTTGGCCTTACATGCAACTAGGTACGGTGCTAACAACTGGTCGTTGAGGTCCACCCCTCCCATATTTTGGTTATATTCGTGGACACAGAGGGGTTTCTCCACAACACCAGTCGCTGTAGTAATTTTTACAGTCGTGTCTGCATGAAGGGAGGTAAGAATGAAAACATTCTTTTTATCCCTCCACTTCATAGCGAGCAAGTTATTACACTTCAAGCAGGCTCTCTCTCCCAGCCTAAGACGGAAATCTACAAGCCACTAGGGAAAGCCCCAGCGATTAGATCGCATGGTGCCACATGCTCCAATCTTATGATCAAACAAGTGACTAAAAAGTGGCACGCTCATGTAATAATTGTTCATGTACAAGTGGTACCCCTTAACAAATAAGGGTGACACCAAGTCCCACACAATCTTGCCAGCTCTTCCTATGTAGTCAGGGCAGTTTGTCGGCTCTACGTGACTATCTTTTCCCTCGTAAACCATAAAACTACAAGCTCTGTCACAGAGCTTATACATCTTGACCCCGTATCTGGCACGCTTGCTGGGAAGGTACTGTTTGAATGACAAGCGGACAGAAAACTTAATCAGGGACTCATCAACGCAGACAACTTGATGGGGAGTAAACAAGTCTGCAAAACATTGGTTAAAGGGGTTTAGGAGGGGCCGAATTTTGTAGAGCCGATTGTATCCAGGTTCTCCACGAGGACAACAGAGTTCATTGTTGTTGAAGTGCATGAACCACAAAATCTGCTCGTTTCGTGCCCTGGCCATGGAAGCAGAGAACACAGGTATATGGTGAATTGGGTCAGTGAACCAATATTACCACAACTCACTCTTTTTGGTTATGCCCATGAGGAGAGATAGGCCGAGAAAGATCTTAAATTCGGAAACCGTAATTGATTTCCAATCTCTGGCAAGGGAGGACTGGGGAATAGTGGCGATGTGCTGACCAGCGTATAAATTGCTTTGGTCCACAATAGATCTATAGAGATCTTCGGTGAAAAACAGCGAATAAAAATCAAGTGACGTAAAATCAATTGTTTCCACCTGAATCCCGGGTTGGCCAGTGAATGGGGGAAGTACGGGTGCTGCAGAAGTGGTGGGTTCACAAATAGGATTGGCGAATGCAGCAGGAAGGGCACTATGGGCATGATGGGCCCCTGTTTGTCTTCTTGGTGGTAGAGGGACACTACTTGTGCTTGCCACCTCACCAGCTTGAACTGCACTTATGGGACTCGCCACATCACCAAGTGTTACTGCAGTGCTGGATGTACAACCAGGGTGTACTAGGCCACTGGTGCTTGCCAGTTCACCAGAAGGAATAGCAGCACTAGTACTGCTCTGCTCCATACGAGGGCCCTGTGGTTCTTGCTCCTCAACAGCAGAAGAAGAAGATTGGGGTCTGGTACGCCTGACCTTGGCAGGGACCATAACTCCGTCGTCAGAGCTATCTGTCATGGAGCCTCTGCTGTCTACCGGTTCGTATTCTGAGCTTAAATCTGACAGATGAGTGACTTCTTCTTCACCATCTCTCATGCTCAGAAACGTGTAGGCCTCTTCACTAGTGTACCTTCGATTTGCCATTTTGGGCTCTAAATTTAGTGGTACACTAGTGAGACTCACAAGTAAAAACGCTCCTGACTGTTAGTGATTAAATCAAAACGCTACCAAAAAACTGTTAGCGATCACAGGGATCAGGCCTGACTCTGCGAACGCTGCAGTTATGTGTTTAGTGTTTTGTAAGTGACAGTGATCGATCAATACTGCACTTGGGTGGGCTGGGCTGGGCTGGGCGGAGGGGCAAAACACAGGTGCTAGCAGGTATCTGGGCTGATCCCGCTAACACTGCATTTTTGGGAACCCTAAACTGCTGGGGACGCTAGTATAGATCTGATCGGATCAGATATTGATCCATTCAGATACTATACCACTAAGGGAGGTGTATGCTGCATGCGTGGGTGTTAGCGGTAGTGGCACTAACCTAATGCTGCCTGGGGCGACGCAGACCCTATCTGACCCTAAAACCTAACTTATATCACCCGCCAGCCTATTAGGGGGTTAAACCTTTATTAGGTAATAAACGGCGGGTGCCCTGACACTATAAAAAACTAACTAACCAGCATCACCCGTAACAGTTATACGGTGATCACTGGTGAAAGGGTTAACTAGGGGGCAATCAGGGGGTTAATACCTTTACTAGGTAGTATATGGGGGTACCTGATGCTATAAACACCTGACGGCGAACCTAAATACTTACCTGCCTAACTAGCGTCACCTGTGACACTAATACAGAGATCAGATAAACGATCGCTTAGTGACACTGGCGACGGGGGGTGATCAAGGTGTTAAAACTTTATTAGGGGGGGTTAGGGGGTACCCTAGACCTAAAGGGGCCTACCACTAACTGCCCTACTACTTATAACTGTCACAAAATGACACCAATGCAATAATCAGAAAAAAAAAAACTGCTATTGGTGTCACTGTGACAGGGGGTACAGGGGGGTGATCGAGGGGTGAAAAGGGTGCCTAGAGTGTTCTACTGTTAGTGTAGTGTTTGGTGCACTTACTTGATGCACTTACTTGATGTCGGAACGAAAAGACTTCACGAGGAGCGATGACATCACTTCCTCTGCCGCTGTTTACATTACAGCAGCAAAGGAAGATTCTCATTCGCCAGGAGCGATCATGAGGGGTTGGCCATGAATCAGAGGCCTCCCCCTCAGCTCGGATCGCTCCTGATGGTAATCCGACCACTGCAGGCACCGGGGGGGTCCGATCGGACCCCCCGCCTGCGGGCAGACAGGGACGTACTGATAAGCCCTTATGCCTGCCCGTGCCATTGTGCCAACGTACATTGGCGTGCGGCCGTCGGCAACTGGTTAAAGAGCATTTTTTGGAAGTGAGAATCTGCTCTATTATATTATCCAATGCAAGTTTTAGCCATTGATTCTAATGGGACAATTGTAACTTTCACAAATAAATTCTTTTGATGTTGAGATGAAATGTATCTTTCTCGGAAATAAATTTTCCTTTGCAACATTGTTGCTTCTACTTAAAATATTTTGATTTTAAGAATGCTAGAATGTGGAATGTTTTGGTAAAATATATTTTTCTCTGTCACTTTCACTCGTTGCTCTCCATCTCACAACAATCTTTACCCCAAACTCACACAGGTGTCTTTACAAAGCACAAACAATACCATAGCTGATACAAATTTAAGATGAGTCACAATTTTTTGTGCCTTTTATTATTTCCAAATAATCATAATTTGAACCCAAAAAATGTGACATGTGTACCAACATCAGAAATCAAAATGTAATTCCCAAAAATTTGAGGGTAATATCACTATTCTACACTGACCCACAAAAAAACACCAGATATCACTAAATAAATCAAGAAGAATAACTCTTGAGTAATGTAATTCCATCACCTGTATGTCCAAAAAATGCAGTATTTATGTGTAGAAGGTTTTCACATGTGTCAGCTCTGTGGCTTAAAAGTTAGAGCTTCTGCTTAGCATCCCTGAGCATCTATGTTTGATTCCCCAACATGCTGCTTCATGTAGAGAAGTTGTCTCATCTCCCAGGTACTAAAACTGAATGTAGTATTTATGTGTAGGAGGGTTCCACCACCATTGTAATTCTTGCCAGATACACTATCCAATCAAAAGTATTGGAATGCCTGCCTTTACACACACATGAACTTTAATGGCCAGCCCAGTCTTAGTCCGTAGGGTTAAAAATTTAATTGGCACAACCTTTGCAGCTAGAACAGATTCTGGGAAGGCTAGGAAAGCTGTCCATAAGGTTTAGCGTGTCTATAGAAATGTTTGACCATTCTTCCAGAAGTGCATTTGTGAGGCCAGGCATGCAATCTCTGCTCTAATTCAGCCAAAGGGTGTTCTATCAGGTTGAGGTCAGGACTCACAGCACCTTGCAGCCAGTCAAGTTTGCTCCACCCCAAACTTGCTCATCCATGTCTTTATGGACCTTGCTTTATGCAGTCATGTTGGAACAGGAAGGGGCTATCCCCCAAACTGTTCCCACAAAGTTGGGAGCATGAAATTGTCCAAAATGTCTTGGTATCCTGATGTCTTAAGAGTTCCCTTCACTGGAACTAAGAGGCCAAGCCCAACCCTTGAAAAACAATCCCACACCATAATCCCCCCTCCACCAAATAATTTTGAACCAGTGCACAAAGCAAGGTCCATAAAGACATGTATGAGTGAGCTTGGGATAGAGGAACTTGACCGGCCTGGACAGAGTCCTGACCTCAACACAACAGAACACCTTGGGGATGAATTAGAGCAGAGACTGTAAGCCAGGCCTTCTCTTCCAACATCAGTGCCTGACCTCACAAATGCACTTGAAAGAATGGTCAAACATTCCCATAGACACACTCCTAAACCTTGTGGACAGCCTTCCCAGAAGAGTTGAAGCTGTTATAGCTGCAAAGGGTGGGCCAAATGAATTTTGAACCCTACGGACTAAGACTGGGATGCCATTATAGTTCATGTGTGTTTAAAGACAGGCGTCCCAATACTTAGGCCAATATATTGTATATTGCTAGTGACACTGAGCATGGCTATAAATTTAGGGCTGGTTCACACCACAGAGATGCAGACAACATGTGTGAGGCTGCCTGCTGGCTAAGTGGGTAGCAGTTCTGTCTAGCAGCACTGGGGTTGTTGGTTCAATTCCCTGACATCCTAATGCTTGTGTCAAAGCTGATATGCTCTCCCTGAGTGGGGTTCTCACTACAATCCAAAAACATGCTGCCATTTTATTTGTCTCCTGTTGAAATAGTCTCTAATGTAAGAAAGTTTGTTTTGGACTTTATATTGGAAGCTCATTGCAGCCAGGGACTGATGTTAATGCTTGTTAGCACTATTAATGCCCAGGGACTTGGACATTTAAAATTGTAGAGTTTACACTGCACAGGTACATATGCTTAGAAAACTGTTGCTTTGTTTATGTGCATGTATATGGACTTCGATCTTTGGCCTGTAGTTGGAGATTTGATGCACATAGCCAAGGGCAACACAGTTGCAATTAGTATTATGTGTTCCTGCTCATCAGCTGCAATCACTTTAGACATACACAAAGAGACAGATTGAAAGATATTGGTGGGCGTGTACTTCTATTGGGCGTGTGTTAGTGTGCTAACAATACAACCTACCTTATATAAAGGGCTGCAGTAGGAGGGTTTGTTTGGCTTGAGAAGGTCAGGTTTTTTGCTGTGATTTGTGGGGGCGAAGGAATGAGATTGTGCCTATTGACAAACCGTTTGTTTGCTGAAATTCTTGTGCATTTTTTCAATCAAAAGTGGGTTTATGTGGCCATGCTGTCAATGCTGTGTGTATCTTGTTCCTGTCTGTCCATGAAACATGGTTTGGGAGCATGTGCTGACCTTCTACTCTTGGATCTCATTGCTTAATCATATACATAGAAATGTAGCTTCCAGCAGAACACGGTCACTGATGTATGTATATGTGTGGATTTGTGGGGTGGTGGCAGGTGTTATATTTTGAACATGTGGCTTTTTTAATATTATGTTGGAATGCTTTGTAAGCATAATGATGGTTAAGTATGTTTCTATAATCTTGCAGATAAAAATGTGATGTGTTGCCTGTTATACACTGAAAGTAAAGTTGCGTCCTCTAAGGTTTAGACAAATTTTAGATTGTAAGTTCCTATGAGCAGGGCCCTTTAAACCTAATTGCTAACTGTTTTGCTAAATGTAGCGCAATATATCCTGTAGAAATGTTTTTGAAGCTAGTAAATTAATGTACATAATTTTGTTTCTGCTGGCAAAATAAAAGTAAATAATTGAGCTTGTGTTTTTTTTTCTCTTTTTAATTAGTTTTGGGTGTGGTGGTTTTGGAGAAGTGCAAGATCTTTTACATCTTAGGCTGCTTTCACACTGGAGGAACTTTACAGGTGCTAAAAATAGCGCCTGTAAAGAGCCTCTCCTCTCACTTCAGTGTGAACTGGCCCTGACCCTAGGTTCACACCTATGCATTTTTTAGTATGTTTTGCCGTTTTCCGAAACAATCTACAGTCCATTTTAACATGTTTTCCTATGGTACTAGTTCACATATATGCCTTTTGTGGCCAGTGCATTTTTGGAAATGGTCAGGGACTTTTTTTTTTTTTAATTTTTTTTTTTACTCCACCCCCCCCTCCTTCCTTACCCCCGCAGACCTTTTTCTTCCCTTCTAGTCAGTTCTTATCGACATTAGTTCTAACCCGCTGTGCTATACTGACACTGCTTTCATGTATCTGTCTGTTTTTCTGAAGGCCCCCCAGGTACTCCGCTTGCCCCTCTCTTCCTCTTGGTCCCTATCAGGATGTTCTTTATTAACTCTATAAATTTCATTCACTTTAGCAATCCAGTCCTTAATCATCGGGGCTTCCACTTCCTGCCATTTCTTTGGAGTTACATTTTTTGCAGCATTAAGTAGTACTGGGGTTAATGAGGACTTATACCCTCTTTTTTCCTCCCTCCAGGCCGTGGAACAAACAACTCCATGGGTCGTGCTGTATACCCTTACCCGTTATCTCCTCTGTTAGCCTGAACCCTTCCTGCCAGAATATTTTGATTTTAGGGCAATCCCACCATAGGTGCGCCATAGTTCCCGAAGTTCCCCACTCTCGCCAACAGTTGGGGGACTTATCTACTGAGAATTTACTCACTCTAGCCGGGGTCATATACCACCTGGCTAGGCACTTATAATTACTCTCCCTTGTTTTCATGTCAACTGCCGTTCCGTGCGTCGCTCCCAGGATACACTTCTCTATTTCCCTATCGCAGCGAATACCCAGTTCCTCCCATTTTCTGATGAACGGAGGTGGGTCCTGCCCACTCCTGTTCATCAAATTTTGTATATCTCAGAAATTTTCCTTTTTACTCCTTCCCTACATAATAATTTCTCTAAACCTCTATAATCTGCTTCCTCCCTTAAGGGGCCCAGAAGACTTCTAACAAAGTTGAATATACCGCCACCCATTCAGTAACATTACGTCCTTTTGTGCTGTTAATTCTTGAAGTGATCTTATTTTACCTCTACTTATTATATCCCTTATCTGTGCTTCCCTATCCTATATCCAATTTCCTCCTATCTTCACCATCCCGTCCCAAATTTTAAATGTGAGGTGCGTTATATAATGTGTATCTTTGCCTAAATTCCTGTAGAGTGGTGGGTTCCAAATCATATGACTCAAACGTGCGTTACTTAACCCTGTTTCTAAATTAACCTACCTTTTATTGTTACAACTTTTTCCCCACTCAAGTGCCCATGATATTACGATTGCTTTGTAATAATTTCTAAAATTGGGGATTGCTAACCCCCCCCTGCTTTATCTCTACTCAACACTGCATGCGCTATTCTTGGTTTCTTATTACCCCATACATATCTATTTATTAAATCTAACAGAACTCTGAAGAAGTCTTGTGGGATAGGAATGGGCAGCATCTGTATTTTATATAACACTTTAGGTGCGAGCACCATTTTTACGATATTTATTCGCCCCATCCATGAGACAGGACCATGTGATATTCTTTTTATTTCAGCTCTTATTTCGTTTAATAGGGGTATATAATTTATCTTATACAGCTTTCCCCTAGAGCCTATTAACTTAGTCCCCAGGTACTTAATGTTATCTCTCCAAGGGAAATGAAACACCTCGGTGAGTCTACTGGCTTCCTGCTTATTAATATTGATCTTTAATGCTTCTGACTTCTCTATATTAATTTTAAAGTTTGAAAGTTCACTATATTTCCTCAATATGGCCAACAGATTAGGGACTGAAATTTCAGGGTTTGAAATATAGAAGAGTATATCATCGGCAGATGCAGCCAATTTGTGATCCTCCTCTCCTACCATACAACCAATGACGTCTGGGTGTTTTCAGATCGTGTTAAGGTGGGGCTCCAAGGCCAAGACAAATAGGAGCGGGGACAGCGGACAACCCTGTCTAGTACCATTCTCCATGACAAACTGTGCAGAAGGTATATTATTCACCTTTACAAAGGCTGCGGGTTGGTTATATAGAATTTTTATCCATTTTAACATTATTGGCCCCACTCCCATTGCCTCCAGCGTACTAAACATGAATCCCCAGTCTACTATGTTGAACGCCTTTTCGGCATCTATCGACAGAAGTAGCCGTCAGGGACTTTTTTTCACGCGATTTGCGGGTAATCGATTTCAATGGAACTGTACCAGAAATGCAACTGTTGCATTTGTGATGTGATATTTTGATGTATTTTGCAGTTATTTTTTTAACACTGTATATAGCTGGTTGGACAGCTGCCGCGTCCTTAACAACTAATGAACATAGGGGTGCACAGCCTATTGCATTAGAGTGTTCACCCCAAAGCTCAAACACACGTATGTATGTGTATGTGTATATATGTGTGTGTGTGTGTGTGTGTATGTATGTATATATATATATATATATATATATAGTATTACCAGAAGTATTGGGATGCCTGCCTTTACATGCACATGAACTTTAATGGCATCCCAGTCTTAGTCCATAGGGTTCAATATTGAGTTGGCCCACCCTTTGCAGCTATAACAGCTTCAACTCCTCTGGGAAGGCTGTCCACAAGGTTTAGGAGTGTGTCTATGGGAATGTTTGACCATTCTTCCAGAAGAGCATTTGTGAGAAGAGGCACTGGTGTTGGATGAGAAGGCCTGGCTCGCAGTCTCCACTTTATTATGAAGGCCAGTCAAGTTCCTCCACTCCAAACTCACTCATCCATGTGTTTATGGACCTTGCTTTGTGCACTGGTCCAAATCATTTGGTGGAGGGGGGATTATGGTGTGTGGTTGTTTTTCAGGGGTTGGGCTTGGCCCCTTAGTTCCAGTGAAGGGAATTCTTAAGACATCAGCATACCAAGACATTTTAGACCATTTCATGCTTCCAACGTTGTGGGAACAGTTTGGGGATGGCCCCTTCCTGTTCTAACATGACTGCACACCTGTGCACAAAGCAAGGTCCAAAAAGACATGGACTGAGCAAGGATGGTGGAAATTTAACTTCAAGTGCAAAAATTTACATTATAATAGTAACTAAAACATATAAAATTAAGTGTAACAATCTAAACAATAAACATTCCAAAGTGCTATAATGGTTGCACTTGAAGTTAATTTGTATTGCAATTATCTGTGGAGGGGTTTCCACCATCCCTGCTAAGTTTAAAAAAAAAAAAAAGATGTCTTATTATCATTTTGATGTGTATTACATGTGAAATCACATATCACTGGAATTATTGCACTTGTAGTTAATCTGTATGGCAAATATCTATAGGAGGGGTTTCCACCATCCCTGCTAAGTTAATTTTTTTTTTTTTTCAGTTTGATGTGTATTATATGTGACGTTACATATCACCCGTATTGTGGCAATATTAACATTTATTGAGATTTCCATACATTAGAAGGTTCCACAATTATTGTTAAGTTATTGATTAGTAAGTTAGCGCTGCACTTTTTTTTGTGGTGTGGGAACACATAACAATGCTTAGTGGCAGGCCTTTTACTGACACTTTTTAAATTTACCTCCAGTAGATTATTGTAACTAGTAGTGTGGTGATTACATATTATACTAAAGATTGGAATGTGGCATTAATAAACAGACGGATTTCAGTTGTGCCCCACCAGGCCAGCCCCCATAGACAATGTGCCTAGCTGCTGAGTTCAACTGCCCATCCCTGCACTGATGGGCACTGATTGGAAGCACTGATAGGCAGCACTGATAGCCAGCACTGACTGGCACTGATAGGTGACAATGATTGGCAGCACTCATGGGCACTGATAGGCAGCACTGATTGGCAGCACTGATGGGCACTGATAGGCGGTACTGGTTGGCAGCACTGATAGGCACTGCATGGTGGCACTGATTGGCACTAATTGGCAGCACTGATGGGCACTGATATGCAGCACTGATTGGTGGCACTGATGGGCATTGATAGGCAGCACTAATGGGCACTGATAGGCTGCACCGATAGGAAGCACTGATGGGTACTGATTGTCGCTGATAGATGGCACTGCTAGGCAACACTGATTGGCAGCACTGATGGGCACTGATAGGCAACACTGGTGGGCACTGATAGGTGGCACTGATTGGAAGCACTGATAGGCAGCACAGATTGGCACTGATAGGTGGCATTGGTTGACACTAATAGGCTTCACTGATTGGCAGCACAGGTGGGCACTGATAGGCAGAACTGATGGGCACTGATTTATGGCATTGGTTGGCACTGATAGGCAGCAATGATGGGCACTCATTGGCAGCACTGATGGTCACTGATTGGAATTGATAAGCAAAACTGGGTACTGATAGGCAGCACTGATGGGCACTGATAGACAGCACTGATGGGCACTGATAGGCACTGATAGGTGGCACTGATTGGAAGCCCTGTTGGGCACTGATTGGCACTGATAGGTGGCATTGGTTGGCACTGACTGGCAGCACTGATTGGCACTGATGAGCAATGATTGGCACTGACATGTGGCACTGGTGGGCACTGATTTGCACTGACAGGTGGCACTGATGGGCACTGATTGACACTGACAGGTGGCACTGGTGGGCACTTCTTGGCACTGACATGTGGCACTGATGGGCACTGATTGGCACTGACAGGTGGCACTGATTGACACTGGCATGGATTGTCTCTGATAGGTGGCTTTGATTGGCACTGACAGGTGGCACTGATGAGCAATGATTGGCACTGACAGGTGGCACTGGTGGGCACTGATTGGCACTGACAGGTGGTACTGATGGGCACTGATTGACACTGACAGGTGGCACTGGTGGGCACGTCTTGGCACTGACATGTGGCACTGATAGGCACTGATTGGCACTGACAGGTGGCACTGGTGTGCACTGATTAGCACTGACATGTGACACTGATGGGCACTGACAAGTGGCACTGGTGGGCACTGATTGGCACTGACAGGTGGCACTGGTGGGCACTGACAGGTGGCACTGGTGGGCACTGATTGGCAATGAGAGGTGGCACTGATGAGCAATGATTAGCACTGACAGGTGGCACAGGTGGGCACTGACATGTGGCACTGATGGGCACTGACAGGTGGCACTGATTGACACTGACAGGTGGAACTGGTGGGCACTGATTGTCACTGATATAATGGCACTGATGGGCACTGACAGATGGCACTGGTGGGCACTGATTGGCACTGACAGGTAGCACTAATTGGTGGCACTGATAGGTGGCATTGGTTGGCAATGATAGGTGACACTGATGGGCATTGATAGGCAGCACCAATTGGCACTGATCTAGGAGAGGGGAAGTTTCCCATTGAGCAGTCAGCTAGGCATGTAAGAGCCGCTCAGTGCGTGAAACTGTAATGTCACTGCTTGCAGAGAGGAGCTGTCAGAACTCGGAGCTGATGTCGGGGTGGGTGGGACCGAACAGCTAGCCTATCAAACACAAGCCAACGAGATAGGGGCTGGGTGGGTGGCTCCGTGTATGTGGCTCCGCCCCTTTCGATCAGCTATCAAACACCAGCAAAAGGAACTCGGAGCTGATGTCGGGGTGGGTGAGACCGAACAGCTGGCCTATCAAACACAAGCCAACGGGATAGGGGCTGGGCGGGCCACTCTGTGTATATGGCTCCGCCCCCCTGTCTTAAGCAGCCCAATCATTGGCTGGTGTTTAATAGCTGATAGAAAGGGGGCAGAGCCACATACATGGAGCCCAGGCCAGCCCTTGACATCCGCGTGTTTGATAGGCTAGCTGTTTGGTCCCACCCATCCCCAACATCAACCTCCAGTTTTGACAGCTCCTATCTGCAAGTAGTGACATTACATTACAATTTAAAGCCCTAAGCGGCTCTTACATGCCCCCCTGCCTCTCACAGGCAGCTCCTTATACAGTCTCCTGGAGCATCTTATAGCAGATCTCCGGACACACATTAGGGTGTGCCAAGGCACACCCGGCACACCCCGTGCGCATGCCTATGCCAATGAATCTTCAGCTGTCAGCGGCTTCCCCACTAAAAGTCCAAAAAAACATCAGGCAAAAAAAATAGGAAAAAAACTAAATTGTGTCCCCCCAGGTCTATACCAGGCCCTTCGGGTCTAGTATGATTTCAGAGGGGACCCCCCATGCCAAAATTTTACAAAAATGGCGTAGGGTTCCCCAATTTTTTTTTACATTTTGGTGCAGAGTTCCCCTTAATATCAATACCAGACCTGAAGGGTCTGGTATGGATTTTGGGGGGGACCCCTACACCATTTTTTTAAAAAAAATTGGTGCGGAGTTCCCCTTAATATCCATACCAGACTCGAAGGGCCTGGTATGGACTGGTTGGGGGAACCTATGCCGTTTTTTTTCTTTGATTTTAATTCTATATTGCTGGGAACCGGCAATACATTACAGCCGCGAGCAATTTTAAATAAAAAATTTTCCTTTAGAAATGTCATTTTGCTGCAGTACTGTAATAAACACAGGAAATGTACGCTACTTTACAGGCATACTATAGACACCCCCCAGATATTTAAAGGAATTTTTCATTTTTATTGTTTCACTTTAAGCATTATTAAAATCACTGCTCCCGAAAAAACGGCCATTTTAAAAACATTTTTTCCAATTGATACATGTCTCCTGGGGCAGGACCCAGGTTCCTATACACTTTTTATGGCAAAGAACTTGCATATTAGCCTTCAATGAGAACTTTGGATTTTGCAGGTTCGAGCCCCTATGACTTCCACCATTCCCACATATGTGATCTGACAGGCATTTTTGCCCGCAATAGCGCTGCTTTCCATTTGCATTAGCGCTCAGTTTCTGAGAGTTGAAGTCTTACTTGGCCTTATTTGGGCACTATTTTCTGGGACTGCAGGATCATTTTTCAGCGCTATAGTAAATGACCCCCTATGTGGCCTGTGTGTTTGTTGACAGCCGCAACTGAGGCCGATCCCATAAGTATAATGCCGCGTACACACGATTGGACATTCCGACAACAAATGTTCGATGGGAGCTTGTTGTTGGAAATTCCGACCGTATGTAGGCTCCATCTGACATTTTTTGTCGGAATTTCCGACAACAAAAGTTTGAGAGCTGGTTTCTTAAATTTTCCGACAACAAAATCTGTTGTTGTAAATTCCGAATGTGTGTACACAATTCCGACGCACAAAATTCCACACTTGCTCTGAATCAAGTACGAGACAGAAACGCTCGGTCTGGTAAAACTAGCGTTCGTAATGGAGATAGCACATTCGTCACGCTGCACATTTTTAAATCTTTTAATGCAGCGCATTCTCTTCTTCTTTAGAATGCTAGAGTTATGAAGTTGTTTTGCTGCTGATATTCACACAGAGTTCTCACAAACTGATTTCTTTATTATTTCTTGTGATCTCATGAATAATATTTTTTATTTTTTTTGTCAGATCTCCATAATAATGTTTTGAATTTATTTTTATAGTGATCTTTTTTTATTTATTTTTTTATGAAGATCTCCATTTTTTTTTAATCAAGATCTCCTTTTTTTTAGATTTTTTTTTTCTACTCATCTCCATAATATTTTTTGTCGTTTTGTGTGTCAAGTTACCACAACACCATTATTAACTTGTATTTTTTAACCTCAAGGAGGTTGTTTGGTGTTGGTGTCCCTTGTTAATTTGACATTGTCTTTTTGAAATGTACCTGCCTACTTACAAACAAACTGTCCTTTTTGAAGTAAAACACATAGGCAAGTATTTGTGAAAAAAATAGCCATTTATTATGGGTCATAACCAAATAAAGAGGAAGGCAACGCTGGATAAACTGGTGAAATTGGGAAAGTCTTTGTACCCCAGGGCACATATCAACTATTTTACAGCCAAAATTGGAAGCCTGAGGAGTCCATATAATAGTGAGCACAATCCGGTCCAGGACTCCAAGAGATCAGGAACAACAGCAGATGATATATATGTCCCCAGGTTGTGGTCTTACCACAGCCTGGGTCTTTTGTCAGACCAGACTGAACCCAGGCCATCACTCTCTTGTCTTCCTTCCACACTTCCTTCCAGGCTTGCTGTCAGGCTGTGGCTCTGGTGTTGGATTTGTGGCAGGAGGTGGAGGAGGAGGACGATGGTCGAACTCACAAACCTGGCTTTGGCTTGTGAGTTCGCTCCTCAACCCCTTATTTATGGCTTGTAAGATAACTTCCTCACAGAAGAGGCATTGTCCGTCCTCCATTTCCTACATTTTGCAGGCTGCCATGCAGGCATAGTCCTCTTGAATATTGGGGGGGGTTCTGAGGGCTGCAGTAGCCCTACAAAATAGCCCAAGTGCTGCCTCCTCCAGGTTCCTCGCCTTCCTGGGCCTTTTTTTTTTTAAGGTGGAGGGAAGGGACCTGGGATTTGGTCAGGCTACTGGGTCTGGCCCCCTCCTGGCTGCCACTTACCACAGCCACCTCCTGGCTGCCACTTTCCACAGCCTCCTCCTGGCTGAGGCTTTCTGTGTATGAAAAAGAGACATAGTTTTAGTTTTTGGTTCATCAATCACACACAATTTTCAGCTCATGACTGTTGCAAATTGAATGTTAACAAATAGAAAAGACTATCATTCTGACCCCAGGATTTTTCATTCTTGTCCCAATCATTTGTGGCCACTACTGTCTATTGATATGTAAAACACTTTGTTAAATCAAAAATTAGTGATCAATAATAACATCTAGTTAACATCATTAATTTTTTGCCAAGAAATATGTTGAACAATGCTATACCTGGCTCAATCTGGGTTCATCCACACCTTCCTGGCTGGAAGGCCTAGGTTGGACGTTGGAAGCCTCAGCTGGGATGGAAGGAAGTGTTGAAGGAAGACTGGAGAGTGCTGGCCTGGGTTCCCTCTCATCTGCCAGAAAAAGCAGTCTGTCATACTACCACAGCCTGGGTACATAAATGTCATCTGCTGCAGCTCCTGATCTCTGGGAATCCTGGACCTACTTGCGCTTCCTATTATAAGTGCTCCTCATGCCACCAATTGTGGCCTTCAAATAGTTGATGGTTGCTGTGGGGATCTGCGGCTTTACTAATTCCAACAATTGATCCAGCGCTGCCTTCCTCTTTCTTTTATAGTTATAAAAGGTGTGGTTTACCTGCCACAGACAGGACAGCTCCCTGTACATATCAATGAATATGGGAATAAAGTCCTGATCATTCAATCAGGGCTGTCTTTAAAGCAGGGCAAAAGGGGCAGCTGCCCTGGGCCCTGTCATTGTTGTGGGGTCCAAAGCAGCTGCCTCATACTTGCCAACTATGCCAGTTCAAATTCCCTCATCCCTTGAGGTTTTAGTCCCGTTCTGTGTCCTGATATCTCAGTGTGAAGTTCTGTTACTAATGCTGCCCAGCTCTGCCCTATTGTTGTGTACAGATGACTCACCCTGTGTTTACAAGTAAATACCAGCATTGATATGTAAATAACAGCAGCATTCATATGTAAATAGTGGCGAAACGGCAGTATTCTATGTAAACAGAGGCAGTTTTCATATGTATATCATGCCCCCCTGAGGTCATATCCACCATCACCTATACTGAATGCTGCCAACTGGGGAGATAAAGGGGCATGCTTGAAAGTCCTGCCTACAACTGTGGTCATTAAGCCTACCATCAGCCTGTTTTGCAAAGGTAAGCAAATTAGTGGGGGAGAGGGTAGTGTGGGGTTTGCAGAGGTAGGCAGAGAAGGAATTATGGTTTGGGGTGCACAGGTGAGCAAGGAGGGGATGCATGGAGATAAGGAAGGTGGGTGCAAAGATGATGAGCAAAGGAGGCAGGTAGAGTTAAAGGGGAGGGGGATTTGAGTGGAGAGGATCTGTGAGGTTTGGGGTGCAGAGGTTAGCATGGGTTTTAGGATGCAAAGGTGTACCGACAGGGTAAATATGTAGGTCACGTGTAGGGCAGCCCATTCATTTCAACGGGCTGCTCAATGTGCTACAAATGCGGAAGAAAGTCCCAAGTCCTTTTTCAAGGCACATGTCAGCAGATGCGTGAGGGTGTTATTAACAATTAATGGCACTGCTGTATATCTGCTAAAGGGCAGCATGTTTCTGTGGTGTCAGGAAAGCAATTTTGCATGCGTTCCCAACATACACAAATGTGAACGCAGGCTAAATGTCTCAGTTACATTGGTGATCAGTATAAATCTTCTCATTACATTGGTGCTTGGTGTAGAAGCCGCTCATTCACACTAGTGGCCAGTGTGAATGTCCCCCTTACATTGGTGGTCAGTGTAAATCCCTCCTTACATTGGTGGTTACTGTGAATGCTTCTATTACATTAGTGGTCAGTGTAAAACCCTATTACATTGGTGGCCAGTGTTGAAACTCCTCTTTATATTGGTAGTCGGTAAAAAAATCAGCATTGCCATTGATTACACTCTCCCCTCCCCCAAGCACTGCCACTGATCCCAGAAGTCCTGGGATCCCTATGAGTTTTCTGTCTATTAATGGGTCCCCTCACCCCCCCAGTCCATGGTGTGCAGGCAGTGAGGAGATGATGTGCTGTAACCTCCAGCAACCAATCAGTAAGCAGTAATGATGTACAGTAACCAATCAGTTAGCAGTATTGATGTACAGTAACCTCTAGCAACCAATCAACAAGCAGAAATCATGTGCTGTAACCTTTAGCAACTAATTAGTGAGCCGTAATGTTTGCTTTAACCTCTAGCAACCAGTCAGTGAGCAGTAATGATACACTGCAACCTCTGGCAACCAATTGCAATCGATGTGTGATCTGATTCAGTAAACATATTTTGAGTCTATCTGCTATTTATTGTATGTCTCAGAGCAGGTGGAGAGCGAAACTGCATAGGGGGGCCCAAGAAAATTTTTGCCCAGGGTCCAATCAATATTAAAGACGGCCTCGCATTCAATATATCCATTTTGTCTGCAAGACACAAAACAAGACAAACCCTAATGTCAGGCTAAACTCTCCTAATCTTGTCCCAATATAGGCCTCAATCTATATGCAGTATAGGCCCAAATTAAAATTGTACCTTCGTTATCACGCTACTCCTTCCTCCGCTCACAGATTGTACGTATGACACGCGCGTGTTACGCTTTATATACACTGTGCATGCATGAAACTCTGCCGCCCCTGACCTTCTATCTAGTATATTCCCCGCCCCCTTCTCTTTTGACGCAGTGGGAGAGCACATGGCGTAGAAAGAACAAGTACATGAAGACAGCAGCAGCAACGCAAAAGCCCGGAGCCACGAACGTCCCGATCCCAGGGATTTAGGGCCTCAAATATGGCCTTTGTGGAGATGGTAGACATTACCTAAACCCAAATGTGAGAAAGGCCAAGATCATGACTAAAGTTGTGAGAAGTCTGCTGAAGAATTTTGGGTACGGCGATCCAAGGATCAACTGAGGAAACGCTGGTCAGACTTCAAATTGAGGGAGCAGGATCAGTACATAGGGATCAAGAGAGTGCTGCAAAAAAGTAAGTATTTTGTCGTGTGTTCCTTTTATTATTATTACATTCCTGCTGCTCCATGTGCTTTTCTTTACTGTTGTACAGTTTAAAATGGCAACTTTCTGGTTCGTGGGCACAGTAATCGTTCGTAGTAAACATTGTTTGTTCACCCACTAATACAATGTTTTTTGCAGATGCAGGTTAACTACATTTGGTCATGCCTATTTGTATTAAAAGAAGTTTAGTACATTGTTGTCTAGATGTATTTGTAACTAGAATGAAATGCAAACTTTATTCAGTGTAAGGAGAGGACACTCAGCAGCTGTTTGCACATCTGGACACAGGAGCACTAGTGTGGGACAACAGAACAAACTTTTTAGGGTGTCCCACACAGGTGCTCCAGTGGATACTAGGGGTGTCTCCATGTGTGATACTTTACCAAAAAAGGTAATTTTTCCAGCTTTAAGAAAGGGAAAAAATCATGTCCTCAGCTTGGAACTCTGCCAAAACAGACAATTGGACGACACGTCCAAGCAATGTTTCATATTACTATTTCTGCCCTCAAATATCTGTGTGCTAAGTATACCTTTTTTTATTCACATAGGGGAGAAAAGACTTGGGACGTCTGAGGTCACCAGGGACCCCCCACCTAATAAAGAAGGGGAAATCCCAAAACCACAACCTCAGGAAGTGGAGTAAGGAGAGGTTTATGAAGTGGGAGAAATAGTGACCACAACAGGTGAGTGTCTGAGACCACTACTTCAGGTAATAGATGTATGCCTGCATATTTATAATACCTGGTGTGTTTTTTTTATTTTAGGTGATGTGGATGTTGTGGAAGAAGAAACACATTTCACAAGAGCAAGTGCACACATCCTCATCGGGGAGATCATGGTATGCAATCAGGATTTACAGAAGATCAAAGAAGACATCAATGATGTTGAAAAAAGACTCAAAAACATCATTGATTTTTTAGGTGGAATCGAAAACACACCAAAATTTATTAAATTGTTTATATTTTTCTAACTTTTCTAAAAAATTTTGAAAGCCAAATTTTGAAGGTGCAAACAGTGTGTCAACATGTGCTATCTGCCATCACAGGATATCAATGTACACTTTTTGTGGGTGCAACCCCTTCCTCGCAACTAAAGTAGATGAGAGGAAGGGGTTGTACCCCCGAAACACGTCCATTGATCCCCCATGATGGGAGCTAGAACATGTTGACATTAGGCATGGGATCAGGAGGGAAATCCCCATTTTGACTCAATTTGTGTGCATCTTCAAAATTTGCCTTTCACAAGGATGACATCACCCCATCTGATGAAGGCAATATCAACACAATTTGGACATACTAATGTCTGATATTGCTTTCAATTTATCAAAGTTGAACTTTGTAAGTTCTTGAGTTGTGTATTTATTTATGGTTTTAAAAACATGCCTGTTACCACAAAAAGGATGTTTCTACTGTCAAAAAAAATTTTTATTCCAAAAATATGTTGGTTTGTTAAAAAACCCTTTTCTAAACGCACATATGAATGTGCACAGAGTAAAAAATGTTCTACTCAACAATGTGTGGCTTCTTCTTTCAATGCTCAATAGCAGTTTTTTGCTTAAGTTGTTGTTTACAGTGGCAATGGGGGTTATTTACTAAAGACAAATCCACTTTGCACTACAAGTGCACTTTCAGTGCACTTTCAAGTACACTTTTGCAGTGCACTTGTAGTGCAAAGTGGATTTTCCTTTAGTAAATAACACCCACAGTGCTTTATAATTTGCATCAATCAGGCCATTTTCGTCACTCCAAAAAATAAATTAATGGTGCTGGAAATTATGAATATTTTTATCATTAATGCATTACATACATTAACAACAAAAACAAGGTGTGTGTAGCAGACCCACAACATAATAGTTAGCTGAAGAAGAGATTGTCACCTCATGTATCAAAGAAATTACGTTTGCACTATTTAAGAAAATGGCCAAAAAGAAAAGCCCATTGGATAACCTAGGAGACAGCTTAAAAGAAACACAAGCAGTAAATCAAAGGGAATATTATTTCAGTTTAAAATACAAATTTATTTAGAAAATGTTTCCTAAACATTTTCTGGCATATCAATGGCCCCCCTACCCGCAAAGTACTCCATATATTTTAGACGGACCTCACGGGCGCTTTGGGGGGGCAAGCCAGGGCTGCCAGCTTCAAGCGCCGTCAGGGTTTGGTCTTGAAATCTGGCCTCAGGCCCAACTGAGGCCACATAGTTCATAAAATTTCTCCTTAAAAAGTTGTGGAGAATGCAGCATGCAAGGATTATATGGTTACGTTTATATTCTGCTATGTTGATTGTCGTAAGGAATAGGCAGAACCAGCTGGCCATTATCCCAAAAGCATTCTCCACCACTCTTCTGGCTCTGGCCAGCCGGTAGTTAAAAACCCTCTGGTCCGGGGTGAGTGTCCTCATCGGGAATGGCCGCATCAGGTGATCACCCAGACCAAACGCTTCATCAGCGACAAAGACGAACGGAAGACCAGCAACGTTGTCTTCCCGAGGTGGCAATCCCAAGCTACCACTCTGGAGCCGTCCGTAGAACTCGGTCTGGGCGATGACTCCACCATCTGACATCCGGCCATTCTTCCCCACGTCCACAAAGAGAAAATCATATGTCGCCAACACCACCGCCAACATCACAATACTATTAAACCCCTTATAGTATGACCCCAAGTTGGGGGGTGGGACTATGTAGATGTGTTTCTCATCTATTGCCCCTCCGCAGTTGGGAAAGTCCCACCGCTGGGCAAATTGGGAAGCCATAGTCTGCCATTCCTGTGGTGTTGAAGGAGACTGTGGAGTCAAACATGAAAAAAAAAATTAGGACTTTTGCACATAACATTGCAAGCAGATTAGACACAAACATTCTTGGCCAACATCAGTATAACATTTATTTGAAGGAGTATTTAAAGAGAAAAAATCTAAGGTCCTCTTATCAGATTCCTCCCCCCCTCTGATGGCCCATTGTAAAAATTTTAGGAGGGGGGGTATGTTTTGGACAGGTAACCCTTTCCACTTCATTATTGAGAGCTGAATGCATAAATAATGTTTGTTACTTTGGCCAGCCCCTCCTTACTTACACTATTGACAGCCCACTGGACAGATAAGAAGTGTCATAATCCAAAAATATGAATACACACTGTCCAGATTGAAGCACATTTTTTAAATTCTGCAATTACCTATCAAGATGCAATTACCTATCAAGATATCAAGAACAAAACTTTAAACAGTACCATTATAAAGTATTCAGGCAGGCCTTTTCACTACATGCTTTGGTGAATTCATGCATAAATATGACCACAAAAGAGGTAGGTATAGTGTGTATGGGTTTGGCAAAGTCAGCAGATAGAGTATTGGTATCAGTTGACTTAGCGGTTGGGGGGAGGGAGGGTTAAAAATGATTTTGGGACCCAAAAAAAAAGCCTCTGCCACTCTGCCTGAATTCAAGGACACAAATAACATTTGTACACATTTTAGGGGGTGTTTAGGGTAAAGCACTACTATGGAGCTGATAAAATACATTGTTAAGTGACTAGGCTAGGTGTGTATGGGCCCAGGATAGCATGCTGGGGAGGTTAGTGAAGGCAAATATGCATGAAGGACAAATAAGGAACTTTAAAAACTTCCAGCATGCATGAGGACAAAGAAGACATTCATAGCATATTACAATCATGGTAATTATGAAATGATGAAAGAAATTACATTAGCAAATTAAATACATATAATGTGATGTTAAAGGAGAAATCTTACCTTAATATAGTCCTTCTGCAGGACTTGTATGATGGCAGAACAGGTCTCTGGAATAATGATCCCCAGAGCCTGGGGGGAGATTTCAGTTAAGAACTTGATGTCCTGCAGACTTCTCCAAGTACCGCAAGGTGGCGACTAGCCTTAGTTCCAGAGTGATGGCTTGCCGCATGCAGGTGTCCTGCTTCGTAATATAAGGGGACAGCAAAGCCAACAAACGGTGAAAAACGGGTCCGTCATCTGGAGATAATTCCTGAAATCATCAGGATTATTCTCACGGATTTCCCGCAACAAAGGCATGTGTGAGAATTGGTCACGCTGGAGCAACCAATTCTTTGTCTATGAACTCCTCCTCGCCCTGTTCATGGACTGGGCTTGGGTCAAAGTAAGAACCCCAACACCAAGCCCCTGCACAGCACGAACTCTACGATGACTACGTACTGGCAATGTTGCTTCAAAACGGTCGGCTGGTCAGAACGAACTAACAGATCGCACTGCAAATCAGAAAGGCCTGAGAAGAGCAAGCTGAAAATCAGAAACGAGCGGACAAGAACGCACTGAAAATCAAATACGTAATATAAAAATACGCACTGAAAACCAGATACGAACTTACTACACGTACTGAAACCCAGATACGAACCCACAAGTGTTGTTGATGATCGGAATTTCTGACAACATTTGTGCGACCGGGTGTATGCAAGACAAGCTTGAGCCAACATCCGTCGGAAATAAATCTCTGTGTTTCGTTTGCGGAATGTCCGTTCATGTGTACGCGGCATTAGGGTTCAATAGAAACAGAAGTTTCAAAAATACGTTTTATAACCACTCAAGGATCAGTACAAAAAGAAAAAAAAGAAAAATAATGAAAGTTTAACATACACATATTAAAACATAGGGAGCCCTTTACTCTGCTGTACAGTGAACAGTGTATAGGTGTTTAATACCAACATAACATGTCTGTAAAGTTCAAGAACTTGACAGGGTTCAAACTCAGATTTTTGAAAGCAGCATGAACGTGGCCAAGATTTTTTTTTTATCAGGCATTTTTTGATTTTTTTGTAATTATTTTTATCTTACAAACAAAAGATAGAAACCATACTCCAGACCAGAGCATCTAGGTAGAGACATAACAAAATTAACAAGAACAGAGAGATACATCTCCATATTTGACAGAATAGATGACAATGATTTCTCACAGATATTACAGATTTTTAGATCAAAACACAGTATTTGAAACATGGCAATTTGCTGCGCCAAAGGACCAACAAAACCATATTTGTCGAATTTGCACATGGCAGTGCATACATAAAAAATTAGCTTCAAAGACAATACATCTGTTCAGTTTATGTATCCATTCATCCACTGAAGGAGGTGTTGAGGAAACCCATTTTAAGGTTATCATTTTGCGGACCACAAATAGGTATCATAGTAATGGTGTGCAGTCATGGTGGGAAAAAAACTAAAGTATCCCAATATACATGTCGGGGGTCAGCCACATGGTTTACAATGAAGATTCAATTGATAGTCTAAATCACGTCCTCACAATACCTTCAAAGCTTGGAACAATGCAACAGGAAATGAATTAGGGTGCCATGTGGTTGACTTCATCTGTTACAGCAGGGATGGCTACATTGTCCAATTCTGTGCAGGAGTGTGATAGACTATGTAGGAAAAATATTTCAGTCAGCCTATGTGTGGGACAGAGTGATGTCAACTAAACAGATTGTAAAATCGTTTCCCAGATGTCATAGGGAATAGGTTCCACATCTGTTTCCCAATTTTGGGGAAATTTACACAGATGTGGAGTCAGCAAGTGTGTATAGGTCTCTGAGATTAGGTACTTGGGGTAAGGGAATTGGGCAAAGGTGTGATTGATATATACTGTTGGTAGAGAGATAGTACCATGCTGTGCTAACAGCATGTGTCATACTTGCAAAAAATCTGTTGGAATGAAGACCAAATTTAGATTGCTGCTGGAAGGTTTTCAAATAGTCATCAAATATGGAAGCCCCCTAATTTACTGAGTTCATGTAAGGTACCTGTTGTAAGGTAGAGTCCGAAGTGGAGCTTAGGCAGAGGATTGAGGCATAAGCGTAGTCAGGCAGGCTGGGTCAGCAACAAATCTGGCAGTAAGACACAAAATGAAGAATAGTCAAAAGCAGGCAGAAGTCATACACAGAGGAATGCAGAATCATCAGGCGGTAGGGTGGTCAAGAAATCAGACAAAAGTCCAAAACCAGTAGTACAGCAGTTCACACAGGAAGGCAGACACCCAGGGAACAAATCCACACAAACAGCTACAGAGCATAGGTGCACAAGTGCTGCTTTTTAAAGGCCGAGCTGATTGCAGATTGACTGTGCCTCTAAGGCAGGTGGAGCTGAAGAGTCCATGGGGCAGAAGCACTAAGCATAGTATATGCTGCAAAAACTCAGATATTCCATTGGCAGAGTGAATAGAGCTGCAGAAGCAGACCTGGAAGGATCCAGGTTCAAAACCACCCAGATACATGACAGTTCAGAACAATTCCAAATGGGGGAATAATGTTATGACTAGAGATTCCCAGTAAAGGACTGCGAGGCTACTAGTGGAGCATATAATGGTTGCATCCATTTAGAGAAATGTTCACCAAACCCAAATCTTTTCTTAACAGTGCAGACATATTGTAACGTATTATTAAATACTATCAAATGTCTTGGCGGTATCTAATATCAACAAGGCCCTATTACCTATGACCAGGGTTTGCATATTGAGAAATACTATTGGTTGATAATACAGTAAGGAGCTGGATATATAGTCCAGGTGTACTATGGTGGGAATAACTTTGTTTTATCTATTACCAAGTACTTTTGTTATAATTTTAACAACGCTAAGAAATAATGAGATAGGACGATTTGAGGATGGTTTGAACAGATCCTTATCGTTTTAAGACAGCGCCACAATGGCAGCCTCGTACATAAAGAGAGGGAGAATTCCTGTATCAAACGCCTCTAAAAACAGTTTAAGTAAGTGCAGAAGGACTATTTCTCAATATTGCTTATATACATTATTGGTAGGCCATCTTCCCCATTAAGGAGCCGAACACCCCCCGATTCGGTTCGCATCGCAACATGCAAACAGGCAAAAAATTTGTGCAAACACTGTTAAAGTCTATGGGACACGAACGTGAAAAATGTGTTAATTTTAAAGGCTTATTTGCAAGTTATTGCCATAAAAAGTGTTTGGGGACCCAGGTACTGCCCCAGGGGACATGTATCAATGCAAAAAAAAATTTTTTGAAAATGGCAGTTTTTGCAGGAGCAGTGATTTTATTAATGCTTAAAGTAAAGCAATAAAAATGAAATATTCCTTTAAATATTGTGCCTGGGAGGGGGGGGCCTTAGTCTGCCTGTGATGTGGCGCATCTTTCTGATGTGTTTTACTGTGCCGCAGCAAAACAACATTTCTAAAGGTAAAAATGGCATTTAAAATTGCTCGCAGCTGTAATGTATTGACGAATCCTGGCAATATAGATAAAAGTCAATGAAGGACTTGTCAAAAACTGTGTATTGTGGTTTTTACTTTTCGACACTTTTTTTGGTGAATGGGTAGGGGTACAATGTACCCCATACCCATTCACATAGGGGGGTGGGATCTGGAGGCCCCCTTGTTAAAGGGGGCTTCCAGATTCCAATAATCCCCCCGCCCGCAGACCCCCACAACCAATGGCCAGGGTTGTGGGGACTAGGCCCTTGTCTTGTACTCATTGATGGCCCTCTGCTGGGTGTGCAGCCGCTGCAGCATTGCCAATGTTGAGTTCCCCAGTGTGGCTCCTGTCCCCTAGGAAGACCAACTGAAGCACTGCATTGGCATCTTTTAGCCTGACTGCTAGCTCCTTGAGCGCTTATGGAGCACTGCTGGTTCAGAGGACAATTCTGCAGAAGAGGCCATAGAGGAAGAAGAAGAGGAGGGAGGGGAGCATACAGATGTTGTGGCAGAATCAGCACCAGCTTTTTGGAGGTGTGGTGGCGGTACAAGCTCCAACACTGAACCCTGTTCTGCATCCTTCCCAGCTGCCAGCAGAGTTACCCAGTGCGCTGTGAAGGAAAGGTAACGTCCCTGCCCCTGAACCTTGCTGCTGACCGCCCTGTCCAATGAGGCCAAAACATTGCCTTCCACGTGAATGTAGAGAGTTGGAATGGCCTTACATGGAAAAAAAGTTGTTTTGGAACCTGCCACTGTGGTACAGCACATTCCACAAATTCATGAAAGGGGGCAGAGTTTACCAACTGAAAAGGCAGCAGTTACAGTGCTAGCAATTTGGCCAAGCTAGCATTTAGATGCTGCGCATGTGGGTGGCTGGGACAGATTTTTTTCAGCAACTGGGGTAACAAAATTTGCCTGCTGAAATCAACTGGTGGTGTACTGCTAGCAGATTTGCTGCAAGTACTTGTGGTACCTATTGCTTCCTTCATTCCTCTCAGTGCAGGTTTTTGAGAGGACTGGAGGTATAGTAGGATTTGAGATCCCAGACGAGGAGAAGTCCGCCTTTTTCTATGTTGTGGATCTTTCAGGTGCTGTTGACAATGAACTGCATGGCAGGTCATCATATGTCTTGTCAAGCATGTGGTGTCCGAGGGGCTGCTTTTCTGGTCACGCTTGATCTGCTTCAGACATACACTGCAAACAGCAACGGTGCGATCTACTGCACACGTGTCAAAAAAAGCCCACACCAAGGAGCTTTCCAAGTCAGTCGGGAGTCAGCAGCTCCCTGCACCTGAGGAACTCTGTGGTGTGATGCAATAGGGTGGCTGCCCTTAAGCTGACCCCTGGAGGACATCCTGCCTAAATGGAGTTGTGCCTTCTCCTCCTCCTCCTCACTTTCCTCCTGTTTTCTCTCAGGCACCCAAGTACAGTCAGTGACCTCATCATCCCCTCCCTCCTCGTCACTGGAGCAAACTTGGCAGTAAGCTGAGGCTGGGGGAACATGACTGCCAGTTTTTTGTCCTTCTGTGGCACCCCCTCTCTCTAGGCTCACATTACTCCCTTCCTCAACCTGGGGACCAACATAGGAGCCTTCAAATTGCTGTGCATCCTCCAGCAGCATGTAACCGACACTATGGTAGAATAATTCTGGTCACTCCTCCCTGCATGATGGTGGGGTTACGGAAGAAGCAACTGTGGACAAGGAGTCAGTGGAATAGGCCACTTTGGCAGCTGCATTGGAAGACAAACTACTATGAGCCTGGGTGACAGGGGATAAGGAGGATGAAGACGGCTTAGTTATCCACTCCACCAACTCTTCTGCATGTTGTGGCTCAATAACATGGCCAGCAGCAGAAAAAAAGGAGAAGCGTGACCCATCTGCAGAGGAAGCGTCATGTCCACGACCACCACTGTTCACTGTAGACACAGAGGCTGCTTGCCCTCTTTTAGTGTCCTGTGAGCATTTGCCTCTCCTTGGTGGCCTTCCGGACATGATGGGGATTTCTTTTTTTAACACCGCACTACACTGGATTATATACTGTACACCAACTTCACTGTATTAGAAACTGTACACCGGCTGTACAACGGCTGCACTGGAGCTATGTGGGCTGATGTGCCTTGTTGGGACTGGATTCGAACTGGGCCATAGGGTAAGCCAAACTGAGGAGTGTCCGTTAATGACTAATCAAACAGTGATCTGAATTTAAAGTGAACCGTTGTGTTGCTGAGGCGACCGACATCGAACAACAGTGGATTTATGACGAGATAAAAGAAACAAAAATGCACGAATGACCCGACACAAAGTGATTCCCGATCCTAAGGAGAACATGACAGACAACATACGAAATAATGCCTCTAAATGATTGAAGTGATGGTGCCACGGATCAGGGTGCCGTAACTGTGACTGGCAGTGAAGCGAACTGTGGAATATGGGATGAAATGGGGGTGAAATGAAAGGAGCGAAATGAAGCCAACATGAATCAGAGTGCTGCTAAAGCGACTGGACTCGGATCAGCATGTGAGGTATATGAAATGAACTAAATGATTGCCATGACAGAGGCACGAATCAGTATGTCGCGACAGCAACTGACAGCGAACCTGTCTATGGAACAGGAAATAATGGCTAACACGAGTCTACGTGGATTGGTGCATTGCAGATCTAACTGGATTCGAATCGTAGAGTGGCGCATGAAATGAAATGAGATGAAATGACTAGAATGAACCAGTACGAATCGGTGCGTTGCAGATGCGACAGGATTAGAATCGGAGTTAAGGGTATGAGAAATGTAACAAATGAAATGATTTACCATGACAGTGGCATGAATCGGTGTGCTGCGATTGTGACTGACAACGAACCGAACTGTGGAGCATGGAATGAAATGAGATGAAATGGTTAAAACCAGCCGGTATGAATTGGTGCATCGCAGATGCGACTGGATTCAAATTGGAGTGAAGGGTATGTGAAATGTAACAAATGAAATGATTTGCCATGACAGAGGCACGAATTGGTGTGTGCTGCGACTGCGACTGACAACGAACCGAACTGTGGAGCATGGAATGGTATGAGATGAAATGACTAGAATGAGCGAGCACGAATCGGTGCGTCACAGATGCGACTGGATTTGAATTGGAGTGAAGGGTATATAAAATGTAACAAATGAAATGACTTGCCATGACAGAGGCACCGATCAGTGTGCCGCAATTTACGTCTGACAACGAACTGGACTGTGGAGATAAAATGAAATGAGATAACAAACTAGCCGGGACGAACCAGTGAGTCGCTGATGCGACTAGATTCAGACCGGAGGGAAATGCGAACAAAAATAACTGAAGTGATAGACAGTGTGTTTCTTACGTGAAATGGGCCTACTACGTGGCGTGAAACAACAAAGCACAGGAATGTACGAATGAAACTAATGAAAACGACTCAGTGTTTTTGCTCATGAACTGAGCGACAAGTTCGTGGTTTGCACAAGGCTAAAATAAGGCTGCATACAGAGACCTAATGAATGACTCGTAAGTTCCGTAGAAGGGTTTCGGAGACACAGGGTATCTGGCAAACAACGATGCGTGAAATGAAGAAATAATATGCAAATCCTACCTGCGACAGTTGAGCAAGACACGATTTACGAAAACCACGAACGGAGAACCGAAAGCCTCTGGAAGTTCGGACACGCAACTCACAAACACCGAATGAGTTGGAAGAGTCGGCCTAGTGACGTAACGGATCGTGCACAGGAACCGACAAAGACCACAGATGAGTAGGCTGCTTAAATACCCCCCGGACTCCTCCCATAAATTCTGGCCATCATACTGGCCTTCTTTTATATATATATATATATATATATATATATATATATATATATATATATATATATACCGCCTGAAGTGTATTATATACTGTACACCACCGAATGCACTGTATATATAATAAATAAGTAAGATGAGAATGAAAACGGCGCTGCCCACTATATTGTTATTAAGTAACGGGTGAAAATGTCACAAGATCCAATCTGAATCCAGATGACTCCGATGCATAAAAGCTCCACCAATATCAAAACATAATACGGTCTAAACCAGAGTGGACCATATATTTGGAGATAAACAAAAATTCAAAAACATCAGTACTTTAGAAGCTGCTAAATAAAATGAGTCCCCCCAGCGGGATAAAAGTGTCATCCAAAGTGGAATATATAATAAATGAGTGAAAAAATTATGGTGAACAGTGCGAACAAAGGACTGTGCAAAATAGAAAAAAAATTAAGAATTTAACCCCAGAGTTCATAAATATTGGGACAGAATGGCGCCAAGAAAAAAATGATTAGATAGTGAAAAAGTATGTGTGCATATTATTATCAGTGTGATGTCCGTGTTGCCCCTTCCATAATATATGCAAAGAATTGAATAGGGTTGTGTTTGACCCCAATATTCAAAAATATTGGGACAGTATGGCGCTTGTGAAACGTAAGGTGTCCTTCTGTGTGAAACGCGAGATGTCCTTCTGAGTGACAAACTAAATTATAATACAATTAAACCATTCCCTGTGCATAAATTACAGTAAATAAAAAGATGTATACAATTGATTCCAATTTCTTTTGTTTGTACCAAGTGATATAATTAAATTCTAAAAAGTTTTTTTTATATAATCCATGCAGAAACGAGTGTTGTTAACAGAGAGTTCTGGGGAGAACAGAGTTCAACTGTAAATGCTGTTTATTTCACCCTAGAGGGTACACCGCAGTGACTTCTGTGCGATTTTTCATAAGGTGACTTGAAGTGCTCGCCCCCCAGTGCTACCCCACTCACCAGAGATAATCACCCCTGCAGGGGTACCAAGCGACAAAAGTGGGTGCCTCAGGGCGGATGATGTTCACTCCAAAAATGCTTCCATTCCTCTGCTCTGTGTGATCCTTACGACTGTTCCAGGGAAAATATGTGCTCTAATATGACCTTGCTACTCCAGCAGTGTACCACCTTAATCTGTTAAACTCTCCAGGGATCCAGAGAAAAGAGAAACACAAGGGGCTGCCTTCGTGAAGTATGTCAAGTTGTTTATTCCATATAAGCAAAGAAAGTCCAAAAGATACAAGCCACAGTGTAAGTAATAATGAAAGAGACAACACTGTGTGCAAGGAAGGGACCAGCAGCGATCTGCGAGCGTGCGTCGCAGCTTGCGTTCCAGCGTCCACTTCCGGGTATGACGTGTGAGCATGACTCCGCCTTACGCGTTTCGTCATAGGACGTTTTCAAAGACGGTGTCGACGCCTACGCTTCACCTCCACCTGGTTAACAACACTCGTTTCTCTGTGGGTGATGATCTGTTAGTGCCCATGCAGCTGATGTGGTGGTCCAGGGATTTGAGAGCCGCCTTTCATTCCCTTCTTTCTGTATATATAGTCTACACTGAATGCAGAATATAAATATATATATATACAGTATATATATATATATATATATATATATATATATATATATATATATATATATATATTATAAGATTACACCGCCTGAAGTGTATTATATACTCTACACCATGTTCTGCACGTTGTGGCTCAATAACATGACCAGCAGCAGAAAAAAAGGACAAGTGTGACCCACCATGTCCACGACCACCGCTATTTACTGTAGACACAGAGGCTGCTTGCCCTGTTTTAGTGGCATGTGAGCGTTTGCCTCTCCTTGGTGGCCTTCCGGACATGATGGGAATTTTTTTTTAACACCGCACTACACTATTATATAACACAGACCACACTGTATTAGAAGCTGTACACTGGCTGAACTGTATTATATACTGTGTACACCGCCTGAAGTGTATTAGAAACTGTGCACACTGTATTCTATACTGTGTAGACCGCCTGCACTGTATTAGAAACTGTACATCGGCTGCACTGTATTATATACTATGTACACCACTTGCACTGTATTAGAAACTGTACACTGGCTGTACAGTATTATATACTGTGTACACCGCCTGCACTGTATTAGAAATTGTACACCAGCTGCACTGTATTATTTACTGTGTATTTACTGTGTACACCACCTGAAGTGACCCGAAGTGTATTAGAAACTTTACACACTGTATTCTATACTGTGTACACCGCTTTTAATGTATTAGAAACTGTACACCGGCTTCACTGTATTATATACTGTGTACACCACCTGAAGTGTATTAGAAACTGTACACACACTGTATTCTATACTGTGTACACCGCCTGCACTGTATTAGAAATTGTACACCAGCTGCACTGTATTATATACTGTGTACACCACCTGAAGTGTGTTAGAAACTGTACACACTGTATTCTATACTGTGTACACTGCCTGAAGTGTATTAGAAACTGTACACACTGTATTATATACTGTGTACACCTCCTGCACTGTATTAGAAACTGTACACCGGCTGCACTGTATTATATACGTGTACACTGCCTGAAGTGTATTAGAAACTGTACACACTGTATATATACTGTGTACACCGCCTGCACTGTATGAGAAACTGTACACCAGCTGCACTGTATTATATACTGTGTATACCGCCTAAAGTGTATTAGGAACTGTACACACTGTATTATACACTGTGTACACCGGCTGCACTGTATGAGAAACTGTACACCAGCTGCACTGTATTATATACTGTGTACACCGCCTGAAGTGTATTAGAAACTGTACACCTGCTGCACTGTATTATATACTGTGTACACCACCTGAAGTGTATTATATACTGTACACAGCTGAATGCACTGTATATATACAGTATCTCACAAAAGTGAGTACACCCCTCACATTGGAAATATTTTATTATATCTTTTCATGTGACAACACTGAAGAAATGGCACTTTGCTACAATGTAAAGTAGTGAGTGTACAGCTTGTATAACAGTGTAAATTTGCTGTCCCCTCAAAATAACTCAACACACAGCCATTAATGTCTAAACTGCTGGCAAAAGTGAGTACACCCCTAAGTGAAAATGTCCAAATTGGGCCCAATTAGCCATTTTCCCTCCCCGGTGTCATGTGACTTGCTAGTGTTACAAAGTCCCAGGTGTGAATGGGGAGCAGGTATGTTAAATTTGGTGTTATCGCTCTCACTCTCTCATACTGGTCACTGGAAGTTCAACATGACACCTCATGGCAAAGAACTCTCTGAGGATCTGAAAAAAAGAATTGTTGCTCTACATAAAGCATTTGTAGCAAAGTGTAATTTCTTTAGTGTTGTCATGAAAAGATATAATAAAATATTTACAAAAATGTGAGGGGTGTATTCACTTTTGTGAGATACTGTATATATATATATATATATATATATATATATATATATATATATATATATATATATATATATATATATATATAAATATACAGTAAATTGTTATCAAATACTTACTGTAATTTTCCTTTCCTTGCCCATCCTCGCGTCAGCACACAATGGGTTACCACCTCCTCCGGAGCCCCAGATGACCACCTGTATCTAGCTGAATAAAAGACAGCCCCTCCCCCAACTAGGGTGTTTGATAACTTAGCCTGCGACAGGCCACTAGAGAGGGAGTCCTGTGCTGACATGAGGATGGGCCAGGAAAGGAAAATTACAGTAAGTATTTGATAACAATTTTCCGTTTTCCTGGCCCACCTCATGTCAGCACACAACGAGATATACCAAAGCTAATATAGGGCGGGAGAGAACAAATGAAAAGAGACACATTGACAATCAAAGAAAAGCTGCTAAAGCCAGAAAGAATTGATCTCTCTTGTCCTAAACTTGCTGGTCGCATATTAAGTTTGTAAGGTTGAATGAAGGTTGCACCAGACCTTCAAGCTAGCCCTTACCTATATCTTCTAAGCAATCCTGGCATAACTACTCCAAAAGGCTGCCACCCCTCTAGTCAGATAGGCTTGCAATTGTTTCAGAGCATAAAAGCATGCTTCCTGCATGCCAATCTAATCACCCTGGTAACCCAACAGTGGATGACTCTTGAGGGCCTGATGGCTAAATGAAAAGATTGTACACTTTCCTCTTTTGACCAAGTACACTGTTAATAACTCGACCATGTGTAAGAAAACTGAAGTCTTCCTGCTGTGCACTCAGTGTCTCTCATGTGAAACTCATAGGGGCTACTTCCCAGTTTTTCTGGAAACTGGATACCACTTTAAAATTTAACTTTGGAGATAGACGTGGTATCCCTATCTCTGGTAAAAAAGAACAGAAAAAAAAGACACCAAAGGGCCCTTGCAGGAAAGTGTTGCAATCTTCAACATCCCTCTGTCTGAAGTAGTTGCTGTCAGGAGAACTAGTTTTACCGTGAGGTACTTCAATGGTAATAAAACCTATTGGAGCAACAGGTGCTCTCGGATCCAAGCCCAAGTCCCACAGAGGGAACAAGGATTTCCCTCAAGGTCATATATAGATTGTCATCTGGAAGAAGCATCTGGTCACTGTTTTTTGCACCCATCTGCAGCCTGTGAAAAGATAAAGTAGAGATCTGTACCTTAAATGGAGTTGTATGCCAGATCAACCTCTAGCGCTGACTGTAAAATGTCAAGGATATTGGCTAAAGCAGGGAACGCAGGAGAGGAAGCTTTTGCTGAGCAAACAAAACAAACTTCTTTCATATCCTCTCCTATGTATTGTTCATGGATGATCTTCTGCTCACCAAGGTCTGAACAACCTCAGATGAGAATTCCTGCACCTCTATTGTAGCCTATTCCATAACCAGGCTATTAAAAGTGGTCTCATTGGATTGGGGTGCTGTTACTGACCTTGCCATAAAAGATTTCATTCGACCAGAGACATAGCTTAAACAGAAAATTCCATGGCACTGTGAACCTATCTTGTATGACGGAGTCTTTGCACTGGTATCCTGTTGCAAATATCAGAAACTGCATGTTCAGTGAAGTCTCCTTGATAACTACTGCTGGTATGCCCCATAGGGCCAATATTGGTATGAGGCACTTGTTGAAAAAATATTTTGCCTAACCGAACCAATAATTTTGATTTTGCTTCCCTGGCAAGAAGACCAGCCTTAACTGACTAAGTGGTTCTCTGCCCCACGAAAAGTTTCTTTGCAAGATGTAACAATACTTTTGGTGTCCCCTTTTCAGGCAATGTAGGCTACTACTGTCTTGTTGTCAACCTTACTCAGCCCCCTTGAAGATTCTGAGAGGCTTGCAATGCTAGAAAAGACTTCCTTCCATTCAAGATACCTGGGGAGTCTGCGCTTCACAGCAATCCAAGTTCAGGGGTCAGGATTAAGTAACGCAGAGTTCAGGGGTAAGAATTAAGTAAAGTAGCAAATTCAGGGGTCAGGACTAAGTAATGCACAAAGTTCAGGGACCAAAATTAGGTGGCACACATAGTTCAGGGGTTAGGGTTAAATAACACAGAGTTAAAAGGTCAGCATTACACAGAGTTCAGGGATCAGAATTAAGTAACACACAGAGTTCAGGGGTCAGAATTAAGTAACAAATGAAGTTCAGGGGTCAATATGTAGGTTCCAACTCATCACACTAAGCAAGCATCAAAACAAAATGGTACAGCTGAAGTAGTTTGCATGTGCTGCATAAACCGCTTCACATCCAGTGATTTGGGGGGGCAGACATCTCTTTTTGCCAAACACACCTCTTAAAATCATGTATTTTTTGTGCCAGGGCATCCTCCGAAAAATGATCCTGTGAGCGCCTGTCTGATTGACGAGCTCCTGAGCACTTTAGACACAGGTGATATGGTGATGCAATCACTGAATGGACTCCCGATCACCTGACATTCTCACATTCCTTGGATTGGTTATACCAATCACATGGGTGTATCCCATACACCTTGTTAAACATATAAAGCAGTCTGTTTCAGACGCAGACAGACTACTTGGAACCTATGAGTGTCTCCCTTGAAGACAGGCCATACAGGTCAATGCTAGGCTGCAGGTACGTGTCAATGCATTTGGTTACTATCATTACCATTTTTTAACATCTTTGGCTAGCCGCTCTTTCTCTGCCTTCTGGCATATCCTTTATTATACTTACCCCTGCTCAATTTAACTATTCACTGATGCTAAGAATTTCAGAATCATGGCTTTACCCTATTCATGTATTTATTGCATGCATATAATCCATGCTACCATCATGTTTTGCTGCTGCTTGTTTGCCAGTAAATTATCCAGAGTTATTTCAAGCTTCTGTCTTTCTGACAAACAATACCCCTTTCTTTTTTTTTTTTTTATATAATCATGTATATTTTTTTATGCCAGGGCCGTCCTCAGACAAATGATCCTTGTGAGTGCCTGCACAGCTACAGCAATGTTATTCATATCTTCTACATTTTTTTTTTTCATCTCGCCTGTCTTCACTTCTTGTGGAGTTGATTTTTTGGACTTAAACTCTGCCACTCTACCTCTAGGGGTATTATACTACTTTATGCATCTTTCTGGTTTCCAACCTAGTCCCAGGGGACATATCCTTTGTATTTCAGACATCTCACAATGGGCCCTGTCCCCGGAAAATGGTAACCTTATCGTTAATGAACCACTGCTTTCCAGAAGTTCATACTACAAATGTGAATCCTAATGCCGCGTACACATGGCTGGACTTCCCGACAGAAAATGTCCGATGGGAGCTTTTGGTTGTGTGTATGCCCTATCGGACTTTTTCTGTAGGCATTTCCGACGGACTCAGATATAGAACATGAAAATGCCAACGGAGTTTAGCCTGTTAGCAAGTCCACCCGTTAGCAAGTCTTTGCAGTATAAACCTTTGTTCACTCAGGGTACTCTATTGGTGCCATTTTTGAAATCATGCTTGCTCAGTGTTATATGTTGGAGCCTATGCCCTGCAAAGTTCGGTATGGTGCCCAGGGACAAATCTGGAGATGCCTGTTAGTCGTGGACAAGCCCTTCACAATGGGCACTGTTGCCAGGAAACGGTAGAAAGGTAACCTGGTAATTAATAGCTGCTTTCCATAGGCTTATACCCCAAATCTGACTGAGCTCTCATCAGTCATACTCACCATTTGAAAGGCCTCCTCTTTAGTGTATCTTTTTACTTTTTGGCAGTAGCTGTACTGGCTCTGGTTCTGGCTAACAATGGTCCTAGATCAGTGCTCTCCAAACTGCAGCCTGGGGGTCAGATGCGACCCTTTGCTTGCTTTTATCTGGCCCTTTGGGCATTATTCTCCCAACTGTCAGCAACAATCGGGAATAGTTCCTGACACTGACAATGAGACACTATTCCTGCTGACACCAATGATGGGGGCACTATTTCTCCCACAGATCCCAATGATGTGGCACTATTCTTCCCCCCCAAAGAGGGGACACAGTTTACGTCCACTGACACCATGACATTTTCTACTTCCGCTGGCCACAGTCCCCTAAAGTTTGAAGAACAGTAAACTGGCCCTTTATATAGAAAGTTTGGAGACGCCTAGATGATACGGTACTGGTGTGGATCAGGACACTGTTGTTGGCTTTACTGGCTCTGGCAATACTGGCACTGGTGTTGCTAGTGATCTGGGACACTGTTTCTGGCTGCATTGGTCTGGCAACACCAGCACAGGTGTGGCGACAATCAAACACTGTTTTTGGCTTACACTGGCTCTGACACTGACTGGTGTATTTGGCAATCAGGGACACTGTGGCTGGCTACAGGGCCTCTGGTTACGCTGTGATGGTGTGACTAATGATTAGGGACACTATGGCTGTCTGCACTAGTGTGTAACAATGTGACTAGCAATCTGGTACATTGCGGCTGGCTCAGGTCCACTGTAAAAAAAAATGCTGCTGATCACTTTAGGAAACACTCTGCTTCCTCTCACAGCAGCTCCAAATTGGTCCCAGTGATCACGTGGTACAGGGCCAAATTCACTGGCACTGTACCCTTATTTTGTTATCTGCTCTGTCCAATAGACTAGCGCACACACAGAAGCTCTGCAAAAATTAGTTTTAAAATGGACTCCACCCTCAGGAAGCAGCAGCCCAGCTGTCTGTATACAATGGCTGAGGGGCAAGCGGTCATTTTATAACATCAGCATTGAAATAACTATAGGCAAGTGTTCTTTTGTACACTGTCTGTGGTCTGTGTAGGATCAATTATAACGGAACATGGGGAGGGTGCTTTGGGATGCCGCCCATAGCACCTTGTCCCCATGTTGATGGGGACAAGAGCCTCTTCCCGACAACCCTGGCCATTGGTTGTCAGGGTCTGCGGGTGGGGGGCTTATTGGAATCTGGAAGCCCCTTTTTACAAGGGGACCCCCAGATCCTGCCCCCCCTATGTGAATGGGTATCGGATACATTGTAGCCCCCTACCCATTCACCAAAAAGCAAAAAGCACATTAGATAGTCTTTGACTGTGTGAGTGTGTGTGTGGATAAACACTGCCTGCACGCCACTAACTTACCTGCCGAATATAGCTCAAGTTCTCTCAATCTCCTCCACGTATCACACTACATATGGCCTCCGTATAAGCAGCCTTATATAGTGTGGGGCATGGACTTAGCCCCTTGAGCCATGATTGGCCAAAGGTACCTTTGGTCTATCATGGCTCTCACAGCAGATCGTGCTGTGATTGGCCAAAGCATGCAGGTCAGGTGCATGCTTTGGCCAATCAGCAGCCGTCAATGCACTGCGATCTCGCAGTGCATTATGGGTTGCTCTGTGGCGCTCGAATTTGCCGCAAACGCCCTATATGTTCTGTTCAAACGAACACCCGATGTTCGAGTCGCACTTGCGTTCAATTCAAACATCGGTACCATCCCTATTCTTGGCACTCAAATGGGCTATTATTATTATACAGGATTTATATAGCGCCAACAGTTTATGCAGCGCTTTACAACATTGGGGAGGACAGTACAAGTTCCTTGTCAAAAGAAGTTTATTGAGTATACAATGTTATAAAGATACATAAAGTAAGTTTACAAGGATCTATAAAGTAAGCTCATTGTTTTACAGTAGGGTTTATATAGGTAAATATCATGAAATTTCAAATATTAAACATTGGGTTCACGTAAACCTAAATTAAAGATATATATCATTTCCTTAGTTACTTTTGTAGGTATTTAAATGATTTATACCTACTATACATATTGTTTACAAGTAGAGTGTATATAGGTCAAATAAATTCTGATAATAAGCTTTAATCGTAAGGTGGAGAAAAGGAAAGAGAAAGAAGAAAAAGGGTTGAAAGGTAGAGGTATGGTCCACAAGGTTGTCCCGCTCGTCAGTTTATTATTCTTTTTAGTTCTCTTTGAAGCCTTAGAATGGGTGTCTCTGTAAGTCATTTAATCTGTTACCATATCAACAGGACAGAGTCATTGAAGTTTGACAGGAACTGTTGTTTTATCCAAGGATGCCAAAGTTTTTCAAATTTTGGAATTTGATTTTGATCGATGGCTACCATCTTAACATGGGACATTGTATTATTCATTCTGTGAATTGTTTCTGCTAGTACCAATGTAGGAGATTTCCATGCCTTGGCCACTGTTTGTTTTGCAGCCGTTATTAGTTGGATCATAAGTTTGAATTGAGAGAGTGTTAACAATTCCGGTTTTAGATTAAGTAAAGTTAAATATGGATCTGGTTGTATTATTTTTTTAAATATTTTAGATGCAATCACGAAGATTTCCTTCCAGAAGGTTTGGATTACTGGGCACGTCCACCATATGTGTAAATATGTGCCTATTTCTGGGCATCCTCGAAAACAAAGAGCTGAGGTATTAGGTGAATATTTTGCCACTCTGCGGGTACAAGGTACCAGCGAGTTAGGACTTTATAATTTGTCTCCAGTACTAAGATGTTGGGTGAAGATGACTTAGATGTGAGCCATATGTTAGACCAGTCCGTGTCTTCTAAAGTTCGTCCCAGGTCCTCCTCCCACCTCTGAACGTAAGAGGGTCTATTAAGATTTGCTACTCCATATAATTAATTATAAAGTGATGAAATTGTACCTTTAGCAAATGGATCTTTTGTACAGATTGATTCAAAAATGGATAATTGGGATAATGGTGTATCCCCCTTTAGGAATGGTGTATAGAAATTTTTGATTTGGAGATATCTAAATATCTCAGAGTTTGGTAGATCATATTTTTCTCTAAGCAATGGGAATGAAAGGAATGATTTAGATGCTATGAAGTCATTTAGTGTCTGAATGCCTGATGTTGTCCAAGCTTTAAAAGAATTTGGGTAGATCCATGCCGGATAAAAGGCCGTATTTCTGATAAAAGAAAGGAGAGGATTGTGTGGAGATTGTAACTGATATTTGGTTTTTAGTTTATCCCAGAGAGATAAGAAGTGTTTAGTTATGGGATTATGAATTTTAAAGCGGTCTTTAGGATCAAGCCATAATAAATTTGATATTAATACAGGGTCATTTTCTGAAGCCTCTATAAATACCCATAATGGGATTTCCTGTTTTGCATGGTATTTGGACAGACTGGCCAAATGTGCTGCTCTGTAGTAGTTAGTAAAATTAGGGTATCCCAGGCCTCCTTTATTTTTGGGAAGATGTAGTGTGTGTATAGGTATACGTGGTTTAGAAGAGCCCCATATAAACGAAGTTGCTCTTTTTTGTACTATTCTCAAAAAATAGGAAGGAATTGGAATAGGAAGGACTCTGAATAGATAAAGCAATTTGGGTAGAATAGTCATTTTGATTGCATTAATCTTCCCCATCCAGGATAAAGGAAGTTGCGACCATTGTTTTATTAGATTTGTGATCTGTCTTAATACAGGAGGATAATTGGTTGAGAATAAGTCAGAATGAGATGCTGTTAAATAAATTCCAAGATATGGGATTGATTTTTCTGCCCATGTGAATGGGAGTGCAGCCCTAGCCGGGATCAATTCCATGTTTGTGAGTGAAATATTAAGCACTAGGCATTTCTTAGGATTAATCATAAGGCCGGATAGGGCTGCAAATCCATCAAGGGCTGGTATTAAGTTAGGACCAGAGACCTGTGGTGATGATAGAAAAAGTAATATATCGTCTGCAAATATACATAATTTGTATGTAATACCTCCTACTTCAATGCCAGTTATAGTTTGGTTTGTTCTGATGTATTGGGCCATGGGTTCGAGTATAAGGGCAAATAATAAGGGAGATAATGGGCAACCCTGTCGGGTACCTCTTTCGATATTAAAGGCTTCAGATTTGTATCCAGCATATTTTATATAGGCTTTGGGTTTATTATATAATGCTTTGATCCATGTTAAAAAGTGGGGTCCAAAACCCCATTTTTGTAATGAATATTGCATATATTGCCAGGATACTGTGTCAAATGCCCTCTTAATATCGAGAGATAGAAAACATAAAGGGATTTTCCGTTTTTTAGCAATATGTGCCAATAACACTGCCCTGCGTATATTATCGCCTGCCTGTCTATTTGGCATGAAGCCTACTTGATCTCTATGTATTAATTTTCCTATAATGCTATTGAGGCGTTTTGCTATTATTTTTGCTAATAATTTAATATCGAGGTTTAACAGAGAGATAGGCCGATAATTCACACAGGAAGTATCATCAGAAAGGGGTTTTGGGATCATACAAACAATTGCCATTAGTGTTTCTTGCCGAAAAGAATGTCCATCTAGAAGTTTGTTAAAAGTTTCAGTGAGAATGGGAGAGAGTATTTCTGAGAATGTTTTATAGTATAAAGCCGAGTAGCCGTCTGGGCCTGGTCTTTTGTTAAGTTTTAGGTCTTTTATGGCGTTAGCAACTTCATCTATAGTTATAGGCTCATCCAAACTGCTTTTTTGATTCTGAGATAACTCAGGTAAGGTTATTTTTGAGAAGAAGGATTCAGCCTCTGTAGGATTAAATTCATTGTTTGTCTTGTATAAAGTTGCGAGATGTGAGTGAAATTTATGGACTATTTTAACTGGATTACAAGTGTAAACATTTTTTGATAATTTCAAACGTATTGGTTTGAAAGATTTGTTAGTTGAATTTAATGCCCGAGCCAAATATGTACCTGGTTTGTTTGTATTCATGTAGAAATTGTGTTTGGAGCGTTTGAGGGATTTATCAACTGACTCAGTGAGAAATAGATCGTATTCCAATCTAGATTTTTCCAGATGAGATTTTGTACTCTGAGATGGATTATCTTGAAATGATATGTAGGCTGCATTAAAATTGAGTTCTAGTTTTTTTGCTAGATTTTTGCGTTCCCGTTTAAATAGTGCCATTTGTCTTTGTATTGTACCACGCAAGACAGGCTTATGAGCTTCCCACAGTGTTATTGGGGAGATGTCTGTTGTATTATTAATTGATATGTATTCCTTTAAAGCTTGTTCAATGGCCATCTGATGTAGTGGGTGTTTGAGCATTATGTCCGGTAAGTACCACGTTGGGTCATGCGCTTTTGGTATGGCTGAGGCTATAGTAGTGTATACTGCATTATGGTCAGACCACGGAATCGGAATTATATCTGATGCAATAATTTCTGGTATCATTCCTATTGTTAGAAAAATATGATCTATTCTGGTGAAGGTTTGATGAGGGTGCGAGAAATAAGTGAATTTCTTTTTCATTGGGTTACTTTCTCTCCATGAATCTACCAGATTGTATTTGGAAAGAAGTTGAGAAAAAGGTAATCTAGAGGTTATTTTGGATGGTGTAAAAAGTGATTTATCTAGAAATGGGAGGAGGACCTGGTTCGAATCCCCACACATTATCACTGTTCCTATTTTGTGTGTATTAATCACTTGTAATATATGTGAGAGGAATGGTGTAGGTTGTTTGTTAGAAGCGTAGTAGGAAATCACCGTGATTGCTGTATCCATTATATAACCCATGAGTATCAGGTATCTACCTTCTGGGTCTTTAATTTCTGATGATAAGGTGAATGGTGTGGATCGGTGAAATGCAATTAGAGTTCCCCTTTGCTTGGTACAGGCAGAAGCCGTGTAAATTTGTTGATAAAAAGGAGAAATATATTTTGGAGTAGAATCTTTGGTGAAGTGTGTTTCTTGGAGGCATACTATGTGAGCCTTCTTGTTATGGAAAGTACGGAAGGCTTTGGTCCTTTTTTGAGGGACATTTATTCCCTGAACATTCAGGGAAAGTATATTCAGTGGTGCCATGGCAATAGATGAAATAGTTTTGACTTACTTTTTATTATGCAGAGCTGACTGCGCAGATCAACCTGTGTGGACTGAAGAGATGAATAGATAGAAAAGAAACCAGTGAATTCTGGAGTAAAGAGTAAACAAAAAACATATGAGATTAGATGATACATTGTATAAATTATTTTTTGCAAGTAATCACAATTTACCCGTGAAAGAGAATAAATATCTCTCTCAGGGGAATAAGTGCCTTCGTCACACTCCCACATAATATGGTTGGGAGAATGAGGAGGGCTAATGGGGGTACACGGATCTTCCGCTTACAGGAGAGAAGTGCTATGTCAAAAGACATCAAAATGATGTTTCATTAATTGGAGTGCAGAATATAGTTTTTGTTGAAATTATTTATTCCAGGGTGGTTGTATATGGTTAGTCTTGCCCTAGGCTAAATAATTCAGTTAGAAAGGTACTGTTAATAACTTTGGTATTGATGAAGATAGTTTGAATTATTTTGGGATTTTAACCCTTTTAGAGTAAACAATTACATATTTTATTCATATGTAACTGTTTAGATATGTTAACTCATGAAATTGAGGTTGTATTGTTTCAGATTAGAATAAACAAAAACATAATTCTAGGAACTAGTTAGGTAATAATATATTTGTTTTAAGAAAAGAAAGAAAAAGCTTCCATTACTTCTGGATTATTGAACATATTTGTCCTAAAAAGTAATAAATCTATTGTTATTACCTGATAATATATAACTGAACAAGAATTTCCTTATTTCACTTATATATTCTAAGGCTATATGAATCAGAAGTAATAAGAAATATAACTGGAATGTAACATGATCCCACACAGTGTGTGACTATCAGAATGCAGTTACATTCAGTTATAAATATAGGTTTTTTTATAGAGAACCATCTCTTAGTATAATAAATGAAGAGATATCAGGAATTAGGATGTCAGTCCATTGAATCTTCTTGGTCCATGGATGATGTGGCATAACGGCCTCTTTTGTGAGAATGATGATTCCCATTTTGTTCTGAAATTTTCTGGGTGCTGCCTGAAGGTGAAGATGATGCCATTCTTCTGCGTGTGGGAGAGTTGCTGCTTGTGGGTTCTGTCAGATTTAATTTTAAAAGGGTTTGTTGTAGTTCATCTGCTGATCTGCTTCTGTAAATTGTACCTTGGTAGTTAAATCTGACTGAAAAGGGGAAGCCCCATTGATACATAATGTTGTGGCGTTGCAGTTCCATTAGTTGGGGTTTCATGGATCGTCTTTTAGTAATAGTAAGTTGGGATAGGTCAGCAAAAATTTGATAATTGTGTCCTTGAAAATTAAGTTCCTTTTTTTCTCTTGCAGCAATTCGTATTTGTTCTTTCGTTCTGTAATAATGAAATTTTGTGATTATATCACGTGGGGGTCCATCTTTCTTTTTGGCTGTGAGGGCTCTGTGTACTCTGTCCAGTTCTAAACGTTCAATAGGGATATCTGGCTTTAGTTCTTGTAATAGAGCAGTAATAGTAGATTGCAGGTCTGTCACAGTTTCAGGTATTCCCCTTATGCGCAAGTTTGAACGTCTGTCTCTATTTTCGTAATCTTCGAGCTTAGTTTGAAGTATTAAATTCTCTTTTTTTAATTGTTCCAATTCTGTTATATTTTCTAGGGTTGTAATTTCAATTTCATCCATTTTTATTTCTAAGGCTGCGGTGCGGTTTCCCAGCTCTCTTATTTCTTTGGTTAGGCTGTTTGTTGTTTGGTCTGAGGTTTGTTTTAAAGCCTTATGAAGCATCTTTTCAAATTGTAATAATATTACTGGGGATACTGAGGAGGCTTGTGGAGAAGTTTGTGAGAGGATTTGTTCTGTATCTGACTCAAATGGAGAGTCTTGCTGTGACATTTTCTGTCTGTGAGAGCGCCCTGATGCTGTATCTTGTGAGGTGACTGGAGCTGCTTCAGCTGCAGTGAGTGCCTGTGAGCTCTTTGTGAGGTGATTTTTATTTCTGCCACGGTTTCCTCCCAGTACCATATTTCCTGCCCAAACTTTCACAGTTTGTTCCCTGGGGCAAAAAGGTTCAAATGGATACCTTTTGAGCCTGCAGGCTCAGCTTTGTCCTTCTCTTCTCTCCTCAGCGGTGTGGAGCTCTAACAATGCATGTCTGCTCCGCTAGGCTCCGCCTCCTGCCGACAGTACAAGTTCAATACGATTCAATACAGGAGGAATCAGAGGGCCCTGCTCGTTAGACCTTTCAATCTAGGAGGTTGACAAGCTACACAATTATCTATATGGAGCTTCAGTGTTGGTCCCTATATCTGAGGAGAATGTCTGGGAAGAGGTCCCTGGCCCTGGTGTTGGGGGCCCTGTGTGCTACAGTTGTTGAAGATAAAGTGGCCTTTTCTGAGACACGACTCATGGACTGCATGAGTGTTTTTCTTTCCTTATTGTGACAAATCTTCCAGTACCAGGTGGGTGGGATTCTTATCAAAGTTGCTGTAGGAATATCTATAAACCACACCCATATGACTACTAGAGCTGCACAATTCTGGCTAGAATGAGAATCACAATTTTTTTGCTTAGAGGATAGATCGCAATTCTCTCGCGATTCTCGCGGCGTAACATCATCTTTCACATTAAAACAAAAAAAATTGTGCTAACTTTACTGTTTCGTTTTCTTTTTAATTTATGGAAGTGTATTTTTTCCCAAAAAATTGCATTTGAAAGACCGCTGGGCAAATACAGTGTGACATAAAATATTGCAATTGCCATTTTATTCCCTAGGGTCTCTGCTAATAATATATAAATTATAATGTTTGGGGGTTCCAAGTAATTTTTTTAGCAAAAAATATTGATTTTAACTTAAAAAAGTGTTAGATTTAGTGGTTAAACTTCCTGCATTTAAAACTTGGCAGTTTGCCAAGGTTATTTGTTTACACAGAAGTTCTATCCCTTTGATCTAAGAAGGAAGTTAGTTACAATGTTTCAAGTTATAAACTTGGCAGACTGTCTGGATGCTTTCTTTTGACAGCTGAGTGAGCAGATAATCTCTCCACTTGTTTATATGAAAGAATCGGCAAACTCAGCAGGACAGATGGTCAGAGGGGGTGAATCGAGATCACGATTTTTTAACAATTAATTGTGCAGCTCTAATGACCACTGAGTTTCGCTGGAAACACCCACTTTTCATTGCAGTGCACTACACGCGCCCCATTCTGCCTCTTTAAGGCCTCGTTCACACAGGTGGACTGATATATACTCCTATGCAAAGAGACGTCTTCAATTACCCGGGATGCACAAGGGTGCCATGTGGGGGTGTGCAGGTTGCCTGTTGAAATCAATGACAAGGTGCTATGGGCGGCATCCCACAGTGCACATTTGTCCAGATCCAATGCATAGATCAGGATGCAGACAGTCTGCCTGCACACCTGTGCATTCTGGATGCAGCCTTCTCATGGGTATATGGTATGGGTCAGTAGGCCCATGTGAATGAAGCCTAAAATTTGTTCCTTTTTGACAAGTTTAAAAATTGGGAGGTATGCTTTTAGGGTTTATTAAACCTTATAAACAGTTTTCCTTGGGTAGGCAGCCCTAAAGTCAAAGCAGCCCAGGACCCAAGCTGATTGCTGGTGCCACAAATCACTACAACAGTAAGCCCGGGTTCACACCACAACGGGCTGCGGATCGCACAGGAGCGCTGTGCGTCCCTGTTCACCATTTCAGGGACGAATCAGGGCCGATTCTATGCCTGAATTCGGCCCTGAAATGCAGCCAAAGACGCACAGCGTTTTTGTGCAGTGCGCACCGCAGCCGCCCCGGAGATATGTGAACTGGCTCCATAGGGAGCCAGTCACATTCTCCTGCTATGCGAATTAGAGGTGCGGAAACGCACCTCTAATTCGCATAGGTGTGAACCCGGGCTTAAATATTTGTGAACTGCTTTGGCTCTGTATTTTTTTTTTCCTGTCACAGAACACGTGAGTCTGTATATAGTTTTGTTATCAGAAGAACTCTAAGAAATGTATAAACCATTATATGCAGACATAATGATCTGTTTTAATATTCATAGGAAAGCTGTTAATATAAGTACTTTTGACTTTGATTTAGTGCATGATTATTTGGAATAAGGGAGTTCCCCTCATAACTTTTTCACCCTGTCATAATGACTACGTATGCTTTGCAGTTCAAATAGGTGAAATCACTTTTGGCATAGCTGCTTGGCTGAAGTATGAGATCTCCTGAAATTTAAGAACTGCTCCTGAGAGGCTTGTGAATACTCATCCATCTACATGATATTCCATTAAATTTATTTAAAAACCACACCAAACAAGAAAACATACATGCAGGAGATTTTTTATAAAATAAAGCTAAACAGAAAAAGGAAAAACTGATTTGACGTCAAAGCTGAACTCCCGGGAATATGACAAACAACCACTGCAGTGAGCGTGTTTAGTCTAGGGCAGCCTTTCTCTGCCTTTTTTTTTTTTTTTTTTTTTTTTTTTAGGACCTTTGAAATAATTTTTAGGTCTCAGGGAACCTCTGCTAAGATTAGTCCATCATGGGGCATTGGGATAATACCCCTTACATTAATGGTCAGTGGGACGAAGGTAGGGAAACCCTCATGCAATTCGCGTAGGTGTGAACCCAGCCTTACAGTCAGCTAAAAATAGGATGGATGCCAAGTGACAATGGATCTGGAACTATGTTCCAGCTAAAGAAACCTGTGGCAACCACTGGAGAACCCCTGGTTGAGAATGGCTGGTCTAATGGGAATTGAACAGGCAATATTACTTACCTTAATCTTCGCTCCAGACGGCTCTGGTGCTATCCTCCTTTCCCTGATGCTCGGGTCTGTGGGTAGGACCTCTGCATCATAATGCACAATGCAGACCTATTAACCTGCATTTTGCATGGTAGGGGTGAGTATGCAACCGCAGCCCCAAGCACTTTAGTGAGGAGGATGCAGGGGACTGATTACGTGGATTGATGGATCCTGCCAGAGGCAGGAGCATGGTAAGTATTTATCTTTATCTGTATACTTATAGCTTGAAAAAGCATTTAAACCCTGCAATGCTGGGAGAGGGGACACTTCAATGTTTTTTTCAGATTCCTGGAGTTCAGCTTTAGGTGTATCCCTTTTAATTGTTTTCTCTATGTGGCCTGGACAGCACTCCCAAGCATGATTAAAAAGATCTTCTTAGTTTATCATCACATAACTTCCAAAAATTCAATAAAAAGCCTGTCTACAGTCCCTCAATGTTTTGACAGGATTTCAATGGGACTACACACGCGCTTATACTATAAAGGCATAGTTCACCTTTATCAAACTACCTTTTGTGGGTAAGAGGTGCCTGTAGATAAAAACAAACTGTGCAGCTTTGACCAAAATTGAATAATGCACTTGCTAGAGGTGTAGGTCATTTACGTACCTCCTGAATCCTGACTGAAAAACTCCCCAGAGGATCTGCTGGGAAAAGTAAACTTAGAAAAAGCTAGGGAATGGAAGTTAAATTATGGATAGAGTGGGGGAAGGTTAGCAAGAATAGCCAGGGACTGTGTTGGTGGGCTTTTGACTTACATAGTTACATAGTAGGTGAGGTTGAAAAAAGACACACGTCCATCAAGTCCAACCTATGTGTGTGATTATGTGTCAGTATTACCTTACATATCCCTGTATGTTGCGGTCATTCAGGTGAGTATCTAATAGTTTCTTGAAGCTATCAATGCTCCCCGCTGAGACCACCGCCTGTGGAAGGGAATTCCACATCCTTACCGCTCTTACAGTAAAGAACCCTCTACGTAGTTTAAGGTTAAATGGTATCAGCTTGAGATACTTCTGAGATTATTCAGACTTCATTTACAGGTGCAATTGTCTTGTAGTTGACCACTTTCTTTGCTTTTGATCTGTTTTAACGACTTTGACTTAGAGACCAGCATTTTTCTGCCAGGGCACACGCAAAACACTGATTTCTTTGTGCCTTGTTTACATTAGAACGCAGGCAACAGGTGTAGATGAAGTACTCCTATTTATTCACCAAAAACTTTAAACAGTTTAAAGAAAACACACGCAGTTTTAATAAAAGGAAGAAAAAAATTCCACAACGTACATTCACCATCAATCACATCATTCAATGATGTAAATCCGCATCACGATGTGCAATGCCACTTCCTCCTAAAAGAAGGGAAAACTCCTCCCTGCAAGGTTCCCCCTAAAGTTAAGAGCATGTGGCCTGGTATGGTCCAGGAGAAGAGGGACCAAAGCTAATTTCCCCCTCTTTCCTGGCCAGCCAGGCTACCTGCTCAGATATGGGTCTGGTATGGATTTTTGAGGGGGACCCCACACTTATTATTTCTTGATTTTTTGCATGCGGTTCCCCACGCTGTCAGAATGCAATCCCTGGCCCATTTGTTTACAGAGTGGCCGGGGGGCTGTCATTTTGCATTGTGCTATTTTAACTGGTAATTGCTCAGTCATGCAACACTATACCAAAAAAAAATAAAAAATACCCAGAATTTTGAAAAAAAAACAAAAAATTATTTTCTACCTTCTGTTATAAAAAATATCCAATAAAATCAAATTTCATCATAATTTGGGCCAAAGTGTATAATGATCCTGCTGCATTTTTAGGGACACTTATACTAGTGGGGACACTTGTATAGTTCTGATCATGATCAAGATGCTAATCTGTACAGACACTATACTTAGGGCCATCTTTAACGCGGGGTGAAAGGGGCAGCTGCCCTGGGCCCAGGCACTGTTGTGGGGCCCAAAACAGCTGCCCCTTACGCAGGGCCGATCCTAGGGTCACAGACGCCTGGGTGCAGAAATATTTCTGGCGCCCCCACATGGGCGTGGTCATCTTACCAACTCCTCCCCTTTACAAATGATTCTATGGCAACGACTCAAATACAGAGCTGCTCCCCTAAGAAGTCTTTGTTACCCTGAAATCCTCCCATGATCTCTTAACAATAAAGAAAATACAGGAAGAGAGAACACTAATGAGACCTGGAGGGGAGTCTCTCTGATGCACACAGAGAGGGCTTCTGTTAGAAAGAGTCCCCAGACATAATACAGGATACGGTCAAAAACTGCAGACATGATACAAGAGATGGTCAGAGACTGCAGACATAGTACAGGAGATGGTCAGAGACTGCAGACATGGTACAGGAGATGATCAGAGACTGCAGACATAATACAGGAGATGATCAGAGACTGCAGACATGGTACAGGAGATGATCAGAGACTGCAGACATGGTACAGGAGATGATCAGAGACTGCAGACATAGTACAAGAGATGGTCAGAGACTGCAGATATAATACAGGAGATGGGCAGAGACTGCAGTTTCTATGGACGTTAGTAGATAATGGCCGATCGGCCCTCTCACCTGACCCAGTGATGGTTCCTCTGATCAGGAGTCAGCTCACTCTGAATTGCCCGTGGCGACTCCGCTGGGTAGCACCCAGATCTGGATTCTGGCAGTGACTCCATTCCTTTCTCCGCCAGGGATGGCGCTAGGCTGTGTGTCTTTCCCTCTGGTGGCGCAGGGCAGCGGGGTTTCCTCTCTGATGATGTTCCCTCAGCACTGCCCTCTCCCTCTGGAGTCCTGGGTGTACTTCCCTGAAAGCTTTCCCAGGTTTCTGTATCTCTCTCTCTCCCATTCAGCTGAGCCTGCTGTGTGGGCTGCAGTTTCCGTGTTACAGTGGGGCTGCCAGTCCTCGGGACTACATGTCCCACAATCCTCTTCTCTGCTCCTTTTTCTATTCTATTTTTTCCCTGGCTGATATGAAGGCGGGGGAAGAAACATAGTGGGAGACTGTGCTGGCCAGCGCTGCTCACTAGTATAGCAGTGCACGTGCAGAGGAGAGGGAGGGGAAGGGGTGAAAGAAGAGCCCTCAGCTGCAGTGACGTCACTAGGGTTGGTGTCACCAGGTGCGGTATAACATGGTGTCACCCCCCTTCCACCAACTTTAGTCGCCCCTCAGTACAGACCCCCCTCCACTAAGTAGAGACCCCCCTTCGTCAGTGCAGGCCCCCCACTAAGTATAAACCCCTCTCTCAGTACAGACCCCCCCTTCATCAGTATAGACCCCCCCAGGACAAACCACCCCCCCTCCATTATTAGACCCCCACCAGGACAACCCCCCTCCATTAGTACAGATCCCCCCAAGGACAAAGCCCCCTCCATTAGTACAGACCCCCCACAGGACAAACCCCCCCCCTTCATTAGTACAGACCCCCCAGGACAACCCCCCTCCATTAGTACAGACCCCTAGGACAAACCCCCCCTCCATTAGTACAGACCCCCCACCAGGACAAACCCCCCTCCATTAGCACAGACCCCCCCGGACAAACACCCCCCTCTCCATTAGTACAGACCCCCCAGGACAAATCCCCTCTCCATTAGTACAGACCCCCCAGGACAACCCCCCCATTAGTACAGACCCCCCAGGACAACCCCCCCCCATTAGTACAGACCCCCCAGGACAAATCCCCCTCCATTAGTACAGACTCCCCAGGACAAATCCCCCCTCCATTAGTACAGACTCCCCAGGACAAATCCCCCCTCCATTAGTACAGACCCCCCAGGACAACCCCCCCATTAGTACAGACACCCCAGGACAACCCCCCCATTAGTACAGACCCCCAGGGACAAACCTCCCTCTATCAGTACAGACACATTAACACCCGGGCGGCAGCTAGAGAGGACAGTGTGCAGCCGCGCCGCCCGGGTGAAGAGCAGATCGAGACAGCCAGGCAGCAGCTTAGGCCGGAGTGAGAGACAGAGGAGGAGAGTGGAGAGAACCTGTGTGAGGCTGCAGGCACAGGCCGCCCCCCCCCCAGCGAAGTCACTGCGCGGCTGGTCTCTCTCAACACAGAGACCAGCCGCTCCGATCTCTGGCGGCTGCTCTCCTCTGACAGGAGGAGGAGGGAGGGGGGACGGGCTCTAGCAGTGTAAAGCACAGTGGCGCGGCCGCTACACGGCGGTGACCTGCTGCGGACAGAGCTACTTCTGCACACGGAGGGGAGGGGGAGGAGGGGAGGGGAGCACTCTGGCTCTTCAGTGCCCCCACCTCTTTGGCGCCTGGGTGCACTGCACCCCGTGCACCCGCCTGGGATCAGCCCTGCCCTTAAGCCTTCTCTGCCGCAAATTGTTTTGCCAGCTTTTGCTTTCCAGTGCACACACTCCACAATGTGCTCAACCCACACAAGTCAGCATAGCCCCAACCAGGTACCCTCTGCTCTGGCAATACTGGGAACCCTGCTAACAGGTCATTGCTCTCATTGGCTTTTTGCGCTATTCATCTACCATCAGGCTGCTACTGATTGGGCAGGACACTGTAGATTCCCAGGGTGGAGGGTCAATGTGTTGTGTGTCTGCACATTGCAGAGTGTGCGCACTGGAAAGCAAAAGTTGGGAAAAGGGAAGGTGATGGTGGAAGAGAGGTGCTGGCTGCTTCTGGACACCCGACAACGAGCTCCACCGAGAGGACAAACTTTGTATAATGCCGCGTACACACGTTCGGACTTTACGGCATACTTGGTCCGGCGTACCAGATTTCGTCGGATAATTCGATCGTGTGTGGGCTCCAGCGGACTTTGTTTTCTCAAAAGTTTGTCGGACATAGATTTGAAACATGTTTCAAATCTATCCGACGGACTCGAGTCCGGTCGAAAAGTCCGCTCGTCTGTATGCTAGTCCGACGGACAAAAACCGACGCTAGGGCAGCTATTGGCTACTGGCTATGAACTTCCTTGTTTTAGTCCAGTCGTACGTCAACGCGTACGAATTCGTCGGACTTTGGTTGATCGTGTGTAGGCAAGTCTCACAAAGTCCGGTCGTGTGTACGCGGCATAAGTCTCACTTGTCCTGTATGACTTTTCTATTCCCTGACAGTCCTTCTACTGCAGGTGGCATGACTAGTCATGTATTCCTGGCAATGTACATATTCGCCAGCACACCAGGAATCTTCCGTTATCGTCCAAAGGTTTTTATTGCAGAAAGATCACATCACAAAGACAAGTGCAACATTTCAGAGCCATGCAGGACCCCTTTGTCACCCTTTACTGATGAGGCTTGTTTCCAGGAATGTGTGCAATAGGAATATAGACAAGAATGTATTCCTGGCAGCCCATCCTCGGGGATGCTGCTCACATTGGGCTCTGTTCCTACCTGCACTCAGTTAACCGTCATAGCTGTGTGTCCTCTGCTCTGCTCATTGCTAACAACAAGTTCTAGGAGTTTTCTGTCTATGGGAGGGTCACATCAACTCCCTAGTCCATGGTGTGCAGGCAGTGAGGGGATGATATGCTGTAAGTTTCAGCAACCAATCAGTGAGCCATAATTATGTGCTGTAACCTCTAGCAGCCATTCAGTGAACAGTGGTAATAATGTACAGTAACCTCTTACAACCAGTGAGCGGTAGGGATGAGCCGGACACCCCCCCAGTTCGGTTCACACCAGAACCTGCAAACGGACAAAAAATTTGCGTGAACTTTAGAACCCCATTGAAGTTTATGGGACTCGAACGTTCAAAATCAAAGTGCTAGTTTTAAAGGCTAATTTGCATGGTATTGTCCTAAAAAGGGTTTGGGGACCCGGGTCCTGCACCAGGGGACCTGTATCAATACAAAAAAGTTTTAAAAATGTCCGTTTTTTTCAGGAGCAGTGATTTTAATGATGCTTAAAGTGGGCGAAAAAAAGTGAAATATTCCTTTAAATATTGTACCTGGGGGGTGTTTCCTGTGCTTAGAACGGTCCCTGCACAAAATGACATTTTTAATGGAATAAAAGTCATTAAAAACTGCTTGCGGCTTTAATGTAATGTCGGGTCCTGGCAATATGAATGAAAATCAGTTTGACAAACGGTATGGGTACCCCCCCCCCCCAGTCCATTACCAGGCCCTTTGGGTCTTGTATGGATATTAAGGGGAACCCCGCACCCAAATTAAAAAAAGGAAAGGCGCGGGGCTCCCAGGCCCTATATACCCTGAACAGCATTATACAGGTAAAATATAAAAGAATACAGCGCTGTCAGAAAATGTATAATGTGACATACATAAATTGATCCGATGTCTAAACTTTAGATTGAATAATGAGCTGCGGTTACAAAAATGCGAGATACCCACAATGTAAATGTTAGAAAATATAAGAAACCGCGCTACATGAACTTAAATGTTAAAGAGATAAATGCACATCAAACTAATGAGTCCATCAAGAAAAAATGGCGTCGATAGTTATCCGACAGCAGATCACCATGGGACACATATCTTCATCCCCAGCAATAGTGACATCACACTCAGTTCACCATGGAAAGTAGTGTTAGAGATAGGACAGTCCTTCACCTTTAAAACAACTGCCTCTTACCAGCTCCCTTGATCTCTGATCAGGAGATCAAATGCGCCTTTTAGCTTATAACCCAGCCACGGTCTCAAATAAGGATGGATATGAAGTCAGATCAACTCCTCCTATTATCCTAAATGACCCACAAATGACTTGTCCAGTGGCCAATCATAAAAAGAGAAAAGAAGCTCCCATAGTGTAAAAACGTATAAGATTTTTATTAGTAAAAACAGTAATGCACTCACATGTAAACGAAATGCTTCAGGCAATAATGGATAAACGAGCCGGCCGGCTCTGTCTGTAAACGCCCGTAGCTTCCGGGACTGCGTGTATGTGTTGTGGTGGCGTCAGCACGCCGCTCTCCCTACGTCGTTTCGTCAAACCTGACGTCGTCCAGGGGCACGGGCGGCGTGCTGAACACCACCAATTATATGCCAGTTAATTGCAAAAAGGAACCGCCCAGTCCTGAGGTCCGAGCAGTAAGTGATACGGATGCCGCCATATTGCAATGGGGCAAACGCCAGTATATTGCCAAGGAAAGACACCGATAACAGTCAATGTCCTCCCTTAGCTAAAACTGTGTACCATACTGTAGTTTATATATACACGGTCCATGGTATAAAGGACCGTGTATATCAATTGTGCATATAACTAATTATTTATAGATAAATGTACCACACAGAACACGGTGGCGGCATCTAGTGGTCAAAATTTATACGGCCTGGCCTAAATCCTATGGTCCATTTATGGAGTCACCTAGATGCATCAATTAAAATTTTAAAAGGGAAAAAATGTTACTAAAACCTAGTAAGTGTAACTTTCACTGACCTCTCCCTGTAAAGGAAAAGGACAGGAAGGAAAAAAGGGAAAAAAGGGAAACAAAGGGATAATAATCAAATTAAAATAAAATAATATGTTCATATTTGACTGGGTTATATAAAACCCACAATATTAAACGACAATTGTACTACAATTAATCTAGAAAATTGAATGAATCACAAATAGGCACAAGCGTGTCAAATCCCTAGGGCCCATGTGTTCGCTAGGTAAATCATCATGTTGTCAGATAATCTGCATAAATTGATACCCTATAAGACAACCCAAAAGTCCAATAGTCAGAAAATGACTGAAAAATTGGAGGCATATATGCCATCCCCCCAAAAAACTGCTAGGGACTCAGGACTGGTTTACATATAATCACCCTAGCTATTATCAATAAACGAGTTAACATCTGTATCTATGTTAAGGCCATAGGGGGTGTAACACCGTACCCTATGGATCCACGCCATCTCCATCTTGGATAGTTCTCTAACCAGGGATCCACCTCTCCAATGGGCATTATATTTGTCAATGGCTAGAAAAATTGTGTTGGCTGGGTTCTGATTGTGGACCTTATCATAGTGTTTGGAGACAGAATGAAATTTGAAACCCGTTTTGATATTAGTAATGTGTTCCCCTAAACGTACCTGCATGGCCCGCTTGGTCCGACCTATGTATTGGAGACCGCACGGGCATTGAAGCAGGTATACAACCCCCGTGGAGCTACATGTGATAAAAGATTCTATTTTGTGCTCTTTAGAGGTACTAGTTGAAACAAATGACAATGTTTTTTTAGTTTTGATGCGGTTTAATGTGCAGATTTGACATCTGTGACATTGGTGATAACCTGAAAGACCCTGAAAAAAAGACAATCTCTTGCCAGGAGGGTCTACTACATTGGGAGCAATGATATTTCTTAATGAGGGGGCCCCTCTGAATATCACCCGGGGTTTCTTGGGCAAAAAAGTGTTAATCAATGTATCATTACCCAACAAGTGCCAATGTTTGGCAATGATTTTCTTAATCTGGTAATGTTGCGTTGAGTAAGCTGTGATAAAAGGGATGACTGGACTCTCCTTCTTTTTTATGGGTGCCATATCTAAAAGTTCAGAACTATTACGTCTTTCCACTTCTTTTATGATGGTCTCTAGTGGATCTCCCTCATAGCCTTTCTCCAAAAACCTCTTTTTTAGAATGTCTGCCTGGATTCTATAGTCCTCAACGTTTGAGCAGTTGCGTCTCATCCTGACGAACTGACTCCTAGGTACCGACTGAAGCCAGCTGTCCTTATGGCAACTGTCGAGAGGTATAAACGCATTACGATCTGTCTGCTTGAAGAAGGTAATTGTTTTTTTAAAGGAGTCTGTTTCTTTATAGATGGTTAAATCTAAAAAATTGATCTTTTCCTGACTGGCTTCATGAACGAATCTGATACCCCTCTCATTGTTATTGACTTGAGAAAAGAAGACTTCCAGTTCAGGGATAGATCCCTCCCAAAGGAGGAGGACGTCATCTATATACCTGGCCCAAAAAACCAGGTGTGGACAACGGTCCTTATAGATGACGTCCTCCTCCCACTTGGCCATGATTATGATTGGCCACTGGACAAGTCATTTGTGGGTCATTTAGGATAATAGGAGGAGTTGATCTGACTTCATATCCATCCTTATTTGAGACCGTGGCTGGGTTATAAGCTAAAAGGCGCATTTGATCTCCTGACCAGAGATCAAGGGAGCTGGTAAGAGGCAGTTGTTTTAAAGGTGAAGGACTGTCCTATCTCTAACACTACTTTCCATGGTGAACTGAGTGTGATGTCACTATTGCTGGGGATGAAGATCTGTGTCCCATGGTGATCTGCTGTCAGATAACTATCGACGCCATTTTTTCTTGATGGACTCATTAGTTTGATGTGCATTTATCTCTTTAACATTTAAGTTCATGTAGCGCGGTTTCTTATATTTTCTAACATTTACATTGTGGGTATCTCGCATTTTTGTAACCGCAGCTCATTATTCAATCTAAAGTTTAGACATCGGATCAATTTATGTATGTCACATTATACATTTTCTGACAGCGCTGTATTCTTTTATATTTTGCTTATTTATTTGAAGATACAATCCATATAGCAGCAGTCGGACACATTCTTTTGTGTTTTGCAGATGTGACAAATTTTTGCTGTCATATTTGCATCTAGGGTGTGCTGCCAACCACTCCAGTTTCTCCGTATAGGACGGACTGGTGCTTTTTGGATAGCACATACAATGGACATCTTTGAATACAGGGCAACCAAGGTTGTCAACACAGATGGTGTATTCGAAGTTTACAATGACAGGGAGAATGATCTTGGAGGTTTTTTTGTCAGATTAAAAAACCTTACAATCTCTGAAATACACACGCAATGGGATGTGTTTTTTTTAGAGACATACATTAAGACAGGTATGGTCCCAAGAAGCCTCCGATGGGAAGTTTGCCCACAAAAAGGAGAATCGGAACTGGAAGAATGGTTCCGTTACTTCAATGAGGCAGGGGTTAACTTCCTAAGATTTTTAGTAGCCAGAAAAAAGAGCAAACTGACCAGACTAGACGGTGAGATAAAAGCCCTTAAGGATAGTCTTTTGCCCTATAAAGAAGTCGAGGAATACAAGGAAAGAACCATTAACCTATTAAAAACATTAGATAAAGAAGAAAGGGAACAAAAATTCAAAAAACGTAAGAAATACAATAGAGATTATGGGGATTATCAAGCTAACAATGTGTTTGCATGGCAAAGAAAACTGGCCACGGAAGCAAGTGGCGGACAGGAACCGTCTATGGAAGTTACTGTACAAGGGAGTGAGGTTCCACCACACCCCCCGGGTCAGAACCAACACCTCCCATCTAGGAATGGTGCACAGAGAACTCCCAAAAAACCCCATGTAAATAACAAACAGTCCAAAAAAGGTAGACGAGTGTCCTATCAATCACCTCAGAGACCAGCCGTTTCCAATAGAGGGGGCCAACACACACGAAAAGTTGGGGGATATCAGCAGTACAATCAGAATGGGAATCGTGAACGAAGGCAGTCTCAACCATATAATCCAAATCAGCATCAGAACTATAGGAGTACTCCATATTCTGATACCAATCATGATCAACCAAGGTATAATGAATATGGCTATGACACACAATCTAGCCAATATCATTATGGTGATAATCCCCAACATTACAATACGGAGGGGGATGAGGATGAAGTGGATTATGGGGTGGATACGCGTAACCGCTTTTACCCTTTGAGGGATAGAGCAGGCCCTATCCACTATGACAGAGGGGACTACCCCAACTATGAACAGGGATATTATAGATCAGTAAAGGACAGGCCTACCAACACCCATGGCAGGAATCAGGAATCGCATCCTTGGGGTTTTCCCAGATCCAATCAGGGAATAAAAAGGCCAGTAGAAAACAAAGAGGAACCAGAGGGGGGAGGAGAGCAAGACACAAAAAAGATAAGGATGTAAGGGCTGATGGGATTTTCAATCTTAGCTCCCAAGTTCTAACCCAATCAGAATTGGCGCTTCTAAATAAGGGTTTGAAATTTGCACCCCCAAAAAAGCTAAACAAATTCCAAACATATATGGACGTCCACAAATACGTCCGAAAGATCAACATTAAAAGATATTTCGCCAATTGTTCAGAAGGGTGTAGGCTGCCTGTCTTACAGGAGTATCAACACACTGGATTAGCCAATGCCTCCACCTTCAACCCTCCGGGCACTTTGGCACCGTCACTGAGGGTGTTTAGGGACGTGGTCCTTAGAGACCTAGATTCCCTGAAAGTGGCCAACCATAGGATGACTAGAACATTGAAGGAAGGATTGGATTCCCTTTGTAATAATAAGGGGATTGTAATCCGGCCCGCAGATAAGGGTGGTGGGATAGTTATTCTAGACAGGAGTGATTACTTACGGGAAATGTCTAACATCGTGGGAGATCAGGATACCTATACCCCCTTACCTGGAAATCCGGTGATTAAATATAAAAGTGATCTTGAGAAATTGGTCACTAAGGGGTTTCAAGAAGGGATACTCAATGACAAGGAAAAAACTTTTCTAGTCCCTAGGGCCCCAAGAGTTCCGATTCTGTATTGTTTGCCGAAAATCCATAAAAGTTTGACTTGCCCCCCGGGACGACCGATAGTCAGCGGCATTGATTCGGTTACGTCCCGGGTGGGTAAATACATAGACTTTTTTTTGCAACCCCTGGTACAACAAATGCCGTCCTATATAAAGGATACAAAGCATGTGATTAATTTGCTGTCCCAGTTGAAACCCAATAGTAGAACATGGTTGGTGACGGCGGATGTAACTTCGTTATACACTATAATTCCACATCATTTAGGATTTGCAGCCGTAAAACATTTTTTGAACAGCCTTTCCAAAATTCCATCAAGACAGCAGGATTACATCATGGAGCTATTGGATTTCGCGGCTAATCACAATTACTTTTGGTACAATCAGTGTTATTATCGACAACAAAGGGGTGTTGCTATGGGCGCTAAGTACGCCCCAAGCTTGGCTAATCTCTTCATGGCCAAGTGGGAGGAGGACGTCATCTATAAGGACCGTTGTCCACACCTGGTTTGTTGGGCCAGGTATATAGATGACGTCCTCCTCCTTTGGGAGGGATCTATCCCTGAACTGGAAGTCTTCTTTTCTCAAGTCAATAACAATGAGAGGGGTATCAGATTCGTTCATGAAGCCAGTCAGGAAAAGATCAATTTTTTAGATTTAACCATCTATAAAGAAACAGACTCCTTTAAAAAAACAATTACCTTCTTCAAGCAGACAGATCGTAATGGGTTTATACCTCTCGACAGTTGCCATAAGGACAGCTGGCTTCAGTCGGTACCTAGGAGTCAGTTCGTCAGGATGAGACGCAACTGCTCAAACGTTGAGGACAATAGAATCCAGGCAGACATTCTAAAAAAGAGGTTTTTGGAGAAAGGCTATGAGGGAGATCCACTAGAGACCATCATAAAAGAAGTGGAAAGACGTAATAGTTCTGAACTTTTAGATATGGCACCCATAAAAAAGAAGGAGAGTCCAGTCATCCCTTTTATCACAGCTTACTCAACGCAACATTACCAGATTAAGAAAATCATTGCCAAACATTGGCACTTGTTGGGTAATGATACATTGATTAACACTTTTTTGCCCAAGAAACCCCGGGTGATATTCAGAGGGGCCCCCTCATTAAGAAATATCATTGCTCCCAATGTAGTAGACCCTCCTGGCAAGAGATTGTCTTTTTTTCAGGGTCTTTCAGGTTATCACCAATGTCGCAGATGTCAAATCTGCACATTAAACCGCATCAAAACTAAAAAAACATTGTCATTTGTTTCAACTAGTACCTCTAAAGAGCACAAAATAGAATCTTTCATCACATGTAGCTCCACGGGGGTTGTATACCTGCTTCAATGCCCGTGCGGTCTCCAATACATAGGTCGGACCAAGCGGGCCATGCAGGTACGTTTAGGGGAACACATTACTAATATCAAAACGGGTTTCAAATTTCATTCTGTCTCCAAACACTATGATAAGGTCCACAATCGGAACCCAGCCAACACAATTTTTCTAGCCATTGACAAATATAATGCCCATTGGAGAGGTGGATCCCTGGTTAGAGAACTATCCAAGATGGAGATGGCGTGGATCCATAGGGTACGGTGTTACACCCCCTATGGCCTTAACATAGATACAGATGTTAACTCGTTTATTGATAATAGCTAGGGTGATTATATGTAAACCAGTCCTGAGTCCCTAGCAGTTTTTTGGGGGGGAGGATGGGGATGGTGCATATATGCCTCCAATTTTTCAGTCATTTTCTGACTATTGGACTTTTGGGTTGTCTTATAGGGTATCAATTTATGCAGATTATCTGACAACATGATGATTTACCTAGCGAACACATGGGCCCTAGGGATTTGACACGCTTGTGCCTATTTGTGATTCATTCAATTTTCTAGATTAATTGTAGTACAATTGTCGTTTAATATTGTGGGTTTTATATAACCCGGTCAAATATGAACATATTATTTTATTTTAATTTGATTATTATCCCTTTGTTTCCCTTTTTTCCCTTTTTTCCTTCCTGTCCTTTTCCTTTACAGGGAGAGGTCAGTGAAAGTTACACTTACTAGGTTTTAGTAACATTTTTTCCCTTTTAAAATTTTAATTGATGCATCTAGGTGACTCCATAAATGGACCATAGGATTTAGGCCAGGCCGTATAAATTTTGGCCACTAGATGCCGCCACCGTGTTCTGTGTGGTACATTTATCTATAAATAATTAGTTATATGCACAATTGATATACACGGTCCTTTATACCATGGACCGTGTATATATAAACTACAGTATGGTACACAGTTTTAGCTAAGGGATGACATTGACTGTTATCGGTGTCTTTCCTTGGCAATATACTGGCGTTTGCCCCATTGCAATATGGCGGCATCCGTATCACTTACTGCTCGGACCTCAGGACTGGGCGGTTCCTTTTTGCAATTAACTGGCATATAATTGGTGGTGTTCAGCACGCCGCCCGTGCCCCTGGACGACGTCAGGTTTGACGAAACGACGTAGGGAGAGCGGCGTGCTGACGCCACCACAACACATACACGCAGTCCCGGAAGCTACGGGCGTTTACAGAGAGAGCCGGCCGGCTCGTTTATCCATTATTGCCTGAAGCATTTCGTTTACATGTGAGTGCATTACTGTTTTTACTAATAAAAATCTTATACATTTTTACACTATGGGAGCTTCTTTTCTCTTTTTATGATTGGCCACTGAACAAGTCATTTGTGGGTCATTTAGGATAATAGGAGGAGTTGATCTGACTTCATATCCATCCTTATTTGAGACCGTGGCTGGGTTATAAGCTAAAAGGCGCATTTGATCTCCTGACCAGAGATCAAGGGAGCTGGTAAGAGGCAGTTGTTTTAAAGGTGAAGGACTGTCCTATCTCTAACACTACTTTCCATTATACAGGTGTTGCAAATAAGACAGGGACTGTAGGTTTGTTGTTAAGTAGAATCCGTTTGTAATTTGGATCTGGTACATTTTTAAAGTGTAGCTCCAGCCAAAAAATCTATTTTTAAGCTTTTTGGAAAACATGGGGAAGGGTTATCACCCCTGTAACATTTGTTTTGCTGTCTGTGCACCTCTTTAGCAGATTTCACCTCACTTTCTGTCCCAATGACAAATTTTTTTTGTAAATTTGGGGATTTTGGTGAAACAAGGATTGGTGATAAAGCATCAGTGGAGAGGAGACACGTTTTTCCCACATTAACTCTTATGCCCCGTACACACGGTAAAACATGTACGTCGGGACTATAAACGGGGCAGTGGCCAATAGCTTTCATCTCTTTATTTATTCTGAGCATGCGTGGCACTTTGTCCGTCGGATTTGTGTACACACGATCGGAATTTCCGACAACGGATTTTGTTGTCGGAAAATTTTATCTCCTGCTCTCCAACTTTGTGTGTCGGAAAATCCGATGGAAAATGTCCGATGGAGCCCACACACGGTCGGAATTTCCGACAACACGCTCCGATCGGACATTTTCCATCGGAAAATCCGACCGTGTGTACGGGGCATAACAGGAGAGAATTTCCCTTCCTAGGGGTAGATTTCACTTCCTGTTGTCTCCTTCTGTTTGCAAGTAGGAGTCGTTTGTAAGTTGGATGTTTGAAAGTAGGGGCCTGTCCTATATACTCTGCAGAAATTGCAGCCTTAGGTGTTGGTGTTGCCACAACACTGTAAGCCCTCACAGTTACTCTTGGTGGGTGCAGGAACTGGCCCTGCTGTGAAATATTACATCAAGAATTGTAATTGCATGCACCTGTTGAACAGGGGCAGAAAAATTGGGCCTTTGGTGGGGGTGTTGCCACAACACTGTAAGTCCTCACAGTAATGCACTGTACACACGGTCTGATTTTCCGACAGAAAATGTGTGATAGAACCTTGTTGTCGGAAATTCCGACCGTGTGTGGGCTCCATCACACATTTTCCATCGGAATCTCCGACACACAAAGTTTGAGAGCTTGCTATAACATTTTCTGACAACAAAATCCGTGTGTGTATACAAATCCGACGCACAAAGTGCCACGCATGCTCAGAATAAATTAAGAGACAAAAGCTATTGGCTACTGCCCCGTTTATAGTCCCAACGTACGTGTTGTCGGAATGTCCGATCAATGTCCAACCATGTGTACAGGGCATTACTCTTGGTGGGCGCTGGAATGGGCCCTGCTGTGAAATATTAGATCAAGAATTGTAATTACATGTCCCTGTTGAACCAGCTGCTGAAAAAAAGGACCATGTCCCACGGCCACGTGCTGATGAGGATGCACCGTGTCCACGACCAGCACTGTTGCCTCTAGACACGGAGCCTGCTTGCCCTCTTTTATTGGCTTGTGACTGTCTGCTTCTCCTTGTTGGCCTTCCAGACATACTAATGGCCTGCAGTGAGATGTAGCTGCACAAAACTGGGATGTGTGTGTGTGTGTGTATGTGTGTATATATACAGTGGGGACGGAAAGTATTCAGACCCCCTTACATTTTTCACTCTTTGTTATATTGCAGCCATTTGCTAAAATCATTTAAGTTCATTTTTTTTCCTCATTAATGTACACACAGCACCCCATATTGACAGAAAAACACAGAATTGTTGACATTTTTGCAGATTTATTAAAAAAGAAAAACTGAAATATCACATGGTCCTAAGTATTCAGACCCTTTGCTGTGACACTCATATATTTAACTCAGGTGCTGTCCATTTCTTCTGATCATCCGTGAGATGGTTCTACACCTTCATTTGAGTCCAGCTGTGTTTGATTATACTGATTGGACTTGATTAGGAAAGCCATACACCTGTCTATATAAGACCTTACAGCTCACAGTGCATGTCAGAGCAAATGAAAATCATGAGGTCAAAGGAACTGCCTGAAGAGCTCAGAGACAGAATTGTGGCAAGGCACAGATCTGGCCAAGGTTACAAAAAAATTTCTGCTGCACTTAAGGTTCCTAAGAGCACAGTGGCCTCCATAATCCTTAAATGGAAGACGTTTGGGATGACCAGAACCCTTCCCAAAGCTGGCTGTCCGGCCAAACTGAGCTATTGGGGGAGAAGAGCCTTGGTGAGAGAGGTAAAGACGAACCCAAAGATCACTGTGGCTAAGCTCCAGAGATGCAGTCGGGAGATGGGGAAAGTTGTAGAAAGTCAACCATCACTGCAGCCCTCCACCAGTCAGGGCTTTATGGCAGAGTGGCTCGACGGAAGCCTCTCCTCAGTGCAAGACAGATGAAAGCCCGCATGGAGTTTGCTAAAAAAAACACCTGAAGGACTCCCAAGATGGTGAGAAATAAGATTCTCTAAGCTGATGAGACCAAGATAGAACTTTTTGGCCTTAATCCTAAGCGGTATATGTGGAGAAAACCAGGCACTGCTCATCACTTGTCCAATACAGTCCCAATAATGAAGCATGGTGGTGGCAGCATCATGCTGTGGGGGTGTTTTTCAGCTGCCGGGACAGGACGACTGGTTGCAATCGAGGGAAAGATGAATGCAACCATGTACAGGGATATCCTGGACGGAAACCTTCTCCAGAGTGCTCAGGACCTCAGAATGGCCCGAAGGTTTACCTTCTAACAAGACAATGACCCTAAGCACACAGCTAAAATAACAAAGGAGTGGCTTCACAACAACTCCGTGACTGCACTTGAATGGCCCAGCCAGAGCCCTGACTTAAACCCAATTGAGCATCTCTGGAGAGACCTAAAAATGGTTGTCCACCAACGTTTACCATCCAACCTGACAGAACTGGAGAGGATCTGCAAGGAGGAATGGCAGAGGATCCCCAAATCCAGGTGTGAAAAACTTGTTGTATCTTTCCCAAAAAGACTCATGGCTGTATTAGATCAAAAGGGTGCTTCTACTAAATACTGAACAAAGAGTCTGAATACTTAGGACCATGTGATATTTCAGTTTTTCTTTTTTAATAAATCTGCAAAAATGTCAACAATTCTGTGTTTTTCTGTCAAGATGGGGTGCTGTGTGTACATTAATGAGGAAAAAAATTAACTTAAAAGATTTTAGCAAATGGCTGCAATTTAATTATATTACAGCAGCTAGCAGAATGCCTGCCTGTGCTATTAATAGGATCAGAAGAAGAACACAAGCACTTGTCTTCAGGTAGCTATAATGTAGGTGCAACTGTGCAGGGGACACAGTACACTAACTGTAAATACTGTAAAAATGCCTGCCTGCCTGTCAGTATATTAGGAAGAGAATAACAGGAGCAGATCTAGCTAAACTGAATACAGTGTATATGTGTATGTATATATGTGTGTGTGTGTGTGTGTGTGTGTAAAATATATATATATATATATATATATATATATATATATATATATATATATATATATACTGTAAGTGCAGTTAACTGACTCGACCTGCCTACTCTATCTAACTTACATAGTTACATAGTAGGTGAGGTTGAAAAAAGACACAAGTCCATCAAGTCCAACCTATGTGTGTGATTATGTGTCAGTATTACATTATATATCCCTGTATGTTGCGGTCATTCAGGTGCTTATCTAATAGTTTCTTGAAGCTATCAATTCTCCCCGCTGAGACCACCGCCTGTGGAAGGGAATTCCACATCCTTGCCGCTCTTACAGTAAAGAACCCTCTATGTAGTTTAAGGTTAAACCTCTTTTCTTCTAATTTTAATGAGTGGCCACGAGTCTTGTTAAACTCTCTTCTGCGAAAAAGTTTTATCCCTATTGTGGGGTCACCAGTACGGTATTTGTATATTGAAATCATATCCCCTCTCAAGCGTCTCTTCTCCAGAGAGAATAAGTTCAGTGCTCGCAACCTTTCCTCATAACTAAGATCCTCCAGACCCTTTATTAGCTTTGTTGCCCTTCTTTGTACTCGCTCCATTTCCAGTACATCCTTCCTGAGGACTGGTGCCCAGAACTGGACAGCATACTCCAGGTGCGGCCGGACCAGAGCCTTGTAGAGTGGGAGAATTATCGTTTTATCTCTGGAATTGATCCCCTTTTTAATGCATGCCAATATTCTGCTAACTTAAATCAAATGACACTGTCTCTCTATCTATCTCTCTCCGCCGCCGCAACTCATTACACAGGTCCGATGTGCAGGCAGCCTTATATAATGTGGGGCATGTACTAAACCCCCTGAGCCATAATTGGCCAAAGCCACCCTGGCTTTGGCCAATTATGGCTCTCTGTACAGACGGCGCTGTGATTGGCCAAGCATGCGGGTCATAGTGCATGCTTGGCCAATCATCATCCAGCAATGCACTGCGATGCCGCAGTGAATTATGGGCTTTGACGCGCCACTCGAATTTGGCGTGAACGGCCCATATCGTTCACAATTCGACAAACAGACGATCGAGTTGAACTTGGGTTCGGCTTTAACTCGAAGCTCATCCCTAGTGAGCGGTAATGGTGTGCAGTGCTCTAGCAACCAATCAGTAAGTCTGGACCAGTTCCTTATGTTTACATTTAAAAAAATTTTTTATATAAGTCTGTGTGTGTCTTTTCAGATGCCCAGGGTTGTGGGGAAGAGGCCCTTGTTGCCATCAACATGGGAACAAGGTTCTTTGGGGCGGGGGGGGCTCACTCGTCCCCTCCCTTTCCTGATCTGCCAAGCTGCATGCTCAAAAAAGTGTCTGGTATGGATTTTGGGGGATATTCCATGCCATTTTTTGGCTATCAATGGAGGACCCCCCCCCCCCAATGTGATGGGACATTTACACTAACCAATCAATACCACTGATATGTTGGTAGTCAATGTGAATAACCTCATTACATTAACCACTTCAGCCCCGGAAGGTTTTACCCCCTTCCTGACCAGAGCACTTTTTACAATTCGGCACTGCGTCGCTTTAACTGCTAATTGCGCGGTCATGCAATGCTGTACCCAAACAAAATTTGCGTCCTTTTCTTCCCACAAATAGAGCTTTCTTTTGATGGTATTTGATCACCTCTGCCGTTTTTATTTTTTGCGCTATACACGGAAAAAGACCGAAAATTTTGAAAAAAAATGATATTTTCTACTTTTTGTTCTAAAAAAAATCCAATAAACTCAATTTTAGTCATACATTTAGGCCAAAATGTATTCGGCCACATGTCTTTGGTAGAAAATATGTCAATAAGTGTATATTTATTGGTTTGCGCAAAAGTTATAGCGCCTACAAACTAGGGTACATTTTCTGGAATTTACACAGCCTTTAATTTATGACTGCCTATGTCGTTTCTTGAGGTGCTAAAATGGCAGGGCAGTACAAAACCCCCACAAATGACCCCATTTTGGAAAGTAGACACCCCAAGGAAATTGCTGAGAGGCATGTTGAGCCCATTGAATATTCATTTTTTTTGTCCCAAGTGATTGAATAATGACAAAAAAAAAAAAAAAAATTACAAAAAGTTGTCACTAAATGATATATTGCTCACACAGGCCATGGGCATATGTGGAATTGCACCCCAAAATACATTTAGCTGCTTCTCCTGAGTATGGGGATACCACATGTGTGGGACTTTTTGGGAGCCTAGCCGCGTACGGGGCCCCGAAAACCAATCACTGCCTTCAGGATTTCTAAGGGCGTACATTTTTGATTTTACTCCTCACTACCTATCACAGTTTTGAAGGCCAATAAATGCCCAGATGGCATAAAACCCCCCCAAATGACCCAATTTTGGAAAGTAGACACCCCAAGCTATTTGCTTTGAGGCATGTTGAGTCCATGGAATGTTTTATATTTTGACACAAGTTGCAGGAAAGTGACAAATTTTTTTTTTTTTTTGCACAAAGTTGTCACTAAATGATATATTGCTCACACAGGCCATGGGCATATGTGGAATTGCACCCCAAAATACATTTAGCTGCTTCTCCTGAGTACGGGGATACCACATGTGTGGGACTTTTTAGGAGCCTAGCCACGTACGGGGCCCCGAAAACCAATCACTGCCTTCAGGATTTCTAAGGGCGTACATTTTTGATTTTACTCCTCACTACCTATCACAGTTTCGGCACAAACCCCCCCCCAAATGACCCCATTTTGGAAAGTAGACACCCCAAGCTATTTACTGAGAGGCATGGTGAGTATTTTGCAGCTCTCATTTGTTTTTGAAAATAAAGAAAGACGAGAAAAAAAATTTTTTTTTTCTTTTTTCAGTTTTCAAAACTTTGTGACAAAAAGTGAGATCTGCAAAATACTCACTACACCTCTCATCAAATAGCTTGGGGTGTCTACTTTCCAAAATGGGGTCATTTGGGGGGGGTTTTTGCCACCTGGGCATTCCATGGCCTCCGAAACTGTGATAGGCAGTGAAGAGTGAAATCAAAAATTTACGGCCTTAGAAACCCTGAAGGCGGTGCTTGGTTTTCGGGGTCCCGTACGCGGCTAGGCTCCCAAAAAGTCTCACACATGTGGTATCCCCGTACTCAGGAGAAGCAACAGAATGTATTTTGGGGTGTAATTTCACATATTCCCATGGCATGTTTGAGCAATATATCATTTAGTGACAACTTTGCGCAAAAAAAAATAAAAAAAATAAAAAATTGTCTCTTTCCCGCAACTTGTGTCACAATATAAAATATTCCATGGACTCGACATGCCTCTCAGCAAATAGCTTGGGGTGTCTACTTTCCAAAATGGGGTCATTTGGGGGGGTTTTGAACTGTCCTGGCATTTTATGCACAACATCTAGAAGCTTATGTCACACATCACCCACTCTTCTAACCACTTGAAGACAAAGCCCTTTCTGACACTTTTTGATTACATAAAAAAATAATTTTTTTTTGCAAGAAAATTACTTTGAACCCCCAAACATTATATATTTTTTTAAAGCAAATGCCCTACAGATTAAAATGGTGGGTGTTTCATTTTTTTTTTCACACAGTATTTGCGCAGCGATTTTTCAAACGCATTTTTTGGGGAAAAAACACACTTTTTTAAATTTTAATGCACTAAAACACACTATATTGCCCAAATGTTTGATGAAATAAAAAAGATGATCTTAGGCCGAGTACATGGATACCAAACATGACATGCTTTAAAATTGCGCACAAACGTGCAGTGGTGACAAACTAAATACATTTTTAAAAGCCTTTAAAAGCCTTTACAGGTTACCACTTTAGATTTACAGAGGAGGTCTACTGCTAAAATTACTGCCCTCGATCTGACGTTCGCGGTGATACCTCACATGCATGGTGCAATTGCTGTTTACATTTGACGCCAGACCGACGCTTGCGTTCGCCTTAGCGCGAGAGCAGGGGGGACAGGGGTGCTTTTTTTCTTTTTTTTTTCTTTATTATTATTATTTTTTTATCTTATTTTTAAACTGTTCCTTTTATTTATTTTTTTTAAATCATTTTTATTGTTATCTCAGGGAATGTAAATATCCCCTATCATAGCAATAGGTAGTGACAGGTACTCTTTTTTGCAAAAATTGGGGTCTATTAGACCCTAGATTTCTCCTCTGCCCTCAAAGCATCTGACCACACCAAGATCGGTGTGATAAAATGCTTTCCCAATTTCCCAATGGCGCTGTTTACATCCGGCGAAATCTAAGTCATAAAATGCTCGTAGCTTCCGGTTTCTTAGGCCATAGAGATGTTTGGAGCCACTCTGGTCTCTGATCAGCTCTATGGTCAGCTGGCTGAATCACCGGCTGCATTCTCAGGTTCCCTGTTGAGACAGGAGAGCCAGAGAAAAACACGGAAGACGTTGGGGGGGGGCATTCCCTCGCACTGCTTGTAAAAGCAGTCTAGAGGCTAATTAGCTGCTAGGATTGCTTTTACATGAAAGCCGTTCGCTGGCTGAAAAGAATGATACCAAGATGATACCTAAACCTGCAGGCATCATTCTGGTATAACCACTCAAAGTCGTGAATGGCGTACCTGAAGACAAAAAAATGGTTAACAATAAAGCACAGTAAACGGTAAGGTATAAAAAATTGCATATCTGAAAAGCAAACATGATAAAACATAACAACAATAAAACATTGCAGAATAGAATACAGTAAAAAAGAGCAGAACAATAGAGAGAGAGAGAACAATAAAACGACAACTATTTTTTTTTTATTTCATATTTTTGTATGTGTTTTTTTTTTTTTTTTTACACTTTTTTTTGTAACTAACTTTTATAACTGTAACCGGTTCCAGGTTCGGGTCTCTCAAAATGCGATGGCATCTTGGGAGACCCTGTGAAAGTGTGCCTAGTCTGTGCAATGCTGTACCCTATGCTAATACTCAACTAGTGAATGGTAGCGTTCAAAACATTCACCAATGCAAAGACCAGGATTGTCAGGACAGGAGGGACAATAATAGCGGGTGTCACGCCTATATCCGCGCTTGCTGCAGACACAACATCTTTTTTGGGGGGGTTCGCTGGGTAGGGGTACTCGGGAGGACATAAAGAAAATGCCTCTCATGCAGCCGACTGCATTTGGTTGGGGATGTGAATGGGGGAAGTACGGGCGCTGCAGAAGTGGTGGGTTCCCAATTAGGATTGGCGAATGCAGCAGGAAGGGCACTATGGGCACGACGGGCCTGTGTTTGTCTTTTTGGTGGCAGCGGGACACTACTTGTGCTTGCCACCTCACCAGCTTGAACTGCACTTATGGGATTCGCCACGTCACCAAATGTTACTGCAGTGCTGGTTTGACTACGACCGGGGTGTACTAGGCCGCTGGTGCTTGCCAGTTCACTAAAACGCTACCAAAAAAACTGTTAACGATCGCAGGGATCAGGCCTGACTCTGCGAACGCTGCAGTTATGCGTTTAGTGTTTTGTAAGTGTCAGTGATCGATCGATACTGCACTTGGGTGGGCTGGGCTGGGCCGGGCGGAGGGGCAAAACGCAGGTGCTAGCAGGTATCTGGGCTGATCCCGCTAACACTGCGTTTGTGGGAACCCTAAACTGCTGGGGACGCTAGTATAGATCTGATCAGATCAGATATTGATCCGATCAGATACTATACCACTAAGGGAGGTGTACGGTGCGTGCGTGGGTGTTAGCGGTACTGGCGCTAACCTGACGCTGCCTGGGGCTGGTGCTTGCCAGTTCACCAAAACGCTACCAAGAAAACTGTTAGCGATCGAAGGGATCAGGCCTGACTCTGTGAACGCTGCAGTTATGCGTTTAGTGTTTTGTAAGTGACAGTGATCGATCGATACTGCACTTGGGTGGGCTGGGCCGGGCAGAGGGGAAAAACGCAGGTGCTAGCGGGTATCTGGGCTGATCCCGCTAACACTGCGTTTTTGGGAACCCTAAACTGCTGGGGACACTAGTATAGATCTGATCGGATCAGATATTGATCCGTACAGATACTATACCACTAAGGGAGGCGTATGCTGCGTGCGTGTTAGCGGTACTGGCGCTAATCTGACGCTACCTGGGGCGACGCATATCACCGCCGGGCGATCAGGGGGCTAAACCTTTATTAGGTAATAAACGGTGGGTGCCCTGACACTATAAAAAATAAACAAACTAACCAGCGTCACCCGTAACGGTTATACGGTGATCAGTGGTGAAAGGGTTAACTAGGGGGCAATCAAGGGGTTAAAACATTTATTAGGTAGTATATGGGGGTCCCTGTCACTATAAAACGCTGACGGCGAACCTAAATATTTATCTCCCTAACTAGCGTCACCAGCGACACTAATACAGCGATCAGAAAAATGATCGCTTAGTGACACTGGTGACAGGGGGTGATCAAGGGGTTAAAACTTAAACTTTATTAGGGGGGGTTAGGGGGGTATCCTAGACCTAAAGGGGGGTAATACTCACTGCCCTAACACTGTAACTGTCACAAACTGACACCATGCAGTAATCAGAAAAAAAAAAAAAAATACTGCTTGCTGTCAGTTTGTGACAGGGGGGGGTGATTGGGGGGGGATCGGGGGGCGATCGGGGGAGGATCGGGGGTGTAACGTATGCCTGGCATGTTCTACTGTGTGTGTGTGTGTGTTGTGCACTCACATGTCTTCTCTCCTCGGCGCTGGGACGGAAACTGCCAAGCCGAGGAGAGATGACATCACATCCTCTGCTGTGTGAAACTACACACAGGCAGGGGAGGATTCCGATTGGCTGGGAGCGATCGCGAGGGGGGGGCCACGATCGGATGGTCTCCCCCTCGCCTCCCGACGCTCCCAGTCAAATGCCGACCGCCGCTGGCACCGGGGGGGGGGTCCGATCGGACCCCCCGCCCGCGGGAGGCAGATCACGTACAGGTACGTGATTCTGCCTGCCCGTGCCATTCTGCCGCCGTATATGTGCGTTAGGCGGTCGGCAAGTGGTTAAGCAGTGTAAGCGGCCCGTCCCATTTGTGTTTGGTGAGAGAGGGTCCTTTTCCATTGGTGTCAGTAAGTGAAGGACATGCTATCATTGGTGTCAGTAGGAAAATGCCATTATTTATTGGTGTTCAGTGGTTATTTACCTGAAGCAATAGCTTAACTGGACAAGCTGATCCCATGCTGCCAGCTTATTTTTGTGACATTGGTAAGGAAACTGGCAACTTCAATGTTGCAAGAATCTGTACTACTCCACAGCTGACACTCAGGTAAGCAGATACAGTTGCAGAGCTGAAGGTGTAGTGCTGTATCTCACAAAAGTGAGTACACCTCTCACATTTTTGTAAATATTTTATAATATCTTTTCATGTGACAACACTAAAGAAATTACACTTTGCTACAATGTAAAGTAGCGAGTGTACAGCTGTACAGTATAACAGTGTAAATTTGCTGTCCCCTCAAAATAACTCAACACAGCCATTAATGTCTAAACTGCTGACTACAAAAGTGAGTACACCCCTAAGTGAAAATGTCCAAATTGGGCCCAAAGTGTCAATATTTTATGTGGCAGGTGCATAGAAAAGTGTAGCGCTATTATATCAAATGAGCAAATAAGTGTAGTGTTGTATACACAAGACAAAAGGAAGACAGAATTCTCTTTCACTTCATAGAGCACAAAGTGTAGTCTCTGGTAGTCTTCAAGTATCACTTATGTGCAAAAAATTGTTCATAGTCCAATATTTGAATAAAACGGTCCTGTTCACCACGTGAATAACTGGTATGGAAAAGTGAATGTGATGGACCCTCCACACAGAAGAAATGCAGGCTTACCAGAGGGGTTGGACTCATAAGAACATATGCTCAATGAGTCAGAAGGGCTTGCATTACCAACCGGTAATGAAGGAGGACCTTTCAAATGAATGGCAATGGAACTCCAAAGGCATCCAAAACTTTGGGGGAACCTCTTCTAATAGGTAGTAGCCCGTCTCAGGAAAATGGCCCATATGAAATTAAAAGGGGGCCACATAGCATAATTCCGTATATAAAAAAAATGTATTGAAAAAAGTAAAAAACTTACATTTTTGTAGTAAAAAAGCGATTAATGTAAAATTGTGGCAGGCAGTGGAGTCTCCCAACGCGTTTCATCTCACTAGACTTCATCTGGGGTGCTCAACCACTGCTGCCATGCTCCTTAATAAAGATACTGTGACCCCCCTGATGAGTATCCAGCTCATGGCAATTTCCATCATGCACTTCCGGGTTCAGCCAAAATGGCGGACCCGCGTGCGTTCCAAGCCTCGCTATTATATGTTAATTATGCATTCCAGCACCCTACACTTATTTGATAAATTTCCCTATGTGTACTGCTTTACTAGATCGTATGTACTGTTTCTTTAGAAAACCCCCTTGAAAAGAAAGATATATAAAGGTGGAAGAAGAAGGACTGTCCGTTTCTGATTCCAGCGAGTTCTGGATTCGTTGTCTTGTAATATACAAGACAGCAGACGTTACATGTAGGAGCAGCGTGACTCGACTGATGTCACAGCGTCAGGGTCAGACGCGCGCTTCCCATTGAGTGGAGCGCAAAACAAAGCCACCGCCACTAGTGTGCGTACCACGCCTCCATATGACAGTCGGCTATGCGTGATGTCATTAACGTCAACCTGACGTGTCGACGCGCCACTGAGATTGACAGATTGTGCTGCTGTATCAAAACACAAATCTGGATCAATGGGTGGGCATATTTGGCCAAAATTAATTAGACCACCCCGGAATGACCCGTATTTTATGAGTGGTGATTCACTGCACATCTCGCCAATTTCAGGATGTTAAAAAAAAAAATATATATACAGTGCAATTACAGACTAGTGATCAAAAAAGGAAATTAAGTGATAATCCAAAAAAAAGGGGGAATTTATAGTAACAATAGACATCCCATAATTATACGGGATCACTGATATATGGAGGCATGTACGTACGTCTTAATGTCCTAAGTGACTTAGAAGTGATGTGTGTGAATTACTTGTATGTGAGGTGTATCCAAAAATATAAATAATTCATTCAAGGGATGTGAACATCCCCTATGGGAATAAGTAACATAAAAAATATGTAATGAAAATGTGAAAATTATAAAAAAGGAAAGTTATTACAAAAATTAATGTAAAGAAATTTTTGTGTGCTTGAGATGTCTCTATAGAGGTCCGAGATGGATTCTCTCTGGGTCACCCCATATATGAACAAGAGACAATAGATATATATAGAATAGTATATATACTATACTAAATACATCCAGAGTGAAACAGTACAAATTGTGATCTATGAGTCATTATTGAAAGCGTTAATATCCAGTTCCATATTCATACCCTGTGGGGAGAAGGACTGTAGCTCATGTATCCAGAACGTTTCCAGACAGGAAACGCCTCTGGTCATGACACCCCCCCTCCAAGGTGGGGTGTATTTGTCAATCACTAAAAATTGTGAACCTGTTGGATTACTGTTATGGAATTCTTTATAGTGCCTAGGTACACTATGTTTCGATTCCCTACTTTTAATAAGAGCAATATGTTCCCCCACTCTTATGGTAAAGGTTCTAGTTGTTCGGCCAACGTATTGTTTACCACACGGACAAGTAATTAAATACACTACATATCTCGAGTTGCATGTGCAAAAAGGTCTGATAGTGTATCTCCTTCCTGTAACAGTGGATGTAAACTCTGTCAATTTGCGTCACTCTGTTGTGTTATGTTGGCAAACAAAGCATTTTCTACAGGGGAAAAAGCCTGTCCAATCATGGAAAAAGGAGGGACGCACTGGAGAGTTAACAACATTGGGTGCTACATGGCCCTACAGTGATGGTGCTCCTTTAAAGATGATTTTGGCCTATTCAGGTAGCATCTTCCAGAGACTACACTTTGTGTTCTATGAAGTGAAAGAGACATCTGTCTTCCTTTTGTCTTGTGTATGCAACACTACACTTATTTGCTCATTTGATATAATAGCGCTACACTTTTTTATGCACCTGTTACTTTGAACAAATATCCTACTTGTTGTGTTAGCTGCTGAACTGTTGAGTAAGTGCAGGGTTAATCTTCTTTTTTGTTTATATATTTGCTTGGCACACACACTGCTGCTGCTCTGTACTGTTATCACCTATTTTTAGGATGGATGTTTTTGATTATCGGGCCTCTCACAAGGTCAATACTGAGGGAGTTTTTATTGCAACTGGGAGTGACACTGAGGTGGGAGGATTATTTTTGAGACTGAAAAATGTCATGACAACTGAACTCCATCTACAGTGGGATTTGGCATTTTTACAGCAATATATTTGAGAACAGATGGTACCTAGGAGCCTTCGTTGGGAGGTACAACCCCAACAAGGTGAAACTGATTTAGACTCATGGTTTAAGTAATTTAATGATCGCAGGTATCAGTTTCCTGAATGTTCTTATTTCCTTGTCAAAAGAAGTTTATTGAGTATACAATGTTATAAAGATACATAAAGATACATAAAGTAAGTTTACAAGGATCTATAAAGTAAGCTCATTGTTTTACAGTAGGGTTTATATAGGTAAATATCATGAAATTTCAAATATTAAACATTGGGTTCACGTAAACCTAAATTAAAGATATATATAATTTCCTTAGTTACTTTTGTAGGTATTTAAATGATTTATACCTACTATACATATTGTTTACAAGTAGAGTGTATATAGGTCAAATAAATTCTGATAATGAGCTTTAATCGTAAGGTGGAGAAAAGGAAAGAGAAAGAAGAAAAAGGGTTGAAAGGTAGAGGTATGGTCCACAAGGTTGTCCCGCTCGTCAGTTTATTATTCTTTTTAGTTCTCTTTGAAGCCTTAGAATGGGTGTCTCTGTAAGTCATTTAATCTGTTACCATGGCAACAGGACAGAGTCATTGAAATTTGACAGGAACTGTTGTTTTATCCAAGGATGCCAAAGTTTTTCAAATTTTGGAATTTGATTTTGATCGATGGCTACCATCTTAGCATGGGACATTGTATTATTCATTCTGTGAATTGTTTCTGCTAGTACCAATGTAGGAGATTCCCATGCCTTGGCCACTGTTTGTTTTGCAGCTGTTATTAGTTGGATCATAAGTTTGAATTGAGAGAGTGTTAACCATTCCAGTTTTAGATTAAGTAAAGTTAAATATGGATCTGGTTGTATTATTTTTTTAAATATTTTAGATGCAATCACGAAGACTTCCTTCCAGAAGGTTTGGATTACTGGGCACGTCCACCATATGTGTAAATATGTGCCTATTTCTGGGCATCCTCGAAAACAAAGAGTTGAGGTATTAGGTGAATATTTTGCCACTCTAGCGGGTACAAGGTACCAGCGAGTTAGGACTTTATAATTTGTCTCCAGTGCCAAGATGTTGGGTGAAGATGACTTAGATGTGAGCCATATATTAGACCAGTCCGTGTCTTCTAAAGTTCGTCCCAGGTCCTCCTCCCACCTCTGAACGTAAGAGGGTCTATTAAGATTTGCTACTCCATATAATTGATTATAAAGTGATGAAATTGTACCTTTAGCAAATGGATCTTTTGTACAGATTGATTCAAAAATGGATAATTGGGATAATGGTGTATCCCCCTTTAGGAATGGTGTATAGAAATTTTTGATTTGGATATATATCTAAATATCTCAGAGTTTGGTAGATCATATTTTTCTCTAAGCGATGGGAATGAAAGGAATGATTTAGATGCTATGAAGTCATTTAGTGTCTGAATGCCTGATGTTGTCCAAGCTTTAAAAGAATTTGGGTAGATCCATGCCGGATAAAAGGCCGGATTTCTGATAAAAGAAAGGAGAGGATTGTGTGGAGATTGTAACTGATATTTGGTTTTTAGTTTATCCCAGAGAGATAAGAAGTGTTTAGTTATGGGATTATGAATTTTAAAGCGGTCTTTAGGATCAAGCCATAATAAATTTGATATTAATAGAGGGTCATTTTCTGAAGCCTCTATAAATACCCATAATGGGATTTCCTGTTTTGCATGGTATTTGGACAGACTGGCCAAATGTGCTGCTCTGTAGTAGTTAGTAAAATTAGGGTATCCCAGGCCTCCTTTATTTTTGGGAAGATGTAGTGTGTGTATAGGTATACGTGGTTTAGAAGAGCCCCATATAAACGAAGTTGCTCTTTTTTGTACTATTCTCAAAAAATAGGAAGGAATTGGAATAGGGAGGACTCTGAATAGATAAAGCAATTTGGGTAGAATAGTCATTTTGATTGCATTAATCTTCCCTATCCAGGATAAAGGAAGTTGCGACCATTGTTTTATTAGATTTGTGATCTGTCTTAATACAGGAGGATAATTGGTTGAGAATAAGTCAGAATGAGATGCTGTTAAATGAATTCCAAGATATGGGATTGATTTTTCTGCCCATGTGAATGGGAGTGCAGCCCTAGCTGGGATCAATTCCATGTTTGTGAGTGAAATATTAAGCACTAGGCATTTCTTAGGATTAATCATAAGGCCGGATAGGGCTGCAAATCCATCAAGAGCTGGTATTAAGTTAGGACCAGAGACCTGTGGTGATGATAGAAAAAGTAATATATCGTCTGCAAATATACATAATTTGTGTGTACTACCTCCTACTTCAATGCCAGTTATAGTTTGGTTTGTTCTGATGTATTGGGCCATGGGTTCGAGTATAAGCGCAAATAATAAGGGAGATAATGGGCAACCCTGTCGGGTACCTCTTTCGATATTAAAGGCTTCAGATTTGTATCCAGCATATTTTATATAGGCTTTGGGTTTATTATATAATGCTTTGATCCATGTTAAAAAGTGGGGTCCAAAACCCCATTTTTGTAATGAATATTGCATATATTGTCAGGATACTGTGTCAAATGCCCTCTTAATATCGAGAGATAGAAAACATAAAGGGATTTTCCGTTTTTTAGCAATATGTGCCAATAACACTGCCCTGCGTATATTATCGCCTGCCTGTCTATTTGGCATGAAGCCTACTTGATCTCTATGTATTAATTTTCCTATAATGCTATTGAGGCGTTTTGCTATTATTTTTGCTAATAATTTAATATCGAGGTTTAACAGAGAGATAGGCCGATAATTCACACAGGAAGTATCATCAGAAAGGGGTTTTGGGATCATACAAACAATTGCCATTAGTGTTTCTTGCCGAAAAGAATGTCCATCTAGAAGTTTGTTAAAAGTTTCAGTGAGAATGGGAGAGAGTATTTCTGAGAATGTTTTATAGTATAAAGCCGAGTAGCCGTCTGGGCCTGGTCTTTTGTTAAGTTTTAGGTCTTTTATGGCGTTAGCAACTTCATCTATAGTTATAGGCTCATCCAAACTGCTTTTTTGATTCTGAGACAACTCAGGTAAGGTTATTTTTGAGAAGAAGGATTCAGCTTCTGTAGGATTAAATTCATTGTTTGTCTTGTATAAAGTTGTGAGATGTGAGTGAAATTTATGGACTATTTTAACTGGATTACAAGTGTAAACATTTTTTGATAATTTCAAACGTATTGGTTTGAAAGATTTGTTAGTTGAATTTAATGCCTGAGCCAAATATGTACCTGGTTTGTTTGTATTCATGTAGAAATTGTGTTTGGAGCGTTTGAGGGATTTATCAACTGACTCAGTGAGAAATAGATCGTATTCCAATCTAGATTTTTCCAGATGAGATTTTGTACTCTGAGATGGATTATCTTGAAATGATATGTAGGCTGCATTAAAATTGAGTTCTAGTTTTTTTGCTAGATTTTTGCGTTCCTGTTTAAATAGTGCCATTTGTCTTTGTATTGTACCACGCAAGACAGCTTATGAGCTTCCCACAGTGTTATTGGGGAGATGTCTGTTGTATTATTAATTGATATGTACTCCTTTAAAGCTTGTTCAATGGCCATCTGATGTAGTGGGTGTTTGAGCATTATGTCTGGTAAGTACCACGTTGGGTCATGCGCTTTTGGTATGGCTGAGGCTATAGTAGTGTATACTGCATTATGGTCAGACCACGGAATCGGAATTATATCTGATGCAATAATTTCTGGTATCATTCCTATTGTTAGAAAAATATGATCTATTCTGGTGAAGGTTTGATGAGGGTGCGAGAAATAAGTGAATTTCTTTTTCATTGGGTTACTTTCTCTCCATGAATCTACCAGATTGTATTTGGAAAGAAGTTGAGAAAAAGGTAATCTAAAGGTTATTTTGGATGGTGTAAAAGGTGATTTATCTAGAAATGGGAGGAGGACCTGGTTCGAACCCCCACACATTATCACTGTTCCTATTTTGTGTGTATTAATCACTTGTAATATATGTGAGAGGAATGGTGTAGGTTGTTTGTTAGGAGCGTAGTAGGAAATCACCGTGATTGCTGTATCCATTATATAACCCATGAGTATCAGGTATCTACCTTCTGGGTCTTTAATTTCTGATGATAAGGTGAATGGTGTGGATCGGTGAAATGCAATTAGAGTTCCCCTTTGCTTGGTACAGGCAGAAGCCGTGTAAATTTGTTGATAAAAAGGAGAAATATATTTTGGAGTAGAATCTTTGGTGAAGTGTGTTTCTTGGAGGCATACTATGTGAGCCTTCTTGTTATGGAAAGTACGGAAGGCTTTGGTCCTTTTTTGAGGGACATTTATTCCCTGAACATTCAGGGAAAGTATATTCAGTGGTGCCATGGCAATAGATCAAATAGTTTTGACTTACTTTTTGTTATGCAGAGCTGACTGCGCAGATCAACCTGTGTGGACTGAAGAGATGAATAGATAGAAAAGAAACCAGTGAATTCTGGAGTAAAGAGTAAACAAAAAACATATGAGATTAGATGATACATTGTATAAATTATTTTTTGCAAGTAATCACAATTTACCCGTGAAAGAGAATAAATATCTCTCTCAGGGGAATAAGTGCCTTCGTCACACTCCCACATAATATGGTTGGGAGAATGAGGAGGGCTAATGGGGGTACACGGATCTTCCGCTTACAGGAGAGAAGTGCTATGTCAAAAGACATCAAAATGATGTTTCATTAATTGGAGTGCAGAATATAGTTTTTGTTGAAATTATTTATTCCAGGGTGGTTGTATATGGTTAGTCTTGCCCTAGGCTAAATAATTCAGTTAGAAAGGTACTGTTAATAACTTTGGTATTGATGAAGATAGTTTGAATTATTTTGGGATTTTAACCCTTTTAGAGTAAACAATTACATATTTTATTCATATGTAACTGTTTAGATATGTTAACTCATAAAATTGAGGTTGTATTGCTTCAGATTAGAATAAACAAAAACATAATTCTAGGAACTAGTTAGGTAATAATATATTTGTTTTAAGAAAAGAAAGAAAAAGGTTCCATTACTTCTGGATTATTGAACATATTTGTCCTAAAAAGTAATAAATCTATTGTTATTACCTGATAATATATAACTGAACAAGAATTTCCTTATTTCACTTATATATTCTAAGGCTATATGAATCAGAAGTAATAAGAAATATAACTGGAATGTAACATGATCCCACACAGTGTGTGACTATCAGAATGCAGTTACATTCAGTTATAAATATAGGTTTTTTATAGAGAACCATCTCTTAGTATAATAAATGAAGAGATATCAGGAATTAGGATGTCAGTCCATTGAATCTTCTTGGTCCATGGATGATGTGGCATAGCGGCCTCTTTTGTGAGAATGATGATTCCCATTTTGTTCTGAAATTTTCTGGGTGCTGCCTGAAGGTGAAGATGACGCCATTCTTCTGCGTGTGGGAGTGTTGCTGCTTGTGGGTTCTGTCAGATTTAATTTTAAAAGGGTTTGTTGTAGTTCATCTGCTGATCTGCTTCTGTAAATTGTACCTTGGTAGTTAAATCTGACTGAAAAGGGGAAGCCCCATTGATACATAATGTTGTGGCGTTGCAGTTCCATTAGTTGGGGTTTCATGGATCGTCTTTTAGTAATAGTAAGTTGGGATAGGTCAGCAAAAATTTGATAATTGTGTCCTTGAAAATTAAGTTCCTTTTTTTCTCTTGCAGCAATTAGTATTTGTTCTTTCGTTCTGTAATAATGAAATTTTGTGATTATATCACGTGGGGGTCCATCTTTCTTTTTGGCTGTGAGGGCTCTGTGTACTCTGTCCAGTTCTAAACGTTCAATAGGGATATCTGGCTTTAGTTCTTGTAATAGAGCAGTAATAGTAGATTGCAGGTCTGTCACAGTTTCAGGTATTCCCCTTATGCGCAAGTTTGAACGTCTGGCTCTATTTTCGTAATCTTCGAGCTTAGTTTGAAGTATTAAATTCTCTTTTTTTTAATTGTTCCAATTCTGTTATATTTTCTTGGGTTGTAATTTCAATTTCATCCATTTTTATTTCTAAGGCTGCGGTGCGGTTTCCCAGCTCTCTTATTTCTTTGGTTAGGCTTTTTGTTATTTGGTCTGAGGTTTGTTTTAAAGCCTTATGAAGCATCTTTTCAAATTGTAATAATATTACTGGGGATACTAAGGAGGCTTGTGGAGAAGTTTGTGAAAGGATTTGTTCTGTATCTGACTCAAATGGAGAGTCTTGCTGTGACATTTTCTGTCTGTGAGAGCGCCCTGATGCTGTATCTTGTGAGGTGACTGGAGCTGCTTCAGCTGCAGTGAGTGCCTGTGAGCTCTTTGTGAGGTGATTTTTATTTCTGCCACGGTTTCCTCCCAGTACCATATTTCCTGCCCAAACTTTCACAGTTTGTTCCCTGGAGCAAAAAGGTTCAAATGAATACCTTTTGAGCCTGCAGGCTCCGCTTTGTCCTTCTCTTCTCTCCTCAGCGGTGTGGAGCTCTAACAATGCATGTCTGCTCTGCTAGGCTCCGCCTCCTGCCCTCTTCGAATGTTCTTATTTCCAAGAAAAACAATAGACTCCTTTCTTTAGATAGGGAGATCAAAGAGTTGAAAGACAAATTATCGATACATAAAAACTCCCAGGAATACAACTCTCTGTCCTCCAATCTTTTGAGTCATCTTGAAAAAGAGGACAGAGATCAAAGATACAAAAAAACAGAAAAAATATTCCAGAGATGTGGGAGACTATAAAACTAACACAGTTTTCGGCTGGCGGAAACTGTTTGTGGTCACCCCATCTATGGAAGTCACTTCTGGGGTCACGGAGGTAACTATACCACCAGGTGTCCCGACAACTCTAACACCCTTGGTTCCTCAATCCATCTCCACTAGAGGTCGGACCTTAAGGGGCATAGAGAAACGCAATGAAGAACCACACACCTCACAACCTAGAGTACGCCATTTTAGTCCACAGACCCCCAAAAATTTCTCGAGAGGTAGGGGTAATCACAGAGGGAAACGTGGTAACAGAGGTAACTTTAGAGGGAATACACAACACTCTGAAGCGCGTCCCCACTGGGACTATGACAATCAGCCCCATCGTCTTTCACCATTGAGACAAGGGACACGCCCTGACTCATACTATGATGAGAGTCCATACCATCGTTATCCCCCCTCCCCATTACGCACCTACAATAGATATTCACCTCTTAGAGATACACATAGCTCCAGCAATAGGAGAGAAAATTACGTTGAATCTCCATATGATCAAAACCCCAATACCTACGAAAATCAGGGTTTTCACGAGGATTGACATGCCAGAAAACGAGGTCCAGACTTAAGAGAGGGTGCCGAGGGGGGAGGAGACTACAGAGGAGAAAAGAGAGAGTCTAGTGGGACAGGGTGTGTTCAATTTGAGTACCCAGACACTCACTCAAGCGGAAATATCAGTGTTGGATAAGGGTCTTAAATATGCCCCACCTAGAAAATTAAATAAATTTCATACGTTTATTGATATTCACAAGTATATACGCAAAATTAACATTCAAAGATATTTGATTTCCAACCCGATGCGGACGGATTACCCTGCAGCTACTTCAGGGACGGTACACTCGGAATTGGCTAATCCCTCTCTCTTTGCCCCCCCTGTTCCAATTGCTCCTTCAGTTAAAATTTTTAGAGATCTTGTCCTTGAGGATCTCGCAAAACTACCTGAGAAGCATATTCGACATCCACCATTGTCGAAAGAGGGACTACAATCCCTTTGCGTGCGTAAGAATTTAGTTGTCCGCCCGGCTGACAAAGGGGGTGGCATAGTGGTTTTGGATAAGAGCCAATATGAGGAGGAGATGTATTGTATTTTGAGTGACCCAGACGCATACATGGAACTCCCTAATAACCCTACCAATACTTATAAAAAACGGCTCCAGAAACTCATAACCAAGGGCCATGATTTAAAGATTTTAAACAAAAAAGGGCATTTTTGATACCTACTGCACCCAGAATCCCTACCATCTATTATTTGCCAAAAATCCACAAAAATCCGGTGTGTCCTCCAGGCAGGCCCATCGTGAGTGGTATTAACTCCATCACCTCACGAATAGGTGAATATATAGATTTGTATTTGCAACCCATTGTCAAGAAAACATCTTCCTTTTTGAAAGATACCAGCTCCACGATTAAACTCTTTGAAAATGTTGAATTACAGGATGGCTATATTATGGCCACAGCGGATGTGGCATCATTATATACTTGTATGTCACATGAGAGAGGGATAGAGCGGTTAGATACTTTCTCGACCGTGAACAATCCTTGGCATCCTTTCAATGTGAATACCTGATAGAGCTCCTTCGTAACTAAACACAACTATTTTTGGTTTAATCAACGTTATTATCTCCAACAGCGCGGAGTGGCCATGGGAGCGAAATTCGCTCCAAGCCTTGCAAATCTCTTCATGGCCAAATGGGAGGAGGATGTCATCTATGCCCATGAGACTACCTCTTTGGTGCTATGGGCGAAGTACATAGACGACATCCTCCTCCTATGGAGCGGGACCTCTGAAGCATTGAAACAATTTTTTGAATGCCTCAATTCCAACTTAGAAATCAAGATCGTGAACAAACAGTTGAAATTCAATACATACTTTAAACAACAGATTGAAACAGCTTCATCCCTATGGATAGCTGCCATCACAGATCTTGGCTTAACGCAGTTCCCGCAGTCAGTTCCTCAGACTCCGTAGGAACTGCACTGACACAGACATGTTTACTACACAAGCAGGCATTTTGAAACAAAGATTTCTGGACAAGGGATATGATAACGCCACCCAAGACTTTGAACTCAATATAGAGTTCCAATATACCACAAATAGATAGAGACTCCCTTCTTGGGACTAAACCAGAGAGAGAACCAGATACCACATTCAAATGGGCTATGTTGACCTCATATTCAATACAGCACAAGCAAATTAAGAACATCATGAAGAAGCATTAGGAGATTCTTAGACAAGATAACCTTCTAGGGAAGATGCTACCTGAACAGGCCAAAATCATTTTTAAAGGAGCACCATCCCTGCAGGGCCATGTAGCACCCAATGTTGTTAACCCTCCAGTGCGTCCCTCCTTTTTCCATGATTGGACAGGCTTTTTACCCTGTAGAAAATGCATTGTTTGCCAATATAAAACAATAGACAGACGCAAATTGACAGTTTAAATCCACTGTCACAGGAAGGAGATACACTATCAGACCTTTTTGCACATGCAACTCGAGATATGTAGTGTATTTAATTACTTGTCCGTGTGGTAAACAATACGTTGGCCGAACAACTAGAACCTTTACCATAAGAGTGGGGGAACATATTGCTCTTATTAAAGGTAGGGATTCTAAACATAGTGTACCTAGGCACTTTAAAGAATTCCATAACAGTAATCCAACAGGTTCACAATTTTTAGTGATTGACAAATACACCCCACCTTGGAGGGGGGTGCCATGACCAGAGGCGTTTCCTGTCTGGAAATGTTCTGGATACATGAGCTACAGTCCTTCTCCCCACAGGGTATAAATATGAAACTGGATATTAATGCTTTCATTAATGACTCATAGATCACAATCTGTACTGTTTCACTCTGGATGTATTTAGTATATATACTATTCTATATATATCTATTGTCTCTTGTTCATATATGGGGTGACCCAGAGAGAATCCATCTCAAACCTCTATAGAGATACCTTAAGCACACCAAAATTTCTTTAAATTAATTTTTGTAATAACTTTCCTTTTTTATAATTTTCACATTTTCATTACATATTTTTTATGTTACTTATTCCCATAGGGGATGTTCACATCCCTTGAATGAATTATTTATATTCTTGGATACACCTCACATACAAGTAATTCACACATAACGTCATCCCACATCACTTCTAAGTCACTTAGGACATTAAGACGTACGTACATGCCTCCATATATCAGTGATCCCGTATAATTATGGGATGTCTATTGTTACTATAAATTCCCCCTTTTTTCGGAATAATTATCACTTAATTTCCTTTTTTGATCACTAGTCTGTAATTGCACTGTATGCCTTTTTTTTTTAACATCCTGAAATTGGCGAGATGTGCAGTGAATCACCACTCATAAAATACGGGTCATTCCAGGGTGGTCTCATTAATTTTGGCCAAATATGCCCACCCATTGGTCCAGATTTGTGTTTTGATACGGCAGCACAATCTGTCAATCTCGGTGGCGCGTCGACACGTCAGGTTGACGTTGACGACATCACGCATAGCCGACCGTCATATGGAGGCGTGGTATGCACGCTAGTGGCGGTGGCTTTGTCTTGCGCTCCACTCAGTGGGAAGCGTGCGTCTGACCTTGACGCTGTGACGTCAGTCGAGTCACGCTGCTCCTACTTGTAACGTCTGCTGTCTTGTATATTACAAGGCGACAAATCCGGGACGCGCCGGAATCAGAAACGGACAGTCCTTCTCCTTCCACCTTTATATCTTTCTTTTCAAGGGGGTGTTCTAAAGAAACAGTACATACGATCTAGTAAAACAGTACACATAGGGAAATTTATCAAATAAGTGTAGGGTGCTGGAACGCATAATTAACATATAATAGCGAGGCTTGGAACGCACGCGGGTCCGCCATTTTAGCTGAACCCGGAAGTGCATGATGGAAATTGTCACGAGCTGGATTCTCATCAGGGGGGTCACAGTATCTTTATTAAGGAGCATGGCAGCAGTGGTTGAGCACCCCAGACGAAGTCCAGTGAGACGAAACGCGTCGGGAGACTCCACTGCCTACCACAATTTTACATTAATCGCTTTTTTACTACAAAAATGTAAGTGTTTTACCTTTTTCAATAAATTTGTTTTATATACGGAATTATGCTATGTGGCTCCCTTTTTATTTCATATGGGCCATTTTCCTGAGACGGGCTACTACCTATTAGAAGAGGTTCCCCCAAAGTTTTTGACGCCTTTGGAGTTCCATTGCCATTCATTTGAAAGGTCCTCCTTCATTACCGGTTGGTAATACAAGCCCTTCTGACTCATTGAGCATATGTTCTTATGAGTCCAACCCCTCTGGTAAGCCTGCATTTCTTCTGTGTGGAGGGTCCATCACATTTACTTTTCCATACCAGTTAATCACGTAGTGAACAGGACCGTTTTATTCAAATATTGGGCTATGAACAATTTTTTGCACATAAGTGATACTTGAAGACTACCAGAGACTACACTTTGTGCTCTATGAAGTGAAAGAGACATCTGTCTTCCTTTTGTCTTGTGTATGCAACACTACACTTATTTGCTCATTTGATATAATAGCGCTACACTTTTTTATGCACCTGTTACTTTGAACAAATATCCTACTTGTTGTGTTAGCTGCTGAACTGTTGAGTAAGTGCAGGCTTAATCTTCTTCTTTTTTGTTTAAATATTTTATGTGGCCACCATTATTTTCCAGCACTGCCTTATCCCTCTTGGGCATGGAGTTCACCAGAGCTTCACAGGTTGCCACTGGAGTCCTCTTCCACTCCTCCATGATGACATCACGGAGCTGGTGAATGTTAGAAACCTTGAGCTCCTCCACCTTCTATTTGAGGACGCCCCACAGATGCTCCATAGGGTTTAGGTCTGGAGACATGCTTGGCCAGTCCATCACCTTTACCCTCAGCTTCTTTAGCAAGGCAGTGGTCATCTTGGATGTGTGTTTGGGGTCGGTATCATGTTGGAATACTGTCCTGTGGCCCAGTCTCCGAAGGGAGGGGATCATGCTGTGCTTCAGTATCTCACAGTACATGTTGGTATTTATGGTTCCCTCAATGAAACTGTAGCTCCCCAGTGTCAGCAGCACTCATGCAGCCCCAGACCATGACACTCCCACCACCATGCTTGACTGTAGGCAAGACACACTTGTCTTTGTACTCCTCACCTGGTTGCCACAACACACTTGACCTTATCCGAACCAAATAAGTTTTTTTTTTGGTCTCATCAGATCACAGGACATGGTTCCAGTAATCCATGCCCTTAGTCTGCTTGTCTTCAGCAAACTGTTTGCGTGCTTTTTTGTGCATCATCTTTAGAAGAGCCTTTCTTCTGGGATGACAGCCATGCAGAACAATTTGATGCAGTGTGTGCCATATGGTCTGTGCATTGACAGGCTGACTCCCCCCACCCCTTCAATCTCTGCAGTAATGCTGGCAGCACTCATACATCTAATTCCCAAAGACAACCTCTGGATATGACGCTGAGCACGTGCACTCAGCTTCTTTGGTCGACCATAGTGAGCCCTGTTCTGAGTGGAACCTGTCCTGTTAAACTGCTGTATAGTCTTGGCCACCATTCTGCAGCTTAGTTTCAGGGTCTTGGCAATCTTCTTATAGCCTAGGCCATCTTTATGTAGAGCAACAATTCTTTTTTTCAGATCCTCAGAGTTCTTTGCCATGAGGTGCCATGTTGAACTTCCAGTGACCAGTATGAGAGAGTGAGAGTGATAACACCAAATTTAACACACCTGCTCCCTATTCACACCTGAGACCTTGTAACACTAATGAGTCACATGACACTGGGGAGAAAAAATGGCTAATTGGGCCCAATTTGGACATTTTCACTTAGGGGTGTACTCACTTTTGATGCCAGTGGTTTAGACATTAATGGCTGTTTTGTGTGTTTTTGAGGGGGCAGCAATTTTACACTGTTATACAAGCTGTACACCTACTACTTTACATTGTAGCAAAGTGTAATTTCTTCAGTGTTTTCACATGAAAAGATATAATAAAATATTTCCAAAAATGTGAGGTGTGTACTCACTATTGTGAGATACTGTATGTGGCCTCCCACTGTATCCCACACCAGAAAGAGAGGTTGGGAAGGGATAGACATTGAGATACAGTACATTGCTTTAGCAATACTTGCTCTAGCAATGTACTGTATCTCAGACTTATTGTGCTAGAAATGAGAACATATCCTACACACGCATTAGTGGCAGAATGTCTTACTTTGTAGCATGCGCAGTTGCAGAGGGCTTTAAAGTGTTACTAAACCCAGAACTCTGCATTTACCTACATCTGGTCTCCCACAGTACACAGAACATGAAAATACAATTGTAGTCAGAGTCTTCAAGTGTGAAATGCGATACTCCTAATAACCAAGGCCTGCGGTGTGCCTTGGCCTGACTGGTCAGTATGCCTGAAAAGAGGGCATACCCTGAAAGTAAGAATAAGAAAAAAGTACTATGAGTATGTATGAAGGCTGGGGGAAATGGGTGGGTGGCAACCCAGAACCGCCAACACCGGCCCTGACAGAGGAGGAGGCTTAGATAGCCCTCTCAGACTCCTCCCACAAATACAGGCTAGCCTCCGGCCAGCCTTACACTTGTAGTCAGAGTCTTCAAGTGTGAAATGCGATACTCCTAATAACCAAGGCCTGAGGTGGGCCTTGGCCTGACTGGTCAGTATGCCTGAAAAGAGGGCAAAAATACACCGAATTTAGGTGAAGAAGGGAAGGTAACAATCCATTAAGTGGAGTAGCGTGCGTGGCAACAGTATGTATCTGGTAAGTATCCGCTGTGACAGGAGAATCCCACCGACTCCTGAATTGGTGATGAGAAGGAACTCCCTATAGAACCTGCAAAGCTACCCAGAACCCAACTAAATGTCCCATGAAAGATTGGATGAGCCTGATGCCCATGACAACCCAGACATGAGAATGAACCGCTTGTGAATGAGAGGATACGTGGGGGAAAGGGAGCAAGGGCTGGCCCGAGGAGCCCCTGCAAATGATGGCCACGAAGAACGAAATACTTCACACGGACACCAGTGAAGTAGCTCATTGAAATGCCCCCCAACCTCTGGCCCACCCATACTTGGTATGGGGAAGTGAGAGGGTGAGTGCAAAAGACAACTGGCAGGAGTTCGAAATGCTGGATACCTGATGGATGTGATGGAGTAGGCGGATATGGCCCATGCGCTATGGCAATAAGCATCCTCGAACATGGAGAAACCATGCCAGAGACAGAACAATGGTCCCTGATTCGATCGGGTCATGCTTCAGCCTGAAACCTGACAACCAATCTGAATCCTGAACCGAGGAAGGAGGGCCAGACTCCATCCCTGGGAAATGAGTCCCATGGCATTATACCATCGTACCCAAAGTGACTGAAGCCCCCCCCACCTAGAACAGACTGGGGATCGGAAAAAATGACTGGACTGACGTCCCTGGAATGCAGAATCATGACGACGTTTGCCCAAACCTACCACTTAAGGACCGTCAAGGGGACGTGGCTCAGCACACACACTGAGACTATAAATCCCTGGGCGGTAACCAGGGCCTCTGCAACAGGACGTCAACTGAAAGAAAATTGATGACTGCTTCCAACCCAAGGGTGAGCACAGTGGTGAAATGACATCTGCACCAATCAACTAGCCCTAACAACGGGCAGGACTGATGGAAGTGAGTGCAAGCATGGTTGATGTCAGTATGGATGCCAATACAGCCCAACCTGAGAACACAAACTACAGATATGAGAGACAACCAGACATGAGAACAACAACGCCCCTCTGTGCCTACCTACTGTAAGTATGAGAACATGACCAGAAGTGTCAAGACCACTGCGTGTAAATTAACCTGATGAAGGACCCCCCCTCGTGTAAGTGGCAAGTGAGCCCGAGTAACCTGCAGAGAGGTAATTAAACTGAAACTCAGGGCTGGTGTACCCACAGACCGTGGTGTGTGGTCGTACAGGTGTGGTGAATGAAAGTGCATCGTTTGACATATGGTATACGAGCGAGAAGATTGTGGTCAACAATCATTAACAAACGAAACCTCAGCCCGTATGGACCTGTAGAAGTGACAGATCCCGACATGTGAGCCCTAGCTAACTGACCCAGGTACAAACATGAACAAAGATACAATGAGACATGACAAACAACGAAGATAAAAACAGCTACTGAAGTATATACCGTGATTGAACAACAACGCCCCTCGGAGAAACGCTGAGGCTAAAAGGCTATGACAGAAATGCTGGGGCTGAGGCAGAAACACTATGAAATAAAACGCTATGAAAGAAATGCTGATACTGAACACTGAGTCAGAAACTTAATGACAGAAATCCTGGGGCAGAAACACTGAGACTGAAACGCTGAGGCAGAAATGCCATGACAGAAATCCTGGGCAGAAACGCTGAGACTGGAACGCTGAGACTGGAACGCTGAGGCAGAAATGACAGAAATCCTGGGGCAGAAATGCTGAGGCAGAAATGCCATGACAGAAATCCTGAGGCAGAAACGCAGGTACAGGAACGCTATGACAGAAACGCTATGACAAAAGCTGAAACTGAACGCTGAGGCAGAAACGAAATGACAGAAATCCTGGGGCAGAAACACTATGACAGAAATGCTGAGACTTAGACGCTGAAGCAGAAATGCAATGACAGAAATCCTGGGGCAGAAACGCTGAGGCAGAAATGCCATGACAGAAATCCTGGGGCAAAAAAGCAAGGACAGCAATGCTATGGCAGAAATGCTGAAAACTGAACGCTGAGGCAGAAATGCAATGACAAAAAACCTGGGGCAGAAGCGCTATGAAAGATGCTGAGACTGAACGCCGAGACAGAAATGCTGAGCAGAACACTATGACAGAAAAACGCCATGACAGAAATCCTGAGGCAGAGATGCCATGACAGAAATCCTGGGGCAGAAACGCTATGACAGAAATCCTGGGGCAGAAAACGCAGAAAGAAATTCTGGAGCAGAAAACGCTATGAAAAACCCCTGGGGCAGAAACGCTATGACAGAAATGCCAAGATTGTACTCCGAGACAGAAATGCTGGGGCAGAACGCTGTGACAGAAATGCTGGGGCAGAACGCTGTGACAGAAATGCTGGGGCCGAACGCTGTGACAGAAATGCTGGGGCCGAACGCTGTGACAGAAATGCTGGGGCCGAACGCTGTGACAGAAATGCTGGGGCCGAACGCTGTGACAGAAATGCTGGGGCCGAACGCTAGGACAGAAATGCTGGGGCCGAACGCTAGGACAGAAATGCTGGGGCCGAAAGGCTATGACAGAAACCCTGGGGCAGAAAAATGCTATGACAGAAATGCTATGACAGAACTGGGGCAGATACGCTATGACAGAAACCCTGGGGCAGAACACTAAGGCAGAAACGCTATAACAGAAATGCTGGGGCAGAACGCTATGACGGAAAAGCTGGGGTAGAACACTATAACAGAAATGCTATGACAGAAATGCCGGGGCAGAACGCTATGACAGAAATGCCGGGGCAGAACGCTATGACAGAAATGCCGGGGCAAAACGCTATGACAGAAATGCCGGGGCAGAACGCTATGACAGAAATGCCGGGGCAGAACACTATGACAGACACGCTGGGGCAGAAAAATGCTTTGACTGAAAAATGCTATGACAGAACTCCTGGGGCAGAAATGCTATGATAGAAACAGTGACCAAAGAAACAAAATAACCAAGTAAAAGCAGCAATGTATGTGGTTTACATCCAGGCCTGTGCTGGGAATTGGGACTACCAGGAGTTTCCGGGTGGGCCGATTGACAGCGGGCAACTACACTTCAATGACTCTGACTGTCAGTGTCTCTCTCCGTCCAAGCGTCGCTGCACTCGGCGGGCGGCGCCGGCGTCACACAAACACAGGCATCATCACTCCCCCAGGCACTCCCCCTAACATTATAGCCAGTTGGGCGGCCTCTTTGTCCCGGCGCCGTGACGTCACTCACGGCCGGAGGGCAGAGGCGGCCCGGGGACATAGGAGGAGGCAGAGCCAGGGCATAGCAAAGCAAGCCTGCAAGACTGCAACCTAGAGGAGCCGAGGCCGAGGAGGAGGATTCGGAATTTCGGAATCGGATCGGAACCATAATACCAGACCAAGTTGCAGGCAGCCACCAGCAAGTACAGAGTACAGAGTACAGTGTCAGAGACCAAGTCTATAGTGTGAATTGTGATTCATCATTCAAGTAAGCAGCACTATACTAATAACTTTACTAATAATAATAGTAAGTAACTGAATATGCAGCATGGCGGGGGGGAGGGGGGGGGTAAATCTGTACGGTAAATGTACTGCCACTGGTCATGGTTAAATTATTCATCAGTTACCATGGCCAGTGGCATTAAATTAATAATTGACCAGTGGCATTAAATTAATATTAATGCCACAGTGGCATTAATATTAATTTAATGCCACTGGTCAATTATTAATTTAATGCCGCTGACCACGGTAACTGATGAATAATTTATTGCCACTGGTCAATTATTAATTTAATGCCACTGGTCAGTTATTAATTTAATGCCACTGGTCAATTATTAATTTAATGCCACTGGCCACGGTAACTGATAAATAATTTAATGCCACTGGTCAATTATTAATTTAATGCCACTGGTCAATTATTAATTTAATGCCACTGGTCAATTATTAATTTAATGCCACTGGCCACGGTAACTGATGAATAATTTAATGTCACTGGTCATGGTAATTGATGAATAATTTAATGTCACTGGTCACGGTAATTGATGAATAATTTAATGCCACTGGTCACGATAACTGATTAGTAATTTAATGCCACTGGGCACGATAACTGATTAGTAATTTAATGCCACTGATCATGGTAATTGATGGATAATTTAATGCCACTGGTCACGATAACTGATTAGTAATTTAATGTCACTGGTCATGGTAATTGATGAATAATTTAATGTCACTGGTCACGGTAATTGATGAATAATTTAATGCCACTGGTCACGATAACTGATTAGTAATTTAATATCACTGGTCATGGTAATTGATGAATAATTTAATGTCACTGGTCACGGTAATTGATGAATAATTTAATGCCACTGGTCACGATAACTGATTAGTAATTTAATGTCACTGGCCATGGTAATTGATGAATAATTTAATGCCACTGGTCACGGTAACTGCGGTAACTGATTAGAAATGTTATGTCACTGGTGATGGTAACTGATTAATAATTTAATATCACTAGTCATGGTAACTGATTAATAATTTAATGTCACTGGTCACGGTAACTGATTAATAATTTAATGTCACTGGTCACGGTAAATGATTAATTTAATGCCACTGGTCTCTGTTTATACATACAGTGGAATGTTTTTACTTATTTTTTTTGCGCAATTGCGTATAGTTTATATACTGTTTTTGTGTGTGTTTGCAAAATTAAAGTGGGCCGGTCTGGATGAAGTCCAGGGCCAAATTTTTGTCCCAGTCCAGCCCTGTTTACATCCTCCCCGTCTTGCCAAGCCAAGCCCTGCTGTCACGTACCTGGTGGTGGAGCCCAGAATGCAAGGAGTAGCCTCTCGTGTCCCTCTGGTTCGAGAGCCCCTGATAGAGAAGACAGGGACTCAGGAGCGCAGGGGGCCACAAGTGCTTGGTAAGTGGCAGGTGTAGAGTTGATCCGGACCTCTGGTGAAGCAGCAGGAGGACTGACAGGAACACTGGATCCACTGGCAGGAACTCAGGAACAACAGGCAACAGGGAGGTGTTCTGTAGTACAACTGAAGCACTGGAACAACTGGTAGAAGAACCGGAACTCTTGGCAGGAAAACTGGAACTGTTGACTGGATAGAGAAGCACTGTAGCTAGCAGGAACCCACGAACAAGCAGGCAGCAGGGAAGTGTTCTGTAGTACCACTGAAGCACTAGCAAAGTCAGACAGGCTGGGTCAAACACAGGCAAGCAGAGCAGGTACAAAACGGAATCAGGAGAGTAGTCAGGGCACGGACCGGGTCGGCAACGGACAGGCAGGTAATAACTGAAGGATGAGGCAAGAGAATCGTCAGACAAGCCGAGGTCGGAGACAAGCAGCAAACAGGAGAAGTCAGGAACAAGCCGGGTAACAGGAATCAGGTAAACAGGTATACTGAAAGCTTAGGGTCACAGGAAACGCTGTAGACCGGACAGCAAGGAAGCATGCTGACAGGTACCCTTAAATAGGCCTAATGGCGCCAAAGGCTGTCACACTGCACGTCTGCGCGCCGCCGCGTGCACACGTGCACGCCCGAGTACCGATCGTACGTGCCCGTTCGTCTCATCGTGTACCCGCGTACACCCGCTCGTATTAGCGCGCACCCGCATGCGTCCGTTCACGTCAACGCGCCTCCGAACGCGTCCTCTTGCTCTACTGACAGTAGCTCTGTTAACCGATCTTCCGCCGACGGCTGAACTAGCAGAACGTCTTTCATGACAACTGCTGACAATGAATGTGACCTTATGTAAGCTTTGAGAATGACATGCGACTAAAAACCACAATGACAATTGATAATAACTGATAACAATCCAGCATGGTACATCTACTGCAAGCCACAACAGACCTGTCACCTCCCGTCTGGCCGTAGCCATGAGTGCTGTGTGCAGGTCTGATGTCCTCTGTGACTGTGCTGCAGAGATACTAATTGTGGGGAGAAAGGAGCAGGCGGGAGGGTGGCCGTCCATCCCCCCCCCCCGTGTGAGCACTGGGAGAAACGGGCAGGTCGCATGAGGAGAGGAGCAGGCGGGCGGGTGGCCGGTTGATAACCCCCCCCGTAAACACCCGGAGAAGTGGACGGGCGGCTCCCACATGGAGCAAGATGTGCATGGGAAGAGAGCAGCTGGCGGGCGGCCGATCACCCCCCCTCCCGGTGGGGCACCAGGCGGGCTGCTCCCTCATGGAGTTGGATGTGCATGGGGAGAGGAGTCGGTGGCGGCAGTCGACCCCCCCCCCCGGCGTGAACACCGGGAGAAGCGGGCGGGTCCCTCGTGATGTGGGATGTGCCCAGGGGTGACAAGGTGGGTGGGCAGGTGGACTCCCCGGTAGAGCCTGGTGTGAGCACCGAGAGAGGCACCGCCACCATGATGCAGCCGATCATGCTCAGCAAGGACCCGGAAGTAACGTCTCAGCCCCACCCCCTTCTGAACCCAGATCCACCGACAACACCGGCCCTGACAGAGGAGGAAGCATAAATAGCCCTCTCAGACTCCTCCCACAATTACAGACTAGACTCCGGCCAGCCTTACACTTATTTTAGTAAATATAAACTGCTAAATATATTTTCTCCTTAGTAGTATACTTTTCTCACACTGACACCACACGCCCTAGGGCATGCATATGCAATTAGCGGACCTCCAGCTTTTGGAAAACTACAAGTCCCATCATGCTTCTTCCTCTGGGTGTCATGCTTGTGGCTGTTAGAGTTGCATATCCCTGCCCTAGGGCATGCAGCTGACGCGCTCTGTAATGACGGAGTCCTTGGGACTCGGCTGATCACTGATCGAGGTAAAGGGCCAATTACAGCGGGCCCTTTACCATGTGATCAGCTGTCAGCCAATGACAGCTGATCGTGGAAGTAAACAAACCGGTTATCGGCTTTTTTTTTTTTTCTTCATGCTGTCAGCGTGAAGAACAGAAGAAAGACGTTAACTGGCTTCTGTTAGAGGGACATCGGTCCCCTTAGTGCCCACCAGTGCTGCTAATAAGTGTCCTTCAGTGTCTCATCAGTGTCATTTATCAGTACCCATCAGTGCAGCCTCATCAATGCCTTCTGATCAGTGCCGCCTCATCAGTGCCCATCAGTGAAGGATAAAAATTACCTTTCTGCAAAATTTTGTAACAAAATATCAAACTTTTTGTTTTGTTTTTTTTTCAAAAATTTTGGTCTTTTGTTTAGCAAAATTCCAGTGGTGATTAAAAACCACCAAAAGAAAGCTCTATATGATAAAAATGTCATATGGGTACAGTGTTGCATGACCGCGCAATTGTCATTCAAAGTGTGACAGTGCTTAAAGCTGAAAATTGGTCTGGGCAGGAAGGGGGTATAAGGAGAGAGAGAGAGAGAGAGAGAGAGAGAGAGAGAGAGAGAGCTATAGTAGAAAGGAAGGAGGGGTCACTATGGTTCATGGTAGAAAGGAAGAAGGGATTAGTATCATACATGGAAGGCAGGAAGGATCACTACGGTGCATGGTAGAAAGGAAGGAGGGATCACTATGGTACATGGTAGAAAGGCAGGAAGGATCACTATGGTACATGGAAGAAAGGAAGGAGGGGTCACTATGGTACATGGTAGAAAGGAAGAAGGGATCACTATGGTACATGGAAGGCAGGAAGGATCACTATGGTACATGGAAGAAAGGCAGGAAGGGTCACTATGGTACATGGCAGAAAGGAAGGCTGGATCACTATGGTACATGGAAGGCAGAAAGGATTACTACAGTACATGGAAAAAGGAAGGATTACTATGGCAGGTAGAATGCAGGAAAGATCACTATGACCCCTGGAAGGCAGGAAGGATCACTATGGCACATGGAAGGCAGGAAGGATCACTGAGACATAGAAGGCAGGAAGGATCACTATGGCACATGGAAGGCAGAAAGGAAGGATCACTGTGGCACATGGGAGGCAGGAAAGATCACTATGGCACATGGAAGGCAGGAAGGATCACTATGGCACATGGGAGGCAGGGAGGAAGGATCTCTATGGCATATTGAAGGCAGGCAGGAACACTATGGCACATGGAAGGAAGAGAGAGAGCGGAGACTTCTCAAACCCGAGGCTGCATTGTCTTCAGAGGCTCAGGCAGACAACAGGAGCCCTGGCTGCTTTAAAATCTCCTGCCCATACAACCTCTTCCCAGGTACAGGGTTATGGGCAGGCACAGGGGGGGCATGGGGAGGAGGTGAAGTAGACCTAGCCTTCCTCCTCCCTCCCCATACGGGATGTACAGCAGGCGGTTGAGCCAGAGGCTGGGTGAGTGGGTGGGGGAGGTGGGGGGCCTGTGCTGCTGGGCACTAAGCGAGGCTCAGCCTCAGCACCAGGGGCGTCTGGAGGGGTTGGCTGGGGGGGGCTGAAGCCCCGAATTGGTCCTCGAAAAGCCCCGAGTGTCAGGAAGGCACTGTTCAATTGCTAGCCCCGAGCGCCGCCGTCCGCCGCCGAGTGGGAACCGATCTGATCCGTCCAGTGTGGCCGAATGACATAGCAGGTCCTGCCTTCTGGAGTTATGATGGACATCCCACTGGTCCAATGCTGGGACCGCGGGACGTGTGACGTCCATCATAGGCGCAGCAGGCTCCAGAAGGCGGGAATTACAATGCCGCCGCGCCACATCACTGAGATCCCCGCTCCCCGCTCGGCGCTCAGATAGATCAGGGCAGCGGAGGAGCGATCTGGCGAGATGTGCCAGTGACTGCACCAATGATTGTAGAGGAGGTGATGAGAATAACCGGAAGAGGAGCCCGACGCTGGGGTGTGTTGGTGACCTGAGCTGTGCTGGGGGCGGATGGCAGAGTGAAGAGCTCCGGATCTCGGTGTGTCTGATCATGGGCACCGGAGTGTGCAGCAGGAGGCAGAAGAGTCTTCTCCATACCGCCTTGTGCCTGCTGGCCATGCTGGGACTGAGAGGCAGGCTCTACTTTGTATAACTACATGCAGGACAAAGCCCGGAGCTCCAAGGTCCAGGCGATGAAATTCAAGCAGTCTCCTCTCCTCCTCTGGCTGCCTGCTGTGACACATGATGGGTGGGCTGCACACCGCACACTACGGCTGAACTGAACTGCAGGACACTTGGACACATGAAGTCTGTCTCCTGGTCAGGTAGGTGAGGTCAGTGTATGTATGTCAGGTAGGTCACTGTATGTTAGGTAGGTGTATGTATGTCAGGTCAGTGTATGTTAGGTAGGTCAGTGTATGTATGTCAGGTAGGTGTATGTATGGTAGGTCGGTGTATGTTAGGTAGGTAGGTGTATGTATGTCAGGTCAGTGTATGTTAGGTAGGTGTATGTATGTTGGGTAGGTCAGTGTATGTTAGGTAGGTGTATGTATGTCAGGTCCGTGTATGTTAGGTAGGTCAGTGTATGTCAGGTAGGTGTATGTATGTCAGGTCAGTGTAATGTTAGGTAGGTCAGTGTATGTCAGGTAGGTGTATGTTAGGTAGGTCAGTGTATGTATGTCAGGTAGGTGAGGTCAGTGCATGTATATCAGGTAGGTCAGTGTGTCAGGTAGCTGAGATTAGTGGTCAAAATTGATGGGCACTGCTAAGCCCCAGGCAGCAACCAGCAAGTAAGCTTACCCCCCCGCCATACAACCCCACTGCTCAGCCAAAAAAACCCGTGCCATGACCACTCTCGACCGCCCCCCCCCCCCCACAGGTGCCAGCATCGGACTTCGGGCTGAAGCCCCTGGTCTTTTTGCCACCTAGCAACGCCCCTGCTCAGCACAGCATGCACCTGACAGGGCTGACAGGGGGATTAGTGGAGTCCAGTGCCCGAACATGTTTTAGCGCTGGGCTACGCTACAGGACTCAGCCCAGATTCGTGGGACCCCAGGATTTACTTGAAATCCCGGGACAGTCACGGCAAATACGAGATGGTTGGGAGGCATGATATAGAAGTTTTGTGACTTCTATCAATGTTCATCCGAGCACTGGTTAAAGCTTGTAGGAGGAGTTTTCATTCTGCTCTGACTGTCCTATGAGGCTGCATGACCCCTGATAGTAAGGGAATAAGCCAAGGTTGGGGCAACTAGCAGACAACAGAGTACACGCCAAAGGTTCAGGATCACAGGCAAATGGGGATAGCCGGGGACACGCCAAAAGGTCAGGGTCACAAGCAGACAGGAATAGTTGAGAACACGCCAAGGTCGGCAACAGAGACCAACTTAGAGCACACGGCAAGCAGGAAACAGGAAGCCAAACACATAATGTTGATTAGCAGGGCTGGCCTGCAGTGCACAGGTTAATATAGAGTTCTCTGATAGGAGCTGGGGTGGAGCCATGCTTAGAGGAGAGATTATAAAAGCAGTCAGGTGAGAGTGGCTGGTCTCTAGAGATGAACACATGGTGAGGGGTAAGCTGACAGACAAACTCTATTGCATAACCATGACAAAAATGAGCATGTGCAGAGTGCCTCCAAGGCTCTGTTCTATCAGCGGGTGGATTGGGGACAGTAAAAGAAGGGGGGATCAGAGAAAACTGGATCAGACAGCCTTTTACACAATGCAGAGGATTAACTCCTTAGGTTCCACAGTGAGTATAACAAACATGCTTTACTGCATATGCAAACTGATTTTACTGTTGTGAGTTTAGTAACTCTTTAAGAATAAAAGGGACCAATGAAGCCTTCAAGAGTGTATTAAAGCGGAATCTCTTGTAAACCTGGAAAGCTACCCTTAGTAAGTGGAAGACTTGGTTTCTAATGATGTAGCAGGAAATGAAATGATCAGTGTGAATGAAACAATGATGAATGAGATGAGGTAGGATCAGGTATAAGATAGCGGTTACAGTAATGGTTACAGCTGCAAGGTTAGTCCCCAGCTAGTTATGTATAGAGACAAGCACTGGCTAATCAACTCCCTGGCAAACGAATGTGCATATTTGTGCATGTATTGTACTTTTGAGTTCTAATGGGTTGCTCTCAGATTTGTACTTTTCTTTACTTTACTGAGCATGCCCCATATGTCTGCCAGTAATCCATCCATTTTTCTCAATGGTTAAACAATATTTAATGGCTGAGAAGACATGAGTTGTTATTGCTTGACATCTTCATATCATCTAACCCTGCTATTAATAGTCAAGCATATTTCCAAGGTTACATGTAAACTATGTCCAATTTGTATTATGGAATATGTGTTTCATAGTGGTGGTTAGTAATGGGCGTGGGCGTGTTCGGATTAAACCCACCAGGAAGCCTTCACTGTACACAGCCAATCATAGACAGGGAGGCATTTCCTGAATGGCAGCTGCACATATACACGCTGCCTATGATTGGCGGTGTGCAGTGCCAGCTTCCTGGTGGGTTCGATCCAAACACGCCTGAGCCCATTCTTAGTGGCAGTGGACCCTCCACATCATCATCCAAATGCAGCTGCTAAAAATGGCCAAGGCTCAGAATTTAAGAAGCTGCCATGTTAGGGTTGCCACCTTTCCATCAAGCCAAACCCGAACACTTTAGCGGCGCATGTCAATTTTTTTTTTTTTTGCAGTATACCCTATAGGTTTGTAAAAAAACCTGGGACACCTTTGAGCGCATGTAGTTTCCTGTGACGAACAATGGGTGTGGCCAAATTGTGTTAATAATGGGAGAAGCTTAAGGAACATAGTTAAATCAAACAAGCTCAGTCTGCCCCCAGTACATTCCCCCCCAGGTCAGTCTGTCCTCTAGTATGATCCCTCACTGGTGAGTCTGTTCCCCAGTACACCCCCCCCAGGTCAATCTGTCCCCAGTATAATCTCCCTACATCAGTCTGTACCCCAGTTAAAGCGCCCCCTACCAATATAATTAAAAGCACTAGAAGCTAAAGGGAGGGGAGAGGAGGATAGGAGGACTGGTGCTGCAGGGCTGCCAGTGATGTGTCCAGGTTTCCGATGGACCAAAGCCCAGACACAGAATTTAAAACCCAGACTGTCCGGGTGAATCCCGGACAGGTGGCAACCCTACATGGCACTATTAGTACTCTATATGTTATAAAAAACTAATGACAGACAGGTGATGTCCATACCTCATAATCTCCAGTGACCGAGGACCTTATTCTACCCAAGTATGCTGCAATCATGCTGGACAAAGGGACCCTGTGAAGTGGAGGCATGGGTTCTTATATAGCTCTGATATATACCGCAGTGCTGTACAGAGATAACTGAGCCAGTCACATCAGTCTCTGTACCAGAGGAGCTTCTCCACCAGGTGGTGCTGTTGGCTCACTCTGCTGTGATTTCAGCTGAGAGAAGCAGCAAGCCTAGGCCTGTCCTGCAAGCTTTTCCCAGGCAAGCATGGACCATGTTGGGGAAGATGAAGGTGGAGGCTCCCCTGAGGCACTGAGGCCTACACCATGTGCTCATGCTGCATTGGATCCTGGGCCTGTCCCCATGCAAGGGGAGTCCTTAGCAGCAATCCAGGATAACGTGGTGAATAGAGACTTCACCGTGTTACCAAAGAGGAACAGAAACTTGCTGTCCTAAAAGCGGATTTCAGGAAAAAAATCTCTGCACAGTAAGTCTGGGAGCAGTAAGAGGGAAGACTCTAAGCTCAAGTCTCTGGAGGAGGAATTGAAGAAGCAGGAGAAGCTGGTCGCTTCTCTGAAGGAAAGCAGTGGTGCGTTTAGAGAAAAATCTGAAAATTAGGAGAAATTCCAACAGATGGAGAGTGCCTGTGCCAGTACCAGCCAGAGGGTGGATGCCAAAGCAATGGCGACAGTATGGATGGGGGGTAAGGAAGTGGCTTCACATGGTGGCCCCAGTACTACTCCTGTCTCAGGATCTGTTGCACCTGAGTCAGTATCTGCCCCCCTCCCTCCCCAGCAGCCTGGGTCATCTCAGGAGGAGATTGAGGAAAATGGCGGATTGCTGCAGACCATTATGGGAATGGAATCTCCCTTGAGTGGCACCGACTCATCAGATGAGGAGGATGTTGTCCCTCAGCCTGTAAGGGAGAAAGTTGTGGAAAAAGTTTCTTTTAAGTCTGATCAAGATGGCAGCAGTGCTACAGTGTCTGCAAATGGAAGACAGGCTGTTTCAGTTCAGGAAAATGCTGGTGAAGAAATGCTTGTTGAGAATATCTCTGTGTATGGATGCCATTCCTGTGATTGCTGCTACAGACGGAGACTGCATCTGTCAATTTATCCTTGCAGTTGGCAAGGAATGCAGGAGGAGATGGTGTCAATCCTGACAAAGAAGTTCTTGTTGTCTGTGAGAAGAAGGAGCAGGAGTCCCACATGGACGCTAAAATCGCAGAGTAAAAACGTCACATAGACGCTAGAACAGCTGGTGTACCTAATAACTGGACTGCTGGTAATTTTGGTACTTGTGGGACTGTTGTGCTGGAGGGGAGGAGGGAGGATTGAGTGGTGGGTGAATTGCCAAACCAGATTTCAGAGGTTCCTATGCATCCAGTTAATATTCCTATGTAGCCAGTGAATGTGTCATCTGTCCCAGTTAAAAAATTATGCTAAGGCTGTGTCGTGACAAAATCATGCTGCTGCTGGTGGAAGGGAGCCAGCTGTGCGACTTTCACCTAATTCACCTTCCATTAAACGCAGGAATGTGGTACAGCTCAAGTGGGAAGGAGGAGGTATTCCATCTATCAACAGGGTGGTTGTGGATAGGATCCTAGCCATGGGATTTAAGGCAGGGGATATTTATGCTCTTATCAGTCCGGCTGGTTCCTTTGAATATGATTTATCATTTGTGCGTCCAGAATCACTGGATCTGTTTTGGGAGCGGTTTGAGAATGTGTATAGGGGCTAGCAGGACTGGAAGGGGCTTGTCACTAAGGTAATCTCACGACAGCCCTTAATAAAAAAAAATGTGACTATCCTGACTAGGAATGAGTCTATACCCCCTGAGGATTTATGGGTCTGGTTGAGGAGGTTTGGTGAAACGTTGTGTCCCCTAAAAAAGATTGTGGATGATAGAGGGATCTAGATGGGTGGGTGGTCGGTGTCAATAAGGTTTAGAGTGTGTAGAAACGTGGTCCTGTATTTGCCCTCCTCTGCCTTTATTGATAGAGATAGGAATATCGTCTTCTACCTTGGTCAACCTAAGGTGTGCCATAAATGTGGAGTCAAGGGAGATTTCTCCTGTAACTGTCCAGAACAGAAGTGCTCTTTGTGCCAGGAACTGGGGCATCTGGCAAGGGACTGTAACATCATTAAATGTAACTTGTGTGATAAGGTTTGTCACCCTTATAGCCAGTGCCCTGAGGCTTTGCACAATTAGCCTGAGTTAGTGGAGGCATTCTTTCGTCTGGATAGAGAAGAGTCTGGGTTGGCGGAGGTTGTACCAGGGAATCCTAGTGTCTCTGTCCCGTCAGAATCTGTGTGAGGCAGTCTGTGGTGTCAGTGTCCCCTTAGTCTGTGGTCTCCCAGTCAGTGTCAGAAAGTGTGGTTGTCAAGTCTGTCTGCACCTATTGTTTCTCCTAGTGTAGTGAAGGCAGTGGAGGGTGCTGGACTAGCATGTATGGTTGTGCCAATACCTCCTCCTCAGCGTAGCAGAAGTGCTGCGGTTCGAGGTCTGCAGACACCGAGGGGTGGAGTGAGTGATGGATTGGATGATGTGGAGGGAGAGGTGGGAAAGGGAAGAGAATGAAAGTGGCTGGTGAGGAATGCAAGGTGAATGATGTGGAAGTTGGGGTGAATGATTTGGGGGGGGTTAATGGAGGGGGTTTTGGCTGAGGATGTCCTAGGGATCAGGGGAGAGGGGGTTCTTTCGTCGGGATTGTTGAATGAGGATATGGAATGATTGGATGCTAAAAGGAAAAAGGGTAAGAGACAGAGAAAGAGGAAGGATGTCAAAGCTCCTGAACCTAGGAGGGTGGAGGTGGCAAATGCTTTTGAGGTGTTTTCTGAGGTGGAGGGTAGAAGTTCTTCTGGTGATCAGTCTATGGAGGAGGAATCACAAGGGACATTGAAGCGTGTAGGGTCTCCAGGTAGGGAGGGGGGTAAGCAGACTAAGAAACGTATACCTCAATCATCCTGATGGCAGTTCCCACTCCACTGAATGTGGCGACTATTAATGTCGCCAGCATAAAATCAGTAAGTGCTCAAAATATGGGCTTATTTTTGCTCAGCAGGTTTGATGCTGATATTTTCTTTTTGCAAGGGACCCGGTTGTCTAGTTTGGTTGATATTCATCTGCCAAAAAAAGAAGTGGAGGCATGGCTCCTCTTTCTGGTCTCTTGCGGCCGAGCCTTACACTGGAGTTGCAGTACTTTTTTCCGGCATGGCAACCTGTCTGCGGATTATTGAGGTAGAAATGGGGAGATGCATGGTCTTAGATGTCTCCATGGGGGGGCAGGTCCTGAGTGTGATCAAAATCTATGGGCCCCAGACAAAGTGGGACAGGAAATGCCTCTTCGTGAGGATCAAGCCTTTTCTTTTTACAGCCTGGCAAGTTGTCTTCGGGGGTGATTTCAACACTGTCACTAGGACTAAGGACAGGAAAGGTACCGGAGCCAGGCTGGACTGTGACGGCTTTTTCTTGAACAAAATAGCTAGAGAGGCAGGTCTGCTTGATGTGCACATTTATTGCTGCCCAGATTCACGTTTCAGCGAGGTAGTAGTCAGAGTAGAATAGATAGGGTTTTTTTTTTTTTTTTTTAAAGGAGAACTCTGCCTTCTTAGCACCAGTGTGTCAGGTGGTGGAGTTTTCCGATCACTCTATTCTGTCTGTGACTCTGAATAGCCCCGATACACCACCTAGGGGGAAGGGTACCTGGAAGCTAAATTCGGCACTCCTGAACGATGTGAAGGTGAGTCAATCCTTTGAGGATTTTTGTCAGGCACAGGTATCAATCATGGACTTTTGCAACAGTAGGTCAGAGTGGTGGGAGCTTACACAATGAAGGATTGTTGGGTTTTTTAAGGCCATAGGAAGAAATGAACAGCTTGATAAGTATGTCACCTACCAGCATCTGCGGAGGAACCTTGATAGGCTTGTGTCGAATAATGGGGATCCGGGGATGATCTGAGGTTAAACTCCTGCTCAGGGAGTGTCAATATGACAGGCATGCCTCTTTGGTTCTGGAAAGGGATTATGGGAAATATCACTCGCCCGACCCTTACCAGAATTGCAAACAAGGTAGAGCAGTTAAGTCAATTGTAGGCCTGGTTGACAGTACAGGTTCCTTGACAAAGTCCCAGTCGGGGATCCTGGAAACCTCCAGGTCATATTATGCTGACCTCCTGGGCAGGAGGGACCTTGATCGGGCAGGCATATCAAGTTTTCTGGATTCTATTCCAGGACTGGGAAATGGCAGTTCTCTTGCGAGTTTGACAGAGGACATCACAGCAGATGAGGTGGTTAAGGCTATTGATAAGCTTGCCATTAAAAAGTTGCCTGGGCCAGATGGATTGACAGCCGAGTTTTATAAGCACTTTAAGGTTTCTCTGGCCCCATATTTGGTGGAGGTTTTTAATGGCTGTCTGAGAGAGGGTTCGCTCTCTCCCTCCATGTGACAATCTGCGGTAATTCTGTCAAAGGGTAAGGAATCATCAAGAATTGAGAATTGGCAGCCCATTAGCCTTCTCAACGTCGATAGGAAGATACTGGCAAAAGTAATTTTTTGGCATTTGTCGTCTGTAGTGGGTGATCTATTTTCCAGTCACCAGCAGGGTAGAAGCACTTTTTCAGCGGTGTTGGCTGTCTGGGAGGCCTTGGAGCGGTGCAGGGCTGCAGGCTGGAGAAAGTACTTGCTGGCATTGGATCAGGCTAAAACTTTTGATCAGGTCAATCATGAGTACCTATGGCTGCTTCTTGGCAAGTATGGCCTGGAGGGGGGCTTTATCAATTGGCTGAAGACCTTGCACAGAGGGTCTGAAAGCTTCACGCTTGTAAATGGTTGGATCGGATGGCCCTTTAAGGTTGGCTAGGGTGTGCGTCAGGGGTGTCCTTTGAGCCCTCTGCTATACGTGTTCGCAATTGATCCCTTCATCCGGAGGTTAGAGAGCGGACCGTTGTCCGGAGTGCCTTTGGGCATTCCTGGTGAGCCTCCTCTGAGGGTCATGGCCTATGCTGATGATGTGTCTGTTTTCATCTCTGGGACAGAAGAGGCAGAGGAGGTGGTCTCAGTGATGGAACAGTATGCTGAGGAATCTGGCTCAAAGATCAATCAGGATAAAAGTGAAGTTTTTTTGGATGGGTGAGGAAGGCGACGGCTTCGAGCTTCCGGACGTCTTCCCAGAGCCCCGACAGAAAGTTTAAGTTTTGGGCATCAAATTTTATGGCCTCGCAAATTGGGAAAGCAGACTACAAGATGCCAATGCCAAGGTTGCCACCTGGAAGGACTGGAAACTCTTACAGGGAAAGGATTGACCTGATTAAAACTTACCTGATCCCAGTATTTCTGTATGTCAGCTTTGTCTGTGTTTTACCTGTGTCTCTCTATGCGAGAATCTACAGCTGTTTCTTCCAACTGTTATTGGAGAACAAACTGAATCTCGTTAAGAGGTCTGTAACCTACCTTCCTTGGTGGATGGGTGGCCTAGGTATGGTCAACCGGTGTTTTTTTTTTTCTCTAATGGTTTTTGAAACATAATTTTGCTATCATGCTGGCAGAGGAACCACCAGGATGGGTTGGCATTTTTTAGTACTTGTATGGCCTTTTCTGCGAAGCTGGGAGAATGGTGGGCCAGTGAAAAGCCTGAGGGTCCGACATGGCGAGCTCTCGGCCTATGTTGCCCCATGCTGCCCCATGCCTGAAAATGCTTTGGCAGTGGCGAGTGACGGCGGAGGAAATTAAGTCTCTTCCGAGGAAGGGCCTGGAGAGGAGGGTTGTTGAATCTGCCTTTAGCGAGCCACTGGCCTTGAGGAATTGCCTAGGCCCTGTAATGAGGGAGGGTCTGCGTTTGCTCAGTCTAGAGAGAATACCTTTAAAGTTTGGGGATTTGGCCTGGCGCTCGTTTCATGGCAGACTCTATGTGAAGGGCAACCTGAAGCATCGCTCTGCGGAGAACCGTAGTTGTCCAAGAGTGGAATGTGGTGGGGTGGAGGAGACAATGGACCACTTCTTGCTTCAGTACCCCTTCAATATAGAAGTCTACAAGAGGGTGGGTGCGGCTCTGGGTATCCCTTTCCTTTCCCGCTTGAGTTATGCAGAGTGGTCATAAGGAACCTTTGAGACACATCTGGATTTTGAGACACTTTTTCTAGTTGGCTTAGAAGTCCATTTCTTCACATGGAATGCACGGTGTCAGGTTTCAATTCAGAAAAAAGCCCTTCCTGTCGAGGTGGTGGTGCACGACATTCTGGGTGAGGTTGGGAAGATTTGGGGTCTTGAAAAGGTGGCGACCGGGTGCCTGGACAAAGGCGTGGAGGAATGTCAGGTCTCCGTAGCTGCTGTTTGACCGTCTCTGGGTGTGCGGCTTTCTTTCTGTACTTTCACGTCCCCTAGATTTTTATATAAGATTGTATTTTTGAAAAAAGGCTGCATGCATGGGATAAATGTGTAATGGTTTCTTAGCCTAAGGCTGTGTTTAGGTGGAGGCTATGGCTTTGTTCAGGTTGGTATATTTAGTTTTCTTTATGTTTCTGCTATGCTGATGTAAGCTATTGTTTATATATTTTTATTTGCCAAGGTGGTGGATCAGACCTGCACCCTGTCCACGGGCAGCACCATGTTCCTGGGCAAAGTGGTGAGTAATGCAAAAATTATCATCAACCCAGGAGGATGAGAGTTCCAATAATACTAATAAAAATATTACAGCGCCGAAACCCTGGACACACTTCTACCAGGACTCTATCTGCATGGAGTGTGTACAGTTGCAATAAAAAGTATGTGAACCCTTTTGGAATTATATGGATTTCTGCACAAATTGGTCATAAAATGTGATCTGATCTTCATCTAAGTCACAACAATAAACAATCAGTCTGCTTAAACTATTAACACACAAAGAATTAAATGTTATCATGTTTTTATTGAACACACCATGTAAACATTCACAGTGCAGGTGGAAAAAGTATGTGAATCCTTGGATTTAATAACTGGTTGAACCTCCTTTAACTTCAACCAAACATTTCCTGTAGTTGCAGATCAGACGTGCACAACAGTCAGGAGTAGTTCTTGACCATTCCTCTTTACAGAACTGTCTCAGTTCAGCAATATTCTTGGGATGTCTGGTGTGAATCGCTTTCTTGAGGTCATGCCACAGCATCTCAATTGGGTTGAGGTCAGGACTCTGACTGGGCCACTCCAGAAGGCGTATTTTCTTCTGTTTAAGCCATTCTGTTGTTGATTTACTTCTATGCTTTGGATCGTTGTCCTGTTGCAACACCCATCTTCTGTTGAGCTTCATCTGGTGCACAGATGGCCTTAAGTTCTCCTGAAAAATGTCTTGATAAACTTGGGAATTCATTTTTCCTTAGATAATAGCAATCCGTCCAGGCCCTGACGCAGCAAACCAGCCCCAAACCATGATGCCTCCACCACTAGGGATGAGCCGAACACCTCCCTGTTCGGTTCGCACCAGAACATGCGAACAGGCAAAAGTCTATGGGACTTGAACATGAATAATCAAAAGTGCTAATTTTAAAGGCTTACATGCAAGTTATTGTCATAAAAAGTGTTTGGGGACCTGGGTCCTGCCCCAGGGGACATGTATCAATGCAAAAAAAAGTTTTAAAAATGTCCGTTTTTTTGGGAGCAGTGATTTTAATAATGCTTAAAGTGAAACAATAAAAGTGTAATTCCTTTAAATTTTGTACCGGGGGGGAGTGTCTATAGTATGCCTGTAAAGTGGCGCATGTTTCCCGTGTTTAGAACAGTCTGACAGCAAAATGACATTTCTAAAGGAATAAAAGTTATTTAAAACTACTCGCGGCTATAATGAATTGTCATCCGGCAGTGCACGTAAAAGTTCATTGATAAAAACAGCATGGGATTCCCCCACAGGGAAATTCCATACCAGGCCCTTCAGGTCTGGTATGGATATTAAGGGGAACCCTGCGCCAAAATTTTAAAAAAATGGCGTAGGGGTCCCCCTAAAAATCCATACCAGACCCTTATCCGAGCACGCAACCTGGCAGGCCGCAGGAAAAGAGGGGGGGGCGAGAGCGCCCCCCCCTGAACCATACCAGGCCACATGCCCTCAACATTGGGAGGGTGCTTTGAGGTAGCCCCCCAAAGCACCTTGTCCCCATGTTGATGAGGACAAGGGCCTCATCCCCACAACCCTTGCCCGGTGGTTGTGGGGGTCTGCGGGGGAAGCTTATCGGAATCTGGAAGCCCCCTTTAACAAGGGGACCCCCAGATCCCGCCCCCCGTGTGAAATGGTAATGGGTATTGGTAATACCCCTACCATTTCACAAAATAAAAATGTCCTCCTTCCTTCGGTTTCTTCCTCCATCTTCTTCTTCCTCTGACTCTTCCTCCGATCCTCTGCTTCTTGTTCTCGTCCGGCATCTTCCTCCGCAGCGTCTTCTTCCCCGCTTCGTTCTTGGGCCACTCCGCATCCATGGGAGGCTCCCGCTGTGTGACGCTTTTCTTCTGACACTTCTTATATAACGGAGGGTGGGGCCACCTGGTGACCCCGCCCCCTCTGACACACGTAGACTTTCCTATGGCTTTCCCCGTGACGTCAGAGGGGGTGGGGTCACCCGGTTACATAATGGGTGACCCCGCCCCCTCTGACACCACGGGGAGAGCTATAGGGAAGTCCACGTGCGTCAGAGGAGGCAGAGTCACCGGGTGGCCCTGCCCTCCATTATATAAGAAGTGTCAGAAGAAAAGCGTCACACAGCAGGAGCCTCCCATATATGCAAAGCGGCTCAAGAACGAAGCGGGGAAGAAGAAGCCGCAGAGGAAGATGCCGGACGAGAACACCGGAGCAAGAAGCAGAGGATCGGAGGAAGAGGAAGAAGGAGGAAGAAACCGAAGGAAGAAGACCCGAAGAAGATGGAAAGAAGAAGACTTTAAATAAAGGAATTGTCAAAAACTGTCTCGTCATTTTTAACATTTTTGACACTTTTTTGTGAAATGGTAGGGGTACTTTTGTACCCCATTACCATTTCACATGGGGGGGCGGGATCTGGGGGTCCCCTTGTTAAAGGGGGCTTCCAGATTCCGATAAGCCCCCCGCCCGCAGACCCCAACAACCACCGGTCAAGGGTTGTGGGGATGAGGCCCTTGTGCTCATCAACATGGGGGCAAGGTGCTTTGGGGGGCTACCTCAAAGTACCCTGCCAATGTTAAGGGCATGTGGCCTGGTACGGTTCAGGAGGGGGGCGCTCTCTCGTCCCCCCTCTTTTCCTGCAGCCTGCCAGGTTGCGTGCTCGGCTAAGGGTCTGGTATGGATTTTTTGGGGGGGGGGGCCCATGCCATTTTTAAAAAAATTTTTGCCCGGGTTTCCCTTAAAATCCATACCAGACCTGAAGGGCCTGGTATGGAATTTAGGGGGACCTCCAAGCCTTTTTTTTAAATTTTGGTTCAAGGTTCCCCTGTGGGGAAATCCCATGCCGTTTTTATCAATTAACTTTTATGTGTATTGTCGGACCGACAATTCATTAATAGCCGCGAGTAGTTTTAAATTACTTTTTTTCCTTTGAAATGTCATTTTGCTTTCAGACTGTTCTAAACACGAGAAACATGCGCCCCTTTACAGGCATACTATAGACACCCCCCCAGGTACGAAATTTAAAGCAATTTTACGCTTTTATTGTTTCACTTTAAGCATTATTAAAATCATTGCTCCCAAAAAAACGTCCATTTTTAAAACTTCATTTTGCATTGATACATGTCTTCTGGGGAAGGACCCAGGTCCCCAAACATTTTTTATGACAATACCATGCATATAAGCCTTTAAAATTAGCACTTTTGATTTCTTCCATAGACTTTTAAAGGGTGTTCCGCGGCTTTCGAATTTGCCACGAACACCCCAAATTGTTCGCTGTTTGGCTAACAGCCGATGTTCGAGTCAAACATGAGTTTGACTCGAACTTGAAGCTCATCCCTACCCACCACCATACTTCACAGTTGGGATGAGGTTTTGATGTTGGTGTGCTGTGCCTTTTTTTCTCCACACATAGTGTTGTGTGTTTCTTCCAAAGAACTCAACTTTGGTTTCATCTGTCCACAGAATATTTTGCCAGTACTGCTGTGGAACATCCAGGTGCTCTTGTGCAAACTGTAAACGTGCAACAATGTTTTTTTGGACAGAAGTGGCTTCCTCTGTGGTATCCTCCTATGAAATCCATTCTTGTTTAGTGTTTTATGTATCGTAGATACGCTAACAGAGATGTTAGCATATGCCGGAGACTTTTGTAAGTCTTTAGCTGACACTCTAGGATTCTTCTTCACCTCATTGAGCAGTCTGGGCTGTGCTCTTGCAGTCATCTTTACAGGACGCCCACTCAAATTGTCTCCATTTATAGACAATTTGTCTTACCGTGGACGGACTGAACAGCAAGGCTTTTGGAGATGCTTTTATAACCCTTTCCAGCTTTATGCAAGTCAACAATTCTTAATCGTAGGTCTCCTGAGAGCTCTTTTGTGCGAGGCATCATTCACATCAGGCAATGCTTCTTGTGAAAAGCAAACCCAGAATTGGTGTGTGTTTTTATAGGGCAGGGCAGTTGTAACCAACACCTGACTGACACCTCACTCCAATTAGCTCTTGGAGATCTCATTAGTCTAGGGGTTCACATACTTTTTCCACCTGCACTGTGAATGTTTACATGGTGTGTTCAATAAAAATATGGTAACATTTAATTCTTTGTGTTATTAGTTTAAGCAGACTGTGATTGTCTATTGTTGTGACTTAGATGAAGATCAGATCATATTTTATGACCAATTTGCGCAGAAATCCATATCATTCCAAAAGGGTTCACATACTTTTTATTGCAACTGTACACACTCCATGCAGATAGAGTCCTGGTAGAAGTGTGTCCAGGGTTCCGGCGCTGTAATATTTTTATTAGTATTATTGGAACTCTCATCCTCCTGGGTTGATGATGATAATTTTTGCATTACTCACCACTTTGCCCAGGAACATGGTGCTGCCCGCGGACAGGGTGCAGGTCTGATCCACCACCTTGGCACCAAAGTTCTTTATGGTCAGATACTCCTCCAGGATGACCCCGGTGAGGATAGTCTTCAGTTCTGGGATTCCAGAGCCTGCACATACAGAAAGGTGTTGGGTGTGTTGATCTCATATATGTGGAAGCGGCACCTGGCCTATCATATCCCGAGTTCATAAATCTTCCCCGACATTTAACCTGGAAATCTGTGACCCCATCATTCCCACCTACCAGCACATCCTCCATGCAATGATTTCCTCCTGTATCAGCTATTGTACCCCCTGACAGACCCCATTATACCCCAGAGGGAACATCTCACCCCCACGATGACCCTCTTGTACCCACGGAGAAGATTTTTCCCCCGAGTGACCACTTAATACGCCAGGGAGAAGATCTCACTGCCAGAGTGACCCCAATATACCCAAGAAAGAACATCTTACCCCCAGAGTGAACTCTTCATACCCCAGATAAGACATCTTACCTCTGAGTGACCCCCTAATACCAGATAGAATATCATACTCCCAAGATGACTTCTTTATACAAAAGAGAATCTTAAACCCAGAGTGACCTCCTTGTAACCCAGACAGACCATCTTACCACTGGAGTAACCCCTTATACCCTTAGAAAATAAATATTACCCCTGAAGTGACCCCTATTTACCCCAGAGAGCATCTTCCCCCTGAAGTGACCCACTTACGTACCAAAATTGACATCTTACCCACAGAGTGAGGTGTTATGCTCTGAGCAAATCCAGTGGAGAAAGACACCAAGGCAACGGGGTATAAACCCAGGAGAGGTAGTGGAGCAGCGTGTGTGTCCCCAATTCTTGCTGCAGCCAGCGGCGAGCTAATGAAGAATCAGAGGTAGGAGGTTCAGAACACAGCCCTGAAATCACACACTTCAAATTCAGGATGGGGGAAAGCGGGATTGGTACCTGTAGGGTGGTTCAGTACTCACACATTATCTTCTCTTACTCAACATAATATATAGACCTATTAACTAACCCCACCATCTAGAACACCCCAGACCCACCATATACAGCATTTGATACCCACCATATGGACCCAAGATGTACCATATGGAGGACCAAACACTCAATTCTGAGGACTGCAGACCCACCATACAGGACCCAGGACACACCATATAGAGCACCCCAAAATCAGACCGGACTGTGGAAGCAGGGGTATCAGGGGGGGAACAGAATTAGTTAAAGCGGAGTAACACCCAAAAATGGAACTTCTGCTTTAAGGGAAGGTGACCCCCTGATATGCCACATTTGGCAAGTCATTTTTTTAGAGGGTTCCAGCTCCCACTTCTTTCCGGCGCACCGCGGCACCGGAAGGGAGATCACCTCTCCCCCCCCCCCCCCCGGGTATCATCCGGGAAGTATCACAGGTCCCAGATTGCCCGACCAGTCACTGCGCACGGTGCGGCAGTTACAATGCCGGCGCCACAGACAGGAGGGAGAGACGAGCGGGGCTTCGTTCCCCTGCATCGCTGGACCCTGGGACGATTATTAAAAGTCAGCGGCCGCAGTATTTGTAGCTGCTGAATTTTTTTTTTTTTAAGCGGAACTCCGCTTTAATCCTTATTGCCTGCACTTCATCATCTGGCAGCTATCCTCTCACCTTATGTTCTCTGGCACCTCCGTTATCCACACTGCATTCCCTGGCAGCTTTCTTGCATCTTGTTTCATGAGTGATTCCATATCCTCATACGCCCTTTGGCCTCATGCACACTGCAGTTTAAAGAAGCTGCTCCTACAGGCATTTGAACTGTTTTAATCTTAATCTTTTACTTTTCTCTGCCTGTTAACTCCCCTCCATGTAAACCTATGTGTCCATGCACACTATAGGTGTTTTCAGGAGTTTAGCCCTTTCATGACTAAGCCTGTTTTTGAAATTTGGTGTTTACAAGTTAAAATCTGTATTTTTTGCTAGAAAATTACTTAGAACCCCCAAACATTATTTATATATATATATATATATATATATATATATATATATATATATATATATATATATATTTTAGCAGAGAATCTAGAGAATAAAATGGAGATTGTTGCAATATTTTATATAACACGGTATTTGTGCAGCGGTGTTTTAAATGCAAATTTTGTTGTATAATGTGAAGGATGATGTTACGCTGAGTAAATAGATACCAAACATGTCACGCTTTATAATTGCACGCACTCATGGAATGGCGACAAACTACGATACCTAAGAATTTCCATAGGCGACGCTTTAAATTCTTTTTACGGTTACTAGGTTAGAGTTAGAGGAGGTCTAGTGCTAGAATTATTGCTCTCGCTCTGACGATCGCGGCGATACCTCACATGTGTGATTTGAACACCATTTACATATGCGGGCGCGACCTCCGTATGCTTTTTTCTTTACTGTGCGGGGACGGGGGCGCTTTAAAAAAATGTTTTGTTTTTTTTTTGTTTTTTTTTCTCATTTTATTTAATGATATATTTATAAATTGTGTTTATAAGAAAAAAATGTTTTGATGACTTTTATTGCTGTCACAAGGAATGTAAACATCCCTTGTGACAGTAATAGGTGGTGACAGGTACTCTTTATGGAGGGATCGGGGGTCTTTGCACTTCAAAGTATTCAGATCGGCGAAAACGGCGATTCTGAATACTGTGTATTTTTTTAAAACCAGCGCCATTGGCAGCCGAGTAAACGGGAAGTGACGTCATGACGTCGCTTCCGCGTTTACAATTAGAAGGCTGGAACGAAGCCACCCACAGCTTTGTTCCAGCCCGCCCCCAGCCACCGGAGGGAGCCAGTTGGTCACCGGGCCTCCCGATCGAACAGGAGTGGTGGGAGGGGGGGACGTCCCCTCCCGCTCCTCCGGTATAACAGCCGAGCGTCTTTTAGCCGGATCGGTTGTTATACTTGGATAGCCGATCGCCGGCTCTAAACAATGGTAGCCTGCAGCTGCGGGCATCATCCCGGTATAGCACATCTGCGTACGCTCGGCGGGACGGGGTTAGTGGTAGGAGTTTACAGGCAGAAAAAGACCCCAAAGGGGTTCTCCTGAAAACGCCTATAGAGGGGCAGAACCCCTATTACAGAGGCAGAACGGGGAACTGCCTTTGTAAACAAGGTAATTTCCCATTCTGACAGGTGACATACCGGGGATCTACTGTTTCCAGTGATTGGGAACAGTGATCTGTCATGTCCCTGGCGCCCATCCCCCCTACAGTTAGAACACACCTAGGGAACACATTTAACCCCTTGCTTGTCCCCTAGTGTTAACCCCTTCCCTGCCAGTGACATTTACATAGTAATCAGTGGCTATTTATAGCTCTGATCGCTGTATAAATGTCAATGGTCCCAAAAAAGTGTCAAAAGTGTCTGACCTGTCTGCCACAAGGTTGCAGTCCCACTAAAAATCGCAGATTGTCACCATTACTAGTAAAATAAATAAAAATAATTTAAATGCCATAAATCTATCCCCTATATTGTAGACGCTATAACTTTTGCGCAAACCAATCAATCTAGGTCTATCGCGATGTAAAAGAATATATATCGGCCTAAACGGATGAATACTTTTTTTTTTTTTTTTTTTTTGGATATGTATTGTATTATAGCAAAAAGTAAAAAAAAATTTTTTTTTTTTTTTTCAAAATTTTCACTCTTTGTTTATAGCGCAAAAAATAAAAACCGCAGAGGTGATCAAATACCACCAAAAGAAAGCTCTATTTGTGGGAAATTAAGGGGGCAAATCCTTCCGGGGCTGAAGTGGTTAAAGACCCTGCAAGTACAACAAACACCCGTTGATCTAACAGAAATTAATTCAGCTCCTAAGTTCTGCCGTGGGTTGACAACAAGAGAGCATTTTTTTAGACTTAGGCTTCATGTGCACATAGTCTATTATGACAGCCGACCGCAGGAAAACGAAAAACACTGCAAAATCGTGCTGTGCTTTTACCGCATTTTGTGGCCATCGGTCAAAACGTTCCTATCCTGAACGCGATCCTCCTCTAACTGCAGCAACTCCTAAACAATCCTAAAAGCCTATGTGTGCATGGATGCATAGGCTTTTATGGGGTTGAATTTAGGAGCTTTGGCAAAAAAAAAAATGACAAAAGCTCTTAAACTCATGTTTAGGAGCTGTAGTGTGTTGTAATATGTTGGCCAATTTATGTATAATATTGTATTGGAGTGCCATGCTGACCAGAAATTCAGTTGCATTGTCCAACTGAATTTTAACATAGCAAGGGAACAAGCTGAAGACTCTTTGATGTGTTAATCATATGCAAGTCTATTTGAACATTTCAAAGGGTGTTCAGGTGGTATACACATATCTAAAGAGGACTTGTTGATGTTGATATGCGGGAGTGCAAATTGGGGTGGTTTATGACTACAGCTGTTCACGGCTGGGGGGTTGTTGTCTGTTTGAAAGACTAAAGCTAAATTGAAAGGCCAATCAAATTGCTCAGCCATTCAATGCCTGGTGAATATAACACGGCATTCAGTCTATAGGGTTGTAAGTGAGGCTTGTATGTGTATGAGTGGGGCTTGTCTGTGCATGGCTGGGAACGCACAGGCCTAGGAGATGGGTTTCTGAATTATATTTCCTCTGTCGGATTTCTTTGTCATCTGTGGACTTTGGACTTTGTTCTGTGTTGGAAGTCAATAAAGTGCATCTCTCTGGAAGAATTGGGTTGCTGCGGAAGAGTACTTACATCATCATTATAATAACCCAATATAATATTAATATACTATATCACTACACTGGTGCCGTGAATGTGACCAGAAGAGCATTTTCGGACTTAGTAACAGAAGTCGGTGGTGACAACAATCCTGTGAGTTGGACAGAAGTCTGATGAAGAACCAAGAGCTGTGCTGTGACTCTAATGTCTGGTTGTGACATAAAAGAGTCTGGTCTACAAATTTAAACAAGTTGGGAACCCCAGAATTATTCTCTGGAGACTGGAAACAACAAAAAAAGGACTGTGTCGTGTACCAGAAGACCTGAACTGGAATCTGAAGGAGTAACTAATGCGGTGAGTAAAATATTTCCTTTTTTTAACTATTAGTAATATAGTCAAAATGCTTACTCAGTGTGAAGCCAGTGTCAGTTCTGATAAAGTTAACAGATGGGTATTAAAATGTATTAAGCGCCATGGCGGTCCTTATGAAATTCCAGAAAAATGTAAGCAGACATGGACGATGATGAAGGAATTTTTAGAGAAAAATGTTTTTGATAGCAAAATTTCAGAAAGTAAAAGAAAAGGTTGCATTATACAGGGCTTGTTATCTTGCTGTTTAACAATGGAAAGTTCTTTGAATTATAAGGTTGAGGAAATTACCCAGTTACAGAAGGCAGTTGATAATAGCAACAGTGTTTGTGAGAGGTTACAAAACCAATCAGACACCGAGACAGTAAATTTAAAATTGCATGCGGTTACGATTGGAGAAGCTTTACTTGAGAAATCTAAACATTGTGATGAATTATCAGAGGAAAATGAGAGATTAAAATTAAGAATTATGGAATTAGAGAAGAGATCTCAGGAATGCAGATATGCATCAAATCTTGGATTCAGCAATCTGCAGAAAACAGAACCTCATATTAAATCTGATAATTCATTACCAGCTGCACCCACTGTGATTACCACAGTTTATAACAATAATAATAATACAGGTGAAGTTCAGCTTGTAATGAAGCCATTGAAACCAAAATTATTAGACGCAATTCTTAAAGAAATAGGAATGGTTCCATACCATGATTTAAACAGATTTTTAAAATGGTTTTGTGACGTGCAGCAAGTCAGAGATATGTACAACCTCAACCCATCTGACTTAGAAAGAGTTTTGCAACATTCTATAGGAAGTGGTCTTTGGATGAGAATTAAACAAATCTGTATTCAGCCTCTGAGGACAAGGGACATATTACTGGAATTAATATGTGTTTTGTATGGTGTACGTTCTGATGTTACTATTCATGGGAAGATCCAACAAATGCAAAATGAATCTCCCTATGAATTGTCACACAGGATAGCAACTATTATGGAATTATTGGTCGGTAATAATCTTGCATTTGAGCGTGGTGGATTGATACATATGAGTATGTTTCTAGATGCATTGCATGAAGATATCAAACAAAATATTTTATTAGTTACCCCAAATCCTCATGATTTAAAAGACATATTGTTGAGAGCAGACCATTTATGGAGAAAGTCAAATGAGCAGGCTGTCAAAATTGATTTAGCCACATTGTTTAGGACAAATACTGAGCATAAAGATCAGAAGATAACATCCTATGATAACACCCAGAGAGGACACTCCGGGTCAAACATAGGTGATATTAATATGAAAAACAGAGCTGACCAAAATAATAATAAGAAAAGGTCCAAGACTTGGATACCGTTTTCTCAGTTAAAACAGAAATATGACCACCTGAAAATTGAGTATGACAAGATGAGAGAGGAGCGTGATACATTATTAGAACAGTTGAAGGGGGTACAGGGTGTCATGAATGTACAAGATGTATATTCTCCAGATCTGTTTTTGAATGCAGATGACACTTCTCTAGCAGTGGGGGTGAATTAGCTCCAAACTGTAAACGTGTAAATAGTGTTTTGTTTTAACTTCAAACAATGTTTAAGGACCTCGCTAATGAGTTTTGTTGGAGAGTTTTTTTGTCTTTCAGATATTGACATTTAAATGACGGTGAATAGCAGTCTGAAATTGCTGGCTGGTGAGGGAGAATTATGGGAGAAATGCTGAAAAGACAACAAGGAATTATAAAGCATTCATGGACTCTCTCGAAATTCATCAAGCAATGGACCTTTTTTCTTTTTTTTTCTTCAACGCCCTAATTTTTTAATTTTTCTCCCTTTTCCTGATATATTTTGCTTTTCATTTTTTATTTTTGTTTGTTTTATTTCTTGAACTTTATCTTAAAACCAAAGAGAAGCATTTTAACCTAAAATAATTTTCATAACATCGGTACATATTACATAATGCGTATTGATCAATATATTTGACATCTAAGGTGAGATGCTGCACAATGGCTTGGCATAGCATAAATTTTAGTATGTTGGGTGGTTTTCATAAATTTATAAGAGGGGTGAGTGAAATTCATCACTCTAGTCATGATTTGAAAATTTGTTGATTCAGTTGTTTATAATATGCTAAAGGCTATGACATATATGGATGAAAAAGACCTTTCTACCTTTAATGGTGAAGATATTGGCAAGAATTTCCACTGCCGCTTTGTCTGGATAGAAGATCTGATAAACACTGATGTCAAGCTGATTCTATCTGAACCATCGTGTGGGGGTATATCTATATGTATATGTTGGTATACCGTTCAAGTGTAATTGTGGACTGAATGATCCAAGTAACTGCTTTATTGAAGACAATGAGGGGTCGGCCTACAGCAAATTACAAAAGCAAATTGTGACTGGCAATCAACAAAGATGGACACATGAATGTCAAGTGCAAGAAAATAGTTTGAAGCACAGTTTTTACTGCCATATCCAAACCTTTTGACCTTGAAAGTGAGTGCTGGTACATTGATAGTTCTTCTTACTATAAAGATGAAAGTAGAGTGTTTGCGTAAAAGCATCTTTAAAAATGAAAAGCTTGAGCCTGGAGATGAGAGAATCCTGGACTTGTGGATTGGAGTTCCCAGAGCATACCAAGTTTACTTTCAGTGAGATGGTGAGAGATGTGATGAAGTCAGACCAAAGGATGGACTGTGACATCAGCTCGTCTTTGCGCAATATTCAAGATCTTGATGTGATATAATAAGGCCTAACAGCTATATGGGCCACTGATGTTTACCAAATCCTTTTCTAGTCATGGTCTAAAAGTTATATTATCTAATAACTGTTTCATGGGGATATTTTAGAGGCTGGCGAAGAGAGATGTAACCAGTTTCAACTTCATATTTTATATGAGCCATTGTAAAGCATCCAGTACCTTAAATCGTAATGATATTTTTTGTTGTTTGATTTATGGGTCAGTTCTAGTAGTTAGAACCGACCCAAGTGGGGGTATATGTTGTAATATGTTGGCCAATTTATGTATAATATTGTATTGGAGTGCCATGCTGACCAGAAATTCAGTTGCATTGTCCAACTGAATTTTAACATAGCAAGGGAACAAGCTGAAGACTCTTTGATGTGTTAATCATATGCAAGTCTATTTGAACATTTCAAAGGGTGTTCAGGTGGTATACACATATCTAAAGAGGACTTGTTGATGTTGATATGCGGGAGTGCAAATTGGGGTGGTTTATGACTACAGCTGTTCACGGCTGGGGGTTGTTGTCTGTTTGAAAGACTAAAGTCCTGAATTGAAAGGCCAATCAAATTGCTCAGCCATTCAATGCCTGGTGAATATAACACGGCATTCAGTCTATAGGGTTGTAAGTGAGGCTTGTATGTGTATGAGTGGGGCTTGTCTGTGCATGGCTGGGAACGCACAGGCCTAGGAGATGGGTTTCTGAATTATATTTCCTCTGTCGGATTTCTTTGTCATCTGTGGACTTTGGACTTTGTTCTGTGTTGGAAGTCAATAAAGTGCATCTCTCTGGAAGAATTGGGTTGCTGCGGAAGAGTACTTACATCATCATTATAATAACCCAATATAATATTAATATACTATATCACTACATAGTGTACATGAAGCCTAACTTGAGTTTAGGAGCTTTTGTCTTTTTGGCAAAAAAAAAAAAACCCTCCTAAACTCAAGTTAGGCTTCATGTACAATACAGCTCCTAAACATGAGTTTAGGAGCTTTTGTCGTTTTTTTTTTTTTTTTTTCCAAAGCTCCTAAACTCAACTCCATAAAAGCCTATGGGTTGATTTACTAAAGGTAAATAGACTGTGCACTTTGCAAAGTGAAATTGCACTCTGCAAGTGCATTTGCTCCAGAGCTTAGTAAATGAGGTAAAGCTTCACTTTGCAAAGAATACCCAATCACGTGCAAGGGAAATGAAAAGAAACAGCCTTTTTGATTGCATATGATTGGTTTATGGAATTTAGCAGAGCTTTTCCTCATTTACCAAGCTCTGGAGCAACTGATCTTGATCTGAGTTCAACTGTACCTTGCAAAGTGCACAGTCTATTTTCCTTTAGTAAATCAACCCCTATGTGTCAATGTACACATAGGGGTTGATTTACTAATAGCAAATCCACTCTGCACTACTAGTGCACTGCAACTGCACTTGAAAGTGCACTTGGAAGTGCAGTTGCTGTAGATCTGAAATAAGGGGAAGCTCTTCTGATTTTATCATCCAATAATGTGCAAGCTAAAATGCTGTTTTTTTTTTTTTTATTTTCATTGTATGTCCCCCTCAGATCTACAGCGACTGCACTTCCAAGTGCACTGGCAGTGCACTTGTAGTGCAAAGTGGATTTCCCTTTAATAAATAATCCCCATAGGCTTTTAGCAGAGTTTAAAAGCTGCCGCATTTAGGTGAACTTCAACCTCTCCCTCCTGAACATGGAAGAATAGTGTTCAGAATAGGAACGTTTGACCGCTGGTCGCAGGAAAACACAAAACGCGGCAAAAAAACAGTGGTGGCTGGTGCTCAAAATTTTTGGGGGGCGCAAACAAACTGAAGAATTCAATTGTTAGTAATGCAGGACTGTAAATAGCCATTTATCAGGTGATTATGTATCATTACTGCTAGAAAAACTGTGCCCTTCAATTTCAGCCTCACTGTGCCCATCAATTGTAGCCTCACTGTGCCCATCAATTGTAGCCTCACTGTGCCAATCATATGCAGCCTCGCTATGCCAATCATATGCAGTCTCACTGTGGCCGTCAATTGCAGCCTCACTGTGCCCATCACACTAGGCCAATCACATCCACATTTCAAGTAAAAGAAAATAAAACCACTTAACATCAGGTGTCCCCACCAGAGTCCGCCTTTACATCAGGTGTCCCCAAACAGAATCCCCCTTTACATCAGGTGTCCCCAATCAGAATCCCCCTTTACATCAGGTGTCCTCCTATACATCAAGTGTCCCCACCAGAGTCCCCCTTTACATCAGGTGTCCCCAATCAGCATCCCCCTTTACAACAGGTGTCCCTATCAGCATCCCCCTTTACATCACGTGTCCTCAACAGAGTCCCCCTATACAACAGGTGTCCCTATCAGAATCCTTCTTTAACTGATTACCACCCAGCCACCGCCAAATTACGGCGGGGCGGCACAGCTCTCATTCTGGGACGCAGTCATATGACGGTGCTGCCAGAACGGCGATCACAGCCATGCCGTGTTGCTAGGACATGGCGTGACCCCAATCTCTTTAAAGAACCGCGTCCGCGGCTCTTTAACCATGTGATCGGCTGTGTCCAATCACAGCCGGTCACATGTAAGCAAGGAAGTGCCGGTAATCGTCGATCCTCGCCTCACACTGACAGTGTGTGGCAAGGAGAGCCGATCTGCGGCATCTCCACCCAGGGGGACATGTACGAATGTAATCAGGGCAATGATCACCAGTGTCCTGATTACAGTATAGTAAAACAGTGTCACCATACAGTGCTCACCAATGCCAGCTATCAGTGCCCACCAGTGGCAGCAATCAGTGCCCACAAGTGCCACCGATCAGTGCCCATTAGCAATGCCAGTCAGTGCTGGCAATCAGTACCGCCTATCAGTGCTGCCCATCAGTGCCCATCACTGCTGTCAATCAATGCCCATCAGTGTCGCCCACCAGTGCCACCCATCAGTGCCCACCAGTGCCACCTATTAGTGCCCAACAATGCCACCTATCAGTGCCCATAAGTGCGGCATACTATTGCCTCCTCATCAGTGCCGCCTCATCAGTGCCCATAAGTACCACTTCATCAATGCCCACCAGTTCAGTGCCGCCTCTTCAGCGCACATCAGTGAAGGCGACAGAAAAAAAGTAACAAACAATTTTTTTTTTTTTCAAAATTTTTGGTCTTTTTTTTTTTTTGTAAAAAACCCAGCAGTGATTGAATGCAACCAAAAGAAATCTCTATTTGTGTGAATAAAATGATAAAGAATTTGTTTGGGTACAGTGTAGCATGACCGCGCAGTTGTCATTCAAAGTGCGACAGTGCTGAAAGCTGAAAAATGGCTTGGGCAGTAAGAGGGTGTAAGTGCCTGGTAGGCAAGTGGTTAAATTAGCTGTCCCCGTCAGAGTCCTCCTTTAAATCAGGTGCCCCCCTTTACATCAGGTGTCCCCATCAGAGTCCTCCCTTTACATCAGATGTTCCAATCAGCATCCCTCTTTACATCAGGTGTCCCCATTAGAGCCCCCTATATGTCAGGTGTTCCCCTATACATCAGGTATCACCATCAGATTCCCTTTTGCATCAGGTATCCCCATCAGATTCCCTTTTGCATCAGGTGTCCCCATCAGATTCCCTTTTGCATCAGGTGTCCCCATCAGAGTCCCCTTTACATCAGGTGTCCCCATTAGCGTACCCCTTTACATCAGATGTCCCCCATCAGAGTCCTCCTTTAAATCAGAGTCCTCCCTTTACCAGACTCTGCCTTTTGCCTTCTGTTCCAGTGCCTTCTCTGCTCACTTGATACCGACCCTGGCTTGGCCCTGACTCTTCTCTGGATCCGATTCGGTACCTCTGATGCTTGGCAAATACCGACTTCTGTTTGCCTGACCACACACGACCTTGCATCCGCCTGCTCTCCAGCTTGGTTGCTGTCTGTTGCCCTGCACCTGCTGCTGTGTACCTGCACCTGCTAGTCTACCAGTCTGTCTGCTGTCCTGCACCTGTTGGCATCGGCCAGTCCACAAACCTGCCCACTGCTTGGCACCTGCTGCAAATACCTTCTGTCCAGGATCTTCAACCAGGCACCAGTACCACTTCGTGCTCTTTTATATCCTGTCACCACCTTCAGGAGAAACAGGAAAGGAGGTGCTTTCCCATTGGATATTCTCTGCCAACAGCTTCTTGCTCTGACGCAGGTTGTGAAAAATCTCCTCGATCACTGTTGGCTAAAGTGTCGTATTCAACTTCTGACTTTAAGTTCGCCCAGTGACTCAGCGATGGGGATGGCCTGCAAACCCTCTACAACTACATGTGCCTCTTCAGTACCCACTGTGATGTTGCCGCCTCCAGAACCCTGGGTTCCCACTCCAGAACGTTTCTTGGAAGATCGGAGTACGTTCAGGCATTTTGGAATGCATGTCACGTACATTTTCTGCTTCAGCCATGGACTTTTTCCTTAGAAAATATCAAAGTGGGATTTGTCATCTCCCTGCTGCTGAGAGAACCCCAATTCTGGACCCATTGTCTACTGGAACAAGAAAGCCTATTACAGACTTTACACTCCTTCTTTGTGGTGATGGCCCAGCTCTATGAGGATCCTCAGTGGGCTACCACAGCAAAGTCTACCCTTCATACATTGCAGCAAGTCTGTAGGCCTGTGGAGGACTACGTTGTGGAATTTCGTAAATGGGGTGCAGACATTGAATGGAATGAGGCAGCTCTGCATTACCAATTCCGTTTGGGCTTGTCAGAACCCCTTAAAGATGAACTGGCTAGAGGGGCTTTGCTAGATTCTCTAGAAGGTCTGATTCAATTAGCTATACAATTGGATCGGAGACAGCGTGATCGTCAATCTAAAAAGGCGGGCAGTCTTCGTCCACTTAGGATGTTATCAAGAGCCCTACCCATACAACTAAACCTGTTGTTCCCCACATCCTCCACACTCAGGTACTAAAGTGCCCCAGCAATACTGTACTGTCTTCCCTGTGCCATCATCTGTGCCCCAGCAATACTGTACTGTCTTCCCTGTGCCATCATCTGTGCCCCAGCAATACAGCATTGATTTCTCTGTGCCCCAGCAATACAGCACTGCCATCCCTTTGTCATCATCAGTGCCCCAGCAATACAATGCTGCTATACCTGTGCCATCATCTGTGCCCCAGCATTATAGCACTGCCATCCCTGTGCCATCATCTGTGCCCCAGCAAAACAGCACGGGGCGTGTGAGACAAGCCAGACCTCCACATCCTGACTCAATCTACAGCCATCCTCAGCAGTGAACATTCCGGTGAGACTCCAGATCAGCCCTATAGTTTCCTGGGCACCCCCTGCATCAATCCCAGCCCAAATTGCGGATCCCGGCCGGCCAGTGGTGTTGATACACAGCCCGCGACTGACTCCACACAGCAGTGACCCGCTGCCATCTTGCGGCCTACGAGGCCACATACATCCTCCGCGCTCAGGTGCCCCGATCCATGGGACGAGCGGCGGCATAGTCATCCCCCTAGGAACCTCCTTCATCGCGGGGCGGACCTCGGATGGGTCACCCTAGGACCCGCTACACAAAATCTGGTCCGAAGGCCTCTCGTACCCCCCCACCGGTGACCAAATCCTCTACGAGGCGGCCCGCTGCCACTATGGCGGCGAATTCGCAGGCGGAGCCAGGGGCGGCGGTGGCCCCCACGGGGGCGGAAATCCTGGCGGCCATTACAGTATGCAAGGAAACTCTGACAACCAAAATCGACTTCCTGACCATAGATGTCGGTCTCATCCGTCAGGATATGGACAAATTCCGGTCCCGTATCGCAGAGGTGGAGGACAGAGTCTCCACGGTGGAGGATACAGTCCGGGCAGATTCTGTGGAGGTGAGGGCCCTGCAGCTCCAAGTGAAGGCACTCCAGGAGCATGCTGTAGACACTGAGTACCGCCTCAGGCGGAATAACATCCGCATACTTGGATTACCTGAGAGAGCTGAGGGTCCCAGACCAGCTGAGTTTACTAAACAACTACTGTCCACTCTGTTCAGCCTGGGTGATATGCCTCCCACCTTCGTGGTGGAAAGAGCCCACAGGGTCCCACCGCTCCCTCCAAGACCAGGGGCCCCTCCTCGCCCCTTCCTGCTGCGGCTATTAAATTACCGCGACCGGGATCGCATTCTGGCAGCAGCGCGCGCCATGCCTGAAATTAAATACGAAAATACCAAACTGCTCTTTTTCCCGGACTTCTCTCAGGAAGTACAGCAACGCCGCAAGTCCTTTACGGATGTAAGACATCGGCTCCGAGAAAGGGGTATACGCTTTGGTCTATTATATCCCAGCAGGCTGCGTATCACTGATGGTGACAACACGCGTTTCTTCGACACCCCGGAGGCTGCTGCTGCATGGCTAATTACCCGCTGACAACATACTACCATGGAACCATAGTTGATTACAACATACTGGGAGCAGCTAACTATCACAATCCCCCTGAACAGGACTACCTCCTGTCCCATGTTAACTCACAATATTATGCACCATCCATCCCTAGGTCTTTTCTCACTGCTCTAATTCACCATTACCCCAATTGGTTGTTCAATGCCCTTTGTTACATAGACTACCATCCGCTCCTGTCTGCGGAGCTCCAACGGCAACCACCAATTTTGTTTTTCCTCTCTTCTCTTTTTTTTTTTTTTTTTTTTTTGACTGTGCTACTGTCCGGAACCTGCTTCCCCTACCTAAGAGCTTCCACAAGTGTTGGAACACAACACTGAACTGTTGCTAATTAAAGTTTAAGGGTTTACTGTTTTTGAGTTTTGGGTATAGGCCAGATCTGATCACTCCCCAAATTTTCTGAGGATGTCATCAGATGAGGGCAGGTTTGACACCTCAGTGTCATCACAGGTATTGTTTATCAGTGTTATATCTATTCATGTTCGTTTGTCTATTTGGTCTTCCATAGGTCATGATTCCACCTGGTACAGGCTCCCTGGGTCCTTGCTGCTCCTGAGCTGTGCATGTGCACCTGCTTCACTCCTCCTTTCTTCCCCCCGCCAGACCTCCGCACAATGACAGGACGTGACGCCCCCACCTTCAGTGCGCTGTCCTGGAATGTCCGGGGTCTCAATTCTAAATTTAAGAGAGCGGTACTCTTCAAGTACCTCAAATTGCACTCCCCGCATATAGTAATTTTACAGGAAACGCACCTTATGGGCAGCAAACTACTGGCGCTGAAAAAGCCATGGATCCAGAGAGCCTTCCATGCTTCCTATTCCACATATGCCAGAGGGGTCACAATCCTAATTAGTAAATCCTTCCCATGTGTGATGGAACATGTTCACACTGACCCCCAGGGTAAATATGTACTAATAGTGTTCACTGTCTGGGGTGTCCGGTATATTGTAGTAGGTGTATACACAGGGCCGGATTTCCGACAAGGCCACCGAGGCCAGGCCTCGGGGCGGCAGTGGTACAGGGGCGGCGCCGCCCCCCACACTAACATCAGTATGCAGTGCACCCGGGCGCCAGAGAGGTGGGGGCGCTGAAGCGCTAGAGTGCTCCTCTCCCTCCTCCTCCTCTCTGTGTCCAGACTGAGGCGGCTCCCTCCGCAGGTCACCGCCGCCACCGCTGTCTTTTTCGCTGCTCAAGCCCGTCCCCCCTCCCTCCTCCTGTCAGAGAAGGAGAGCAGCCGCCGAAGATCGGAGCGGCTGGTCTCTGTGCGGCGGGGGGGGGGGGGCGTGTTCTCCTCTGTCTCTCACTCCCGAGTCCCGCCCAAGCCTGTGCCTGTCTCCATCTGTTCTATCTATTGTACACACTTGGAGGGGAGGTTGTCCTGAGGGGTTGTACTAATGGAGGGGGGGTTGTCCTGGGATGTCTGTACTAGTGAAGGGGGGGTTTGTCCTGGGGGGGTTGTACTAATGGAGGGGGGGTTGTCCTGGGATGTCTGTACTAGTGAAGGGGGGGTTTGTCCTGGGGGAGTTGTACTAATGGAGGGGGGGGTTGTCCTGGGATGTCTGTACTAGTGAAGGGGGGGTTTGTCCTGGGGGGGTTGTACTAATGGAGGGGGGGGTTGTCCTGGGATGTCTGTACTAGTGAAGGGGGGGTTTGTCCTGGGGGGGTTGTACTAATGGAGGGGGGGTTGTCCTGGGATGTCTGTACTAGTGAAGGGGGGGTTTGTCCTGGTGGGGGTCTGTACTAATGGAGGGGGGGTTGTCCTGGGATGTCTGTACTAGTGAAGGGGGGGTTTGTCCTGGGGGTTTGTACTAATGAAGGGAGGGGCGGTTTGTCCTTGGGGGGTCTGTGCTAATGGAGGGGGTGGGGGTTGACCTGAGGGGGGGGGTTGTACTAATGGAGAGGTGGTTTTCCTGGGGGGGTTTGTACTAATTGAGGGGGATTGTCCTGGGGGGGTTTGTACTAATGGAGGGGGGTAGACCTGGGGGGGTTTGTACTAATGGAGGGGGGGTTGTCCTGGGATGTCTGTACTAGTGAAGGGGGGGTTTGTCCTGGGGGGTTTGTACTAATGAAGGGGGGGTTTTGTCCTGGGGGGTTTGTACTAATGAAGGGGGGGTTTTGTCCTGGGGGGTTTGTACTAATGAAGGGGGGGTTTGTCCTGGGGGGTTTGTAATAATGAAGTGGGGGTTTTGTCCTGGGGGGTCTGTACTAATGAAGGGGTGGCGGTTTGTCCTTGGGGGGTCTGTGCTAATGGAGGGGGTGGGGGTTGACCTGGGGGGGTTGTACTAATGGAGGGGGGGTTTTCCTGGGGGGGTTTGTACTAATGGCGGGGGGTAGACCTGGGGGGGTTTGTGCTAATGGAGGGGGGTTGTCCTGGGGGGGGTTGTACTAATAGAGGGGCGTTTGTCCTGGGGGTCTGTACTAATGAAGGGAGGTGGGTTTGTCCTGGGGGGGTCTGTAGTAATGAAGGGAGGTGGGTTTGTCCTGGGGGGGTCTGTACTAAGGGAGGGGGGTGGGTTTGTCCTGGGGGTCTGTACTAAGGGAGGGGGGTTTGTCCTGGGGGGGTCTGTACTAATGAAGGGAGGGGGGGGTTTGTCCTGGGGGGGTCTGTACTAATGGTGGGGGGTTTGTCCTGGGGGGGTCTGTACTAATGGAAGGGGGTAGTTTGTCCTGGGGGGGTCTACACCCAGGAAAGTACACCCAGGGCTCCAGAGGGAGAGGGCAGTGCTGAGGGAACACCATCAGAGAGAGAACCCCGCTGCCCTGCGCCACCAGAGGGAAAGCCACACAGCCTGGCGCCATCCCTGGTGGAGAAAGGAATGGAGTCATTGCAGGAATACAGATCTGGGTGCTACCCAACGGAGTCGCCACGGGCAATTCAGAGTGAGCTGACTCCTGATCAGGGGAAGCATTGCTGTATCGCTGGGTCAGGTGAGAGGGCTGATCGGCCATTATCTACTAATGTCCATAGGAACTGCAGTCTCTGACCATCTCCTGTATCATGTCTGCAGTCTCTGACCATCTCCTGTACTATGATTGCAGTCTCTGACCATCTCTTGTATCATGTCTGCAGTCTTTGACCGTATTATGTCTGGGGGCTCTTTCTGGTGGTGTGGGGGGGGGTGGCATTGAAGGGCCCGGCCTTGGGGCGGCAAAGGGAGTAAATCCGGGCCTGTGTATACATTCCCCCTCCTTTTTCCTCCTCCACCTTATACACCATTCTAGAGAAAATCACTCCATACTGCCCTGCTAGACTGTTATTAATGGGTGATTTCAACGCCATTCTGGCCCCGGACCTGGACAGACCTACCCCCCCAAACAATTCTCTACTGACTTGCTCTCATGGGCAGAGGCGCTAGGTGTATCTGAGGTGTGGAGATGGAAACATCCCATGACCAGAGCATACTCCTGTTTCTCCAATACACATAAAACTTCCTCCCGCATCGATCTCGCCTTTGCCAACCCGACTATGCTGACAGATGTACTTGATGCCTCATATTTGCCCAGCGGACTCTCAGATCACTGCCCCCTACTCCTTACCGTTCGTTCCCCGTCCTCCCGTTCCTCCTCCCTTTGGCACCTGGGGACCCATTGGATCTCTCATGCTGACCTGGCAGACACCATTCCACCACGCTTAGTGGAATACTGGGATCTTAATACGGGATCCTCCTCCACAGCGGTGACCTGGGATGCCTTTAAGGCTTTTACCAGAGGGCAATACATTTCTTCTATTGCTGGGATCCGGAGAGAACAAGCGGCTACCACTACTGCCCTACAGACCACTGCGCAATCCCAATCAGACATCTATGCAGCTGACCCCACTGACGCACACTTTGACTCCCTCAATGCAGCGAAACGTGAGCTACACCTCCACCTCACCGAAGTTACCAGACTTGACCTTTACCGCAATAAACAACGGTTCTTTGAACAAGGAGACCGCAACGGTCGCCTTCTGGCGATGCTTGCACAACATGACAGACCGCTGACGGTGATCTCTAGTGTGGTGTCCCCTTCGGGAGGGTCGGCCTCTTCCCTGCCAGACATACTTGAAGCCTTCCGTCAGTACTACAGCTCTCTCTATACTTCAGTGCTACCATCGGACTTCCAGTCGCGGGACCTCGCACCTTGGCTGGACCCCTTGGCACTTGGCTGGTTGTCTGATGGGGAGAGAGAATCCCTAGTGAGGCCGATTACCCCGGAGGAGGTACTGAAAGCGATTAGGTCCTTTCCCGCGGGAAAGTCTCCAGGCCCAGATGGACTACCCATTGAGTTCTACAAAACTCATGGGGACCTATTGGCCCCCAAATTGGCCCAGCTCTATTCCCAATGTTTGACTGATGGTGCCCTCCCAGCTTCCATGGGCCATGCCCATGTCATTCTCATTCATAAAGTGTCTAAAGACCCCACATCCTGTGCCTCCTACAGACCAATCGCCCTACTTAATACAGACTTCAAGATTCTCACAAAATTACTAACCACGAGACTACAGCCCCTACTACCATCTATCATTGAGACTGACCAGACTGGTTTCATGGCCAATAGAGCGACAGACGTTAACTTGAGGCGTCTGTTCACCAACATACACGCACAACATCTCAATGAAGGATCTAGAGTGGTGGCCTCCCTGGACATTGAGAAGGCCTTCGACACGGTCGAGTGGCCTTTTCTCTGGGAGGTCCTCCGCAGGATGGGGTTCCCCCTGATCTTCATTGAATTGATGAAGGTCCTCTACCATGACCCCACCTCGGCTATTAAGCTGGGAGGGGGCCTGTCACAGTCCTTCCATCTATCCAGGGGCACGCGGAAGGGCTGCCCTCTCTCTCCGGCCTTATTTGCCATCGCGATGGAGCCACTTGCCGAGGCCCTTCGCACCTCTCCTCACATTAGGGGACTGCGGGTTGGCTGGCTGGAGGAGAGGGTCGCCCTGTATGCGGATGACCTCCTACTCTTCCTTAATGATGCGGGTCCATCACTCGAGGGAGCCCTGCAGGTCCTCAACTCCTTCTCCTCTGTCATGGGCCTCAGGGTTAACTGGACAAAATCTCTCCTGTTCCCCGTGGATCCTGCAGCCCGTGACACAGCTCCCACGGACATCCCTCTACAATGGGTCGAGAATTTTAAATACTTAGGGGTGGTGGTCTCCAGGCAGGCTTCTGAGTTCTTACCCCTCAACTTGTCCCCGGTGGTTCAGGAGACTCGGCAACGGCTGAAGGCGTGGGAATCGTTGCCTCTTTCACTGTTGGGACGCATTAATTTGTTTAAAATGAAAATACTCCCCAAATTTACATACTTATTCCGCCACTCTCCACAGTGGATTCCTAAATCCTTTTTCAAACAACTACATCGCCTCCTCGCCTCTTTCCTATGGGGGTCCCAATCCCCCAGATACAGCTGGTCAACACTGATACGCCCGACCTCCCAGGGTGGCTTGGCGTGTCCGGATCTATAAAAGTACTATCTGGCCGCCCAGCTAGTAACAGCTGCTTGGTGGCTCAATCCGGACACCTCCAACCCAGCTACCATGGTCGAGACGGCAGTGTTGGGATCCCTAGAGGCGCTCAAATTTTTGCTTTTTCGAGGCCCTCGAGCCCCTTATCCACTGACACCCTCCATGCGCACTACACTGCGTGCATGGGGGGCAGGTCTCAAATTAGAAAAATACCCTCAACAGGCAATCTCACCCAATGCTCCCCTTTGGATAAACCCAACCCTGGAGCACATCTATAAACTACCTGAGCCTCATGCCTGGACCAAATTTAACATTAAAACGGTGGCACAGATTATCTCCAATCAATCCCTAGTCCCGCTCTCCAAACTAAACTCCGATTTTAATATACCCCAGTCCTATTTTTTTCCGATTCCTTCAACTCTCCCATGCCTTCAGTCACCAATTCTCCAACTCCCCTCCTCAACTAGTCCAATCTTCACTGGAGGACCTTCTTAGATCAGATTGTGCGAAAAAACCCACTTCTCAATTATATTCACACCTGACTGTCACCTCCCTCCCGACTATGGAAAAGCTAAGATCTAAGTGGTCCCATGACATCCCCAATTTTGACAACGATGACTGGGATGACATATGGGATTTCCCATTTAGCTCCCTGGTCTCTCTGAGAGATCGCCTTATCCAATTCAAGATAGTCCATCGGGCATACTTTACCCCTCACAGACTACACAAAATGAACCCCGACTCCCCTCCCGGGTGTTGGAGATGTGGTGGGACTCCTGGGGACTTCGCCCACATCTTCTGGACCTGTCCGGCAATTGTCGGATACTGGAGGGAGATATTGGACTTTATCACACAAATCACCTCTGTGCCACTACAACCATCAATGTCAATCTGCATACTAGGCCTGGTAGAACAACTAATTCCTACGGTGGCGGGACGCACACTGGTGGGATTGCTCCTGTTCTATGCCCGTAAAGCTATAGCCCTTAGTTGGCGCAAACCAACCCCCCCTCCTCTCTCCCTGTGGAAACAATTAATTAACAATAGCTTACCTCTGTATAAAGACACATATGACAACAGAGGCTGCCCCAACAAATATAGCAAAGTCTGGTCTAAGTGGCTGGCAGATCCCTCCACCGCTTCAGAGGCCTCTCAGTAGACCCCAATCACAAAGTAGCTCCCAAGCGGGTGCCAGGTGTACACAATAATCTACAATATGCTATTTTACCATGTACAACTGCACATAGCACCACCATGACCCAGTAAACTGTACCGCTATGACTGATGTCATAATATATTCTTCATGAATAAGGTGACAGCGTGATTCCTGCAAGGATCACATAGACATCATATTAGACCAATGTATGTTTAACTGTTTGCTCTCTTTTTCTGTTTTTGTTTCTCTTTTTAAAAACCAATAAAAAGATTTTGGAAAAGAAAAAAAAAACCTGTTGTTCCCCTTGCACCACTTTAATCCACGTTTGACCACGCAGAAGTGGAGCCAAAGCAGATCGGCCTCCTCCTTTCTCTATCCACAAAAGAGAAGCTTCATCGCAGAATGGCTATGTTTCTACTGCGGTGATGTTGGTCATTTCACATGGACTTGCCCTGTGAGACCAAGCCGGTCTCCCTCTTCCTCATTTATGGCTGAATACACTTCAGGAAATAATCCAGCTCGTGTTGCCCTGCCCATCTCATTTCAAGTGTCTGGGCGAATTATTCCAGTTCAAGCTATTCTCGATTCTGGTGCTTGCAGTTGCTTTATGGACATTCATTTTGCCAAACAACATGGCATACCATTACAATCCAAGAAGCAGATACTCACGGTACATTTGACAGATGGAACGGATCTTAAAGGGGTTTTAAACCCTCACGGTTTTTCACCTCAATGCATTCTATGCATTGAGGTGAAAAACCTCTTGTGAGCCCCCCATTGGCTCCCGCTGCTGTCAATCAACTCCAATGACGCAGGAGCTGGGGCGGACCCGAGGTCTGTTGTCTGTGTCAATGGACGCAATAGCAGGACACGGGAGCACACCCGCGTGGGTGCCCCGAGGGAGAACACTTCTCCAATGGGGCACTCGAGAAGAGGATGAGTCAGGAGCGCTGCTGAGGGACCCGAGAAGAGGAGGATCGGGGCCACTCTGTGCAAAACCAACTGCACAGAGGGGGTAAGTATGACTTGTTTGTTCGTTTGTTTTGTTTTTGTTTTTTTTAAATGTTTACATATCCTTTAAGTCTGGGCCAGAAGTCTCAAAACTAGTGGCGGTGCGTCCATAAGGGTGCACAGGCTCCGCCCCCTCTTTCCAGCCACCCCCTCTGTCACCAATAGATAGATTCATTCAAATCGGGAAACAAAGGTATGAATAATAGAGTTGAACAGGGACTGTCGGGACCAATATGAAGTGATGGTAATCAAGCCAATGGAGGTAATCAGTATTATTCACCTAAACCATCACAACAGGGAAGAGGGGGGCATCCATAAACTGCTTACAGTTACCAATCACCCCGAACTTATAGGGGAAATGCTCCACAAGGTTATAATCCTTCACAAGGTTATCAACAGTGGCAGCATAACCCCCCGTCCACTCATTATCCTGAGTCAAGGAATGAAGTTCCTCTTTATAATAGATACTCATCAGCAGATGAGGAATATTATGCCCATCACCCATACAATTCCTCTTTTTTGGGGCAACAGGGGAGGGGAGGGACACCGAGGAGGAATCCCCGTATAACAAATCAGAGGGGTGGAGGGAGGAATGGGCCACCCTATATCCAAAGCAAAGAGGTCATACCCTTTCAAAGAGAAGAAGGGGATGTAGGGCAGGAAAGTGTAAACAACCCAAAAGAACGACTGAGAGATGCTTAAATACTGGTATATATAACTTGAGTGGAGTTGAACTTAATCAAAAATAACTCAATATACTCAATTTGGGTTTAAAGTGTGCACCAAAAAAGGTGAGGAACAAATTCGAAGTCTATATTGACACGCATAAGTTCAAGGTATAAAATCTTTGGAAGGCAGGAAAAATATAATTATTTGACCTGCCGATAAGGGAGGGGGCTTAGTAATGATGGACAAATCTTTTTTTACCATAACCAATTGGTTGAACTGGTTGGTGATAGGTCCACCTATAAGAGATTAATGTCCGATCCAACAGAATCCTATGGGGATATAGAATAGATGCCCTAAACCTTAAAGAAAAGAGATATCTTGTTCCGAGTGCATGTAGAATTCCAGTAATCTACACGCTACCTAAAATACATAAGAACACCCAGTGCCCGCCACCTCGACCAATTGTCAATGGCATTGGTTCTGTAACGGCAAGGTTAGGAGAATATTTGGACATATTTCTCCAACCTAGTGTTAAAGCAACTAAAGCTTATCTAAAAGATACTTCAGAATTATTACAGCTATTAGAGGAGGTTAAATTAAATACATCTTCTACGTCTTATTTGGTAACGGCTGACGTAGCCTCTTTATATACCATCATCCAGCATGAGGATGCATCTTTGACCCTAAATTGGGCACTTAGTAGATGGGAAGATAACCCGCATACACAGAAACGTTTTTTGGGACACATACTGGAGTTCTGTTTGTCCCATAATTACTTTTGGTTTAACGGACAGTTTTTTTCCCAACAGGTTGGTGTGATGATGGGAGCTAAGTATGCTCCCAGCCTCACCAACCTGTTCATGGCTGAATGGGACGATAGACAGGTCTTTAGTAAAGAAAGACCTCAATTAAAATTCTACCGCAGATTTATAGATGACCTCCTGTTCATCTGGGAGGGGTCGGAGGAATCTGCGGTGGCATTTTTGGGGGAGTTAAATAGGAACACCAACAACAATAGATTGGAGTATCAGATTAGTGAGAAAATGGTCAATTTCTTGGATGTTGCAATAGAAAAGAGTTTGAATACACTCAACACAAGTGTATTTCAAACCAACGAACCGCAATTGCTACTTGTCCATCAGGATTGGTCATCATCCTGCATGGATAAGGAATATCCCTAAGGGGGAGATATTGCGAGTCCGACTAAATTGTACACAAATAGATTATTTCATGCAAGCCAATATTCTTAAGGAGAAATTTGTACAAAAAGGTTATAATAATAATAAGTTTTACAATGGGAAAGACACATATATGAGAGACAGAAGCTGCTGCACACACCAAAGATAGTTTATCTAAAAAATGTTTGTTCCCTAGCGGGGCTTTAAAACAGCAATGTACAACATCAAAAAGATTATTTTAGTTGGTATTGGAGAAACAATTTATTAAACAAAATGTCCAATGAAATCATTTAATTGAATACAGAATGTACAAATAAAAAATATAGTCCAATGACATAATTCATATTCCATAATATGGTAAAAAAACACATTCGGTACATCATTACATCAGTTTTGTATATTATGCAAGCCCCGGCGCGTTTCGACCTAGATACGGTCTCTTCAGGGGGCACATTGAGATCTAGAGAATACATATAATGTATTCAGAATTATAAAATTTACCGTCTTTCATCACATTAAATAGATCATGGTGATGGATTTTACCATTAAAAGATGTAATGAGTGTTCCATATTCTAAGATGGTCAGAGCCATTGGAGAATCCGAAAGGTGTGCAGGCCGCCCCCACCTCCCCAGGAAAGAAGAGCCAACCCCAAGGGGCTTACAAGGAGCCACACTAATACATGCCCCCCTGGGGGCGAAGGAGTACACACTTGCAACAAACACCCATTGGTAGCCATTAGTTAATTCATAAATTGGTAATTAAATCATCATTATAAATGTTTCTAATTGTATATATTGAGACTGACGGAAAATAAAAATATCAATGTATTAATATTACAAAGTTTGAATGAATAGTCAAAATACAATGGTATTTTGTTAAAATATTGTAGGAATATAAGATGTGAAAAGATGATAGTGGTTCATAAATAGTGGTGTTTAATATTACTATAAATAATTAAATGAGGTGCAAAGAAAATGCGAAGTATGTACAGTATGTGAAAAAACGTGCACTGTGTATGAAATAATGAGGTGACTAAGGAAGTGCATCATGTGATGGGAGGTATGATGTCTGCCAATCAAACGCTGGCAGAACGTGAAGAAATGACAACAATAAAAAATGAAAAACAAAAAGTGAGAAACAAGTGAAAAAAACAAACAAATGTGAATGTGTATAAAGTGATGTTATGTGCTTGGTAAAATGGTGTGGTTCAAATAAAAATATAGTTTACCTTATACAGAGTAGTGATTCGTATGGGCTGTAGGTTGTATTAGGCTTGTGAAACTTGTTTGATTTTTTTTTTTTATTATTTATTATTTCATACACAGTGCACGTTTTTTCACTTCGCATTTTCTTTGCACCTCATTTAATTATTTATAGTACTATTGAACACCACTATTCATGAACCACTATCATCTTTTCACATCTTATATTCCTACAATATTTTAACAAAATAAAATTGTATTTTGACTATTCATTCATACTTTGTAATATTCATACATTGATATTTTTATTTTCCGTCAGTCTCAATATATACAACTAGAAACATTTACAATGATGATTTAATTATCGATTTATTAATTAACTAATTAATGTGATGAATAACGGTAAATTTTATAATTCTGAATACATGTATTATATATATTTTCTAGATCTCAATGTGCCCCCTGAAGAGACCGTATCTAGGTCGAAACTCGTCGGGGCTTGCATGCTATACAACACCATGTAATGTAATGATTTACCGAATGTGTTTTTTACCGTATTATGCAATATGAATTGTCATTGGACTAGATTTTTTATTTGTACATTCTGTATTCAATTAAATTATTTCATTGGACATTTTGTTAAATAAATTGTTTCTCCAATACCAACTAAAATAATCTTTTTGATGTTCTACATTGCTGTTTTAAAGCCCCACTAGGGAACAAACTTTTTTAGATAAGGGATCAATGTTTTAAGAAAAAAGAAACCCAAGTATCTAATAATCAACATCAACTGGGTTTTATTTCAAGTTTTCATTGCCTGTCAGTATAGGGAAATTGAAAATATATATAAAAAGCATTGGCACATCCTGTGTAGAGATAGACATTTAGGAGAAATATTGCCTCAGCAACCAAAATTTATTTATAGGAGAGTCCCCAATTTTGGTGATCAAGTAGTGAAAAAGATCTTAGATCCACCAGGACAAGATGCTATAAAAATATATCTGAAGGGCTTCTATTGCTGTAGAAAATGCATATGTTGCAGAACAGTGAAAGTAAGCAATAGAGGAGTGACAAGGAGTGTCACTAACAGAGATGGTGAAACCTTTGAGATAAAGGAGTTTAGTACATGTAACTCCTCTCATGTGGTATACTTGATGTGGTGCCTCTGCGGCTTATTATATGTGGGGAGAACTAAAAGGCTTCTAAAAGTCCGCATAGCAGAACATTTAGCGAACATAAAGAATGGATTTAGATTTCATAGTGTATCATTACACTTTAAAGAAAAACACCATCAGGACCCCTCCCTGTTACAATTCTGTGGAATTGATGTTGTGTATCCATCCTGGTGAGGTTCAAATAGGGTGAGGGATCTGTCTCAAAGGGAAACTCGATGGATTTATCTTTTGAAATGTCTGGCCCCGAGGGGGTTAAACATTGAACTGGATTTAAACTGCTTCATCAATGATTTCTAGTATGATACTGGGGTTGATGGGTGATGCAGTTTGTCCTGTGTTTAACCAGTTGCCAACCAGCCCATAGCCAAATGACGGCTGCAGGGCGGTTGGATAACTCTGGGATCACGTCATATGACGTGATCCCAGAAAACCGCTCCCACACGCCCCCTGGGGCACGCACACGGGAACATCCATGACCGTCGGTCGTGGCCGTTTACCATGTGATCGCTCCGTCAAATGAAGGAGCGATCACATGTAAACAAACCGGCGTCATGACGCCAGTTCCTCTCTCCCCTCTCTGTACTGATCGGTACAGAGGGGGAGGGATCGGATGGGAACAGCACTGTGGGCTGGATGTGTAGTGCCCACAGCGCTGCTCAGTGACATGTGCAGTCACAGCCAGACAGCCATCCATCCATCCATCCATGCTCAGCCATCCCCCCCATGCTCAGAAATACCCAGCACTACTCTGCAATACTCTGCAATTCCCTGTGCAATACTCTGCAATTCCCTTTGCAATACTCCGCATTACTCTGCAATTCCCTGTGCAATACTCTGCATTACTCTGCAATTCCCTGTGCAATACTCTGCAATGCCCCGCAATACTCTGCAATACCCCGCAATACTCTGCAAAACTCTGTAATACTCTGTAATACTCTGCAATGCCCCGCAATACTCTGCAATACTCTGTAATGCCCCGCAATACTCTGCAATACCCCGCAATACTCTGCAATGCCCCGCAATACCCCGCCATAATCTGCAAAACTCTGCAATACCCCGCAATACTCTGCAATGCCCCGCAATACCCCGCAATACTCTGCAATACCCCGCAATACTCTGCAAAACTCTGCATTACCCTGCAATGCTCTGCAATGCCCCGCAATACCCTACAATACTCTGTAATACTCTGCAATACCCCGCAATACTCTGCAATACTCTGCAATGCCCCACAATACTCTGCAATACCCCGCAATACTCTGCAATACCCCGCAATACCCCGCAATACTCTGCAATGCCCTGCAATACTCTGCAATACCCAGCCATACTCAGCTATACTCTGCCATACCCAGCCATGATACCCAGCCATACTTTGCCATGCTCAGCCATACCCTGCCATGCTCTGCTATACTCGGCCTCTGTATGTGGCCAGGCTGTGGAAGTCTCACACATGTGATATTGCCGTACTCAGGAGGAGTAGAAGAATCTATTTTGCAGTGTCGTTTTTGGTATGTACATGATATGTGTTAGAAATATTGTATAAATGGACAACTTTTTTGTAAAAAAGCATCAAACTAAAATAAAGTAAAATGAACAATAATAAAAATTTTTTTTTTTTTTTTTTGCCCCCGTGTGCTCGCATGCAGAAGGGAACGCATACGTAAGTCCCGCCCACATATGAAAATGGTGTTCAAACCACACATGTGAGATATCGCTGCGATCGGTAGAGTAAGAGCAATAATTTTGGCCCTAGACCTCCTCTGTAACTCACAACATGTAACCAGTAAAAATGTTTAAAGCGTCTCCCATGGGGATTTTTAAGTAGCGAAGTTTGGTGTCATTCCACGAGGGTGTGCAATTTTGAAGGGTGACATGTTAGGTATCTATTTACTCGACATAACTTGGGCTAACTTTACTGTTTTGTTTTTTTTAAAGCACAAAACTGTTTTTTTTTTTTTTTTTAAACGCGTTTGAAAAATTGCTGCGCAAATACCGTGCGAGATAAAATGTCAGAATTGGCCTGGGTGCTCCAGAACACCTGAAGGTGCTCCGTGCATGTTGGGCCTCTGTATGTGGCCACGCTGTGTAAAAGTCTCACACATGTGGTATCACCGTACTTGAGAGTAATAGCAGAATGTGTTTTGGGGTGTAATTTGTGGTATGCATATGCTGTGTGTGAGAAATAACCTGCTAATATGACAATTTTGTGAAAAAAAAAAAAATTAAAAAAAAAAATCTTGATTTTGCAAAGAATTGTGGGAAAAAATTACAACTTCAAAAACTCACCATGCATCTTTTTAAATACCTTGGAATGTCTTCTTTCCAAAAAGGGGTCATTTGGGGGGTATTTGTACTTTTCTGACATGTTAGGGTCTCAAGAAATGAGATAGGCTGTCAGTACTTCAGGTGTGATCAATTTTCAGAGATTGGCACCATAGCTTGTGGACTCTATAACTTTCACAAAGACCAAATAATATACACCGATTTGGGTTATTTTTACCAAAGATATGTAGCGGTATAAATTTTGGCCAAAATATATGAAGAAAAAATTACTAATTTGTAAAATTTTATAACAGAAGCGAAGAAAAATGCATTTTTTTACAAAATTTTCGGTCTTTTTTCTTTTATAGCGCAAAAAATAAAGAAACCAGCAGTGATTAAATACCACTAAAAGAAAGCTCTATTTGTGTGAAAAAAAGGACAAAAATTTCATTTGGGTACAGTGTTGCATGACTGAGTAATTGTCATTCAAAGTGTGAGAGCACCGAAAGCTGAAAATTGGTCTGGTTATTAAGGGGGTTTAAGTGCCCAGTGGTCAAGTGGTTAATGCTTTTTGGCTTCAATATTTTCCGTTTAGTGATACATCTTATGTCCATTATAGTTTGAGGTACTATAGGGTCCTCTAGTGGATATATGATTATCCCACACATCTGTATATCTTAATATAGTATAGGGATAGAGTAACATCATTCCACATATTTAGATTTCTATATACATAGTTTTAATATATTTTAATATATTTTACACAGATGACTGATATAATTAGCTGTAAAGAGTGGGGGAGATATCAAATTTGTTACAGCTAGCACCTACCAGTGGTTGTTTTTTAAATTATGACTTATTATCTGTGCCACTTGCGTAATATGGGCTTGTGGGATGCTATGTAATTATGTAGAATGACTTAAGTTTAAAAAAAAAATTATATTTGATTTCTAATTTTTACACATTATGGGAGGTATATGATGTTGTATTTATGCTCCAGCCATTCATGCTTTGTTTTAACTATAACTAGATTAGTATTAGAGTATTTTAAAAACATTTTATATATACATATTTTTTCATAGATATATTTTATATCATTTAGATTCATGGTTTAAAACAGCAGAGTGAGAAACATATGGGTGTTGGGAATATTGAGAAATATACACCGATAAAAGATTATGTTTGAGATAACTCTCTTAGGCTTTGGTTTAGTTTAATTTATCCAGCATACAGTGTATATGGGAGAGATATACTTGTATTTTACATTATATAGGTTGTGTATATATCCCATATCACTCATGTATGATCTGGATGACCGGGATTATGCGGCCGCGGAGACACGAGGTGTGCACAGGCACTGTAGAAGGTTCTCTGACATTAGATTGATAGGAGGGTTATAAAAGGGGTGATTGTCATTCCGTACAGCCAGTCGCATGAATAAGTCAGTTCATGACAAAACATGTTGGGGGCGTGGCTGTACGACATTCTTCACCAGTGACGTGTGACGCTTGAAGACGAACGAGGAAGTGATGATTCGATATTGTGGCTAGGCACCAAGGAGGGGGTGACAGCCGAGAATTAACGCCTGCATACCTCGGGTCCGCCGTGACCGTATCCCTACACTGTGTGATCCATTTGATTAGCTTGCTGTGATTTGAAGCTTTTTTTGTTGGTTTGGATTTTGTGAAATGTGAGTTGAAAGGTTGAAGATTGGTAGTGTTTACAATAAACTGAAAAAATATATATAAAACACAAAGCGCTGTGATGCTAAATAGCTGATAATTACATATAAAACCAAGTGAGGCTGCTATCAAAAGAGAGTGTTTTCAGAGTCACTTAAAAAGAATAAATAATGATATTTGAAGCGCTTCACAATGTGCATGAAAATGAATATATAAGAATAAATATAAATAGTAAAATAAATCCAGCGGTGAGTAAAAATTCCTAAAAAATCCAGCAATCAAAATAGTGTAAAATTATAAAAAATTAGTGACACCAAATGTGTAAAAAAATTCACATAAAAAATCCACATAAAAATAAATATATAGGGATGTATTCAGAAGGTTCAATTATACAGGTGTAGAATCCTGATTGGTATAGAGCTTTTGATCACTAGCAAAGCTGTTTAAAAACACTTGCTTAATCAAGGTGCTCATTGACCTTCATAGTAACAATGTGCTTTTTGCTTCTATTCACAACCAATGTGAGAATCATAAACAGGCAGATAAGAGAAAAAACCAATCATTGTGCAATAGTTAGGATACCAAGGTACACAGGCAAACTTCAATCCACTCACGTGTGCCTTATAATGATAAGGCATATGCAGGTTTTACTATAGCAGTCAGCCACCTTAGACAGGAGCAGATTCAGTGCAGTACACTGTGTGATACTGCTGATCTGCACAGAGTGTCCTTGGCTCCGGAGGACGCCAAGGACGCTCTGTGCAGATCAGCAGTATCACACAGTGTACTGCACTGAATCTGCTCCTGTCTAAGGTGGCTGACTGCTATAGTAAAACCTGCATATGCCTTATCATTATAAGGCACACGTGAGTGGATTGAAGCTTGCCTGTGTACCTTGGTATCCTAACTATTGCACAATGATTGGTTTTTTCTCTTATCTGCCTGTTTATGATTCTCACATTGGTTGTGAATAGAAGCAAAAAGCACATTGTTACTATGAAGGTCAATGAGCACCTTGATTAAGCAAGTGTTTTTAAACAGCTTTGCTAGTGATCAAAAGCTCTATACCAATCAGGATTCTACACCTGTATAATTGAACCTTCTGAATACATCCCTATATATTTATTTTTATGTGGATTTTTTATGTGAATTTTTTTACACATTTGGTGTCACTAATTTTTTATAATTTTACACTATTTTGATTGCTGGATTTTTTAGGAATTTTTACTCACCGCTGGATTTATTTTACTATTTATATTTATTCTTATATATTCATTTTCATGCACATTGTGAAGCGCTTCAAATATCATTATTTATTCTTTTTACAATAAACTGGTTTATACTGTTTTACACTATTGGAGCACCTTTGTTATTTTACATGTGGAACAATCCTTGAATACACAATTGGATATCGATTTAACCCTTTCTGTGTGGTTATAAAAGCGCTTTAGCCTTGCACGTAAGTGTAGGCATTGGAAGTCGGTGAGTGCATTTCTTAAGGGAGTGGGATCAATAAACATTTAGGTGTGGTGGATGAAATAAGAAGACACATCTAGTCAAGGACATTTTGAACATCAATTTATGGACTTTTTGTTGATTTATTCACATATGAATTTCACTTGTCACAGGAAACAATTGAAACAATTGTTTCATTATAATTATACACATTTTTTTCAATTTTGTCTAAATTGGAAAATTCTGTCTTAGTTTAGCGCCACTGTTTTTTTTTTTTTTCCCTTTTTTTTTTTTTTCCTTTTTTCTTTTAGTCACTATATGGGTATGTATTAATATAAGGATAAATCACCACTTACATTGCATGAATCTATCCATGGCCACTGCTGCCACCCCCTATTCAGGCGCCCAGCCCCTTTTTGGGTGCCAGGTGCCTGAATTACAGCAGCGGGAGGTGTTTTTGAAGCACCTGATTAGAGCCATAGGCTCTAATAGGCATCACAGAAGGTAAACAACGAGCGCCATGCTTGGCGCTCTCAGTTCACCCAGCTGTGCTGGAAAAGAAAATTAATATTTTCTTTCCTAACACTGAAACGCCTCTCCGCCAATCAGGCGCTCGGGTCTGTTACCCATCACCTGATTGGCTGAAACGACAGGCGCTGACTGGATGCCTATCAGGCGTCCAGTCATAGGAGAGGATGGGAGGAGTGGACAGGAGGAGAAGACATCGAGAACATTGCCCACCGCCGTCACCCGCTGCCCCACCGAGACAGAATAAGTGCCAGGCAGATGGCGGGGGGGGCACAGTGGGAGCGTTTGATGGGGCACAGTGGGAGCGTTTGATGGGGCACAGTGGGAGCGTTTGATGGGGCACAGTGGGGGTGTTTGATGGGGCACAGTGGGAGCGTTTGATGGGGCACAGTGGGGGCATTTGCTGGGCACAGTGAGGCTGCAATTGATGGGGTTTTTTGTTCAGAATTTTTCAGTTTGTTTGCACCCACCCAAAAATTTTCAGCACCAGCCGCCACTGCTGGAAACTGAATTACTATTCTGTTATTCTTGGCATCCCCTGTTTGCAGGCACATAACCGCACGTAGACTGGAACAGTGATATTCACTTCTTTCTACTGTCAGCAGTCCTGCCAACTGCCAGCTGTTGTTCATGAGGCTCCGCTTCTATGTTTCCACCTCAAACCAGATGTACAGCAGATTCTAACTGCATGTTACCACAATTTCTTGGACGTCTTTGATAAAAAGAGAGCTGATATCCTGCCTCCACATCGTCCTTATGACTGTCCAATAGAACTGTTACCAGGAGCTGAGATCCTATTTGGATGGATTTTCCCACTGTCCGAGCCCGAATTAAAGGCTTTTCATCAGTATATCTCTGAAAACTTGGAAAAAGTCTTTAGCCGCCCTTCCGCATCACCTGCTGGGGCGGGCATCTTTTTCGTAGAGAAAAAAGCCTGTACTCTTTGCCCTTGTGTGGACTATAGGGAGTAAATAAAGTTACGGTCAAAATAGATATCCTCTTCCTCTGGTTCCTGAACTTTTTCAGAGATTTAGAGGCCAAAGTGTTCACCAAACTTGATCTATCTGTGAGAAGCCTATAATCTTGTGTGTATAGAGAAAGAGACAAATGGAAAACAGCATTCAGAACACGGTTTGGGCATTTCGCATTTGGTCATGCCATTTGGTCTGTGCAATGCACCAGCCACATTCCAACACTTAAAAATGTAAATTACATTTTTCGAGACTTTCTTGACCTCTTTATGATTGCTTATCTGAATGACATCTTCATCTTCTCCTCTTCACTAGAATTGCATCACATTCATGTTGTCAAAGTATTGGGTTGGTTAAGAGAAATATAAACCAAGGCAGAAAAATGTAAGTTCGGAGTACAGGAGATTTCCTTCCTTGGCTTCATCATCTCCACAGAGGTAATTTCGATGGACTTGAAAAAAGGTAACGACATCCTGGATTGGCCTGTTCCGACAGATAAAAAGAGTGTGCAAAGATTTGTGGGTTTTGCTAATTTCTATAGAAAATTTATTAAAGGATGTTCTTCCATCCTTTGTCCCATCACTCAATTCACAAAGTCACATATCCGGTTCCAATGGACTGTTCAAGTATAGCTGGCTTTTGACAAGTTGAAGCTCCTTTTTACCTCTGCCCCAATCCTGCGACACCCTGATCCAGTGTTACCATATATCCTTGACGTTGAAGTTTCTGAGAATGCTGTGGGAGCAATTTTGTCTCAGAGATCAGGAACAAAATCGCTAATGCATCCTGTAGCCTTTTTCTCAAGAAAACTAATCCCTGCCGAGAGAAACTATGATGTTGGAAATCGCAAGCTTCTGGCCATTTAAATCAACCCTGGAGGATTGGCGCTATCTGCTGGAAGGTGCGATGCATCCTATTTTGATCTCTACAGATCATAAAAACTTAGAATATCTTAGGACAGCCAAGAGACTGTGGCCTGGCCAGACCAGATGGGCACTGTTTTTCTCTAGGTTCCTGTTTCATATCACGTTCCGCCCCGGGTCTAAGAACAACAAGCCGGATGCTCTGTCATGGATGTTTTCAGAAGTGGATGGGGCTCCCCCACAGGACACATTTTGACTGCACAAAACTTTTTACTTCTCCAAACAAATCTCATGACCCAGATTAAGCAGGTCTCAGGGCAGGAGTTACCATCTCAAGGGGTGAGTTTGCAAAATAAAGATGGATTTGTTGGTTTCAAGACAGTTTTTGTGCCTGAAAGTCAACATCTGCAGGTCCTCAGATTATATCATCACCACCCATTAGCAGGACATTTTGGGTCCCAAAAGACTATAGAGCTGTTACAAACGATCTTTCTGGTGACTTAAATGGAAGTCTCAGTGTGAAAATTATGTTAAGGCACTATCTGCAAACCTAATAAGAGTGACAGGACTAAATCTTGGAGACTGTTAAGGCCACTTCCTGTACCGAAAAGACCATGGGAGATGAACTCAATGGAATTTATTGTTGAACTATCAGTATCAGATGACTTCACCTCCATATTTGCGATCGTGCATAGATTATCCAAGATGGCGCATTTTGTTCCCTATGAACGGTACACCTTCATTTATCAAGGAAGTGGTGAGACTTCATGGAGTTCCAGACAGTATTGTATCTGATCGGGGGTGCAGTTTTTTTTTTTTTTGCAAAATCTTTTTATTGAATTTTAATTAATATACAAAAATTGCCTGCAAATGGGCCAACCGTGCCCATGCAGGGGCGGATCCTCTGATACGACAAAAGACCGCAACCGGGTACAAAATACAACATCAACAACCTTACTTATCTATATCCCAATGGGGGAGAGGTTTTGTTCAGGAAAATCTGTGCTCAGTATTATGACAGGATAATGTGACAAGAGAAATTGGGTCAATTTACTAACATACTATAACCATAATAGTATTCTAGGAGTTGGTTACTGCTCAGTCGCCGTAGTGTTATCATCTAGCCAACAGGTCCATACCTTTTCAAACTTTTTTGGGCAACCCCTGCCCGAGTAGGTGGCTTTCTAAAGGGGTAAACTGGCATTCACTAGACCAGGGGTCTTCAAACTGCGGCCCTCCAGGTGTTCAGGAACTACAATTCCCATCATGCCTAGTCATGTCTGTGAATGTCAGAGTTTTACAATGCCTCATGGGATGTGTAGTTCTGCAACAGCTGGAGGGCCGTAGTTTGAGGATCCCTGCACTAGACTCTTCCAGAATCTGACAGAAGGGGGAGATGGTTGTTTCCAGTTCATCGTGATGGCTTTACCTGCATAGTACAATAACAGGGATATGAGTATTTTTCTAGCCCTAAGCACTGACATTTGTTCCACCAGTCCCAGTAGACAATGTTTAGGATCATAAGGGACACCAATCTTGGTGACTCTATGGATCACTTGGAGTACTTCTTTCCAATAATGTACAATTGCTGGCCAAGCCCAGAAAATGTGAAAGAAGTCCCCCGGCTGGTAGGAGGGAACCAAAAATTCCTTTGGCACACTTTTCTATTTTTTGCTTATGCTCCCCAGATCTCAAGTATAGATTTATACAGACTTTTATTATTTATTTTTCCAGTCTGCCTTTTGCAGCCTAGTACACAGAGTCCCATTTCAGATTCAATTAAATGTATCTCCTTCATGGACTACTAGACAAACAAACATATATTTTTGTGAGTATTTACTCTAATGCCCCGTACACACGGTCGGATTTTCCGACGGAAAATGTGTGATGGGACCTTGTTGTCGGAAATTCCGACCGTGTGTAGGCTCCATCACACATTTTCCATCGGATTTTCCGACACACAAAGTTTGAGAGCAGGCTATAAAATTTTCCGACAACAAAATCCGTTGTCAGAATTTCCGATCGTGTGTACACAAATCCGACGCACAAAGTGCCACGCATGCTCCGAATAAATAAAGCGATGATTTTCCGACAACTTTGTGTGACTGTGTGTATGCAAGACAAGTTTGAGCCAACATCCGTTGGAAAAAATCCTAGGATTTTATTGTCGGAATGTCCGATCAATGTCCGACCGTGTGTACGGGGCATAAGAGACGATTGTCCTCCCTTTTTTCAAATTCATACATTTACCTTTCTATTAGTCTAACTTTATGAACCCTCACTGTCCTCTAGTGTCCCCCTATCTGCCCTCTATGGCCACGCCTGACTGATTCTTTTGGATCGGGTCCCTTGGGGTTTTGTCTGGGGTCCAGCCTGGTAGTTTGCGGGTGCTATCAGTCATTTGGGTAAGTGTTCATATCCATGCTCTATTTTTGCAACCGAGCTCATACCTTGCCTAAATACTCTGTACCTATATTCTGATTGTAAGTTCTATGTTATAACCTTTTTCTCATTTGTTTAGTGGTTTCAATTAAGCCTTGCACATCCCCTGAGGAAGCTAACAGCGAAACATGTCAGGCTAGTGTGCAATATCTCTAATTGTGATCTGCAATTTATCTCTCCATTTATGACACCAAATGCCTGTAATTCTACATTGCTTTAAAACTGCATGTTCTTTTAACTATGTTATGTAATAAAACTTTGTTTCATTTTAACTGATGAAAGTAAATTCTCATTGTTTCCTGGTACTTGGCACTGCAAAAATCCCCTTATTTTTCCTTGCTGTATCTACCTGGTAGGAGCAATGTCAACACGCCGGTGAACACGCCGACCACATCTGGTGCAACCTGTGGGGCGTGTAGTGAACTCTGTGTACAATTTTGTATTGGACCAGTTTGTCCCTGGCTGAGACCAGAGGAGAGAATGGAAAATCCCAAATCTCCCTCCAGTCATCCTCATCCAGCTCCGGTATGTCCTCCACCCATTTCCTGCGGAGGGAGGACAGCTCGGGGATAGCAGCGACCAGCACGGACCCATAGATCTGAGACGTGGATTCTCTAAGCCTTTCACCTGAAGGGTGGATTCGAGTTCTGAGTATTCCAATATAATTTGTTGGCCTAAGAATTGACACCTGTAGGCGTGAGCGACCTGAAGATACCTGAAATGGGCCCGTACAGGTACATTAAATTTGGTACGCAGTACATGAAAGGTGATTACATGCTCAAGGGTCAATATTTTATATTTGGCCCAGGCCTGTGGATCCGGGATGGTATTGAACTGCGATAGGTTAGGATTCAGCCACAGGGGGGTGTGAGGAGACCAGGAGTTCGGTTGGGGTGCCCTCAGCGCCTCACCCGCCTTCCATGCCCGCATAGTGGTACGCATAGAAGGGGTAAGGCTGTGAGGTGTTTTTGGCCCCCTGAATAGCAACCCCTTCAAGGACTCCAGAGACCCCACTATAGCCGCCTCCAACACCGTCGCAGAGTTGATTGGGTCCATCTGCAACCACCAATGAGCAGTTACCAGTTGAGTGGCCAAGAAATATTTGTGGCAATCAGGGAGAGCCAAACCCCCCCCCCTGTCCACAGGCCTGGTCAGAGTGGTGTATTTGAATCTAGGTGGCTTTGACCCCCAAATAAAGGAGAGGAAGATCTGTTTAAGAGAGTTAAAGTTTTGGTCATCCACTGTGGGAAATTCCTAAAAATGTACGTAAGTTTGGGGAGGACTTTCATTTTAAGATGGTTGATACGCCCAATGAGGGAAAGGGCAAGGTTGCCCCACGCCTTCAGTTTAGATCTAATTACTGCCAGGACAGGTTCAAGCTTGAGCTGGGCAAAGTCCCTGCCTTCTCTTGAGATAATACCTAAATAGGTAAACTTATCGACCCACTGGAGTGGGATAGAGGAGGACGAGGAGGACCTGGCCCCCCTCATCCACCGGAAAGAGCTGAGACTTGTACCAATTCACCTTAAACCCCGTGAAGATGGAGAAGGCATCCATGACTCTGAGCACGCTCCGCAGAGAGTCACCAGCGTCGTTTAGAAATAGCAGTAAATCATCCGCATAAAGAGCCACTCTCTCCTCCAGCCAGCCACCCTAAGATCACAAACCTCTATCGAGCTCCTGAGAGCCTCCACTATGGTTTCCATGACCAGGGCAAACAAGGCTGGGGAGAGAGGGCATCTCTGTCTGGTGCCCCTCTGCAGGGGGAACGGAGGAGACAGGGAGCCATTCATTTTAATGCATGCCAGGGGACCGTTGTACAGTGTGTGTATCCAGTGGATAAATTTCAGTGGGAAACCCATTCTTCTAAGCACCTCCCATAGGTAAACCCACTCCACCGTGTCAAATGCCTTCTCCATATCAAGAGAGGCAATGGTCCTAGTGCCCTGATTAGTATGGGGGGCATGAATATTGGAAAATAGTCTACACATATTAATGTCCGTGGACCTACCTGACATAAAGCCCGTCTGATCAGAGTCAATCAGGGATTCTATTACCTTATTAAGTCTAACGGCTAGTAATTTGGTTAGTATTTTAAGGTCACAATTTAGGAGCGCTATCGGCCTATAGGAGGCGCACAACTTGGGGTCTTTATTAGGCTTTGGAATGAGAATGATATGAGCGTCCCTCATAGAGGACGGTAAGGAACCTTGTTGGAGACAGACCTGGAATATCTGACCTAGTTTGGGGGGCGACTAGTTCTATATGGGCTCTATAGTATTCTATGGGCAGCCCATCCAGCCCCGGGGTTTTTCCTGCCGGAAAAGACCTGATGGCCATTGTGACCTCTTCTGATGTGATCTCTGAGACGAGGACAATTTTCTTTCCGCGTCAGAGAGCCATCCTAGTGCTAGCCTGTCCACCACAGAAAGCATAGGTGCAGGATCAAAGCTGTCAGGGAGTGAGGAAACATACAGAGAGGTATAAAACTTGGTGAATGCAGATAGAACCTCCTCCTGAGAGGTAACTAATACTCTCTCTGCCGTGAGAATTTCAGATACAACCTCTAAGAGCCTATCCTGTTGCGCCAGCATCGCTAGGAATTTGCTGTTTTTATCTCCATGCTCAAAATATTTCTGTCTACTATTTTGTATACCAATTCTGGTAGTTTCTGAAACATGGAGATGCAGTTCTCGCCTAAGCGATGAAAGGTGCTCGAAACTGGGAACCATCACCAAGTCCGAATACTGAGTCAGAGCCTCTTCGACTTGGTACTGCAGGTCAGAGAGCTTGTCCCCAAGTTCCGCCCTAACCGCCGCCACAGCCGAGATATACTGACCCCTACTGTGAGCCTTGGAAGCATCCCATGTCGCCTCCAGGGACGCTGGCCCCGCATTAGTCCAACCCAATAGTCCTGCAAGGAGGGGGAGACCCTGTCATGAACCACTTCATTGTTGATCCAATAGGGTTGTAGTCTCCAGAGGGCTTTGCTCCTTGACCTGGTGGTCCTAATGGTCAATTTAAGAGGGTGATGATCAGATAGGCCAGAGGGAAGGTAACTAACCTCCTGAATGTTGGCCAGGAGGGCAGTATTGGCAAAAGCCAAATCGATTCGGGAGGATGTTTTAAATGTGGATGAAAAGCAGGAGTACGTTCTATCATGGGGGTGAAGCCACCACCATGCCTCTTGGAACTCTGTTGCCTGAGCCCACGTACCCAGATCACTACTGAAAGTGGATTGAGGGAAAGGCTTATCTAATTCACGGGATAGTGTAGCATTAAAGTCCGCCATGAACAGAACACATGCTGGGCAATGCAGGGCCAGCTTTTCATATAGTGCATACAGAATGTGTATTTGGCTCGGAGGAGACAGATAAACATTCACAATGACATATTTCTTGTAAACGCTCAGCACCACTATAACAGATTTCCCCTGGGGATCCAGATGAACCTCATGAATTATGCAAGGAACTCGTTTACTAATCAATATAGAGACCCCTCGAGAATACGAGGAGTAGGTCGCATGAAGCGCCCTTTGCACCCATGGCTTTTTTAGGGCCAGAACCTTACTACCAGTTAAGTGCGTCTGGGGGGGTGCAATTTACCACAAGATTTTGGAGAGAGCTGTGCAAGTCACTGCAAATCGAACTATGCTTTTCGTCAGCCTATCATCCACAGACTAATGGACAAACTGAGCGGACCAACCAGACATTACAGCAATACCTCAGATACTTTTCTTCCTTTTTGACAGGATGATTGGGCACATTGGCTACCTCTGGCTGAGTTTGCTTATAATAATTCCATGCATGGTGCCACAAATCAAGCTCAATTTTTTGCGAACTATGGATTCTTTCCTTCCTTTCTGCCTGATACAGTTCCTAATTCACCTGTACCGGCAATTCAGGATAACGTTAAGTTCTTACTGAATAATAACAAGAAATTACAAGATGCTGTGGCCAAGGCTCAGGAAGACAACAAAAAGATCTTCGCCAGAAGGATAAAGGAGTAAATCCCCCTTAATCCAGGAGACAAAGTCTGGTTGTCAACTGTAAACCTAAAACTGCCATGCACATCAGAGAAACTAGGGCCTAAATATGTTGGTCCCTTTTCAGTCAGGAGAAGGATCAACCCAGCACCATATGAACATTCTTTACCTGATTCTTACAAGATTCACCATGTGTTTCACGTGTGATTGCTAAAACCTACTGTACCTGACCCTTTCCCAGATCAGGATCCAGGACCTCCAGCACCAATGGTAATCTATGGGTCTATGGAATATGAAGTTACATAGTAGGTGAGGTCAAAAAAAGACACAAGTCCATCAAGTCCAACCTATGTGTGTGATTTATATGTCAGTATATCCCTGTATGTTGTGGTCGTTCATGTGCTTATCTAATAGTTTCTTGAAACTATCGATGCTCCTCACTGAGACCACGGCCTGTGGAAGGGAATTCCACATCCTTGCCACTCTTCCAGTAAAGAACCCTCTATGTAGTTTAAGGTTAAACCCCTTTTCTTATTTTTAATGGGTGGCCATGAGTCTTGTTAAACTCCCTTCCGCAAAAAATTTTATCCCTATTGTGTGGTCACCAGTACGGTATTTGTAAATTGAAATCATACCCCCTCTCAAGCGTCTCTTATCCAGGGAAAATAAGTTCAGTGCTCGTAACCTTTCCTCATAACTAATATCCTCCAGACCCTTTATTAGCTTTGTTGCCCTTCTTTCTACTCGCTCCATTTCCAGTACATCCTTCCTGAGGACTGGTGCCCAGAACTGGACAGCATACTCTAGGTGCGGCTGGACCAGAGTCTTGTAGAGCGGGAGAATTATCCTTTTATCCCTGGAAGTGTGGGCACAATAGGAGACAGACAGTACTAGCATTGTATGGCCACCATAGGATTGGGACATCGTAATATAAAGGGGACTGCACTGTAATCATTGCAGTGCCCCTTTTACAGTGCAGTCCCCTTTATATCACAATGTCCCTGCACATTAGAGGTGGAGGACCGACACCAGCCACCCCCGCAAATGTCTACCGACGATCCCACAATCCCCCCACCCCTCCACCCAGTCCCTCTGGAAAAGTTGGCTGCTCAGTCTAAAATGCCCGGGCCTATTTTTTGTCCCAGTCCGGGCCTGGTGGTGGCTGACTGTTTGTTTTATCAATTAATTTTACAGGGCTTGTGTCAACAATGAAATTCCATGCAAGTGCAATTAAAAAGATATCCCTATTTAATTTTATTCTATGTTTAAAACCCCACTCTCAACTTGACAAATGCATATGTCCCTCACCTCTCCTATTCTAAGTCTCTGACTGCAAAACACTGCCATTCCTCTGAAAAGCAATACACACAAATATTGCTTTTCAGAGGTGTTTGACAGGAGGTGAGGTGATATGTTGCCTCCTCACCACCTGTTTTCACTCCCTAAATGTTGCATCACCCCCACCACAATCATGTTGCACACGGTTGTGGGGAAGTTGCAGCACAGACCCTTTTATTTGATTGGGTTGCATTTGTGAGTGGTAGTCCCCGCCAAATGCAACTGGGGATATAATTCTTGCCGAAGTCATGAAGTAAAGCATTGTGGCTGCAGCTTGTGTACACCCCCAGCTGCTGCCTTGTCAGCTTAGGCCCCTTTCACACCTGTGCGACCTGAAAGTCGCGTGATTTTGCTGTGACTTAAAGCAATGCCGGTGTCTGGACCTCAAGTCACATCAAAGTCAGACCAAAGTAGTGCAGGGACTACTTTGAAGTCACTGCGACCTGAAGTTGCACAGATATGAATGGTACTATAATGGTAATCATGGGGTATGACCTGTCATGGCTATTCCAGCACAGTCCCACCTCAAAACAAGGCATTTTGCCTTGTCTTGAGGTGGGACTGTGTGTAATGTGAGTAATAGCCACCCTACACAGTCCCACCACATCTGGTGTGAATATACCTTAACCACTTGCCACCCACCCGCAGTGGTTTTATTGAAGGTGGGCAGCACAGACAAACCAGACAACATACCGTACATCGCCACCTGTCTTCCGAGTTTTGCATGCATGCCGATGGCCAACCCGTGTCGAGATTGGATGCAGCACAAGTTAATCGACAGGTTTTAACCAATGATTTTGGCAGAAACCTGATGATCAGCTGTGTCCAATCACAGCACAGAGTTCTGTGTTTACTAACACACAAAAACTGTACACAGTGATTTGGCTTCTCCCCAAAATCAACGCGAAGTTCAGGGAGAAAAAGCAGCCAAATTTGTTCATATAAGCAGCACGTATTACACATATTACATTTGATAGGCACACAGTTAACCCCTTGATGTCAACCCCTTCCCAGCCAGTGTCATTACTACAGTGTCAGTTTATAGTATTGTAGCTGATCACTGTAATAATGTCACTAGTTATGTCAGTGTCAGTTAGTTAGTGTACCTCCCTGCGAGGGTCTGTTAGCACCAGATTGCCTGAAAGCCAATCACAGTCCCACTTTAAGTCGCTGATCACTGCCATTACCCATAGCTCCCAACTGTCCCTGATTTCGAGGGACTGTCCCTGATTTGGTCCCTCTGTCTCTCTTTCCTCCTTATTTGTCCCTCATTTTGGTCTGATCTATATAATTGTATTTAAAATGCATTATTTATCTTTCACAAAGTGTTCCCCAGTGCTAAACTTTTCATATAATTTCTAAATTGCTGCATTTGTAAATTTTAAAAGCTAGTATAAAGGAATAGTAGTGGTAACTGTGGGTTTAACTAATCATTTTTTTTTGTATAATTCTCCTTTAAGGGGGCGTGGTAGGGGGTGTGTTCTATACCTACATACTTTTGCTAATAGGTGTCCCTCGTTCCCATCTCAAAAAGTTGGGAGGTATGCCATTACCAGTATAGCTTTAGATAGATAGATAGATATAGATATAGATATAGATATAGATATAGATAGATAGAGATATATATTTATATATATATATATATATATATATATATATATATATATATATATATATATATATATCCCATAGTTTGTAGACGCTATAACTATCACAAAAAAAACAATCAATATACACTTATTGGGATTTTTTATACCAAAGACATGTAGCAGAATACATTTTGACCTACATTTTATGAAGACATGTTTTATAATTTTTTAATACATGCTTCATAGCAGAAAGTAGAAAATATTGCACTTTAATTCTTAGGAGTAGGTGCGTAAATTTGGCAAGCTAAGATAGCCCTGTTTTGGGCCTCAACTCTTGAGCTAGCTGAAGATTCTTGAGACACTTGCATCAAGGATGGGACTCCTTGATGAGCCTTGAAGAGCCTTATAGATACCATTGATGCCTGATTGGACCTATCCTTAAACACACCATTACAAGCACCCGGGCCACCAGGAATTGTGTCCTCTGTGGTAGCTGTCACCAAGGATCCCCACTTTACAAGCTAGATCGACCCAGTGGGTATATGCCCATTAGGGATGAGCCGAACACCCCCCTGTTCGGTTCGCACCAGAACATACGAACAGGCAAAAAATTCGTGTGAATACCGTTAAAGTCTATGGGACACGAACATGAATAATCAAAAGTGCTAATTTTAAAGGCTTATATGCAAGTTATTGTCATAAAAAGTGTTTGGGGACCTGGGTCCTGCCCCAGGGGACATGGCTCAATGCAAAAAAAAGTTTTAAAAACGGCCGTTTTTTTCGGGAGCAGTGATTTTAATAATGCCTAAAGTGAAACAATAAAAGTGTAATATCCCTTTAAATTTCGTACCTGGGGGTGTCTATAGTATGCCTGTAAAGGGGTGCATGTTTCCCGTGTTTAGAACAGTCTGACAGCAAAATGACATTTCAAAGGAAAAAAATTCATTTAAAACTACTCGCGGCTATTAATGCATTGCCGGTCCGACAATACACATAGAAGTTCATTGATAAAAACGGCATGGGAATTCCCCACAGGGGAACCCTGAACCAAAATTGAAAAAAAAAATGACGTGGGGGGTCCCCCTAAATTCCATGCCAGGCCCTTCAGGTCTGGTATGGATATTAAGGGGAACCCCGGTCAAAATTTTTTAAAAAAATAGCGTGGGGTCCCCCTCAAAATCTATACCAGACCCTTCAGGTCTGGTATGGATTTTAAGGGGAACCCCGGCCAAAATTTAAAAAAAAACGGCGTGGGGTCCCCCTAAAAATCCATACCAGACCCTTATCCGAGCACGCAACCTGGCAGGCCGCAGCAAAAGAGGGGGGGACAAGAGAGCGCCCCCCCAACCGTACCAGGCCACATGCCCTCATCATTGGGAGGGTGCTTTGGGGTAGCCCCCCAAAACACCTTGTCCCCATGTTGATTAGGACAAGGGCCTCATCCCCACAACCCTGGCCGGTGGTTGTGGGGGTCTGCGGGCGGGGGGCTTATCGGAATCTGGAAGCCCCCTTTAACAAGGGGACCCCCAGATCCCGGCCCTCCCCCCTGTGTGAAATGGTAAGGAGAAGCATCACACAGTGCGAGCCTCCCTTCATGCCATCATGCCGAGAAGAAGATGAAGAGAAGAAGATGAAGAGAAGAAGATGAAGAGAAGAGCGGGAGCCTCCCTCCATGCCATCATGGATGCGGAGCGGCCTGAGGAGAAGGGAAGAAGACGCCGACGCCGTGGAGGAGATGCCGGACAAGTACACCGGAGGAAGAACCAGAAGAACCAGAAGAAGATGGAGGAAGAAACCGAAGGAAGAAAGAAGATAGAAGAAAGAAGAAGCATTTAAATAAAGTAATTGTCAAAAACTTTCTCTTGTCATTTTTAACATTTTGACAGTTTTTTAGTGAAATGGTAGGGGTACTTTTGTACCCCCTTACCATTTCACACAGGGGGGAGGGCTGGGATCTGGGAGTCCCCTTGTTAAAGGGGGCTTCCAGATTCTGATAAGCCCCCCCGCCTGCAGACCCCCACAACCACCGGCCAGGGTTGTGGGGATGAGGCCCTTGTCCTCATCAACATGGGGACAAGGTGTTTTGGGGGGCTACCCCAAAGCACCCTCCCAATGTTGAGGGCATGTGGTTTGGTATGGTTCAGGAGGGGGGGCGCTTTCTCGTCCCTCCCTCTTTTCCTGCGGCCTGCCAGGTTGTGTGCTCGGATAAGGGTCTGGTATGGATTTTTGGGGGGACCCCACACCATTTTTTTTTTTAATTTTGCCGCGGGGTTCCCCTTAAAATCCATACCAGACCTGAAGGGTCTGGTATAGATTTTGAGGGGGACCCTACGCCATTTTTTTTTTTTATTTTGCCTGAGGTTCCCCTTAATATCCATGCCAGACCTGAAGGGCCTGGTATGAAATTTAGGGGGACCCCCACGTCATTTTTTTTTAAATTTTGGTTCGGGGTTCCCCTGTGGGGAATTCCCATGCCATTTTTATCAATGAACTTTTATGTGTATTGTCGGACCGGCAATTCATTAATAGCTGCGAGTAGTTTAAATGACTTTTTTTCCTTTGAAATGTCATTTTGCTGTCAGACTGTACTAAACACGGAAAACATGCGCCCCTTTACAGGCATACTATAGACACCCTCCAGGTACGAAATTTAAAGGGATATTACACTTTTATTGTTTGACTTTAAGCATTATTAAAATCACTGCTCCCGAAAAAACTGCCGTTTTTAAAACTTTTTTTTGCATTGATCCATATCCCCTGGGGCAGGACCCAGGTCCCCAAACACTTTTTTATGACAATACCATGAATATAAGCTTTTAAAATTAGCACTTTTGATTTCTCCCATAGACTTTTAAAGGGTATTCCACGGCATTCGAATTTGCCGCGAACACCCCAAATTGTTCGCTGTTCGGCGAACTTGCGAACAGCCGATGTTCGAGTCGAACATGAGTTCGACTTGAACTCGAAGCTCATCCCTAATGCCCATCTGTGTCCAACCTCCCTGGTAAGCCTTCACTAGGAACGGTGATGGATGTTCTATCAACTTCTTTACAATTTCCAATTTTTTATTTTATTTATTTTTGGTTTTACCATTATATGAACTGAGCTTATATGACGAAGATCAGTACTCACATTTTTTTCACTATATGTACTCTATATATGGTATCATTTTCTTCACGGATTGTGTTCACTGACTTTGCTCACTGGTTGTGATATTACCAACAGAATTACATCAAGTGGTCCTATGGACCATTTAAATGTCTATTAAAATGTAAAATGTTTGTGTTAGGGGGCTATGGTGTCAGGAAGTTAAAGGGAGTAGTCTGACTTCACATAGTTACATAGTTACATAGTAGGTGAGGTTGAAAAAAAGACACAAGTCCATCAAGTCCAACCTATGTGTGTGATTATGTGTCAGTATTACATTATATATCCCTGTATGTTGCGGTCATTCAGGTGATTATCTAATAGTTTCTTGAAGCTATCAATGCTCCCCGCTGAGACCACCGCCTGTGGAAGGGAATTCCACATCCTTGCCGCTCTTACAGTAAAGAACCCTCTACATAGTTTAAGGTTAAACCTCTTTTCTTCTAATTGTAATGAGTGGCCACGAGTCTTATTAAACTCTCTTCTGCGAAAAAGTTTTATCCCTATTGTGGGGTCACCAGTACAGTATTTGTAAATTGAAATCATATCCCCTCTCAAGCGTCTCTTCTCCAGAGAGAATAAGTTCAGTGCTTGCAACCTTTCCTCATAACTAAGATCCTCCAGACCCTTTATTAGCTTTGTTGCCCTTCTTTGTACTCGCTCCATTTCCAGTACATCCTTCCTGAGGACTGGTGCCCAGAACTGGACAGCATACTCCAGGTGCGGCCGGACCAGAGCCTTGTAGAGTGGGAGAATTATCATTTTATCTTTTGTGTTGATCCCCTTTTAATGCATGCCAATATTCTGTTTGCTTTATTAGCAGCAGCTTGGCATTGCATGCCATTGCTGAGCCTATCATCTACTAGGACCCCCAGGTCCTTTTCCATCCTAGATTCCCCCAGAGGTTCTCCCCCCAGTGTATAGATTGCATTCATATTTTTGACACCCAAATGCATTATTTTATGCATTATTTTACCCACCCCTGACCATTCTGAGTACTCCCCATTTATCACCACCCTCTGAACTCGCCCTTGTAGCCAGTTTTCAATCCATGTACTCACCCTATGGTCCATGCCAACGGACCTTATTTTGTACAGTAAACGTTTATGGGGAACTGTGTCAAATGCTTTTGCAAAATCCAGATACACCACGTCTATGGGCCTTCCTTTATCTAGATGGCAACTCATCTCCTCATAGAAGGTTAATAGATTGGTTTGGCAAGAACGATTCTTCATAAATCCATGCTGATTACTGCTAATGATATCGTTCTTATTACTAAAATCTTGTATATAGTCCCTTATCATCCCCTCCAAGAGTTTACATACTATTGATGTTAGGCTAACTGGTCTGTAATTCCCAGGGATCTATTTTGGGCCCTTTTTATATATTGGTGCTACATTGGCTTTTCTCCAATCAGCTGGTACCATTCCAGTCAATAGACTGTAAAAATTAGGAACAACGGTCTGGCAATCACTTGACTGAGTTCCCTAAGTACCCTCGGATGCAAGCCATCTGGTCCCGGTGATTTATTAATGTTAAGTTTCTCAAGTCTAATTTTAATTCTGTCCTCTGTTAACCATGTAGGTGCTTCCTGTGTTGTGTCATGAGGATAAACACTGCAGTTTTGGTTACTGAAGCCCCCCGATTCACTTGTGAAGACTGAGGAGAAGAATAAATTCAATACCTTCGCTATCTCCCCATCCTTTGTAACCAGATGTCCTTCCTCATTCTTTATGGGGCCAATATGGTCTGTCCTCCCTTTTTTACTGTTTACATACTTAAAGAATTTCTTGGCATTTTTTTTGCTCTCCTCCGCTATGTGTCTTTCATGTTCTATCTTAGCCGTCCTAATTGCACCCTTACATTTCTTGTTGCATTCTTTATAAAGTCTGAATGCTGATGATGATCCCTCAACCTTGTATTTTTTGAAGGCCTTCTCCTTTGCTTTTATATGCATTTTTACATTGGAGTTAAGCCATCCAGGATTTTTGTTCACTCTTTTAAATTTATTACCCAATGGTATACATTGGCTAATGCCCTTATTTAATATGCTCTTAAAGCAAACCCATCTCTCCTCCGTATTCTTTGTTCCTAATATTTTATCCCAATTTATGCCTTTTAGCAAGGTTTGTAGTTTAGGGAAGTTGGCTCTTTTGAAATTCAGTGTCTTTGTGTTCCCTTTATGTTTCCTATTTGTGTGATTTATACTGAAACTAATTGACCTGTGATCGCTGTTACCTAAATTGCCCCGTATTTCCACATCCGTGATCAGGTCTGTATTGTTGGTAATCAGTAGATCCAGTAATGTTTTATTTCTAGTTGGTGCGTCTACCATCTGACCCATAAAATTGTCCTGCAAGACATTAAGGAACTGGCGAGCCTTAAATGAATGCGCGGTTCCCTCCGCCCAGTCTATGTCTGGATAATTAAAATCCCCCATTATGATAACACTTCCCATCCTTGCTGCTAATCCAATTTGTGATAGGAGATCCGTCTCCACTTCCTCCCTCAGGTTAGGGGACCTATAGCATACGCCCAGTATTTTCCCCTTAGCTTCATCCCTTTGGAGCTCTACCCATAAGGATTCCACCTCCTCTCTAGCTCCCTCAGTGATGTCATCTCTCATATTCGCTTGTACATTATTCTTGATATATAGGCATACCCCTCCCCCTTTTTTACCCTCTCTATCCTTGCGGTATAGGGTATACCCTTGAATGTTTGCCAGCCAATCATGAGAGCTGTTGAACCAGGTCTCTGAAATTCCAACAAAATCCAAATCCTCCTTGTACAACAGTATCTCTAGTTCACCCATCTTGTCCGCCATGCTCCTGGCATTGGTGAACATGCCACATAGTTTAGACCGGTCGCATATTGTCCTCGTATTGGGTGTTTCGAGATTGCAACTAGGACTTGCTACTATACTCACCTTCTGTTTTTGTGCTTTGGTTAACCTACCACTAATGCCCCCAATACTACCCTCTGGAATATCTTCCGCGCTGGCTATCTCTGTCTCTGGACCCTCCCCCCCATCGCCTATTTTAAAAACCCCTCTAACTTTTTGGCCATCTTCATTCCCAGCAGATCTGCACCCTCCTCGTTTAGGTGCAGTCCGTCCCTTCTATAGTACCGGTTACCGACTGAGAAGTCGGCCCAGTCCTCCAGGAACCCAAACCCCTCCTTACTACACCAGCTCTTCAGCCACTTGTTTACTTCCCTAATCTCCCTCTGCCTTTCTGGTGTGGCTCGGTGTACCGGTAGTATTCCTGAGAATACTACCTTGGAGGTCCTTTTCCTCAATTTAGCTCCTAAGTCCCTAAAATCGTTCTTTAGGACACTCCATCTGCCTCTGACTTTGTCATTGGTGCCAACGTGCACCATGACAGCCGGGTCTTCCCCAGCCCCTCCCAGTAATCTGTCCACAAGATCCGTGATGTGCCGAACCCGAGCGCCTGGTAGACAACATACTGTTCGGCGCTTCAGGTCTTGGTTACAGATTGCCCTCTCTGTCCTTCTAAGAATTGAGTCCCCTACCACCAGAATCTGTCTTTCCTTTCTCTTTGCTGCCCCCCACTCTCACTGGAGGAGTTCTTCCCCTGGCAGCTAGGAGAGTCCCTCAGCTCCAGCAGTGCTGGTCCCTGACTGGTTTCACCAATGTCACTCAATGGAGTGTACTTATTGGGATGCTCCAGTCCTGGATCGGCCTCTCTGGCACTTCCCCCTCTACCCCTCCTGACTGTCACCCATCTACCCTTTGCTAGTGCCTTCACCTCTTTGTCTCCACCCGCCTCTGTGCTGGCCCCTGCCAGCACCTGCCGTGTACGTTCCTGGTTCTCCTTTAGTATGGAGGGACTTCTCAGTGCTGACAGTTGCTTCCCCAGACTCAGAACCTGGGCTTCCAGGGAAACAATGTGCTTACATTTTGCACAGCAGTATTCGCCCTCGATCGGATGATCAAGGAAAGCATACATGCAGCAAGATGTACAAAGAGTCGCCTCTCCACACCCGCCGGGCATCGTACCTATTAAATTTAGTGAGGATTTGGGGATTTTACCCTGTCCAAATTACCTAACAGCTAGCTTCCTGGCACTAATACTCAAGACAATACCCAGGTACTCACAGACCTACGTGCAATCGCAGAACAGTCGCAGACCTACGTGCACTCGCAATACTCAAGTATACAGTACACAATACACAAGTACTAACGATCCACACACACTACTCAGAAAACACTCAGGTACTTACACTACACAGGTACTATGACCCCTGTTATAACCTCCTGTTTTAAACTCTGGTTTTTAACTCACCACTTATACCAGTTCCACTTACACAGAGTTCCACAGCCTCAGACTGAGCACGCTCAGACTGAGTCCTACACCCAGTTATATAGGCACCTGTGAGCAATTAACCACCCCCCTTAATTGATAGACTGAAGGAACCAGAGAAAAAAAAAAAAAAAAAAAAAGCTATTTAAAAAGTGACAGAAAAAGGTGATTGAAAAACTAAAAGGAAAAGCCCCAACAATGAAACCCAGCAAACCCAGCAAACAAAAAGCAAGACTTGTTCACTCTAACTCTGGTTTTTAACTCACCACTTATACCAGTTCCACTTACAGAGTTCCACAGCCTCAGACTGAGCACCCAGTCACATTGGTCATTCTCCTACTCTTATGTGACCTGCAGCCATAGACCTTTATTGGTTACTACTTGCTGTTTATTGCTCCTCAAGGGACTTTACCGACAAGTCATTTGTTCATTCATATAGAGTATAATGCCCCGTACACACGATCGGACATTGATCGGACATTCCGACAACAAAATCCATGGATTTTTTCCGACGGATGTTGGCTCAAACTTGTTTTGCGTACACACAGTCGCACAAAGTTGTCTGAATTTCCGATCGCCAAAAACGCGGTGACGTACACCACGTGCGATGAGACTAGAAAAGGCCAGTTCAGAACCAAGCGCGCCACCCTTTTGGGCTCCTTTTGCTAATCTCGTGTTAGTAAAAGTTTGGTGAGAGACGATTTGCGCTTTTTCAGACTCGTGGTTTTCAGATCGTTTTCTGCTGTTCAGTTTGTGCTTGTGGGTTTGTATCTGCTCTCCAGTGCGTGCAGTCAGTTCGTATTGTACTATTCAGTGCGATCTTGTCCGCTCGTTACTGTTTTTCAGGTCGCTCTTCACAGGCCTTGCTGTTCTTCAGTGCGTTCTGTTCGTTTTGAGCAGCCGACCATTTTCTAGCCATGTTGCGTATACGTACTCCTCGTAGAGTTCGTGCTGTGCGGGGGCTTGGTGTTGGGGTCCTGACCTTGACACAGGTCCAGTCCATGAACAGGGTAGGGAGGAGTTCATGGACCAAAAATTGGTTGCTTCAGCGTGACCAGTTCTGTCATATGCCTTTGTTCCGTGAGATCTGTGAGAATAATCCTGATGCTTTCAGGAACTTTCTCAGGATGACGGACCCCATATTTCACCGTTTGTTGGCTTTGCTGACCCCTTATATTAGCAGGCAGGATACCTGCATGAGGCAAGCCATCACTCCGGAGCAGAGGCTCATCACCACCCTGCGGTACTTGGCGATGGGGAGAAGCCTGCAGGACTTGAAGTTCTCGACAGGCATCTCCCCCCAGGCTCTGGGGATCATTATCCCAGAGACCTGTTCTGCCATCATCCAGGTCCTGCAGAAGGAGTATATGTTATTGTTAGGTACCTGGTAGTTGAGCCCGACTGGTAGAAGGAGACCTCTCTTAAGCGCTGGTTCAGGAGCCACTGGAGTGGGCACAGTGGTCTCTTGAGCACAGTGGGTAGGAGTGCCTGATGCGGTTTCTTGCGACGGCCAACACAGGAGCTGAGGAGACTTCCTTTGGGGAGGCTGTATTGCGGATGCAGGTAAGCAGAAGCGGATCCGTTAGCAGGCAGGTGAAGGATATTGCAGCAGCAGAACCTGGAGCTGGAAGAGCAGGTGGTGAGCAGCGTCACAGGACACAAGCAAAGCAGAGTCAAACAGTCCGTATTGGCAGGAGATCAGGCAGGTATATGGCAGAAGGGATGATCACAGAATAGTCAGGCAGGCAGGTGTTCGGCAACAGGTAACAGGATATCAGCAAGGTCAGGCAGGCCGGGTCGGGTAGGAGATACTATAATAATAATAGTAACAACAGACAGGATTCAGGAACTCAGGTGCAGAGCTGCAGACGAACAGCACCTGATGGGAGTAACTGACACCTTTTTAAAGGGACTTTGGCGCCAAACAGCGCTAGCGCGAACGGGCGCGCGCACGCGCAGAGGCGCGCCAGCGCCCCCCAGTGGGGAATTCAGCTGAATTGCTCTGGAAAAGCCTCTCGTGCACCTACGTGCACACATGTTAGCCCGATGACCACCAACATGTCCCTGACATTGCCCCCTCCCAACGGGCAGCCTCCGGATGCCCAGATAACTCCTCTTCTCAGGATGAGCAGAGAAATAGGCCTGGATCAAACGTTCAGCGTGAATATTGTTATTGGGTTCCCATGAATTATTCTCCGGACCATACCCTTTCCATTTGATCAAGAACTGTACCTGTCCCAATCTCTTCCTGCAATGGAGGACCTCATATTCCTCGTTTCCGTTCACCAAGAAAGGTTCGGGAACCCTGGTGCCCCTATTAGGGAAGGGATCGGTTACAGCAAGCTTCAATAATGACACATGGAACACAGGATGGATTTTAAGTGAGTCAGGTAAACACAGTTCATAAGACACTTCGTTAATCTTCTTTTTTACCGGAAAAGGCCCAATAAACTTAGGAGCAAGCTTCTTGGAAGGACAAGCTAGTTTAATATTATTGGTAGACAGCCATACCTTATCACCAATCTGCAGATTTAGATCTCCTCTTCTCTTTTGATCGAAGATCCTCTTACTGTCTGCTTGTGCCTTGGATACCGCTTCCTGTAGCATCCGGTTGTTGTGACTGAGGAACTGTACTGTGTCCTGGACCGCTGGAACTGTGGACTCTGGAAGAAAATCTGGTAAGAAAGACACATGAAAACCATAATTGGCAAAAAACGGGGACTGACCCGTGGCAGAGTGGCTAGCATTATTATAAGCGAATTCCGCTAGAGGTAGTAGGGACACCCAATCGTCTTGTACAAATGAGGTAAAGCACCTAATGTATTGCTCTAGCATTTGATTTGTCCGTTCAGTTTGCCCATTTGTTTGGGGGTGATACGCTGAAGACAGGGCTAATTCAATTTTCAGTATTTCACATAGGGCTTTCCAGAAGCGTGAAGTAAACTGCACCCCCCTATCGGACACTATAGTTGCAGGAACTCCGTGCAGCCTGACGATCTCCTTGATGAACACACGGCAGTCTCTACAGCAGAAGGTGTCCCCTTTAAGGGCAGAAAGTGGGCCATTTTAGACAGACGATCAACGACCACGAAGATCGCCGAACATCCTTCTGAGCATGGTAATTCAACAATAAAGTCCATTGCTATCATCCTCCAGGGCCTATCTGGTATGGGCAACGGCCTCAACAGTCCCCAAGCTCAGTTCCTGGAAGTTTTATTTTGAATGCAAACAGAACAGGAGCTGACATACTTTCTGCAAAATTCTTTCATGTTAGGCCACCAGAACGTGCGTTGCACGAGTTCAAGGGTCTTACGGACCCCAAAATGTCCTGCAAGTGGGTGATCATGCAACAAAGTCAGCACTTTGACTCGGATGTCTTCTGGCACAAATATTTGACTTCCTTTCCATAATAACCCCTCTCGAGATGCTAAAGCAAGTCCCTGAAGACTTGAGGGTTCTGGTGATGCTTCTCTGATCAAGGACAGGATGTCCGTCTGAAGGAGTAAGAAATTATTTGCTGGCAGGATGGTGTCGGGTACAGAAGGTTCTTTGGGATGATCAAACATGCGCGACAGCGCTTCTGGTTTTACGTTCTTGGTTCCTGGCCGGTAAGTAATATGAAAACAGAAACGTGTGAAAAATAGGGCCCACCGGGCTTGTCGAGGTTTCAATCTCTTAGCAGATCTTAAATATTCGAGGTTCTTGTGATCTGTATATATTAGAACCGGATGGACTGCACCCTCCAACAAATACCTCCACTCTTCTAGTGCTGCCTTGATGGCCAGTAATTCTCGGTCACCCACATCGTAATTTCGCTCAGCCGGCGAGAGTTTCCTGGAGAAAAATCCCACAGGGTGCATCAGATCCTTGTTACCCTGTCGCTGAGAGATGACTGCACCCACGGCCACTTCGGAAGCATCCACCTCCAGAATAAAAGGTAGGGATGGGTCAGGATGGCTGAGAATTGGAGCTGAGGTGAAACGCCTTTTCAATTCTTCAAAGGCCTCCTGAGCCTCTGAGCTCCAGTGAAAGCGACAGTTCTGCTTGGTTAACTGCGTGATAGGTGAAATAATGGCGGAGAATCCTTTAATAAATTTTCTATAGAAATTTGCAAATCCGATAAAGCGCTGCACGCCCTTCTTGTCCAGAGGAGCTGGCCAATCTAGCACAGCAGGAAACTTTTTGAGGATCCATTTTAATGCCGGTAGGGGAGATCACTAGCCCCAAAAACTGAATGTCCCTTTGTTCGAATTTGCATTTTTCTGCTTTGGCATACAGTCCGTGTAAACGAAGACGGCTCAAGACTTTGCGAACATGTTCCCGATGTTGGTTAAGGGAATTAGAGAAGATTAAAATATCATCCAAGTAAACTATCACAAAGATGTCCAGGAAATCTCTGAATACATCATTGACCAGATGCTGAAATGTGGCAGGGGCATTGCATAGGCCGAAAGGCATGACCAAGTACTCATAGTGCCCGAAACGGGTCCGGAAAGCCGTCTTCCATTCATTCCCGGCCCGAATGCGGACCAGGTTGTAGGCCCCTCTTAGATCCAACTTAGTGAAGATAACGGCAGACCTCAACTTCTGAAATAATTCAGGTATCAGGGGCAACGGGTAGCGGTTTTTAACTGTGACCTTATTTAAGTCCCGATAGTCCACACATGGACGAAGAGTCTGATCTTTTTTGGAAACTAAGAATATACCGGCCCCAGCTGGAGAGGTGGAAGGTCGAATAAAGCCCTTTTCGAGGTTTTCATTAACGTATAGTTTAAGTGCCTCTTGTTCCTTTTCAGATAGTGGAAAGATGCGCCCGAAGGGAATCTCGGCCCCAGGAAGCAGCTCAATTGGGCAATCATAGGGGCGATGGGGTGGCAGGGAGTCCGCTCCCTTCTTGCTGAAAACATCTGCAAATTCATGATAAGCTTCTGGTATGGTTTGGAGGTGATCTGGATCTACATCCATGCAGAGTAAGGTGGCAGCCGGTTTGGAGGGTTCAGGTAAACAATGTCTCTGACAATAGGGAGATAAAAACTTGATTTCACCGGTAGTCCAATTAATGTGGGGATTATGGGCCTGAAGCCAGGGCATGCCCAAAATGATCGGGAACAGAGGAGAGGAGATGACGTCCAGAATCAGGATCTCTTTATGCTGAGATGAACAGATGGCAGACAGTGGAAGGGTTTCTTGAGAAACTTGTCCCGATCTTATGTGGGACCCATCGGCCAGAAAAACGGAAAGTCTGTGTGTCTTGTCTTTCAGAGGAAGATTTTGTTGAGCAGCAAAGGCAGAGTCAATAAAGCAGCTGCAAGCCCCAGAATCAATGATGGCGTTGATCCGGATTGTTCTTCCCTGGAGCTGTAACGAGAGAGGGAGAGCAAGTTGAGTGGCATTAGCGGTTAATGCGGAAAGACTGGCCGGAGTAGAGGAAACACACTTACGGGTCTTGACAGGGCAGTTGTTCACATAGTGGCCTGTCCCACCACAGTAGAGGCAGAGGTTTAGCTGGCGTCTGCATGCCCGCTCTTCTGGAGATAGAGTAGAACGCAGTAGTCCCAGCTGCATCGGTTCAGGAACATCAGGTGTTGGAATGGCCGGGTTGGAGCAGGTAGAAGGTAGGTATCGGGAGGTAGGCATCGGAACTTTTGTAGTCATCCACATGGGGCGTGTTTGCTGGGAGGAACGTTCAGACCGGCGTTCACGAAGGCGCCGGTCGATCTGAATTGTCAAAGCAATGAGTTCTTCAAGGGTATCTGGCATTCCTACCCGTGCGAGCTCATCCTTGAGGCTCTCTGATAACCCCATGCGGAATTGATGGCGTAATGCTGCATTGTTCCATTGTGTGTCCGCGCTCCAGCGTCGAAAGTCCGTGACATAGTCCTCGGCCGGTCTGCGGCCTTGCTGGAGCGCGAACAAAACTGACTCAGCGGTGGCAGTCCGCTGAGGATCCTCGTACAATTGAGCCATGGCTTCGAAGAAAGAGGGCAAGGACTGGATCTGTACTGAGTTATTTTCAAGCAGGCGATGAGCCCAGGTTTGCGGCTCTCCTTGCAGGAGGGATATCACAAATCCTACTTTAGTAGCCTCCAAAGAAAAAGTCTGTGGCTGTAAGGCAAAGTATAACTGACAGGCGCTGCGGAAAGCCAGGAACTTCGTGCGGTCCCCAGAGAACCTCTCAGGGATGGGGACCCTCGGTTCGGGTGGAAACATAACCACAGAGGGAGGTACAGCAGCTTGTACTGGAGCTGCTGCTGAAGCAGGAGATGCGCCTCCTGGGCCACTGAGGTTCAGGACTTGACCCTCCAGTCTGGTATAACTGTCTTGCAAAGTCTTTACGGCTTGTGTGAGTGCCGCTAAGTGCATACAGATCTCCTTGATAGGAGAGGCCTCTCCTGCGGGCTCAGTCATGGCTGTTCGTACTGTTAGGTACCTGGTAGTTGAGCCCGACTGGTAGAAGGAGACCTCTCTTAAGCGCTGGTTCAGGAGCCACTGGAGTGGGGACAGTGGTCTCTTGAGCACAGTGGGTAGGAGTGCCTGATGCGGTTTCTTGCGACGGCCAACACAGGAGCTGAGGAGACTTCCTTCAGGGAGGCTGTATTGCGGATGCAGGTAAGCAGAAGCGGATCCGTTAGCAGGCAGGTGAAGGATATTGCAGCAGCAGAACCTGGAGCTGGAAGAGCAGGTGGTGAGCAGCGTCACAGGACACAAGCAAAGCAGAGTCAAACAGTCCGTATTGGCAGGAGATCAGGCAGGTATATGGCAGAAGGGATTATCACAGAATAGTCACAGGATATCAGCAAGGTCAGGCAGGCCGGGTTGGGTAGGAGATAGTAGAATAGTCAGACAGAGCCGGGTCAATAATAATAGTAACAACAGACAGGATTCAGGAACTCAGGTGCAGAGCTGCAGACGAACAGCACCTGATGGGAGTAACTGACATCTTTTTAAAGGGACTTTGGTGCCAAACAGCGCTAGCGCGAACGGGCGCGCACACAGGCGCGCGCGCGAACGTGCGAACGCGCGAACGGGAGCGCGCCAGCGCCCCCCAGTGGGGAATTCAGCTGAATTGCTCTGGAAAAGCCTCTCGTGCACCTACGTGCACGCATGTTAGCCCGATGACCACCAACATGTCCCTGACAGTTATATATTAATATCACATTTTATTGTATTTAATGTTTGCTAATATATTGTATTTCTTTCCTCATTCCCTAATTACCAGGATTGTAATATGCTGTGAATGTCCCCTTTGTCCTCATGAATGCTGGATTTTTATGTAATTATTTTTTTGTCCTTCATACATATTTGCCTTCACTTACCTCCCCAGCATGGTCTCCTGGCCCTATATTCACCTCATGTAGTCACTTAACAATGTATTTTATCAGCTCCATAGTAGTGCTTTACTCCCAAACACCCCCTAAAATGTTTTAAAATGTGATTTGTGCTTTAAATTCAGGCAGAGTGCCAGAGGCTTTTTTTTTTGGGTCCCCAAATCATTTTTAACCCTCCCTCCCCCCAACTGCTAAGTCAGCTGATTTTCTATCTATCCTTAATCATCTATCTGCTGACTTTGCCAAACCCATACACACTATACCCATCTCTTTTGTGGTCAGATTTATGGATGAATTCCCCAAAGCATGTAGTGCAAGGGCCTGCCTATATACTTTAAAATGGTACTGTTTCAAGTTTCTGTATACTATTATTATCTTGATAGGTAATAGCAGAATGTCCAAATGTGCTCAAATGTGTACAATGTGTATTAATATCTTTGTATTATGACACTTCTTACCTGTCCAGTGGGCTGCCAATAGTGTAACTAAGGAGGGGCTGTTCAAAGTAATACCCATTATTTAGGCATTCATCTCTCAATGAAGTGGAGAGGGTTACCTGTCCAAGAGTTCCCCCCTCCCCATAATGTTAGAAATGGCCCATGAGAGGGGGGGGGGAATCTGATAGGTGTACCTTATACTTTGGTCTTTAAAAACTCCCTCAAATAAATGTTATCTTGATGTTGGCCAAGATTGTTTGTGTCTAATCTGCTTTGCCTGTTTATGTGCAAAATTACTACATTTTTTTTCTTGTTTGACTCCACAGTTTCCTTCCACGCCACAGGAATGGCAGACTATGGCCTCCCACTTTTCCCAGCGGTGGGACTTTCCTAACTGCAGAGGGGCAATTGATGGAAAACACGTCCACATCGTCCCACCACCCAACTCGGGGTCGTACTATTATAATTATAAGGGGTTCAATAGTATTGTGATGTTGGCGGTGGTGTCGGCTACTTCTTCGTTTTTTGAAGAACATCATTGATGTTTTTCTTGATGTTTTCCAAGTCCCTATTACACCCCATGATCTCCCCGATCAGGATCTGTGCACTTTCCGAGGTGAAAGGATCTGGATCCACAACATCACGATCACCTAAAAAGATAGAAACCAAAAAACACACCATGTATTATAAATCTGCCGGCATCCATCTCTTACCTGAGCCTGTGGTCAGACACTCACCTGTTGTGGTGTCAATTTCCACCACGTCTTCCTCCTCCTGCTCTGCTTGTCTTGGGTGGATTTCCCCTTCTTCCAGAGGTGGGGGGTCTCTGGTCTCCTCGGATGAGGGGTGTCCTCCAAGTCTTTTTTCCCCTATGTAAAAAAAAAATAGGTATACTTAGCACACAGATATTTGATGGCAGAACTATAAATATGAAACATTGCTTGGAAGTGGGGTACAATTGTCTATTTTGGCAGAGTTCCAAGATGTTGAAATTTTATTGTCCTTTGTCAAGCTTCAATACTTTACCTGTTTTGTACAAGCTTCACAGATGGAGACACCCTTATAGTATACACTGGAGCACCTGTGTGGGCCCCCCTAATAAAAAGGGTGTTCTGGTGTCCCCCACTAGTGCTCCAGCGTCCAGATGTGTAAATAGCTGCTGAGTAGGGATGAGCCAAACACCCCCCTGTTCGGTTCGCACTAGAACATGCGAACAGGAAAAAAGTTCGTTCGAACACCGTTAAAGTCTATGGGACACTAACATGAATAATCAAAAGTGCTAATTTTAAAGGCTTATATGCAAGTTATTGTCATAAAAAGTGTTTGGGGACCTGAAGCAGTGATTTTAATAATGCTTAAAGTCAAGTTATTGTCATAAAAAGTGTTTGGGGACCTGGAGCAGTGATTTTAATAATGCTTAATGTCAAGTTATTGTCATAAAAAGTGTTTGGGGACCTGGAGCAGTGATTTTGATAATGTTTAAAGTCAAACAATAAAAGTTTAATATCCCTTTAAATTAAATTAAAAATATAAAAAATCCCTTTAAATTAAATTAAATTCGTAGCTGGGGGGTGTCTATAGTATGCCTGTAAAGGGGCGCATGTTTGCCATGTTTAGAACAGTCTGACAGCAAAATGACATTTCAAAGGAAAAAAGCCATTTAAAACTACTCGCGGCTATTGCATTGCCGGTCCGACAATACACATAGAAGTTCATTGATAAAAACGGCATGGGAATTCCCCACAGGGGAACCCCAAACCAAAATTTTTTTTAAAAATGACGTGGGGGTCCCCCTAAATTCCATACCAGGCCCTTCAGGTCTGGTATGGATTTTAAGGGGAACCCCGCGCCAAAAAAAAAAAAAAACGGCGTGGGTCCCCCCAAAAACCCATACCAGACCCTTATCTGAGCAGGCAACCTGGCAGGCCGCAGGAAAAGAGGGGGGGATGAGAGAGCGCCCCCCCCCCGAACCGTACCAGGCCACATGCCCTCAACATTGGGAGGGTGCTTTGGGGTAGCCCCCGAAACACCTTGTCCCCATGTTGATGAGGACAAGGGCCTCATCCCCACAACCCTGGCCGGTGGTTGTGGGGGTCTGCGGGTGGGGGGCTTATCGGAATCTGGAAGCCCCCTTTAACAAGGGGACTCCCAGATCCCGGCCCCCCCGTGTGAAATGGTAAGGGCCTACCATTTCACAAAAAAACTGTCAAAAATGTTAAAAATGACAAGAGACAGTTTTTGACAATTCCTTTATTTAAATGCTTCTTCTTTTTTCTATCTTCCTTCATCTTCTTCTTCTGGTTCTTCTGGCTCTTCTGGTTCTTCCTCCGCCCCCCCTCTGACTCACGGGACATGATGGGACTTCCCTGTGGCATTCCCCGTGATGTCACAGGGAAGTCCCGTCAAGTCACCGTGCGTCAGAGGGGGCGGGGTCACCGGGTGGCCCCACCCCCCGTTATTTAAGAACCGTCAGACGACACAGCGGGAGCCTCCCTCCATGCCAGCATGGATGCGGAGCGGCCCGGAGAAGAAGAGAAGAAGAGAAGAAGATGAAGAGGAGAAGAAGATGAAGAGGAGAAGAAGATGAAGAGGAGAAGAAGATGAAGAAGATGAAGAAGATGAAGAAGATGAAGAGAAGAGCGGGAGCCTCCCCCCATGCCATGGGTGCGGAGCGGCCCGAGGAGAAGAAGATAGAAGACGCTGCGGAGGAGATGCTGGACGAGAATGCCGGAGGAAGAACCAGAAGAGCCAGAAGAACCAGAAGAAGAAGATGAAGGAAGATAGAAGAAAGAAGAAGCATTTAAATAAAGGAATTGTCAAAAACTGTCTCTTGTCATTTTTAACATTTTTGACAGTTTTTTAGTGAAGTGGTAGGGGTACAAGTACCCCCTTACCATTTCACACGGGGGGGGGCGGGATCTGGGGGTCCCCTTGTTAAAGGGGGCTTCCGGATTCCGATAAGCCCCCCGCCCGCAGACCCCCACAACCACCGGCCAGGGTTGTGGGGATGAGGCCCTTGTCCTCATCAACATGGGGACAAGGTGTTTTGGGGGCTACCCCAAAGCACCCTCCCAATGTTGAGGGCATGTGGCCTGGTACGGTTCAGGAGGGGGGGCGCTCTCTCGTCCCCCCCTCTTTTCCTGCGGCCTGCCAGGTTGCGTGCTCAGATAAGGGTCTGGCATGGATTTTTGGGGGGACCCCCACGCCGTTTTTTTTTTTTTCTTTTTTGGCGCGGGGTTCCCCTTAATATCCATACCAGACCTGAAGGGCCTGGTATGGAATTTAGGAGGACCCCCACGTCATTTTTTTTTTTTAATTTTGGTTCGGGGTTCCCCTGTGGGGAATTCCCATGCCATTTTTATCAATGAACTTCTATGTGTATTGTCGGACCGGCAATGCAATAGCCGCGAGTAGTTTTAAATGGCTTTTTTCCTTTGAAATGTCATTTTGCTGTCAGACTGTTCTAAACACAGGAAACATGCGCCCCTTTACAGACATACTATAGACACCCCCCAGCTAAGAAATTTAAAGGAATATTACACTTTTATTGTTTGACTTTAAGCATTATTAAAATCACTGCTCCTGAAAAAACGTCCGTTTTTAAAAGGTTTTTTGCATTGATCCATGTCCCCTGGGGCAGGACCCAGGTCCCCAAACACTTTTTATGACAATAACTTGCATATAAGCCTTTAAAATTAGCACTTTTGATTTCTCCCATAGACTTTTAAAGGGTGTTCCGCGGCATTCGAATTTGCCGCGAACACCCCAAATTGTTCGCTGTTCGGCGAACTTGCGAACAGCCAATGTTCGAGTCGAACATGTGTTCGACTCGAACTCGAAGCTCATCCCTACTGCTCAGTGTCCTCTCCTTACACAGAATCTAGTTTGCATTTCATTATAGTAACAAACCCATCTACACAACCAAATTAGTTTCAGACAAGTAGGCCCTAAAAAATGTCGGCAAATGCATATGGCCAAAACAATGGTGTTTTATAGGCCGAATGAACAATGTTTTATACGAACGAATAATGTGCCCATGAACATGAAAGTTGCCTTTTGAAACTGGATAACAGTTAAGAAAAGCACATGGAGCAGCACGAACATAATAAACATAAAGAATAGGAACACAGGACAACTGCTTACTTTTTTGCAGCACTCTCCGGATCTTTCGGTACTGCTCGGGCTCTCTTAATTTCAGGTCCGACCACCACTTCCTGAGCTGATCTTTCGATCGTCGTACCCCAAAATTCCGGTGCAGACTCTTGACCACTTTCCCCATGATCTTGGCCTTTCGGACATTGGGGTTGGGGTAAGGTCCATACTTCCCGTCATAGTCAGCCTTCTTCATGATGTCGACCATCTCCAACATCTCCCCAAAGGACGTATTCGATGCCTTAAATCTTCTCCTTCTGGATCCAGACGTTTCAGGCTCCGGGCTTTCCTCCTCCTCCTCGTTGCTGTAATTAGCACGCACCTGCTGTGTCTCCGCCATGTGCTCTTCCCCCACTGCGCCGAACGAAAAGGGGCGGGGAATAAACTAGAAAGAACGTCAGGGGCGGGCGGAGTTACACGCATGCGCAGTGTGTATAAAGCGTAACACGCGTGCGTAGTGCGTACGATATGTGAGCGAAGAAAGGAGTATCGGAGGCGCCGATCGTGATAACGAAGGTAAGAGCAAAATTTGGGCTTATACTGCTTCTAGACTGAGGCCTATATTGTAACAAGATTAGGAGAGTTTTGCCTGACATTAGGGTTTGTCTTGTGTTGTGTCTTGTAGATAAAATGGATGGCTTCAATGACCACAACTTCCTCCCCCTGTTCATAGACAAGTACAGGGAGCTGCCCTGTCTGTGGCAGGTGAAACATCCACATTATAATCATAAACAAAAGAGGCAGACAGCGCTGGAGAAACTGCTGGAGTTGGTGAAGCCGGTGGTCCCCACGGCAAACATCCCCTATTTAAAAGCCAGAATTGGTTGCCTGAGGAGCACTTATCTTAGGGAGCGCAAGAAGGTCACGGATTCCCAGAGATCCGGAGCTGCAGCAGATGACGTTTATGTCCCCAGGTTGTGGTACTATGAGAAACTGCGATTTCTGTCAGACCAGACTGAAGTCAGGGAATCCCTCTCAACCCTTCCTTCCACTCTTCCTTCCACCCCAGCTGAGGCTTCCGATGTCCAGCCTGGGACTTCCAGCCAGGAAGAAATGGAACCCAGATGGAGTCAGGTATAGCATTCTTCTACAGATTCCTGGTCAATAAATAAATGATGTTTACTAGATGTTATTATTGATCACTAATTGATGATTTAATGCAGTTTTTTACATATCAATAGACAGTAGTGGGCAAAAATAATTGGGACAAGAATGAAAAATGCTGGGCTCAGAAGGATAGTCTGTTATATTTGTTAACATTCAATTTGCAACAGTCATGAGATGAAAATTGTGTATGATTGATGAATAAAAAACTAAAACTATGTCCCTTTTTCATACACAGGAAGACCTCAGCCAGGACGAGGCTCTGGAATGTGGCACACAGGAGGCTGTGGAATGTGGCAGCCAGGAGGAGGCTGGGGTTAGTGGCAGCCAGGAGGAGGCGGGGCTAAGTGGCAGCCAGGAGAAGCCTGGGATCAGTTGGAGCCTGACAGAATCGCAGGTTCCTCCCCTCCACCTTCCAAACAAAAGACCCAGGAAGGGGAGTCACGTGCAGGATTCAGCTCTTAGGCTCATTCAGGAGGCTTCTGCATCCCTCAGAGCCTTACCCACTCCTGAAGAGGCCTTTGCCTGCATGGCTGCCACCAAACTGAAGGGCATGCAGGAGGGTCAACGCCTCATGTGTGAGAAACTTCTTTATAAAGTCCTAACTAAGGGGGTGAGTGGCGAAATCACACCCAATACTGACGTGATTGAGTTGGACCATCCTCCTCCTCCTCCTGCCACAACTACACCACCACAGCCACAGCGTGGAAGGAAGGGTGGAAGGAAGACCAGAGAGTGATGGCCCTGGATTCAGTCATTTCTGACAAAAGATGCAAGCTCTTGTATGACCACAGTCTGGGGACACAGATGTCATCTGCTGCTTTCAGGATTTCTGGGACTTCTGGACCAGACTGCACTCCCTTAGATATGGACTCCTCAGGCCACCAATTTTGCAGTAAAATAATTGATGTGTGCCCTGGGGGCCAAAGGCTTCTCCAATTTCTGCTGTTTCTCCAGCATTGCCTCCCTCTTTGTTTGGTTCTGAGCCCTTAATAAAGGAATTTTTGTTTCAATTATACTCGCCTATGTGTGTTTTCCTTCAAAAAGGACAGTTTGTTTGTGAGGAGGCAGGTACATTTCAAAACTACAATGTGAAATTAACAAGAGACACCAACACCAAGCAACCTCCTTGAGATTAAATACCGTATTTATCGGCATATAACACGCACTTTTTTCCCCTGAAAATCAGGGGAAAATCGTGGGTGCGTGTTATAGGCCGATCCCCCCCCCAATTGTGTGTGATCGGAGCGATCGCGGCAATTGCCGCGATCCCTGCCGTCATACACAGCCGTGTGGAAATTCAAATACGGCGCCGAGACTGCAGGGACTCGGCGGAGCGGAGCTACACATAGCCGAGAGTCCTCGGGTTTTCTCGGCGCCGCTTACAGTCCCGCCCATAGGGCGGAACTGGGCGGGACTGTAAGCGGCGCCGAGAAAACCCGAGGACTCTTGGCTATGTGTATCAGCGCTCCGCCGAGTCCCTGCAGTCTCGGCGCCATATTTAAATTTACACAGGGCTGTGTATGACGGCAGGGATCGCGGCGATCCCACAAAGCTGCACGGGGGCAAGGCTGCACGGGGGGGCAAGGCTGCACGGGGGGGCAAGGCTGCACGGGGGGGCAAGGCTGCATGGGGGCAAAGCTGCACTGGGGCAAAGCTGCACTGGGGCAAAGCTGCACTGGGGCAAGGCTGCACTGGAGAAAAGCTGCACTGACATGGCTGCACTGACATTGCTGCACTGACAAGGCTGCACTGGGGCAAAGCTGCACTGACAAGGCTGCAATGGACACTGGGGCAAGGCTGCACTGACACTGACAAGGCTGCAGATGGACACCGATAACGCTGCATTGATGGGCATTTTAATGTAAGTTTTTCTTCCTTAAACTTTACTCTTAAAAGTTTTTTTCCTTAAAATTCCCTCCTTAACTTGGGTGCGTGTTATACGCCGGCGCGTGTTATACGCCGATAAATACGGTAATACAAGATAATAACGGTGTTGTCGTAACTTGACACACAAAACACACACAAAAATATTATGGAGTAAAACCCAAAAAAACTAAAAAAATACATCAGCCTGGAAAAAAATACAAACCCCCAAAAAAAATAATCAGCCTTGAAAAAAATACAAAACAAAAATAAAACAACAAAAAAGAAATTTGGTCAGATGTGACAAATCAAAATATATTGAGGGAATCACGATAAATAATAAAGAAAGACGTTTGTGAGAAGTCTGTGTGAATATGAGCAGAAAAACTACTTAATTCTTCTCACATTATAAAGAAGAAGAGAGTGCGCTGTATTAAACAATTTAAAACATTGCAGCTTGACGAAAGTGCTGTATCAATTCCGAACGCTAATTTTACCAGACCGAGCTGTTCCGTCGCGGAATTTTTTCTGAGCATGCGTGGCACTTTGTGCGTCGGAATTGGCCACACACAGTCGGAATTGAATCGATCGGATTTTGTTGTCAGAAAATTTCATATGTCCGATGGAGCCCACACACGGTCGGAATTTCCGACAACATGCTCCGATCGCACATTTTCCGTCGGAAAATCCGACCGTGTGTATGGGGCATAACAGTAACCTTATTTCTCTTACCTGATCCATTGGCTGTTGATTCTATTTACTGCAAAACTTATCTGGTTTATTTTGAACTAATCTGTGACTGCATTCACATTTCTTTGCTGAAATGTTGGAAGGGAAGGACCTCCAAGGTGATATTCTCTGCAATATTGCCTGTGCCATGAGCAACACAGGAAAGGCAGGGGGTAATTAGAGAGCCGAATGCATGGCTAAAGACCTGGTGTAACAAGGAGGGATTTAGGTTTTTAGAGCACTAGGCTGACTTATCATTGGGGTGCAACCTATATGCTAAAGATGGTTTGCACCTAAATGGAAGGGGGTCTACTGTGCTGGGGAGAGGTTTATGGGGAGGCTGGAGGAGTATTTAAACTAGGATTATGGGGGGAGGGTGAATTATATTATAATGGGGCAGACAGGTCAGTCAGGGGTCAACCCCTATTGGTGGGTGGAATATGGAAAGATGGAGGAGGGCTATGGCAGATGATATGAAGGTTCCTATGCTACAATCAACCATTGGAAATGGTACTATTTGTACTAAAATAAAAAATATGCAACATACGTTTGCAGAATGTGACAATGAATTAAAGTGTTTATTCACCAATGCCAGAAGTTTGCCAAGCAAAACAGGTGAGTTGAAAGCTCTGGTGCATGAGGAGAACTATGATCTCATTGGTATTGCTGAATCTTGGCTTCATTCTTCTCATGACTGAGCTATTAATTTTCCTGGATATGTTCTCTTTTGGAAAGACAGGGTTAAAGGGAGGGGTGGTGGTGTCTGTCTCTATGTGAGAAGTGATCTCAAAGCGAGTGTGAAAGAGGACCTATTTGATGGAAAGTGTGATGAGTCTGAAGCATTATGGGTGGAACTGTACATGGGTGTGCGTACTACAAAGGTTGTCCTTGAAGTTTGTTATAGACCTCCCAGTGTTAGTGAGAAGGTGGAGACTTAGCTCCTTGCACAGATGGAAAGGGCTGCAAGGGCTGGGACGGTGATAATAATGGGGGATTTTAACTACCTGGAAATTGACTGGAGTAATGGCACTGCTGAAACAGTTAAAGGGCAAAAATGTACAAGACAATTTTATGGTCTAGTTTATTGAGGCCCCAACTAGGAATGATGCTCTGCTGGATCTGGTAATCTCAAACCTTGCAGAGCTTATTACCGTGACATTGTATAACAGATGCTACATACTTACCATCTATCTGCCAGACCAATACCCAGCTCTATTTTTACCTTACCCTTACCAATAAATGGAGACCACACCAAGCTGGAGTAAATATTGGCTGTAGCCACCATTTTTATTAACAACTCAAGTAAATTTACATAACTGTATAAAAAACATCTGTTAAACCACCACCCATCAGTCACATACTCGCGTTGGTCTTTGCAGGAAACCCTAAGCTTGCCACATGATCCAATCAGGCACTGCAGTATCTTTAACTTAAATAGGCCTCCAGCTGACATACTAGCTCGGAGACAACAAAACACTGACCACAGTAAACCCGTTAACCAAAATTCCAGCTAAACCACCATTAGCTGGAATACCACCAACGGGACCCATACCACCGATGGGTCCTGAACTCTTCCGTATCTGAGGTTTCTTCCTTCACCCGCAAAGACCAACAACCCGCTACTGCCACGACATCCTACACCAACTGTTCTGTGGAAAAAAACTTCTTGTGCTTAGCATGAAAAAAAACGAAGAACAATACAAACCTTTCCAGGGAAGGAGGGTGGGAAGCTTGCTCCTATTGCTGACACTGAGCTGGAGAGGGACACAAGCGCTGCTTCATGCAGCTAACTCCTCCCCACTGCCTCAACACCCAATCCCTAAGCTCTCACAAAAGCTCTCTTCACCATGTCCCCTGTTTAACCCTGTCATGTCCGCCCTTCGTTTATGACATTTTGATTTATTTGCTCCGGGCTTCTCTTGACAATGTATAACAGATGCTACATCCTTACCAGCTATCTGCCAGACCAATACCCAGCTCTTTTACCTTACCCTTACCCATAAATGGAGACCAAACCAAGCTGGAGTAAATATTGGCCATAGCAGCCATTTTTATTAACAACTCAAGTAAATTTACATAACTGTATAAAAAACATCCTTTAAACCACCACCCATCAGTCACATACTCGCGTTGGTCTTTGCAGGAAACCCCAAGCTTGCCACATGATCCAATCAGGCACTGCGGTACCTTTAACTTAAATAGGCCTCCAGCTGACATACTAGTTTGGAGACAACAAAACACTGACTGCAGTGCACCCATTAACCAAATTCCAGCTAAACCACCGTTAACTGGAATACCACCAATGGGACCCATACCGCCCATGGGTCCCGAACTCTTCCGTATCCAAGGTTTCTTCCTTTACCTGCAAAGACCAACAACCCGCCATAGCACACCAGGGGAAAACCTTACACTTGTATGCCCCGCCACACCCTCAGCGCTCTCTGGATCCCATCCTGTAAACCTAGAGCCCACACATCAATCTTCACAGCATTAAGGTGTACCTCGTCACCCATAAAGTAACGCCAGGTATCAACTTCCAGCTCTGAGTGTCTGATCGCCAACCCCCCATTCCGGACAACAAATCTACTGACATCCCTGTTCATTTTCTTCCTGGCCTTTTTAATCCACTCCACTGACCTAGCTAAGCGCCAAGTCGTCTGTGCCACAATGTCGGACCACACTATAATGCCCTGTACACACGATAGGATTTTCCGACAACAAAACCGTGAATTTTTTTCCAAAGGATGTTTGCTCAAACTTATCTTGCATACACACGGTCACACAAATGTTGAAAATTCCAAACGTCAAGAACATGGTGACGTACAACACGTACGATGAGCCGAGAAAAATGAAGTTCAATAGCCAGTGCGGCTCTTCTGCTTGATTCCGAGCATGCGTGGACTTTTTGTGCTTCGGAATTGTGTACACGCACTCACTTGTTGTCGGAAAATTTGAGAACCTGCTCTCAAACATTTGTTGGCAGAAATTCCGACAACAAATGTTCTATGGATCATACAATTGGTCGGACTTTCCGACAACAAGCTCACATCCAACATTTCTTGTCGGAAACTCCTATCGTGTGTACAGGGCATTAGCATCTCTGGAAAGGCCATGCGGAGCCGCAAGAAATCAAACTTGATATCCTGCACATTATCCAACATAGACCTGAGCCCCAAGTCATTGCCGCCCACATGTAATACTAGAATGTCAGGCGGCCTATCCAAACGCGCAAATCTGTGCACTTCTGGAATTGTCCTGCTCCATAGCATCCCGGGTACCCGCAGCCACCTACTACAGGACTCCTGTCTTGAAATGCCCAATTATCTACCCTCGGGCCGTACATCTGCCCTCCTTGCCCCCCAAAAAACATATGAATGGCCCTGTATCCAGACCAGGCCTTGGGGTCCTCCGGAAAGAGAAGAAAACAACCCACATAACAATAATTGCTCACCTGAGAGCGGGTATATCAATGACCACACATCCTATGCACTCCCCTACTCCGCTAAACTGTCAACAGGTGGGGTCTCACATACGACTTGAACCGCCGCGCCTCCCATCTCCCAATACGTTTTACCGCTTCCTCATCCAACCCCCATCTGACCGCCTCCGTAGCAGCTCCTATGTGGGATGAATGAGATGAAAATTTCTGATCCCCCAAACCCAGGGCCGCCAAACATTTTTAAAAAACTGCAATGAACTGAAATCTTGACAAAGAGTTGCCATCCCTGTGTACTAGGAAGGATCCCGCCACGTCTGGTCGTACCGCGAGGAATCCCTTAACTAACCCCACTGGGCACAAGGGCGAACCCGGTATTGAAAATACCTGCACTCTCTTGCCCTTGCCCCGCTCATCCGTTTTCGATCTGCACACCAATATGGACAACCTATCATCACCACAGTTGACCTCGGCCGCCCCTAAGCCCCCCTTAACTTCTTGTAAGGACTAACTAACTCACTAATCTGAAAAGCCCCCAAAAAACGCCAGGGAGAACGCCGCTTTAAACAACACCACCTCATATTGGGAAGAACACGTATGTACCAGCTGCCCCAATAACCTACCCAATAGCTCAAAAGAAACAGGGTGCCTGGCATCCCTGTTCGGCTTAGAGCACCGATACCCTTTCATTGCCTGCCGTACCCAAAAATCTTTTGTGAAGTCTGTGCAACCCTGAAATTTAAACCAATAAGCCAACCCCTCCAACTTCTTCAACACCGACACCCCAGCTTCCAAATTACGTGAGACAAAGTACAGCAACATCAATCTCAAGTCCTGACCTTCCCGACCGCTCGTGACTTGCTGCAATAGGGGCAACTATTCACACCATACCCTGGTGTAAGCCGCCCATGTCGCCACAGTCACCAACTGTCTGATCCATCCAGATACTCTTCTAAGGCAACTCTCCACAGCCATTTGGGACAGGGAACCCTGCGTTGCTCCGCCTCTGGTGTCAACTCCCAGAACTTGTCCCACTGAAAGCGAGACAAAGCCTCAGCAATGACGTTTTCCACTCCTGGGAGGTGGACAGCATTAATAAAAACATTCAGCTGTAGACAACGCAAAACTAGGTGTCTGAGTAGCCGGATCACCAGTGGGGATGCAGCTGATACTTTGTTGATGACCTGCACCAGCCCCAGATTATCCCTGTGAAAGCGCACTTTCAAGTTCCTGAAGGACCCCCCCCATACCTCCCATGCCAAAACTACTGGAAACAGTTCCAGGGACAACATATTCCTCAAAAGACCTGCCTCCTTCCACGAATCCGGCCAGGGCCCTGCACTCCACTTACCTTGAAAAAAGGCCCCAAAACCCGCTGATCCAGCTGCATCTGTATAAAGTTCCAGATTAAAGTTGCTAACAGGTCCTGACATCCACAGTGCCCTTCCTTTGAAATCGTCCAGAAACACGTGCCAAATCCTTAAATCTTCCCTGTGCTCCCGTATCAGTTGCACATAATGAGTGGGGGACATAATGCCCGCCGTACTTGCCGACAGCCATCTGCAAAATACTCTCCCCATCAGGAGGATGCAGCACGCAAAGTTCAACTTCCCCAACAGTGACTGCAGGGTCCGAAGTTGCACCTTGCGTAATCCCAGTATCCTCCAAATCTCAGCCTGCAGCGCCACCAGCTTATCTTCTGGTAGTCTGCACTCCATGGCGTCCGAGTCCAAGGCAATGCCCAAGAAACTCAGCACCGTAGTCGGTCCCTCCGTCTTCTCCGGGGCCAAGGGGATGCCGAAACGAGCAGCAACCTATTCCAGCGAAGTCAACAGGACTACACAAACCTTCGACGATGCCGGGCCCACACACAGAAAGTCATCCAGGTAGTGGATGATAGAATTCACTCCTGTTATGTCTCGTACCACCCACTCCACGAATTAACTAAACTGTTCAAACAAAGCACAAGAAATAGAGCAACCCATGGGCAAGCAGAAGTCCACAGAGAACTCCTCCTTCCAATGACAACCTAGCAACCGAAAACTATCCGGATGCACAGGAAGCAGTCTAAATGCTGATTCTATTTCGGCTTTGGCCATACGGGCCCCCTGCCCATACTTACGAACCCAAAACACAGCTGCATCAAAGGATGTGTATGATACAGCACACATTTCCGGGTTGATCGCATCGTTGACAGATCCCCTCTTCGAGAATGAAAAATGGTGGATCAGCCTACATTTTTATCGGCTTTTTGGCACTACCCCGAAAGGTGAGACCACCAACCCCGGTAATGGCAAACAAGGAAATGGGCCACCCATGCGGCCCAACGCCACCTCCTTCCACAGCTTCTCCATACTTATGAACCCAAAACACAGCTGCATCAAAGGATGTGTATGATACCGCACACATTTCCAGGTTGATCACATCGTTGACAGATCCCCTCTTCGAGAATGAAAAATGGTGGATCAGCCTACATTTTTATCGGCTTTTTGGCACTACCCCGGAAGGTGAGACTACCAAGCCCGGTAATGGCAAACAAGGAAATGGGCCACCCATGCGGCCCAACACCACCTCCTTCCGCAGCTTCTCCGAAGCTACGTCTGCATGTTGTAAGGCTGAGCACAGGTTACGAGCCACCAGGGGCGCATCGACCAGAGTCGACGGAATCTGAAACTCCTCTAAAAACCCCAGGCTCAACAACCGCGCTGCCCCCTATCCGGGTACCTATTGAAACGGCTGCATCCTTTCCACTTTCACTGGCATTGTCCCTTTTACTAACAGACTTCCCGGCACAACCCTTTCCTTGCTTAAAGCAATGGGACAATGGATGCGCACCTCCGCAACCGAAGCATTCGTGCTTGTACTTGCAGGAACCCCCCAAATTTGCAGAAACCCTCGTTATATTGCCAGCACACCCCCTTTTTTTTCTTGTGGCTGATTGTCCGGGGTTGGATGAACCACCGCCCCCTCCGCCCCTGGAAAAAACTGACTTGTAGTCCTCCCCGACATCATAAGTCTCATCCACAGGCTAATATCCTTGTGATCCCTCCTTAAGGACGGGCGTATCGCCCTCCGTTGCCAGAACTGTTCATCATATTGCAACCAGGTCATTCCCCCATAGACTCTATGTGCCTCACCCACGGCGTCCAAGTAGCAGAACAGCGCTGAACAATGTTCCGGGTTCTTCTCTCCAATCACACTAGCCATTATGGCGAAAGCCTGAAGCCAGTTCTGAAAAGTCTGCGGGATAAGCCTGTATATCCTCTTCTCCTCATCCTCCTTCTTATGATCCTAAGGCTTCACTCTGTCTAAATTGAATTCCTCCAGCGGCAGCAGAGCGAATATCTCCATGTACTCACCTTTTCAGATCTTCTCCCGCACCTCTGGTTTAAGGTGTTTTTATTTTGTTTTATTTGTTTTATTTTTTGATTTTTTTTTTTACTAGTAATGGCGGCAACCTGCGATTTTTATCATGACTGTGACATTGCGGCAGACACATCGGACACTTTTGAAACTCTTTTGGGACCATTCACATTTATACAGCGATCAGTGCTATAAAAATGCACTGATTACTGCAGGGGTGCCCAACCTTTTGAGAAGCGAGGGCCACTTTAGCGACTTGGTAACAGGTCACGGGCCACAATGAGCGTAGCGGGCGGATGGCAGGTCTGTGTCCACTCTGCATATGTAGAGCAGACACAGATGCAGCCCGCTCTACCCTAAGGGCCCGGACAGAAGGGGACAGATCCCCTTCTGTTTTTTTAAGGAGATCGGATTGCAGATAGGCGGGTGTAAGCAGACACAAGTCTGTTTACATCTGCCATTCTATAGAGGTGAATGGAGGGTCCGATTGGGTCCGCCTGAAAAACAGACAGGCAGACCCGATCGGACCGATCATGTGAAAGGGACCTAAGGCTGCTTTCACACTGATGCACAGCGGTTTACCTGCATCTCAACTGACCTTGATCTTCACTTCTTCTTCCTCAGGATTCCTGCAGCTGGTTGCTGCTGTCTCCCAGGTGGTTATAACTGGTGGCTGCTGCTGGCTATCCTCCAGGGCTGGTACTGCTGTTGGGTACTGTGGACAGGTGCTGGTACTGCTGGCTGGTACTGCTGTTGGGTACTGCCTGCTGGTACTGCTGGCAGAAACCCGTGGGCTGGTACTGCTGGTTGGTACTGCTGGCGGGTACTGATACTGCTGGCGCGTACTGGTACTGCTGGCTGGAACTGGTACTGCTGTTGGGTACTGGTACTGCTGGTTGGTACTGCTGGCGGGTACTGGTACTGCTGGATGGTACTTGTACTGCTGGCTGGTACTTCTGGTGGATACTGGTACTGCTGGCGGTTACTGCTGGCTGGTACTGCTGGCGGGTACTGGTACTGCTGGCGGGTACTGATACTGCTGGTGGGTACTGGTACTGCTGGCGGGTACTAGTACTGGTGGCTGTTACTGGTACTGCTGTCCGAGATCGCGGGTTCCCGTGCTTTAGTGTGACAGAAGCATGCGGCTGCAGTAGAGAGCAGAGCCGATGCTACCTGTCACAGACCGAGTACATTTGGTATCACTCTGCCTGTGAAGGAGCCAGCGCTATACAGGAAGCATCGTCTCTGCTTCCTCTAGTGGCGGCTCCGTTCTTCGCGGAGATGGTCATCTCAGAGCAAGACGTGGTGAGCCACATCGGAGGACGCCGCGGGCCAGCAGTTAGGCACCCCTGGATTACTGTATAAATGTCACTGGCAGGGAAGGGGTTAACACTAGGGGGCAATCAAGGGGTTAATGTGTTACCTAGGGAGTGATGCTAACTGTAGGAGAAGGGGACTCACAAGGGGAGGAGACCGATTAGTGTTCCTCTGTACCGGGAACTAGGGATGGGCTGTCTGTTCGAGTCGAACATCAGCTGTTCGATTGTTCGACCGAACATTATGGGCCGTTCGCACCAAATTTGAGCGGCGCGTGACGGCCCATAATTCACTGTGTCATCGCAGTGCATTGCTGGCTGATGATTGGCCAAGCACTATGACCTGCATACTTTGGCCAATCACAGCTGAGAGAGCCATAATTGGCCAAAGGCAGGGGGCTCAGGGGGTTAAGTCCACGCCCCACACTATATAAGGCTGATTGCACGTTGGCCGTGTGTAGTGTGTTAGTGGCGTTGTTAAGAGAGAGACACAGAGAGGCAGAGGGTGTGTCATTTTATTTAGTTTGAGCAGGCCGGTCGATTCAGTTATTATTATTATTTCAGGTACTTTTTTAGCGCCGTCAATTTGCGCAGCACTTTACATATACATTTGTACATTCATATTGGTCCCTATACTCAAGGAGCTTACAATCTAAGGTCCCTAACTCACATTCATATTCTAGGGCCAGTTTAGACAGGATCCAATTAACCTACCAGCCATAGGCGTGCGCAGCCTATTGCATTAGGGTGTGCACCCCAAAGCTCAAACAGACAAAAGTATTGGGACGCCTGCCTTTACATGCACATGAACTATAATGACATCCCAGTCTTAGTCCGTAGGGTTCAATATTGAGTTGGCTCCGCCCTTTGCAGCTATAACAGCTTCAACTCTTCTGGGAAGGCCGTCCACAAGGTTTAGGAGTGTCTCTATGGGAATGTTTGACCATTCTTCCAGAAGAGCATTTGTGAGGTCAGGCACTAATGTTGGATGAGAAGGCCTGGCTCGCATTCTCCTCACTAATTCACCCCAAAGGTGTTCTATCAGGTTGAGGTCAGGACTCTGTGCAGGCCAGTCAAGTTCCTCCACCCCAAACTCGCTCATCCATGTCTAAACTCGCTCATCCATGTCTTTATGGACCTTGCTCTGTGCACTGGTCCTAATCATTTGGTGGAGGGGGGATTATAGTGTGGGGTTGTTTTTCAGGGGTTGGGCTTGGCCCCTTAGTTCCAGTGAAGGGAACTCTTAAGGCGTCAGAATACCAAGACATTTTGCACAATTTTATGCTCCCAACTTTGTGGGAGGAGTTTGGGGATGGCCCCTTCCTGTTCCAACATGAGTGCACACCAGTGCACAAAGCAAGGTCCATAAAGACATGGACTTAGCAAGGGTGTTGGAAAATTACCTTCAAGTGCAAAAATTCACATTACAATAGTAACTAAAATATCTAAAATTAAGTGTAGTGATCTAAAAAATAAAAATTCAAAAGTGCTATAATGGTGGGAACCTCCCAACTAAAAAAATTTTCACTTGAGATTAATCTGTATGGTAAATAGCTATAGGAGGGGTTTCCACCATCCTTGCTAAGTTTATTTTTATACAGTATGTCTTATTCTCAGCTTGATGTGTATTATATGTGAAGTTGCGTATCACAGAGATCGGTGTTGTGATAATATTGAAGTTTATTGAGATTTCCATATATTAGAGGATTCCACCATTATTGTTAAGTTATTGATCAGTAAGTTAGCACTGCACTTTTCTTTTTTTTATTTTGTGGTGTGGGAACACATAACAGTGCTTAGTGGCCGGCCTTTCAATTACACTTTTTTTATTTTACCTCCAGTACTTTATTGTAAATAGTAGTGTGGTGATTACCTATTATACTAAAATCAGCATGTGGCATTAATAAACATCAACAGATTTCATTTGTGCCCCACCAGGCCGGCACACCCTTGGACAATGTGCCTGGCTGCTGAGTTCATCACCCCCATCCCTGCACTCAGTGTACTGATGGGCACTTATTAACAGCACTGATAAGCGGCACTGATTGGCACTGACAGGTGGTACTCATTTGCACTGGTGTGTAACTGACTGGCACTGACAGGTCGCACTGATTGGCACTGACAGGTGGCATTGGCACTGATTGGCACTGACAGGCAGCACTGGCACTGATTGGCACTGACAGGTAACACTGATTGGAAGTACTGATTGGCACTAACAGGTGGCACTGATTGGAAGCACTAATTGGCACTGACAGTCAGCACTGGCACTGATTGGCACTGCCAGGTGGCACTGATTGACACTGACAGGCGGCACTGATACTGATTGGCACCGAAAGGTGGCACTGATTGGAAGCATTGATTGGCACTGACAGGTGGCACTGATTGGAAGCACTGATAGGTGGCACTCATTGACACTGACAGGTGGCACTGATTGAAAGCACTTGGCACTCATTAGCACTAACAGTTGGCACTGATTGGAAGCACTAATTGGCACTGACAGGCGGCACTGGCTGGCACTGACAGGTGGCACTGTTTGGAAGCACTGACTGGCACTCATTGGCACTGACAGGTGGCACTGATTGGAAGTACTAATTGGCACTGACAGGTGGCGCTGGCACTGTTTGGCACTGACAGGTGGCACTGACAGGCGGCGCTGGCACTGTTTGGCACTGACAGGTGGCACTGACAGGCGGCGCTGGCACTGTTTGGCACTGACAGGCGGCGCTGGCACTGTTTGGCACTGACAGGTGGCACTGATTGGAAGCACTAATTGGCACTCTCAAACTGACAGGCGGCACTGACTGGCATAGACAGGTGGCATTAGTTGGAAGCACTGACAGAGGAGAGGGGGGGTTTACAGGGGCGTACCTAGAGCATTTGGCACCTGGGCGGATCATATATCTGGCACCACCCACATTAAAATGTAAAAACACCCCACTGTGCTCCACTGGACCCCTTTACATTATTCAACCCCCCTCAGCACAGACCCCCCCTTCAGCACAGACGGACCTCCCCCTTCAGCATAGACCCCCCCCTATTCAGCACAGACCCCCCCCCATTCAGACATACCCCACTTCAGCACAGACCCCCCCCTTAGCACAGACAGACCCACCTTCAGCACAGATGGAGCCCCCCATTCAGCACAAACCCCCCTTTACCACAGATGGACCCCCTATTAAGCACACCCCTCCTTCAGCACAAATGGAGCCCCCCATTCAGCATAAACCCCCCTTCAGCACAGACAGACCCCCCTCCCCCCATCCCATTCAGTACCTCTGATCAGCGTGGCACAGGCACAGCAGGTCCCCTCCCCCTGTGTATACATAAACACTGGAGGGGGAGGCGGCTTCACTCTGCTCGCTGTGCCTGTGTGACATCCGAGCAGGACCGAGCAGCTTAAGAAAGGGGGCGGGGCTACATACACGTAGCGGCCCCGCCAGACTCATCCCATTGGCTGGTATTCGGTAGCTGCTCGGTCCCGCCCACCCCGACATCATACATGAATTCTGACAGGTCCTCTCTCTCTCTCTGCATGCAGTTATTATACAGGAGGACAGTGTCACACTAAGCGATCGGCAATGTTATACTGCCTCACAGGTGGTGCGGGGTACACATTGCACATCAGCCCAGGCAGATGTCAGGATACAGAGGGCATGCAACTAAACACTGCTCAGGGGATTAGGGTGTGCCCAGGCACACCCGGCACACCCCGTGGGCACGCCTATGCTACCAGCATGTCTTTGGAGTGTGGGAGGAAACCCACGCAGGCACAGGGAGAACATGCAAACTCCAGACAGGTAGTGTTGTGGTTGGGATTTGAACCAGCGACCCTTTTATTGCTAGGTGAGAGTACTACCCACTACACCACTGTGCTGCCCGTTAGCTGACTGTAGGCCAATCCTGGTGTACTGTTTTTAGTAGACTTCAGGCGTTGTTTTGCTAATCTAATTGAACAGTATGTCTGGAGGGCAAGTAGGCTCTGTGTCTACAGCCAAGAGTGCTGGTCATGGACACGGTGTATCCTCAGCACGTGGTCGTGGGGCACGCTTGTCCTTTTTTTCGGCAGCTGGCCATGTTGAGCCACAACATGCAGAAGAGTTGGTAGAGTGGATGACCAAGCCGTCCTCATCCTCCTCATCCTCTGTCACCCAGGCTCAGGGTACTTTTTCTGCCAATGCAGCTGCCAAAGCGGCCTCTTCCATCGGCTTAATGTCATCAGTCACTCCTTCCCTAGCCCCACCATCATGCCCTGAGGAGTGCCCCAAACTATTCGACCACAGTGTAGGGTACATGCTGCAGGAGGATGCGCAGCATTTTGAAGGCTCTGATGATGGTACCCAGGTTGAGGATGAAGGTAGTAATGTGAGCCCAGAGAGAGGGGGTGCCCAAGAAGGACAAGAAACACCACACCGCGGAGCTCCGCATGTGCAGGGCGCTGCTGACTCCGCGCATTTTTCCAAAAGTTCTTAAGTGTGGGCCTTTTTTGAGACGTGTGCAGCAGATCGCACCGTTGCTGTTTGCAACATATGTCTGAAGCGTATCAAGCAAATACATAAGTGGTCCATATAGTGAACTTGGTGTTGAGTTATTCATTTTAAAGTCATCACAGAGGAAAAGGGAGTACTCTTTACGTCTAGAGGAAAAAAGATTTTATCTCCAAGTACGGAAAGGTTTCTCCACAGTAAGAGATGTGAAAATGTGGAATAGACTTCCTCCAGAGGTGGTTCTGGCAAGCTCAGTAGATTGCTTTAAAAAAGGCCTGGATTCTTTCCTAAATGTACGTAATATAACTAAAATTTATAGATAAAGTTGATGCAGGGAAAATACGATTGGGGGATCAGGAAGGAATTTTTTCCCCTGCTGGAGCAGATTGGAACATGCTTTGCTGGGGGTTTTCGCCTTCCTCTGGAGCAACTGTGGGAGAAGCATTGTGTATATGGGATTGTAATTTTTTTGGGGTTAAACTAGATAGACTTGTGTCTTTTTTCAACCTAACTATATAACTATGTCTGAACCCAGGGTGTCAGGAGACTTGCAAGGTCAGAGCAACCATTGGGGTATAGTATCTTTAAGCAGCCCTCACGGGGGTAGTGCTGCATCAGGGTTTATATACATTTTAAGACCAAAAATGCCAAAAATGACTTCCAATATAAAAGAGAAGTGTAACATGTAGTGTCCATAATGACATACTGTACTAATACACAGTAAAACCTTGAATTTAGAGTAACTAGGTTTGAGAGTGTTTTGCAATTTTTTTTTTATAAATTTTGACTTCCTAAACAAGAGAAGTCTTGATATACAAGTACCGTATGGTCACAACTAAGTATAAAAGAGAAGAGAGGCACCTCTAAATGTAGCAATATGGTTACATTTAATGAAGGTACAACATTTAGCAACTCCCACGGTTGATGATTAAAACAGGCACATCTAAGTATGCAGGCATCTGGGGTAAAACTTTCCACATATATCATCCTACACACCCCCACCAACGTCATCCCTTCCACGATGCGCACTACGAGCGATTCAAGCCTTGCTTTCAGTTCGCTCTACTGCAGAGTAGTCTTCTCGGTCACGATTGTAGACTGACAATGAGGGATGAGCCGAACACCCCCCTGTTCGGTTCGCACCAGAACATGCGAACAGGAAAAAAGTTCGCTCGAACACGCGAACACCGTTAAAGTCTATGGGACACGAACATGAATAATCAAAAGTGCTAATTTTAAAGGCTTATATGCAAGTTATTGTCATAAAAAGTGTTTGGGGACCCGGGTCCTGCCCCAGGGGACATGGATCAATGCAAAAAAAAGTTTTAAAAACGGACGTTTTTTCAGGAGCAGTGATTTTTTTCTCAAACAAAAGGTTTTATTGAAATTGAATAAGTGTATACAGTTCCAGAGCGCATACAGCAATTTACAGATTCGAAATCACATCTTACATATGCAATAGGATAGAAAAAAAAAAAAAGCACAAAAAAAAAGGGGCATATAATCCATTACATCGAAAGCAAAGAAAAGGAAAAAGAAAAAAAAGGGAAAAAGCCTCTCATCAGATAGAGCCATCTGTGGGCAATCCACGCTCCTTCAATGGATATTTTACTTATCATCTCCTACCATGCCGGCTAGTTATGTAGTGCACATCATACATCCTATGTGTATTGAAGCTAAGAAGGACCACCTTTAGAATAAACGATCAAACACTAAATCCACTGGCGCTAGGCCTGGTACATCCAACTATTGAGCCCATAGTTTCTCATATTTTTGTGAAGCTCCCCTATGCTGGTATATAATTTTTTCCATACGGATTGTGGCCCCCATTTGTGTAATCCATTCTTGCACCGTGGGAGGACTCGTGGATTTCCAGTGCTTGAGGATAAGCAGGCGGGCCTGAAACAAGGCCCTTCTAATAGCCTGTTTAAGGATATCCTCAGTCAGTAGGTCATCCACAATCCCCAGCACACATGGTTTGGGGTCCAAAGGTATCACTATTTGGAAAACTCTATTAATGGTGTTAATGACCTCGCTCCAATAGAGGTGCAATTTTGGGCATCTCCACAGGAGATGTATGAGATCTCCATGATCTCTGGAGCATCTGGTGCAGGTAGAATCAGTGTCCAATCCCATACGGACCAATCTAGCCGGCGTGTAATGTACTCTGGAGATAATATAAAGCTGTGAGAGCTTTTGAGCAGAGTTTAACGAACACGTGGGAACCGCCTGCAAGGCCTCCTCCCATTGTTCCTCCTCAAAAGAGCCAACATCCCGTTCCCAGTGGGACACGACTCTCAGAGGCGCGTCCCCTAGGAAAAGGTTCAGAAGCATGGTATAGCAGTCAGATATAAATCCTCTATAAGTGTTTATGGCAAGTAGGTGGTTGAAAATGGGGGTGGGTTGCAGGTTCCAAATGTCAGAACCCCTCTGTGCATCTATCGCATGTTTGTTGTCTGTAATAGAAGATCATAGAACCCGGCAATTGAAAAGCCTCTCTGAGCTCTGAGAAGGGTCTCAATTTACCGTCTCTAAGTATGTGGACTATGTGGGACACCCCGTATTGTTGCCATTTAAAGCCATATGGTATTTTAGCTATTTCTAAATAGTGATTGTTTTCCGAGATGGGGCTATACTTGGTGAAGCCCTCCACCCCCTGCAGCATCCTGACCTTGTTCCAGATTTTCTGCATAAGTGCGTAGGTTGGGAAGAGCTTGTTGGATTTGTTATATTGTAGGGCCTCTAAACCATCCACTATCTCTCTCTTGGAAGTGAACCGGAGTATTTGGGCCGAAGGGTCTCTCAGGTTCATCTCCAAGTCCTCCCCGGGTCTTATGACTCTAGCAATGTGTTGTAGCTGGGAGGCCAAATAATAAACCCAGGGATTAGGCAATGCTAAGCCTCCATTGTCTTTAGGACGTTGTAGCTGCTCAAGTTTAATTCTAGGGGGTTTTGAAAGCCATATAAATGAACGGAAAAGGGAGTTGATGATTCTAAACTTTTTCAGAGTAATAACCATTGGAGAGTTGTGGAGCACGTAAAGTAGTTGTGGCATGAGGATCATCTTAATTAGGTTGATTCTGCCTACTTGGGACAGTTTTAATTTACTCCACACTTTGACTCGATCACGACATCTATTGATCAATGGGGTTAAGTTAAGATTAACGTAGTCCAATATACGGGCTGTAATCTGTATACCCAGATATTTAAAGGATGTCGAGACTGGGATGTCCTGCATATTTTGTTGGGTTGGGGGTGGTTCACAGTCTAGCAGTAGTAGAGAGGACTTGGTCCAGTTAATAACTAGGCCTGAGTACTTCCCGAACTGTCTAATTACTCTCATTGCTTCTGTCAGTGAGTTAGATGTATCACCAAGCAGCAGCATGGTGTCATCTGCGTACATGATAACCTTCTCCTGAATGTCTCCGTATCTAAAACCCTGTATCAAGGGATTAGCTCGTACCGTAGCCGCTAGGGGCTCAATGGCCATGGCAAACAGGAGGGGAGACAGGGGGCATCCCTGTCTCGTACCTCTGTATAGTTTAAAGGGTGATGAAATCCTTCCTCCTTCTCTAATGGCTGCTATAGGAGACAAATAGAGTAGCTGCACCCACTTAATAAAGCCCTCCCCAATTCCAAATTTTCGCATCACTGCCTATAGATAGTCCCACTCGACGCTATCAAACGCCTTGTGGGCGTCCAGTGACAGCAACGCTCTATCTCCCCTATTGTCTGCCTGGGATTGGATATTAAGGAAGAGTCTGCGGAGGTTTATCGCAGTCGACTTTTGGGGCATAAACCCGGATTGATCCGAGTGGATTATACTGGATATAACTTTATTCATGAGGATTGCCAATGCTTTAGCTAATATCTTTACATCAGTTTGTAGAAGAGATATAGGGCGGTATGACCCCGGGTCGAGAGGGTCCTTATTGGGTTTTAGTATCAAAACTATATTTGCTCTAGTCATTGATTGAGGGAGGCTGCCACTCTGTTTCGCTGCATTAAATACCTGCAATAGGCGTGGAAGTATATGTTCGCCATATTGTTTGTATACCTCGATGGGTAGTCCATCGTCACCCGGAGCCTTGGAATTGGGGAACAGACTGGTCGCCATCTGCAGCTCCTCAACGGTCAAAGGGGCATCAAGTTCCGTTTTAGCTGCCATTTGTAAGCTGGGGAGCTGTATATTGTCTAGATATTCAGATAAGGAGTCTAGGGTATATGTTTGTTTAGATTCATAGAGGGAGGAATGGAATTCTACCAATTCTGCTAAGATTTGGTCCGGGGCATTGGTTAGCCTGCCAAGGTGCGTACGTAAGGCCCCAATAGAGGGGGAGGTTTGATGGGCATGTGCAATGGTTGCTAACAGGCATCCAGTATGCTCACCCTCTTCATAAAATGCTGCTTTATGAAAAAATCTCTTTCTCTCTGCTGTAGATGTCGTGATTTTATACAACGCATCTTGCGCCGAGAGCCACGCCGCTTTGTTACTTTGGGTCGGATCTGTGGTAAATTTATTCTCCAGATCCTTTGCCATGTTTTCAATTCCCTCCCTCTGAGCATGTGTCTTTCTTTTAACAGCTTGAATTTCAGTTATGAAAAGGCCTCTCAGGACAGCCTTAAAGGCTTCCCAGTTCACAGGCCACCGTTCGTCAGCCGCATGTAGGCGCCAGAAGTCTGTTATATGAGATTCTATTTGCTCATGGGAAGGGAAGAGACTCAACCAAAAAGCGTTCATTTTCCATGGGGCTTTTGCCACCGTAGAAGGGGGGTGTACCTCCAAAGTTGCTATCAATGGGGAGTGATCCGACACACTCCTGAGAGCATAGGTCACCTCAGAGATGTGTCGTTCAGCCGCACTGGAGCATAGGCACAAATCTATCCTTGATAGTGATGAATAGCTTTTTGAGAAACAAGAAAACTGTTTTACTCCCGGGTTTTTGGCTCTCCACGGGTCTTTCCATCCTACTTCCTCAATAAATTTCCTAAGAGCTGTGCGGTGTACCCCCTTCCCTCCCACCACAGGCGGATGCTTATCTAGTACCGAGTCCGTATAATTGTTGAAGTCCCCGAAGACATATAGTGGTGTCTCCGGATACTTCATTTGGAATGTCACCAGGGTCCTCAACAACAGATTATTATACGGAGGGGGCACATATACAAATGCTAGTATACATTTAAAGGTAAACAATTTACAACATAAAAATACATATCTCCCCTCGGCATCAAGCTCAGAATCTAACTCTACATAATCTATGGAGCCGTGTATCAGTACACTCACACCCTGAGAGTACGAGGTGTGAGTGGAGTGATATGCCCTACCCACCCATCTGAAATTAATGCATGACAGAGAGTCGGCAGTAAGGTGGGTCTCTTGTAAGGCACATATAGCAGGGAGACGTTTCCTTAATAGAGATGATACCATCGTCCGCTTTAGGGGATCTTGCAGGCCCCGAACATTCCAAGAAAGGACAGTTACTGTCGTCATTTTTGGGTGACTAGTTGGTAGTTAACAGAGAAAAACCATATATTGCCCCTCTGCCTCCCATCCATGGGGGGGGGGGGGGACCATCATGTCATATCCTGCAAGGGCTAACAAGTGACGAATCTGCCAGTGTAAGAAAAAGAAAGTTATCCAAAAATCATGATACCTCGATCGCTCTGGAACAAACTTGTGTGTAGGAGTACCTTAGAACGCACAACGGTGCGCAAACCGAACAAAAGTGCCTCTTCTGACATGAATTATCCATCAATATGCACTTGTTGCATTGAAGGGCAACTATTTCTTGTAATCCACGACACCGGTGTGTCAACTGATATAACAAAACTGTGTGGGACAACCGGTCCCTCCAGCCCCTCACGGGGTTCTGAACAACAATGACATATTTTTTGGTACTTGCTATGAAGTACATTGCCATGATCCATCTCATCATCGAACTCGCATTTTTGTATGGAATGAATCGATATATGTTTCCGGCACTACCCTCATCCGAGGGGAAAAGAAAAGGAAAGACTCCTGGGCCTTTGTTAGGGATGTCAATCTATCTCCGCTTCTGGTCTCCTATCCTGACGGAGCTCATTTTCATTAGCGTCTAGCCAGTCTGCGGCCTCCGCCGTCTGGCTCTTCTGGTTCTTCCTCCGGCGTTCTCGTCCAGCATCTCCTCTGCGGCGTCTTCTATCTTCTTCTCCTCGGGCCGCTCCACACCCATGGCATGGGGGGAGGCTCCCGCTCTTCTCTTCATCTTCTTCTTCATCCTCTTCTCTTCTTCCTTCTTCTCTTCTTCATTTTCTTCTCCGGGCCGCTCCGCACCCATGCTGGCATGGAGGGAGGCTCCCGCTGTGTGACGGAGTCTCCTCGTCTGACGGTTCTTAAATAACGGGGGCGGGGACGTCACGGGGAATGCCACAGGGAAATCCCGTCATGTCCCGTGCGTCAGAGGGGGCGGGGTCACCGGGTGGCTCCGCCCCCGTTATTTAAGAACCGTCAGACGAGGAGACGCCGTCACACAGCAGGAGCCTCCCTCCATGCCAGCATGGATGCGGAGCGGCCCGGAGAAGAAAATGAAGAAGAGAAGAAGAGAAGAAGGAAGAAGAGAAGAGGATGAAGAAGAAGATGAAGAGAAGAACGGGAGCCTCCCCCCATGCCATGGGTGCGGAGCGGCCCGAGGAGAAGAAGATAGAAGATGCCGCGGAGGAGATGCTGGACGAGAACGCCGGAGGAAGAACAAGAAGAGCCAGAAGAACCAGAAGAAGGTGAAGGAAGATAGAAGAAAGAAGAAGCATTTAAATAAAGGAATTGTCAAAAACTGTCTCTTGTCATTTTTAACATTTTTGACAGTTTTTTAGTGAAATGGTAGGGGTAAGTACCCCCTTACCATTTCACACAGGGGGGGGCCGGGATCTGGGGGTTCCCTTGTTAAAGGGGCTTCCAGATTGCGATAAGCCCCCCTGCCCGCAGACCCCCACAACCACCGGCCAGGGTTGTGGGGATGAGGCCCTTGTCCTCATCAACATGGGGACAAGGTGTTTTCGGGGGCTACCCCAAAGCACCCTCCCAATGTTGAGGGCATGTGGCCTATTACGGCTCAGGAGGGGGGGCGCACTCTCATTCCCCCCTCTTTTCCTGCGGCCTGCCAGGTTGCGTGCTCGGATAAGGGTCTGGTATGGATTTTTGGGGGGACCCCACGCCGTTTTTTTTTTTTTTTTTTTTTGGCGCAGGGTTCCCCTTCAGGTCTGGTATGGAATTTAGGGGGAACCCCACATCATTTTTTTTTTTTTATTTTGGCCGGGGTTCCCCTTAATATCCATACCAGACCTGAAGGGCCTGGTATGGAATTTAGGGGGACTCCCACATCATTTTTTTTTTTTTAATTTTGGTTCAGGGTTTCCCTGTGTTGAATTCCCATGCCGTTTTAGAATTTTTCCTTTGAAATGTCATTTTGCTGTCAGACTGTTCTAAACACGGCAAACATGCGCCTCTTTACAGGCATACTATAGACACCCCCCAGGTATGAAATTTAAAGGGATATTACACTTTTATTGTTTGACTTTAAGCATTATTAAAATCACTGCTCCTGAAAAAAAGTCTGTTTTTAAAACTTTTTTTTGCATTGATCCATGTCCCCTGGGGCAGGACCCGGGTCCCCAAACACTTTTTATGACAATAACTTGCATATAAGCCTTTAAAATTAGCACTTTTGATTTCTCCCATAGACTTTTAAAGGGTGTTCTGCGGCATTCGAATTTGCCGCGAACACCCCAAATTGTTCGCTGTTTGGCGAACTTGCGAACAGCCAATGTTCGAGTCGAACATGAGTTTGACTCGAACTCGAAGCTCATCCCTACTGACAATCAGCAGTGTGGAGGATGGCCTATGTGGACAGCTTTACTCCAGATGCCTGCATATTTAGATGTGCCTCTTTTAATCGTCAACCATGTGAGTTGCTAAATGTTGTACTTTCATTAAATGTAACCATATAGCTACACTTAGAGGCACCTCTCTTCTCTTTTATACTCTGTAGCTCCTGTTGGATTTTGCTTCCAATCCCCTTGTGGAGGCTGTTATTTGTGGATGGACATTTTAAGGTTACACAACACATTGCTATAATCTTTTTATATGGACTATAAACTGAAGGACTTATGAATAAATGGTCATGGAATGAATCATGATTTTTCACTATTTCTTATGGGGAAATTCACTTTGATATACGAGTGCTTTGATTACAAGCATGTTTCATGAACAAATTATGCTCGCAATTCAAGGTTTTACTGTACTGAGAATTAAACACTGATACATTATAAAATAAAGCTAATGTGTACTGTAGTATCACCACTTTTGTGTTATACTTACATATAGTTAGTCAGGTTGAAAAAAGACACAAGTCCATCTAGTTCAACCAATTAAAAAAAGAAAATCTATACAATCCCATATACACAATCCTATACCCACAGTTGATCTAGAGGAAGGCGAAAATCCCCAGTAAAGCATGATCCAATGTGCTACAGCAGGGAAAAAAAAATCCTTCCTGATCCCAAAGAGGCAATCAGATTTTCCCTGGATCAACTTACCTATAAATGTTAGTACCCAGTTATGTTATGTACTTTTAGGGAAGAATCCAGGCCTTTTTTAAAGCAATCTACTGATCTGGAGTCTATTCCACATTTTCACAGCTCTTACTGTGAAGAAACCTTTCCGTATTTGGAGATGAAATCTATTTTCCTCTAGAGGTAAAGAGTGCCAGTGTATCTGGCATTCTGTGCTCCCCTATTTACAATGTTATCTTTTCCATGGTATTTTGTCTCAAAACCATGTCCACGCTGTCCTCTTTGTGCCATAGTGGAGACAACTTCCAAGTAGATATTATATGCCATCTGATATTTTAAATATGTAACTCGCATGTCAGAAGTCCTGACCCTACCCATAGAATGCCAAAGCTCCACTCCTGATTAAAAGCATTTTATCTCTAGTGCCAACAGTTACACCACTATATACTACACATAAGGAGAAATTATGTGAATTGCTATTCCTGCTTCAGTAGAGAGAAATGGCATCAATGATACCAGTACATGATAAGCTCTTTCTTTGCCTCCTTTCTCTTCACCCTTCAGTCCATGACCAATTCATTTTCTGCACCCTCTCCCAGTGGATCGTGATTAGCTGCTGCTCTCTCCCCTCCACCCCTTAACTTTACTGTTCTATTCATAGGCTGTGTATCTTGAATAATCAATAAGATGCTCTAGCCAAACAGCAGGTGAAAGAAAGAGCACCTGATCCTTTTAGGTCTAGTATTGGATATCAGTGAATGAAAAAACTATTTTGCATGGGCAAAGAGCATATAAAAAATGTATACTTACATAGATAAGGTTGCTGGAAACCTGTTCTTAGGTCAAGAAACCTGGTTTATGTGGAGAGTATTACTGGCCCCACACAGAATGTGGAAGTTACATCCAAAGCGTATCTGGGTTATCCAGAAGTGGTGGTTGAGATTCAGGTGTATGATATTAGCGGAGGTGAGACCCCCAAAACATGAATTGGTGTATTGTCATCAATGACCAATGTCAATGTTCCCAATGACCTCCTAGTTGCCAACATTCTCCAAAAAATTTTAAGGACACTTTTTTTCTATAGGCGGAGTATTATTTAAATTCAGGGCGGAGCATTCATATGTAGGTGTGGTCTAGCATTGCGCCAAAAAATGGGCATAGTTTAAATAACGCAAAATATTGGGCGTGGCTTAAAGGGGTGTAGTTAAATAGAGTCTGAGATGACTTACATAGTGGAGAATCTGGTAATGTTAACCAGTTGCAGACTGCCCACCGAAGATATACGCGGCAGGGTGAACACTCTGCACCAGATCCGCACTCCTGGGTAGGGGGTATTGCGTCAGCCTGGTAGTGCTGTGATTCGATCTAGCATCAATCAGTCTTCAGGTCCAGGCCAATGATTTTTGGCCCTGCTGATCAGTTCTGATGGATCACAGATCAGCATGTGCCTTTGTTTACAAAACACAGGCACAGGAAATGACGGTCTCTTCTTTCATGGAGCCCTTTTCGGTTCCAGCGTGAGAAGAGATCAGATCTGTGAGTACAAGTACAACACTGTGTCAGGGAAGAATTCCGAGAAGACCTGGCAAATATGCCAATATCCAAAATGGCCACGCTAATGAATGCAAGCTCATTAGCGAACAGCATGCAATGGAGAATCTGCGTATCAGGGTACTCACCGAAGCCGAAATGCTGAGAGGGGCTTCCCTTGCAGCTAAGCGCACTCTACCCCTGGAGGTGGTACAGAGGGTATAGGGCACAGAGAGGCATGGGTCACCAGCAAGTAGATGGTTCTTGAGAAGAGGACTTCTGCAGTATGGAAATGAGAAGCAGTGATGAATCCGGCCCCAGGACTGGGCTAAAGGGCCCGGCTGGGGCACTAACCCACACAGCTCAGTAGAAGCTGGGCAGAGTGCTGAAGGTCAGGCACAGGGAACTCAGTGGCAGAAAGTCTGTGGTGCAGGCCGGGAACCAACACTGGAAGCAGGCGGATAAGGAAGTCCTTAAAACAGGCTGGGGGTCAAACACAGGAGACAGCAGTCGGAGAAATCCTGAAGGCGAGCCAGAGGTCGTGTACTGGAGATGGATGGTAGAGGAGTCCATTAGACAAGCCGGGGTCATACACAGGAAGGCAGGAGAATCCTTAAGACAGGCTGAGGGTCAAACACAGGAGGCAGATGATAGAGAAGTCCTTTGAACAAGCCGGGGTAGAACACCGGAGAGAAGCAGGGTAGGTCAAGTCAATCCGGGTCACAACAGGTAAGTACAGGTAGCAGAATTCAGGAACGGAACACAGGAAGCTGAAAGACAAACCAGCAATTATAGGAACAGATCAGTCTTTATATAGGCCAGCATGGGAGTGTAACGCTAACGTGTGTACGTACGTTCGCCGTTACGCCGTTGTGCTGTGTCATGAATCCGTGTGTGCCGTTCCGCTACATCGCGAACCTGCATGCGCCAGAGCGTGACTCCACTGTGCAGACGCACAGGAACATTCCGATACTGGCAAGTTCTGTTTTCTATTGCTTCTCTGACACTCCGTGAGTGATGGCGCATCGGTGCACGCAAAGTGTGCTAATTACCAGCGTCCACTGGCCTATGTAAGGACAGCAGATCCTCTCACAAACTGCTGGATTATCATCAGCCCCCGTTTTTTTGTGCCTTGTGTATCCTGATCTTGGGCTTCCAGTTAATGACCTGGCTTGCTTTTTGACCTGCTTTATCTTAATTCCTGGCTCTGATTCAACTACTGACTTTGCTTCTGCTTGGTGCACCGGTTTGACCTTGACTTGGCTCACTAACTCTGATATTCTCTGTCTACTCGTGTATGACCCCGGCTTGTGTCAGTTTCCGCTACCTGCTTCTGCTACTGACTGATCCACCGTGTATGACCCCTGGCCTGGTATTTAGTTCTGCTTCCTGTTTGCTCTGCTGCAAAGTAGAGTTGCACGATTAATTGTTAAGAATCAAGATCGCAATTCTTTCCCCCCTCGCTATCTTTCAGCTTGGGGACCAATATGTCCGAGTAAGTAACATAAAATTCCAGAGGCAATCCATCCATCCCCGGAGCTTTAGATTTAACTAGTTGTGCGATCGCTTCCATGATGTCATGGTCGGTAATAGGTGCATCACGAAGCTCTGCTTGTTCTCGATTTAGCTGGGGGAACTGTATGGAAGATAAATATGAGTGAATTTCCCTCTGCGTGTACGTGTGTTGGGATTTATATAGATTGCCATAGAACTGTCTAAATTGATCTGCCACCTGTTCTGGGTTGGTTATATTACACCCGTCTGGGTCAACAAGCGACACCACGACTGGGGGCTTATTATCCATATGAGCTAGATAGGCCAGCAGTCTCCCCACCCTTTCACCCTGCTCATACACCCTCTGCCTACAAAAAAAATCACGCTGTTTAGCCTTCTCAGTGTGCAGTTGCGTGACTAGTCGGGTCTGTAGTTTCACTCTGTCCAGGTTTTCAAGGGTCGGGTTAGAACTATAGGCCTCTTCTAAGTCTTGTAGTTTGTCAGATGTGAGTTGAAGTACAGTGTTGGACTCTCGTTTTAACCTATTTATTCTGGAGGATAATATTCTGCGGGCATGGATTTTAAAGTCGTCCCAGTGTGCAGTGAGGGCAAGGGGTCCCCGTATACCCTCCAAAAAGAAGAGCAGCTCCCTGGCAATGGAGTCATGATCTGTAAGAAGGGATAACCAATGAGGGTTTAGCCGCCAGCACCTGGTGGAAGGAGCTACTCGCAAGGATGCCGTCAGCCAACACGGAGAGTGGTCTGACAGGGTCCTAGGAGCAAATCCTGAGCCCGTGACTTTTGGCAAAAGGGCTCTGGAAATGAGTATGTAATCTATCCTGGACATGGTGTTTTGACTTATTGAGTGGCAAGTGTATGCTCTAGTCGTGGGGTTAGCATATCTCCACACATCAACAAGAGCAAACTCATTCAATGTACGGTACAACCTAGTATGTAGTGGTTCATCAGATATGGTTTCAGCCCGTGTCGGGCGGTCAAGGGATGGAGTCATCGTGTGATTGAAATCCCCCATCCACACTACTGGTATGGACGGGTACAACGCTATAAATGCAAGACCCTCTGTGACCACGTCCGCCCTATATGGAGGGGGGATATAGCTAGCCAGTATCAACAAGGGGTCTCCCCCCACAATTGCATGTAGAAAGAGGTACCTGCCCTGCCGATCCGACACCACAGAGACCAACTCTGTCTCTGTCTCAGGACAATTTTATGGGTCAGATGGTAGACGCACCAACTAGAAATAAAACATTACTAGATCTACTGATTACCAACAATACAGACCTGATAACAGATGTGGAAATACGGGGCAATTTAGGTAACAGCGATCACAGGTTTAATTAGTTTCAGTATAAATCACACAAATAGGAAACATGAAGGGAACACAAAAGACACTGAATTTCAAAAGAGCCAATTTCCCTAAACTACAAACCTTGCTAAAAGGCATAAATTGGGATAAAATATTAGGAACAAAGAATACGGAGGAGAGATGGGTTTGCTTTAAGAGCATATTAAATAAGGGCATTAGCCAATGTATCCCATTGGGTAATAAATTTAAAAGAGCGAACAAACATCCTGGATGGCTTAACTCCAATGTAAAAATGCATATAAAAGCAAAGGAGAAGGCCTTCAAAAAATACAAGGTTGAGGGATCATCCTCAGCATTCAGAATTTATAAAGAATGCAATAAGAAATGTAAGGGTGCAATTAGGATGGCTAAGAAAGAACATGAAAGACACATAGCGGAGGAGAGCAAAAAAAATCCCAAGAAATTCTTTAAGTATGTAAACAGTAAAAAAGGGAGGACAGACCATATTGGCCCCATAAAGAATGAGGAAGGACATCTGGTTACAAAGGATGGGGAGATGGCAAAGGTATTGAATTTATTCTTCTCCTCAGTCTTCACGAGTGAATCGGGGGGCTTCAGTAACCAAAACTGCAGTGTTTATCCTCATGACACAACACAGGAAGCACCTACATGGTTAACAGAGGACGGAATTAAAATTAGACTTGAGAAACTTAACATTAATAAATCACCGGGACCAGATGGCTTGCATCCGAGGGTACTTAGGGAACTCAGTCAGGTGATTGCCAGACCGTTGTTCCTAATTTTTACAGACAGTCTATTGACTGGAATGGTACCAGCTGATTGGAGAAAAGCCAATGTAGCACCAATATTTAAAAAGGGCCCAAAAAACATCCCTGGGAATTACAGACCAGTTAGCCTAACATCAATAGTATGTAAACTCTTGGAGGGGATGATAAGGGACTATATACAAGATTTTAGTAATAAGAATGATATCATTAGCAGTAATCAGCATGGATTCATGAAGAATCGTTCTTGCCAAACCAATCTATTAACCTTCTATGAGGAGGTGAGTTGCCATCTAGATAAAGGAAGGCCCGCAGACGTGGTGTATCTGGATTTTGCGAAAGCATTTGACACAGTTCCCCATAAACGTTTACTGTACAAAATAAGGTGCGTTGGCATGGACCATAGGGTGAGTACATGGATTGAAAACTGGCTACAAGGGCGTGTTCAGAGGGTGGTGATAAATGGGGAGTACTCAGAATGGTCAGGGGTGGGTAGTGGGGTTCCCCAGGGTTCTGTGCTGGGACCAATCCTATTTAATTTGTTCATAAACAACCTGGAGGATGGGATAAACAGTTCAATCTCTGTATTTGCAGATGATACTAAGCTAAGCAGGGCAATAACTTCTCCGCAGGATGTGGAAATCTTGCAAAAAGACCTGAACAAATTAATGGGGTGGGCGACTACATGGCAAATGAGGTTCAATGTAGAAAAATGTAAAATAATGCATTTGGGTGGCAAAAATATGAATGCAATCTATACACTGGGGGGAGAACCTCTGGGGGAATCTAGGATGGAAAAGGACCTGGGGGTCCTAGTGGATGATAGGCTCAGCAATGGCATGCAATGCCAAGCTGCTGCTAATAAAGCAAACAGAATATTGGCATGCATTAAAAGGGGGATCAACTGCAGAGATAAAACGATAATTCTCCCGCTCTACAAGACTCTGGTCCGGCCGCACCTGGAGTATGCTGTCCAGTTCTGGGCACCAGTCCTCAGGAGGGACGTACTGGAAATGGAGCGAGTACAAAGAAGGGCAACAAAGCTAATAAAGGGTCTGGAGGATCTTAGTTATGAGGAAAGGTTGCGAGCACTGAACTTATTCTCTCTGGAGAAGAGACGCTTGAGAGGGGATATGATTTCAATTTACAAATACTGTACTGGTGACCCCACAATAGGGATAAAACTTTTTCGCAGAAGAGAGTTTAATAAGACTCGTGGCCACTCATTACAATTAGAAGAAAAGAGGTTTAACCTTAAACTACGTAGAGGGTTCTTTACTGTAAGAGCGGCAAGGATGTGGAATTCTCTTCCACAGGCGGTGGTCTCAGCGGGGTGCATTGAGGGCTTCAAGAAACTATTAGATAATCACCTGAATGACCGCAATATACAGGGATATGTAATGTAATACTGACACATAATCACACACATAGGTTGGACTTGATGGATTTGTGTCTTTTTTCAACCTCACCTACTATGTAACTATGTAACTATGTAACTCAAAAGGTGTAGATTTTGCAATCAACACTGTTACCCCTCTAGACATATTTGTGTGGGTGCTGTGGTAGGCCCACCCCACCCAAGGACGCTTCAGGGCCGCCTGTAAGTGACCCGTGACATGTGTCTCCACCAATGCGACTATATCTACCCTTTGATTTTTCAAATACCGTAACACTGCTGTCCTTTTAATTTTATCCCGCATGCCCCGCACATTCCACATCATAAATTTAATGTCTGCCATGGTGTTCACGCGTACATATATCGCATGTGGATCGACAGGGCAGCCCCCCTCCCCAAACCAAGGCAGCACACCCATCCCGCAAGTAAACCATTACATTGCATATGTAATAAGTACTTGTTTAAGAATATTCCAAGTAAAGAACATGTGCACAACGGTGCTAACATTCCCAATGCTCTGATCAAAAGATCCAGCATTTTCCTTCCCTCCCAGCTTCTCGCCTCCCCAACTTGGCGGAAGCATCCATTCCCATGCAACCTTTATATAGATCATCTTCCAGCCAGTAACATTAGCTGGAGGTACAACACTTAGGATATAATGAGCAAAAAAGTACAAAATAGTAAGAAAAAGAAGAAGGGGGTTGCAAACATGAAGGGGGCGATTATTCACTGAGTGAAGCAAGGTTAGGGCACACATCATGACCTTTGTCTCTTTCTCCATCCGAGTGAGACTCTCGCTGCAAGGATATATAGTCATCCTGATATATCAGAGTTCACGTGTCTCCACCCTACGGTATCCCCATGTATATATTGTGAGGGCAATAAGATGCATATGGTGATATTCTTTATGGTCCAAAAAGCTCCAGGCCTGAAGCCGGATGTCCAGCGTTAGCAAGAAAACAAATTCCTCCCCCCCAAGGGGAGTACAAGGATCGGGCCCCATCTTCAAAAGGGGGGAATCTCTGCTCTCACATTCAGTATTGCGAGTGTTACAAGGATGGGGGGGGAGTAGAAACAGGCAAATGGAGAATTGGGGGTACCCCCCACAACGGAGGGGACATTCAGAAGAAAGAAGGGGCCCACCAACCAAAACAATAGTGACAGTACTCACAGTAACATGCCGCATATCTGTTCATTCATCCGGACGTCCGCGTTAGTCCAGCCAGTGTACTGCCGCCTTCGGGTCCTCAAAAAAATAAGGCTCTGCCATCTTCCTCCACTCTCAATCTGGCCGGGAACAACATTGCATATTTAAGGTGTAACGCCCTGAGCCACCTCTTGACATCTTGGAACTGTGCTCGCTTTCTTTGGACTTCGTTAGAGAAGTCGGGAAACACCGCGACATGACTGTTGCCCAGGGCGATGTTACCCTTCTCTCTGGTTAGCCGAAGGATTTTATCTCTATCCCTAAAGTTAAGAAACTTGGCAATAAAAATTCTGGGGGGGGGCTCCCACAGGAGGAGGCTTTGCTGGGATTCGTTGCACCCGTTCCACTGCTAACATAGCAGAAAAGGCCTCTCTTCCAAAGTGTTGAATTAGGAGGGATTCCAATTATTCAGCGGGGTTGGTGCCCTCAGCCTTCTCTGGTAAACCGATAAACCGGAGGTTGCAGCGTCTCAGACGATTCTCCATATCATCTTGGTGAGCGTGTAGCTGCTGAATCTGGCGCTGCAGGTCCTCCGTGGTGTGTGTCAGGGGGTGCAGGATGTCCTCCGCTGCTCCGATGCGTGTCTCAGCTTCGGTAACCCTATCCTTTACCTTAGATAGGTCTTGGCACAGCAGGGAGATGTTGATCTTGGCCTCATCTATTTTGGCTGTGAGCGTCCCCTGCAGCGCCGCAATGGCATCCAGGACCTTAGCTGTGTCTGCGCTCTGATGGTCCGCTGCCAAGCACATACCCTCGCCATTTTTTGCCTGCGGATCTTGGTCTTGATGGCAATATTTCGCTAGCTTATCCACCACCTCGGAATTCCTTTTCGGCAGGGACATGTTCCCCCTCTGCTCTGGAAAGCAGGCAGCCAGGCCGTCCCCAGGTAATGCCAGATGGTCGCCGCTCCAGGGGTAGGCCTAAGGCTCGTCCTCAAAACTGAAGTTGAATATATTTATACCTGGGCAGCAGTTACAGGCAGTCCAGAGATCTTTTTAGAAGGAGCAGGGGCACAGGATACTTAGAAGGCTTAGGATATCTGCCCAGGACCGCCGCCGGGTGTAGCAAGATGGCCGCCACTCCCGAGCACAGGCCAAAGCTTCAGGGCAATTATTGTATAGAGGTGTTCTGGAGGGTCCTGCTGGAGAGGGGTGAGTTCACAGCTGTCCGGGAGGTCCGTGGGGTGTACCTCGGCCTCCGCCGGGTGCAGCAAGATGGCCGCCACTCCGGGAACTAGGCCGAAGCAGCGGCCTTTCCTAGGGCCAATGCCGATCCGTGTCACAGCGGTCTCGAGCGGTACTCCAGCGGGCTCCAAAATTAGCATAGGAGGCAGGGGGGATCCCCAGGTGCAAGGTAGGGGGTAGGATTCAGGCAGGATGGTAGATAGGAGTCTGGGACAGCGGAGCTCTCACTAATTGCTGCCTACACCATTGCTGTCCAGGCCATGCCCCCCTCCCTCGCTATCTTAACAAAGCATTTTCCCGATTGTTTTTTTTTTACTTTTAAAATGTTATTATTTTTGTCAAAATACATTCCAATATAAATGAATACAATTAATTGGTATTGCTTATCATATTGCATAGAACAGATGTTAGATAACAGAATTATCCCAATGTTCTATACATGAGGATGCTATACTGATTCTGATGACCAATAGGGCTTTATGCCATTGTTCCCATGTAAAGGTTTGTGAAAGGTCCTTTTCCCATTTTAACAAGTTGGGATTTTTCCTTCTGGGGAAGAAGGTGAGAGAAGGTTGTAAAAAAGATGAATTCCTTTTGCTTTTTGAAATTTGTGGTGTGTGAAATATTGCCATATTTCTGTTGGGATATCAATTTTGTTAGAAAGGATTATATTTTTTGGATATGCGCATCTATTATTCTTGTGGGCAATGCTATTTTAGCGAACAAGTTTCTCTTTTTAGTTTTAGAATATGTTTCCTAGCTATTAAAGTTGATTTAATAGAAAGGTGGTTTGGTACAATTATTTTTTTGGTTATTACATGCTTTGCCATAGAAAGGGCGAATAGGTCACTGGATACATTGAAGCTTTTGGAGATTAATCCTGAGGAGAGCACTTTTGCTGAGGGTTGGGAATATAATGACATAATAATGTATGAATCCTTCCATGCCAAATTTTTCTAATGCTTTGGAGATATATTGCCAATGCATTCTATCGAATGCTTTTTCAGCATCTAAAGCTAAAAGAAGAGCGGGTGTTTTGTTATTTTCAATATGGTTTATTAGATTCACCATTCTTCTAGTGCCATCAGGGGCTTGTCTGCCTTTAACAAATCCTACTTGATCGGACCCAATGAGATAAGATGTTTATTAAATGATTGGCTATATTCTTAGCATAAAGTTTTATGTCTACATTTAGTAGTGATATGGGTCTGTAATTTATGGGTGATGTTGGTTCTTTATCTGGTTTTGGGATGGTAATTATTAATGCTTCTAGCATCTCTTTTGGGAATTGGCTAGATAATGTTGTTTGATTGAACATTTTGGTCAGATGAGGCCATAGTATTTCACTAAATACTTGGAAATATTCTCTTAAGAGTCCATCTATGCCTGGGGTTTTGTTTTTAGAGAGGGATTTTATAACTTTGGGAGTTTCTTGTAATGAAATTGGGTTATTGATTTGTTGTAGATCTTCCGGATTTATTTTTGGCAGGTTGATATTTTTTAGATAATCAGCTATATTTTGGGGTGAAGGTTGGGGGTGGATTGATCTACTTTTAGGTTATATAGAGATTCATAATATTCTGAGAAGGAATCCACTTTTTCTTGGGGGTTTTTTATGTGATTTGTGGTGAACTAACTTGTTAATTTTGTTTTTATTTTGATGTTGGCGTAGTTGGATAGCCAAAAGTTTACCCGCTTTATTACCTTGAGAATAGTAATTTCATTTCATTAGTTTCATGTATTTGTAATGGTTATCTATCAGCCTATATCTCTAGCCTTCGTTCTTACTTAGATTGAGTTATTGTGCTAATTTCACATCCCTTAGGGATTTTTTGTGTTGTTCTTCAGTTTCGGTAATGTCTTTTAATAGTTTACTTAATTCAAAGGATTTTCTTCTTTTTTTTTTTTTTTCCCTAGCTGCTATTTTTATTAAGACCCCTAACAAATGCTTTGTGAGCACACCATATTGTGGTACTTGTTATCAAACCAGTATCATTAAATACAAAAAATTCTCTAAGACTTTCTTTTATCACGGACAAATGTTCCTCTTGGGAAAGTATGTAGGTATTGTTCCTCCATATTTGGTTGTTGGTGCAGGGAAATCCTGTATTCATTTATATTGTTATAGGAGCATGATTAGATCAAGAAATGTTGTGGATTTGAGCTTTAGATATGTTCTGAAGTAATAATTTGTCCATGACAAAATAATCTATTCCTTGAGTAGGATTTGTGGACGTGGGAATAAAATGTATAGTCCCTTTCGGTGGAGCGCAGACACCTCTAGGGTTCATACAAATCTTCATTAGAAAATACCGTATCTTATTTAGTCCCATTCTTTTTGTGTTTCCTTGATTGGAGGTGTCTATGTCTGGATCCATCGGTGCGTTGAAGTCTCCGGAAATTATGAGTTGACCTTTTTGCATTTTACGTGCCTTTGTTATTATTTTCAATAAATTGATGAGGGTTTTTGTTCAGGGTATCAATATTGACAATAGTAATCTGTGTTTTCAATGGTTGCTGCCATAATAATGTACCCACCTTGAGAATCAGTCTTAACGTTTAGAGGTTGAAAGGAAACAATCTTTTATTGCCAATATTACTCCTTTGAATTTGTGGTGGGAGAATTTTGGCACTTTGTTCATAGCAAAATGCGATTCTTGAATGATACAATGTCACTTTGGAATTTTAATATGTCATTCCAAAGAGCTTTCCACTTAAATGGGCTGTTGAGGCCTTTTGCATTTAGTGACATTAGTTTAAGACCCATGGAAATGTTTGTAAGCATCGTTAATGAATATTTTTAGCAGTATTGTACCTTGTATGCTACTGAGTGGAGAAAAAAATAATTTAAACCAGAAAACATATTTATAATAGTATAATAAAAGGAGGAAATATATAAATTCCTGTGTACAGAGATATGTACTGTATGTGGGGGGTAATAACGTGAGGGAAGAGTTAAACTTGGAACAGAAAATTCCCCGATTGGGGGCTCCCTGAGCAATACAGTACCTGAGGCAATTTACTATCGTATGCTGTTGTATATAATAAGCTAGTAAACAAGTAGCACTGTGTGCTGTGATGAATTTGGAAACCTCTTAAGAGAGAATCATATCGAGTAGGACTTTTTTTCCCATTGCTGTGGGATTTTCCTAGGAGTGGTTTTGTTAAGTGAGATTTCTTCATCTTTTGGTAATAATCCCCAGGTTTTCAAAATTGTTATACCGTCTTCCATGTTGGTAATGTTGTATGTAGTTCCTTCACTGTCTATCACATTTTTTTGTAGGAAATCCCCACTTATAGAGGATACTGTGGTTTTTGAGGATTTTGGTGATTGAATTTAATTTTTTTGTGTGCCAGAATTGTTGCTTGTGACAGATCCAAATAAAGTATTATTCCTGCATAGGGATCTGGAAGCGGTGAATTATGCCTTGCAAATTGCATCAGCTGATCTTTTACTTGGAAGAAATTAATTTTTGCTATGACATCTTTAGGCAGTCTTCCTGGTATATGTGACGGTTTAGGAAGTCTATGTGCATGGTCTATCGTCACTTCTTGACTTGTTGGGGAGTTGCAGGGAGCAGTTTAGAAATCATTTCTGTTAGAAATCTTTTCAGGTCAGCAGGTTTAATATTTTCAGGAATTCCTCTGAATTTTATATTATTCCTTCTGGACCTATCTTCCAGGCCTGAGACCTTCATTTTTAGATTTCTAATTTCATTTTCCACATCCAAGTGGAAGTTTATCAATTTCTTGTTTTGACTGATTCATAAAATTTGTCATGTCAAACTGAAGATCTCCCCTCAATGACATTATAATGTCTTTAAATGCTTGCCGACCGGCTCACGCCGATTTACATCGGCAGAAGGGCACGTACAGACAGATTAACATACCTGTACGTTGCCCTTTAAGAAGCGGTTTGCGGGCGCGACCTCCGTGAGTGTGATTGCGGGTCCCGTGGACTCGATGTCCGTGGGGATACCCGCGATTATCTCACGGAGAGGAAAAATTGTGAAATGCTGATGTAAACAAGCATTTCCCTGTTCTGCCTAGTGACAGGACACTGATCACAGCTCCCTGTAATCGGAAGCCGTGATCAGTGTCGTGTCACACATAGCCACGCCCCCCCACAGTTAGAATCACTCCCTAGGGCACACTTAACCCCTTCACTGCCCCCTAGTGGTTAACCCCTTCACTGCCCGTCACATTTACACAGTAATTAATGCATTTTTAATTGCACTGATCGCTGTATAAATGTGAATGGTCCCAAAATCATGCCAAAAGTGTCCGATCTGTCCGCCATAATGTCGCAGTCATGATAAAAAGAAAGTATGAACAGTGATCTGTTAGCTTCTCTGCACAGTCCCCATCCCCCTTCAGTTAGAACAAAAACTAGAACACACATTAACCTCTTCACTGCCCCCTAGTGTTAACCCCTTCACTGCCAGTGACATTTTTACAGTAATCAATGCATTTTTAATCACACTGATCGCTGAATTAATGCCAATGGTCCCAAAAATGTGTCAAAATTGTCCGACATAACGTCGCAGTACTGATAAAAATCGCTGATCGCCGCCATTACTAGTAAAAAAAAAAAATTAATAAAAATGCCATAAAACGATCTCCTATTTTTTTTTTTATTTTTTTTTTACCAAAAATATGTAGAAGAATACGTATCGGCCTAAACTGAGGAAAAAAATGATTTTTATATATTTTTTGGGGATATTTAATATAGCAAAAAGTAAAAAAAAAAAAAAGTTTTTTTTCAAAATTGTCGTTCTTGTTTTGTTTATAGCGCAAAAAATAAAAACCGCAGAGGTGATCACATACCACCAAAAGAAAGCTCTATTTGTGGGGAAAAAAGGACGTCAATTTTGTTTGGGTGCCATGTCTCACAACCGTGAAATTGTCAGTTAAAGCGACGCAGTGCCAAATCGCAAAAAGTTCTCTGGTCTTTGGGCAGCCAAATGGTCCGGGGCTTAAGTGGTTAATAGGGATGAGCTTCAAGTTCGAGTGGAACTCATGTTCGACTCGAACATTGGCTGTTCGCAAGTTCGCCGAACAGCGAACAATTTGGGGTGTTCGCGGCAAATTCGAATGCCACAGAACACCCTTTAAAAGTCTATGGGAGAAATCAAAAGTGCTCATTTTAAAGGCTTATATGCAAGTTATTGTCATAAAAAGTGTTTGGGGACCCGGGTCCTGCCCCAGGGGACATGGATCAATGCAAAAAAATTTTTTAAAAATGGACGTTTTTTCAGGAGCAGTGATTTTAATAATGCTTAAAGTCAAACAATAAAAGTGTAATATCCCTTTAATTTTCATACCTGGGGGGTGTCTATAGTATGCCTGTAAAGGGGTGCATGTTTCCCGTGTTTAGAACAGTCTGACAACAAAATGACATTTCAAAGGAAAAATTCCATTTAAAACTACCCACGGCTATTGCATTGCCGACAATACACATAGAAGTTCATTGATAAAAACGGCATGGGAATTCAACACAGGGAAACCCCGAACCAAAATTTAAAAAAAAAAATGACGTGGGAGTCCCCCTAAATTCCATACCAGGCCCTTCAGGTCTGGTATGGATATTAAGGGGAACCCCGGCCAAAATTTTTAAAAAAATGACGTGGGGTTCCCCCTAAATTCCATACCAGACCCTTCAGGTCTGGTATAGATTTTAAGGGGAACCCCGCACACAAAAAAAAAAAAAATGGTGTGGGGTCCTCCCAAAAGTCCATACCAGACCCTTATCCGAGCACGCAACCTGGCAGGCCGCAGGAAAAGAGGGGGGGACGAGAGTGCGGCCCCCCCCTCCTGAACCGTACCAGGCCACATGCCCACAACATTGGGAGGGTGCTTTGGGGTAGCCCCCGAAAACACCTTGTCCCCATGTTGATGAGGACAAGGGCCTCATCCCACAACCCTGGCCGGTGGTTGTGGGGGTCTGCGGGCGGGGGGCTTATCGGAATCTGGAAGCCCCCTTTAACAAGGGAACCCCCAGATCCCGCCCCCCCCCTGTGTGAAATGGTAAGGGGGTACTTACCCTTACCATTTCACTAAAAAACTGTCAAAAATTTTAAAAATGACAAGAGACAGTTTTTGACAATTCCTTTATTTAAATGCTTCTTCTTTCTTCTATCTTCCTTCATCTTCTTCTGGTTCTTCTGGCTCTTCTGGTTCTTTCTCCGGCCTTCTCGTCCAGCATCTCCTCCGCGGCGTCTTCTATCTTCTTCTCCTCGGGCCACTCCACACCCATGGCATGGGGGGAGGCTCCCGCTCTTCTCTTCATCTTCTTCTTCATCCTCTTCTCTTCTTCCTTCTTCTCTTCTTCTCTTCTTCATTTTCTTCTCCGGGCCGCTCCGCATCCATGCTGGCATGGAGGGAGGCTGCCGCTGTGTGACGGCGTCTCCTCGTCTGACGTTTCTTAAATAATGGTGGGCGGGGCCACCCGGTGACCCCGCCCCCTCTGACTCACGGGACATGACGGGACTTCCCTGTGGCATTCCCCGTGACGTCACAGGGAAGTCCCGTCAAGTCACCGTGCGTCAGAGGGGGGCGGGGTCACCGGGTGGCCCCGCCCCCCGTTATTTAAGAACCGTCAGATGAGGAGACTCAGTCACACAGCGGGAGCCTCCCTCCATGCCAGCATGGGTGCGGAGCAGCCCGGAGAAGAAAATGAAGAAGAGAAGAAGGAAGAAGAGAAGAGGATGAAGAAGAAGATGAAGAGAAGAGCGGGAGCCTCCCCCCATGCCATGGGTGCGGAGCGGCCCGAGGAGAAGAAGATAGAAGACGCTGTGGAGGAGATGCTGGACGAGAACGCCGGAGGAAGAACCAGAAGAGCCAGAAGAACCAGAAGAAGAAGAAGAAGATGAAGGAAGATAGAAGAAAGAAGAAGCATTTTAAATAAAGGAATTGTCAAAAACTGTCTCTTGTCATTTTTAACATTTTTGACAGTTTTTTAGTGAAATGGTAGGGGTAAGTACCCCCTTACCATTTCACACAGGGGGGGGCCGGGATCTGGGGGTCCCCTTGTTAAAGGGGGCTTCCAGATTCCGATAAGCCCCGCAACCTGCAGACCGCCACAACCACCGGCCAGGGTTGTGGGGATGAGGCCCTTGTCCTCATCAACATGGGGACAAGGTGTTTTGGGGGGCTACCCCAAAGCACCCTCCCAATGTTGAGGGCATGTGGCCTGGTACGGTTCAGGAGGGGGGGGCGCACTCTTGTCCCCCCCTCTTTTCCTGTGGCCTGCCAGGTTGCGTGCTCGGATAAGGGTCTGGTATGGAGATTTTTGGGGGGACCCCACGCCGTTTTTTTTTTGGCGCGGGGTTCCCCTTAAAATCCATACCAGACCTGAAGGGTCTGGTATGGAATTTAGGGGGAACCCCACGTCATTTTTTTTTTAAATTTTGGCTGGGGTTCCCCTTAATATCCATACCAGACCTGAAGGGCCTGGTATGGAATTTAGGGGGACTCCCACGTCATTTTTTTTTTTAATTTTGGTTCGGGGTTTCCCTGTGTTGAGTTCCCATGCCGTTTTTATCAATGAACTTCTATGTGTATTGTCGGCAATGCAATAGCCGCGGGTAGTTTAAATGGAATTTTTCCTTCGAAATGTCATTTTGCTGTCAGACTGTTCTAAACACGGGAAACATGCGCCCCTTTACAGGCATACTATAGACACCCCCCAGGTACGAAATTTAAAGGGATATTACACTTTTATTGTTTGACTTTAAGCATTATTAAAATCACTGCTCCTGAAAAAACGGACGTTTTTAAAACTTTTTTTTGCATTGATCCATGTCCCCTGGGGCAGGACCCGGGTCCCCAAACACTTTTTATGACAATAACTTGCATATAAGCCTTTAAAATTAGCACTTTTGATTATTCATGTTCGTGTCCCATAGACTTTAACGGTGTTCGCGTGTTCAAGCAAACTTTTTTCCTGTTTGCATGTTCTGGTGCGAACCGAACAGGGGGGTGTTCGGCTCATCCCTAGTGGTTAATAGTGGAATCTGATATGGGTTGACCTGTGGTAGGTATTGCAATTAGTTTTGCATCATAGGGGTTAATTCCCAGTGTACTAGTATATTCATTTGAAGTTTCACTCAGATTTTCCTCAGAGGATGAAATTCTTCTCCTCCTTTTTATGGGGCTGTTAATGTCAACCTGGAACTGTAGACTGTTTCCCTGTGAGCCAGGCTGTGTCTCCATGTCTCCCTCAGTGCTGGAATCCTGCTGCTTTGTGCTGCTATGAGGTGAGAAGGGACCAGCGCCATCTTTTAATCTTCTGCAGTGTCCCGGCCTGCCTTCTGAATTCGCCTAATTTGTGGGGTCCTTGTTTATTTTTTCGATTTTCCGTCTTCCTAGGACGTTCACCACCACTTTCAGGCTTTAATTGTGCCCTCAGGAGATATTTTTGTCACTTTATTTAAGCTACAGGGAGCCCGTTACCTCAGAGCTCTAACAGCCTGCAACCATCCTCTCAGCAGTGGGCCACACCCCCCCATTTTCCAGATTCTTTGCAGAGTTCTCTGCTCAAGCCTACAGCCCTCAAAAAAAATAAAAACAGGCAGTCTGCCAAGTTTCACAACATTCCTCAGCCACTGAGTTAACTATAAACATTGTAACATTTTGTTCTTTAGATCAAAGGAATGACTTTGGTCTGTAAATGAGGGAAGTTTAACCACTTAAAGACCTTTTTCTGACACTTGTTGGTTCCAAGTTAAAATCATTATTTTTTGCTAGAAAATTGCTTAGAACCCCCAAACATTATATGTATTTTTTTTAGCAGAGACCCTAGAGAATAAAATGGTGGTTGTTGCAATATTTTATGTCACACTGTATTTGCGCAGCCGTCTTTCAAATGCAATTTTTTGGGAACAAAATACGCTTTAATGAATTAAAAAAAAACTAAACCGTAAAATTAGCCCAATTTTTTTGTATAATGTGAAAGATGATGTTATGCCGCGAGAATCATGACAAAATAGTGAACTTTATTCTAAGCCAATAAATTGTGATTCTCATTTTTCCCAGAATCCTGCAGCTCTACTAACTGTTCATGAAGAGGTTGAATTGGCTATAGGGGTACCTCATCCCATGGAATATTTAAGAGATAGAACTGATATGGTGGACTTTAACGGTACCAGTAAAGGATGTATAAACCAAATAATGCTAAATGTTTTTATTACAAAAAGTTTAAAATATTTTTACAGATACAAAATCATTTGATTTATATACTCAGGCATTAGTAAATTAAAGATCTCTGTTATTAGAACCCAAACTCGCAGAATACTGGATGCTTAATGAGGGGTCATCTTCCCTTGATGTGGTCAGGGAGGAGGGTAAGGCTCATGCCCGAGGAGAGTATGTATCCTCTATCAAGGCAGTGAGACCTGGCTTTGCATCACGGACAGCACAACTGGAACAGTGTGAAGGGGTGGCACTGGAACTGGCACGGGAATCCAACACCCGAAAATTATTCGACTCTAGCCCAAGCGAGAAGAGATTTGAAGCTCCATTACACCTCGTTGGTTCACTCTGATGCACGAAAGCTTGCAGCCAAGCTTTTCGAATCAGGGGATAAAAATGGCAAACTACTGGCCAACCTGGTGGCAGAGCCCACACTCCAGACAGTGATCCCTAGAATACAGACTTCCACTGGGTGCCAGGTTACAGACCCCGACGGTATACTAAGGGAATTTAATCTCTTTTACAATAAACTATATGATGATCCATTCTCTGACTCAGCTGACGCCTTGTTGGAGGATTTGGGGGATTCACCTTACCTCTCCTATCCGAGGAGGACAGGGATACACTAGATAAACCCTTAACACGACAAGAGATAGAAAACGCAATCTACTCCTTGCCCAACAACAAATCCCCGGGCCCCGATGGTTTACCTGGGGAATGGTATAAGACACATGCTGACATACTGGTCCCCAAACTAACTCAGTTGTTCGCAGATTGCTTGGAATCCGAGAGACTGCCAGATAGTATGTATCAGGCACATATAGTGCTGCTGCCCAAACCAGGGAATGACCCCACTTGCTGCTCATCCTACCGACCCATTTCACTGCTGAATTACGACCTTAAGATACTAACCAAAGTGCTAGCCAATAGACTCATGAAGGTCCTACCATCCCTTGTCAACATAGATCAGACCAGCTTCATGCCTGGCAAGTCCACGGACATAAACCTTAGACGAGTCTTCACGCATCTCCAGCTCCCACCTGAGGAGAATTCCTCCCGGGTCCTGGTATCCCTTGACATCGAAAAGGCTTTCGATACTGTTAGATGGTCCCATATGATGCAGGTTCTGGAGGGCTTTGGCCCAGCTTTCCGGAAATGGATCGGCTTATTATACAAGACTCCCAAGGCCCAAATTAAACTAAATGGTAGGCTTTCGCCATCTTTTCCAATTTGGAGGGGGACAAGACAGGGGTGTCCTCTTTCCCCTGCGCTGTTTGCCCTGGCGATGGAGCCTCTGGCTGAGGCTTTGCGGAGATTGAGCGAGGTGTCTGGAATCCAGGTTGGTTCAGTGGTCGAGAAACTAGCATTGTACGTGGATGATTTAGTCCTTTTCCTTCGGGACTCAGGTCCCTCACTTTCTGGGGCGCTCCGGCTTCTGGACCGCTTTGCAACTCTCTCTGGCCTCCGAACCAACTGGAGCAAATCACTTATTCTACCCATAGATCCCGGGGCAAAAAAGCTGAGTGATCCTGCTTCACCTCTACAATGGGCAAGTACCATTAAATATCTAGGAATCAATATCTCTTCCAATACCCAGGACTTTAGCAATCTTAACTTATTCCCAGTGCTGCAGTGGTGCAAACTGAAACTGAAGGCCTGGTCGAATCTCCCATTATGACTTATAGGGAAAATTAACCTAATAAAAATGAAATTAATCCCAGTCTTGCTGTATATTTTAAGACACTCCACAGTTTGGATACCTAAGACTCTTTTCCAGCAATTGGATTCCACAGTGGCCTCCTTTTTATGGCAATCACGCCCGGCTAGTTTCAGTAGGAAAATCTTGCGTAGGCCCTGGACACAGGGGGGGCTCGCCTGTCCAGACTTTCACACATACTATTTAGCGGCAATGCTCACTTATGCACACAACTGGTTGGTTTCAGATGACACCAATGCGTCAGTTGTCCTAGAAGCAGCCCAACTGGGATCCTTTGAGGCCCTTCGCAACGCCCTTTATAGGGGGTCAGGGGGTTCTCCAGTACATTTAACATTAGCGATAAAAGCAATTATTCAGGCTTGGCACACGGTAGTGATTAAACCTAATTTGGTAAAGGCCAAATGGTCCCCTAATACACCGCTTTGGTGTAACCCAAGATTGAAAGAATTCCACTCTCTGCAGGACCCCGGTTTGTGGGCCAGTAAGGGCATCAAGTATTTGATGGGTCAGGGTTATTTACATTTAATAGGCTGAAAAATAAATTCCAACTTCCGAACTCTTTCTTTTTCAGGTTCCTGCAGCTCCACCATGCCTTCGACTCACAATTCAAATCAGTTCAGCTTCGGCTGGAATATGATGACATAGAGACCCTTCTAGAAGATGCTGATCTCTTAAAACCATTATCCCAAATTTACAGAGCACTTCTACCATCCATCCAGGTCGGACTGGATGGTCTGCATGGTCTGTGGTGGGCGGAGGTGCAGGAATTGGACAGCGAGGACTGGGAAGACACGTGGGACTATCCATTCCAGTCACTGATTGCTACTAGGGATAAACTGATCCAATTCAAAACCCTACACAGGATCTACTATAACCCCCCAGCGCCTCCACTGCATGTACCCAGCCGTGTTGGCCAGCTGCTGGAGTTGCTCTGGTACTCCTGCAGATTTCACGCATATATTCTGGGATTGCCCACAAATTCAGGACTATTGGCGGGAGGTAACTCAATTCATTCATAGTTTGACCACTATTCCTATTCCCCTGGCAATTAGTGTCTGCCTCCTTGGCCTAGTGGAACACCTGGCATTTGCCAAAGCAACACGCACCCTAATAGGTATCCTTCTTTTCTATGCGAGAAAAGCCATAGTACTAAAGTGGAAGTCAACCACTTCCCCCACACTGTCCTCATGGAAGCAACTAGTTAACGCAATGATACCCCTCTATAAAGCAACATATCTGTCCCGAGGATGCCCCAAAAAATATCACAAGGTCTGGCATTTGTGCATAGACTCAGATTCCACAACAGATGATCAGCCCTCAGGGGATCAACCCAGATAGATCTCATCTATCTCTGTCCAGCTTTACTGGGCGCTGAGGCTTAGATCCCAAATGGATAGTCGGAGATGCTAGCCTAAAAATCAATACAACTACATTTATTCTACATCTATTCTCAAATGTCCCTATAGAGTCCAAGGTCAATAACTAAAACCGGGAGACAACTCCACAAGGAAAAATATCTCACATCAACATCCTGCCATGTGTTACCTGAGCAGCGACTGTGTTGTGTTTAGTTATGTTGTTTTTAGAGAATCTGTTAGTAGTACTATGTTATGCACATGAATATGTTCACCGGTTGGCCGGGGTATGCCCCAATGGCCCTGTTTTGTACTGCTTAAAGAAATTGAAATTTTCAATAAAAAGAAATTAAAAAAAAATAAAAAAGATCTCTGTTATTTCACATCTTTGCTTCTTCAGGACCTTATGTTCTTGAATTAAAACAGAGATCCTAGTCAAAAACAGAAAGAGACATATAAACATTGTTTACATTGTGGCATTGGGACCCTGTGCTACCTGGAATATTGCTGGTTTACACCAGATTTTGGAGAGAAAGGCACGCTGATTGCACAGCTGTGTGCTGGGCTATTTAGTTGTGACCTGGCTATGGCTCGGGGCCCCACCCGACAGACAGGAAGTCTGTGCATGGGTGTCAGGTGGACTCCCATTCCTCTGCAGGAGTCAGAGACTGCATGGGTGCAGCCAGAGCATGCATGTTTGCAGGAGGCAGATGTACTTTGTGACAGAGCAGCAAGGCGCTGATCAGGAGTAAACTAGGAGAGAGCTTAACTCAAGGAAACCCTTTTGTTCTAAGGAGCAGACCTAAGGCCTAGGCTACAGGCCTGAAGCAGCCGTGTGGCAATAACGTAAGCCAGGAAGGTGTAAGAGAGAGTGTCACCAGAGGTACAGTGTGGGTGCCAAACAGGGACACAGTTACAGGGTCAAAATGGCCGAGGTCAACACCTGAACAGCAGTGCTGACCAGAGAGCCAGGTGGCTCGGTATTTTCCATTTATTTCATTATTGCTTTGTGGAAGAAACCCCTGCGTGGGAATCCTGGATGGACTGTTTTTATTTTACTTCAATAAACATGGGCCAAAAAAGCCCTTAAACTGCATATCTGGCGTAGACTCAGCTCACTGGTAAGCTCTACACTGAAGCTAAATAACCCCCAATACCACAACATTTAGCTTGTATGGGGTCGCAACAAAATTAATTTCAACATATCATCCAATTGAATGGAAAGCAGCATAAATGGGGACTCACATCTATGAGGAGCCTACAGAGAATGACGTGCCAAGTGTTGTGGGAGAGCAATCCAACAACCAGTGTTTTAAAACAAGATGAATCAATATAAGTAATCCTATCACAAAATCACGTGGCTTATTTTTAAAAAATGCTGATAAGCGTCAGATTGAGAGGTAAGAATCAGGTTATGAGTTGATCATATTAATGTGGCACTTACTAAGGATGGAGTCTTAATTGCAAAAGGAAAGAGAAGGGAGATCCTACAGTTACTCCATCAGCAAAGTCCCTATACAATTTATACATACCAAAATACATAGTCAATGTTCCACATAGAGATAAAGTTGCTAATCAAAGGAACAAAGACAGTAATTAGATGTGTATATATACCTCAAAAATATCAAGATATGGTTAAGTAGTGCTGTTCAACATGGAGTTATTTAATCACTTATAAGGGCAGTGTAAGGTATATACTCATATACTCTGCAAATTATACAAAGTGGTATGACAAAGAAATTAATACTGTCATTAGATAAGTGTGTATGAGAGTTCTAGTGAGAGCAAAGAATTCACCAGAAACTGGCTATAACCATTTAACCACTCACCGTCTGACTAATGGCAATTGAAACTCTTCACCCTACTGGCATTGCTATCTAGCAAAAAAAAACCTCTTGTCTCATATTCCCTCCACTGTGGTCATCCAAAGAATCTAAGAAATATACAATTGCATATCTAGTGAGTTGAAATCAGCTCACATAATAAGCATAGCAAACTGTCCATTGACAAAACCTCAGATAGACTTCCCTATCTCCCATCACCAAACACAGCACCCTTCACTAAGCCCATAGTTGCCAACATTGCAAAAAAAATTTGTGGGACGCTTTTTTGGCTGTAGGCGGAACCATATAATAATGCATTTGTAGGCGTGGCATAGCAATAAAAAAAGAAAACTGAGCGTGGTTTACGTCAAATAGTGGGCATGGCTTAAATGGGCATGGCTCCAAGGGGGTGTGGTTAGAGTCTGAGATGAATGAGGGCTGGAGAGGGAAAGGGGGAGAGAGGAATGGAGGCAGGCCCAGATCCTACACAACAATAGAAATATGTGTATTCTAGAAAGTTTAACAATCAGCAGATAAAGATACTCCAAACACCTGGTGGTGTTAGCACTTCAATCATCTAGACACCATGATTGTTATGTGTCGGGATCAGAGGCGGCTCTCTAATTAGGCAAATTAGGCGGTCGCCTAAGGCCTCGCGCTCCCAGGGGCCTCGCGGATGCCTAAATTTGCCTAATGTGTGTGTGGAAGTTGGAGCGAATGTCTCCTGGTTGGTGACCCCAGGGCCGTGTTTATGGCTGAAGAATAGTTTTCCCCAGCCAGGGTGCAGACTGACCACTTAATCACTTCCCGAGGTCCCAGGGTCAGTGCGTTGTGGCTCCATGTACTTCCTTCCTCCAGCTCCTCCCCTTCTGCCACGCTATGCGGATCTCCTGCAATATGCAGAGCGCGGCAGCTGAGCAGCTCCCTGATCCACTCTCCAGGACAGATGCTGGACGGTCTTTGTAATGGAGGAACCTTCCATAGCTGGTGCTTGGCGATCGGGGAGCCTGTCTGCGGCTCGTGGTACAGCTTGACGGACGGTCCTGCCTACAGACACATCCTGGGACGTCACCCCCCCTGACCGAGGGTGCCCCGAAAATCACTGCTGCCAACCACCCCACACACAGCCATGATCTGTATATCATCCGGTATATGATGCCACCTAGTGACCACCAGTCATACATTCATCCCACCTGTACCCCTCTGCCAGCTTCCTATCACCCCACCCCTGTCATTTTCATCCCACCTGTACCCCACTGCCAGCTTCCAACCACCCCCCTGTCATCTTCATCCTATCTGTACTCCATTGCCAGTTTCCTACCACCCCCCACCCCCATCATCATCCCACCTGTACCCCACTGCCAGCTTCCTACCACCCCCTGTCATTATCATCCCCACTGTACCCCTCTGCCAGCTTCCTACCACCTCACCCCTGTCTTCATCATCCGACCTGTACCCCACTGCCAGCTTCCAACCACCCCCCTGTCATCTTTATCCCACCCCCCTGTCATCTTTAGCCCACTCACCCCGCCAGTCCCTGGGCGGGCGGGGTGAGTGGGCTGCCACACACTGGGGGAAAGCCATGGAGGTTCCAGCCAGCTGTAACAACCCCCCCCACACTGAGAACATCTCATCAGCTGCAGCCAATAACAGGCTCTAATGTCATCCTGGCCTTCTCCAAAGTTGTAGTTCTCCACACTACACACTAGTCAGCCATTACCTCCATTGTCAGTTTCCTACCACCCCCCACCCCCATCATCATCCCACCTGTACCCCACTCCCAGCTTCCTACCACCCCCTGTCATTATCATCCCCACTGTACCCCTCTGCCAGCTTCCTACCACCTCACCCCTGTCTTCATCATCCGACCTGTACCCCACTGCCAGCTTCCAACCACCCCCCTGTCATCTTTATCCCACCCCCCTGTCATCTTTAGCCCACTCACCCCGCCAGTCCCTGGGCGGGCGGGGTGAGTGGGCTGCCACACACTGGGGGAAAGCCATGGAGGTTCCAGCCAGCTGTAACAACCCCCCCCACACTGAGAACATCTCATCAGCTGCAGCCAATAACAGGCTCTAATGTCATCCTGGCCTTCTCCAAAGTTGTAGTTCTCCACACTACACACTGGTCAGCCATTACCTGCGCTCTGCAGAGACTACACCTCCCAGAATGCACTCTTGGGCGCTCAAAGCGAATGTCTTGGTTTCTCTTGCTTGTAGCTGGGAATGGAGGAGTGTATAGAGGGATCATCTGTCTGTACCCTGTCTGTGGTGGGATCATGTGTGGTTGTGGCTCTAGTGTTTGGCTGCTGCAACAATGTGGTGTTAGTGTGTTAGGCGGGTGAGAGTTTGCTTGTCATTACCATTAAGACCATCTCTTTTATCATGTCTGCAGCCTCTGACCATCTCTTGTATTATAGCCGCACAGTCTCTGACCATCTCCTATATCATGTCTACAGTCTTTAGGGGGGGGGGGTACAGAGGAGTCAAGAGTGGGAACGCTGCTAGGGCAGGGATCATGGGAGGAGTCAGGTGTGTGTGGACTGTGGAGAGGAGAATATTGGATGAGACCAGAGCCGCCACACTAGAGCTCAGAGAGAACTGTCTGACTGAGCCCTGCACAGTGCACCTAAGAGGAGGTCAGTGACAGCGCGGCCAGGCTGAGGGAGGAGGGTCACTGATGTAAGGGGGAGTGGATACAGTAAGGTAAGGGGGCACTGATATAAAGGTTCCCCCTTATATCAGTAACCCCCACACCCTTACATCAGTGGTCTCCTTTATACCAAAGTCTGCACCATTCCCCCTTGCATCAAATTTCCCCTTTCACGGTAAGGGGTTCTCCTGCAGACTCTGATGTAAGTGGGAACTCTGTGCTGGCTGGATTATATTAACCTGACCTTGATGTTAAATGGAGAAATATGGTTTTTGACACTTTTGCTATAACTTAAACACATTGCTAATATACCCTATGTTTAATGATATTTGATTGAAGAGTAATTGGTTAGAGAAAATTCTAGAAACTGTGTATACATAGTTCATATGATTTAAGGCTCTTAATATATGCAATTTATACAGTTAATTTCTATCTCTTTAATTTTTTTTCCCATTATGGGCGTGAGTGGGGCCTCGTGTCTAAGATTTGCCTAAGGCCTCACAAAGTCTAGAGGCGCCTCTGGTCGGGATGATTGAAGTGCATTATTTCTATTATTACATTGTAATATAAAATGAAATCTTTCAACTCACCATAGCCGAATCAGTGGGATCCCTGAGCATGTCACTAGCTACGTCGCCTGCCACCAGCAGAGTCCTTCCTTGCATCAGGTGCCCCCAGCAGAGTCTGTCCTTGCATCAGGTGTCCCCAGCAGAGTCTGTCCTTGCATCAGGTGTCCCCAGCAGAGTCTGTCCTTGTATCAGGTGCCCCCAGCAGAGTCTGTCCTTGCATCAGGTGCCACCAGCAAAGTCAGTCTTTACACCAGTGTTCCCAGCCTCATAGTTAACTCTCCCTCCTCCTGTATATAGTTAACTCCCTCCTGTATATAGTTAACCCCCCTCCTCCTGTATATAGCTACCCCCCTCCTCCTGTATGTAGCTAACACCCCCTCCTCCTGTATATAGCTAACCCCTCCCTCCTGTATATAGCTAACCCCCCTCCTCCTGTATATAGCTAACCCCCCTCCTGTATATAGTTAACCCCCCTCCTGTACATTAAAGTTAAATTGCTGCAGAGACAAGAGCCAGTGGCGTCACTACAGCTAGTGTCACCCGGTGCGGAAAAAAATTGGTGTCACCTCCCTCCACCAACTATGGTCCCCCTTCAGTACAGCCCCCCTCAGTAAAGACCCCCCCCCACTAAGTACAGACCACCCCTCCAGCAGTATAGATCCTCCTCCCTCAGTACAGACCCCCCCACTAAGTACAGACCCCCTCCATCAGTTTAGACCCCCTCAGTACAGACCCCTCTCCCTCAATACAGACCCCCCTCAGTGCTGTTCCCCCTATCTATCAGTGCAGACCCCCCTCCATCAGTGCAGACCCCCCTCAGTGCAGACCCCCCCTCCATCAGTGCAGACCCCCCTCAGTGCAGACCCCCCTCTATCAGTGCAGGCCCCCCTCAGTGCAGACCCCCCTCTATCAGTGCAGACCCCCCACAGTGCAGACCCCCCTCTATCAGTGCAGACCCGCCTCTATTAGTGCAGATCCCCCCTCTATTAGTGCAGAACCCCCTCAGTGCAGACCCCCCTCTATCAGTGCAGACCCCCCTCTGTTAGTGCAGACCCCCCTCAGTGCAGCTCCCCTCTATTAGTGCAGGCCCCCCTCAGTGCAGACCACCCCCTCTATCAGTGCAGACCCCCCTCTATCAGTGCAGACCCCCCTCTATCAGTGCAGACCCCCCTCAGTGCAGCCCCCCTCTATTAGTGCAGACCCCCCTCAGTGCAGACCCCCTCTGTCAGTGCAGACCCACTCTATTAGTGCAGACCCCCTTCAGTGCAGACCCCCCTCTTAGTGCAGACCCCCCTCTATTAGTGCAGAACCCCCTCAGTGCAGCCCCCCCTCTATTAGTGCAGGCCCCCCTCAGTGCAGACCACCCCCTCTATTAGTGCAGACCCCCCTCAGTGCAGACCCCCCTCTATTAGTGCAGAACCCCCTCAGTGCAGACCCCCCTCTATTAGTGCAAACCCCCCCTCAGTGCAGACCCCCCTCTATTAGTGCAGACCCCCCCTCTATTAGTGCAGGCCCCCCTCAGTGCAGACCACCCCCTCCATCAGTGCCAGTGCCAGTGCAGACCCTCCCCTCCCATAACGCCCCCCACCACACATCCAGGAACTCCAGGAGCGGCCGGTGTTCTGCCGAGAAAGTTCCCCTTCGGCAAGTGAGGACCCCCGTACTGCGCAGGCGCAGCGCTTGCGCAGTACGAGCCGGCGGAAATAGTCGAACTAAGCTGAATAGCTGGGGAACTTTCTTAGCAAGACACCGGCGCCGTATGTTCAGTGGAGAGGGGAGGGGCCGATCTGTGCAGCTAAAGAAGCCGATTCATTGGCTGCATGGATCGAGTCCCCTTCCTCTCTCCACTGAACACTAGGGGGAAGATCTAGTGGCGGCGCCAGCGGCCATTTTGCTGGAGCCAGCTACTCCAAAAATTAAAAAAACAACATTCCCGATTTTCCCGATGGAAATTCCGATTCGGGACAGCCTCCGTTCGGGATTGTCCTGGGAAAATCGGGACTGTTGGCAACTATGTAAGCCCTTGTAATCAAAACTGATTATACAGCCCGCTTTGGCGCCAAAACGGCGTCTTAATTCATCTAAAAAGATGAGGTGATGGGAGGGTACTGGCAAGGTGTGGGTCGGGTAGGGAGGAAAATTAGTAGTGCGATAAGCCATTTGCACTCCGAGCCAGATTTCAACCTAAAACTAAACCAAAAGTCCGCACATGCTCGCCAGAGCCGGCGCAATTATCGCAATATCAAGAAACACACATAAGAGCCCTGTCCTGCAAGAAACAGAGGGTGTTGGATATCTCATGTCAGAGCCAAAACCACCCATGTACACTCATTGCGCCACACCTTCCTCCTCTCTACAGACTGGATAAACTACTCATCATTTAAATATGTAGTGGAACAATTACATCACAGAAGGCCTGACCAAAATGGGAATCCCCGTACTCCTACCACCTCAACCCCACCACCTTGGTCGGGCAGAGGGCCGAAAAAAACCCCTAGTGCCCCCAGATTATAACCATGCCAGGGGTCCCATATATCAGGACCTGATTGTGAATTACATATCTCAAAACCACCTGGCACATCATAGATACATATGTAGAAACTTTCCTCAAAAACGAAAAAGGCATTTATAATTATTACATAAATGAGTTATTGTCCAAATTCCTTCTGTTGGAACTGTATACAACTTCAAGCTGTACACAATGACTTTATATAGAACAATGTCATACAACAGTTAAGATAACTTTAATGTTCATCGTGGAGTGTCCTCACAAACAAGACAGTGGGGACGGAAAGTATTCAGACCCCCTTAAATTTTTCACTCTTTGTTATATTGCAGTCATTTGCTAAAATCATTTAAGTTAATTTTTTTTCCTCATTAATGTACACACAGCACCCCATATTGACAGAAAAAACACAGAATTGTTGAAATTTTTGCAGATTTATTAAAAAAGAAAAACTGAAATATCACATGGTCCTAAGTATTCAGACCCTTTGCTCAGTATTTAGTAGAAGCACCCTTTTGATCTAATACAGCCATGAGTCTTTTTGGGAAAGATGCAACAAGTTTTTCACACCTGGATTTGGGGATCCTCTGCCATTCCTCCTTGCAGATCCTCTCCAGTTCTGTCAGGTTGGATGGTAAACGTTGGAGGACAGCCATTTTTAGGTCTCTCCAAAGATGCTCAATTGGGTTTAAGTCAGGCTCTGGCTGGGCCATTCAAGAACAGTCACGGAGTTGTTGTGAAGCCACTCCTTCGTTATTTTAGCTGTGTGCTTAGGGTGATTGTCTTGTTGGAAGGTAAACCTTCGGCCCAGTCTGAGGTCCTGTGCACTCTGGAGAAGGTTTTCATCCAGGATATCCCTGTACTTGGCCGCATTCATCTTTCCAGGGCCGTTTTTTCCACTGGGCATGCTGGGCAGTTGCCATGGGGCCCCACTTGTCTGGAGGGCCCCATGCAGGGCCAATCCTCAGTGCTGCAATCTGCTGCTTAAGTTCACTAACTGCACTGGTTGCTCACCTGCTAGGATCGCTGGCCGCCTGGCATCTAGCTAGCAACCAGTGACGTCAGTCAGAGGCCGTGGCCGCCCCAGCATTCATAGCGCGCCGCGGTCGCCCAATCTGCTAGAGAACAAGCTCCGCCCACCTATGCCATGTTCTTCATGCAGCGTGGAGAGGGAGCGGAGCGGAAAGATGGCCCTTGATAGCTGGCGCTGCCTTGCTGCTGTGAGTGACACACTGTACTGCACCAGGCCGGCGGCCTCAAGTAAGTCTAACACTGTCTACTTAACCACTTACCGACCGCCGCACGACGATGTACGTCCAAACTTTGGCGGCGGATATCGTTGTTTTGGCAGCAGCTAGCTGCCATAACCCTGGTATCCCCGTTTTCGTGTGGCGGCCGGCTTTCAGATAAAAGTGGTCCCTGCAGTGGATTCGCCACGAGATCACTTTTATCGGTGGCGGGAGGGGGCTACCCCCCTCCCGCCGCGATCCGGTGCCCTCCGCCGCTTACCGGAGCCGTCGGTAGCAGCAGAGGCAATCGCATCCGTCTCCGTCCTGTGTTTGGAGACGAGTGAGGCTAAGATGGCGCCCACTCATCTCCATGACACTGCTGGGCGGAAGCGACGTCAAAACGTCACTTCCATCCACGCCTCTTAAAGGCACATTTTTTCAAATGTCATTTTTTTTAAATGACTTTTTTTTTTTTTTTTTTATTGCATATTAGTGTAAATATGAGATCTGAGGTCTATATGACCCCAGATCTCATATTTAAGAGGTCCTGCCATGCTTTTTTCTATTACAAGGGATGTTTACATTGCATGTAATAGGAATAAAAGTGACACCATTTTTTTTTTTTAAACAGTGTAAAAATAAATAAAATATTGTAAAATAAATAATAAAAATGAAAAAAAAATTTTTAAACCCCCCCGTCCTGACGAGCTTGCGTGCAGAAGCGAACGCATATGTGAGTAGCGTCCGCATATGAAAACGGTGGTCAAACGACACATGTGAGGTGTCGCCGTGATCGCTAGAGCGAGAGCAATAATTCTAGCCCTAGACCTCCTCTGTACCGCAAAATATGCAACCTGTAGAATTTTTTAAACGTCGCCTATGGAGATTTTTGAGGGTAAAAGTTTGACGCCATTCCACGAGCGGGCGCAATTTTCAAGCGTGACATGTTGGGTATCATTATATTTCACAATATAAAAAAAATTGGGCTAACTTTACTGTTGTCTTATTTTTTTATTCAAAAAAGTGAATTTTTTCTTAAAAAAGTGCGCTTTTAAGACCGCTGCACAAATACAGTGCACAAAAAAAGTATTGCAATGACCGCCATTTTATTCTCTAGGGTGTTAGAAGAAAAACCATATATAATGTTTGGGGGTTCTAAGTAATTTTCTAGCAAAAAAACCTGTTTTAAACATGTAAACACCTAAAAACAAACACAGCCACTGTGCCCAAAGCTGCCACTGTGCCCATCAAACGCAGCCACTGTGCCCATCAAAAGCAGCCACTGTACCCATCAAAGCTGCCACTGTGCCCATCAAAGCTGCCATTGTGCCCATCAAAAGCTGCCACTGTGCCCATCAAACGCAGCCACTGCGCCCATCAAACGCAGCCACTGCACCCATCAAAAGCTGCCAGTGTGCCCATCAACAGCTGCCACTGTGCCCATCAAACACAGCCACTGTGCCCATCAAAGCTGCCACTGTGCCCATCAAAGCTGCCACTGTGCCCATCAAACGCAGCCACTGTGCCTATCAAATGCAGCCAATGTGCCCATCAAAGCTGCCACTGTGCCCATCAAACACAGCCACTGTGCCCATCAAACTCTGCCACTGTGCCTATCCAACGCTGCTACTGTGCCCATCAAACTCGTGTTATATTGTCCAAACGTTGTGTTAATGTTTAAATACTGATTTTGTTGGAAGTACCAATAAATATAGCCTTATTGATAATTTGCATTTTTATTCTCATGTGTGATTGTGTAGACAGGGCCCCAGTGCACTGTATTGCCCAGGGGCCTATAATGCTCTTAAGATGGCCCTGCATCTTTCCCTCAATTGCAACCAGTCACCCTGTCCCTGCAGCTGAAAAACACCCCGACAGCATGATGCTGCCATCACCGTGCTTCACTGTTGGGACTGTATTGGACAGGTGATGAACAGTGCCTGGTTTTCTCCACACATACCGCTTAGAATTAAGGCCAAAAAGTTCTATCTTGGTCTCATCAGACCAGAGAATCCTATTTCTCACCATCTTGAAGTCCTTCAGGTGTTTTTTTAGCAAAATCCATGCAGGCTTTCATGTGTCTTGCACTGAGGAGAGGCTTCCATCGGGCCACTCTGCCATGAAGCCCCAACTGGTGGAGGGCTGCAGTGATGGTTGACTTTCTACAACTTTCTCCCATCTCCTGACTGCATCTCTGGAGCCCAGCCACAGTGATCTTTGGGTTCTTCTTTACCTCTCTCACCAAAGCTCTTCTCCCCTGATAGCTCAGTTTGGCTGGACTGCCAGCTCTAGGAAGGGTTCTGGTCGTCCCAAACGTCTTCCATTTAAGGATTATGGAGGCCACTGTGCTCTTAGGAACCTTAAGTGCAGCAGACATTTTTTTGTAACCTTGGCCAGATCTGTGCTTTGCCACAATTCTGTGTCTGAGCTCTTCAAGTAGTTCCTTTTGACCTTGTGATTCTCATTTGCTCTGACATGCACTGTTAGCTCTAAGGTCTTATATAGACAGGTGTGCGGCTTTCCTAATCAAGTCCAATCAGTATAATCAAACACAGCTTAACTCAAATGAAGGTGTAGAACCATCTCAAGGATGATCACAAGAAATGGACAGCACCTGAGTTTAATATATAAGTGTCACAGCAAAGGGTCTGAATACTTAGGACCATGTGATATTTTAGTTTTTCTTTTTTAATAAATCTGCAAAAATGTCAACAATTCTGTGTTTTTCTGTCATTATGGGGTGATGTGTGTACATTAATGAGGAAAAAAATGAACTTAAATGATTTTAAGCAAATGGCTGCAATATAACAGAGTGAAAAATTTAAGGGGGTCTGAATACTTTCCGTCCCCACTGTATTAGGACAGATATAGGTATATGGATCAGAGTTGCACATGGTCAGATTTGCACATATATCATGATTTATAAAATGTGAAAGTCCAAGAGCTACCGTCCCAAGCGGCAGGCTTGTAGCTCAAGAACTCATTGAGGCCTGGTGGGTGGGTGGCATTTTAATGTAAAAATCCACCTCGCCTCACGTTGCAGTAATTTTTGATCTATGTTGCTTCCTCTTGCATCTTCAAGAACCCTTTCAAGGACTGTGAATTGCACCATTGCATGCGCGGACTTTTGGTTTCGTTTTCGGACGGAATCTGGCTCAGCGCATGCGCAGGAGTGCGAACAGCTCATCGCACTACTAATTTTCCTCCCTACCTGCCCCACGCCTTGCCAGTACCCTCCCATCATCTCACCCGCCTTTTAGATTAATTAAGACACCGGTCTGGCACCAAAGCAGGCTATATAATCAGTTTTGATTACAAGGGCTTAGTGAACGGTGCTGTGTATGTTGATGGGAGACATAGGTGAGTCTATCTGAGGTTTTTTCATGCTTATTATGTGAGCTGATTTCAACTCACTAACTATGCAATTGTATATTTCTTAGATTCTTTGGATGACCACAGTGGAGGGAATATGAGATAAGAGGTTTTTTTTTGCTAGATAGCAATGCCAGTAGGGTGGAGAGTTTCAATTGCCATTAGTCAGACGGTAAGTCGTTAAATTGTTATAGCCAGTTTCTGGTGAATTCTTTGCTCTCACTAGAACTCTCATACACACTTATCTATGACAGTATTAATTTCTTTGTCCTTATAACTGATTGAATAACTCTGTTGAACAGCACTACTAAGCCATATCTTGATATTTTTGAGGTATATATACATCTCATTACTGTCTTTGTTTGCTCCTTTGTTTGATTAGGAACTTTATCTCTATGTGGAACATTGACTATATATTTTGGTATGAATTGTATAGGGACTTTGCTGATGGAGTAACTGTAGGGTCCTCTGTCTCTGGTTTGTGGCCAAAGCTAACCCCCTCCTTCCTTTTCCAATTAAGACTTCATCCTAAGTAAGTACCACATTATTATGATCAGCTCATAACCCTATTCTTACCTCTCAATCTGACGCTTATCTGCATTTTTTTAAACTAAGCCATGTGGTTTTGTGACAGGATTACTTATATCGATTCATCAATTGTTTTAAGACACTGGTTATTGGTTTGCTCTCCCACGTCACTTGGCACGTCATTTTCTGCGGGCCCCTCATGGATGTGTGTCCCCATTTATGCTGCTTTCCATTCAATTGGATGATATGTTGAAATTAAATTTGTTGCACCCCATACAATCTAAATACAATCTAAATGCAAACAATGTTTATATGTCTCTTTCTGTTTTTAACTAGGATCTCTGTTTTAAGTCAAGAACATAAGGTCCTGAAGAAGCAAAGATGTGAAACGCGTCGACCTCTTGACATATGTAATAATAGATCTTTAATTTACTAATGCCTGACTATATTGATCAAATGATTTTATATCTGTAAAAATATTAACTTTTTGTAATAAAGACATTTAGCATCACTTGGTTTATACATCCTTTACTGGTACCGTTAAAGTCCACCATATCAGTTCTATCTCTTAAATATTGTTAACTGTTGTTTGCTTTGCAGGAACAACATTCAGCTGCAGCACTGATCAGTTTATCCTGACAGTAACAGGGTGTGCTTTCAGAATACATATGTCAGTGATTACAGCCCTGTAGCAGGAGATTTCTCCACCGCAGTTAAAAAAAAGAATTTTTTTCTCACTTTTCTTTGCAGAAATGGCTTCATCCACATCAATTGATGTGAATGGGGGAATCTGTTAGGTTATCTTTTTTCATTCAGCCTCCAGGCAGCATGAAAAAAAAGAACGCTACAATATATGCCCATCATGGACCAGCATACATACTGGTACGTTCATGGACTTTGAGTGGTTATACCGGGAAGATGCCTACAGATGTAGGCATCATCTTGATATCGTCTTTTTCAGCTGGCTTTCATGTAAAAGCAATCCTAGTGGCTAATTAGATGCTAGATTGCTTTTAAAAGCAGTGTGAGGGGACATCCCCTCCCACTGCTCTCCACAGTTTTCTCGGGCTCACTTGTCCCACCGGGGAATGCGAGAATGCAGATGGCGGTTCCGCCAGCTGACCATACAGCTGATCGGAGATCAGAATGGCTCCAATCCTCTCTATAGCCTAAGAAACCGGAAGCTATGGGCATTTCATCACTTTGGTTTCGCTGGATATAAACAGTGCCATTTTTAAATAGGGAAAGCTTCTGATCACACCAATCTTGGTGTGGTCAGATGCTTTAAGGCAGGGGTAAGCAACCTTTGAGAGGTGGCGATCTACCTGAACAACATGGAAGAGATCAGAGATCATCAGGATTTGGCGCCTTTTAAAAAAAAAAACTATGTGCAGTTACTTGCGTTTTTCCTCATGGATAAATGCAGGTAACTACAATGACCCGCAGAAGACAATTGATTTATATGTGTCATGTTCATACCAGCACACTGTGTTTCTCTGTGTTTCAGAGATGTGTGATATGCAACATATTTGCACAATATCGCATATCACTGGAAATCCCTGCATGTCACCGCACTGCAAATGCAACACACCATGCTGCTGTGCGGTGACATAAATGTGACACAAGGGATTTAGGAGCTAAATTGAGGAATAGGCCCTCCAAGGTAGTATTTTCAGAAATACTACTGGTACCTTAAGCCACACCAGAAAGGCAGAGGGAGATTAGGCAGAGGGAGATTAGGGAAGTAAACCAGTGGCTGAGGAGCTGGTGTAGAAAAGAGGGGTTTGGGTTCTTGGAGAACTGGGCTGACTTTTCAGCTCTATAGAAGGGACAGACTGCACCTAAATGAGGAGTGTGCAGATCTGCTGGGAGTGAAGATGGCCAAGAAGTTAGAGAGGCTTTTAAACTAGGTGACAGGGGGGGTCCAGACATAGAGATAGCCAGTCAAACGTATTTCAGTAGGTAGTATTGGGGGCATTAGTGGTAGGTTGACTAAAACAACTAAACCCATGGTTAGTATGGTAACAAGTCCTATTTGCAACCTCAGAACTCCCAATAAGGAGATAGTATGTGTCCGGACAAAACTACAAGGCATGTTCACTAATGCCAGGAGTCTGGCGGACTAGATGGGAAAACTAGAGCTGCTACTGTATGAGGAGGAATTTGATTTTGTGGGAATTTCACAGTCCTTGTTCAATAGCCTTAATGATGGCTGGCAACCATTCAAGGGTATTCCCTATATTGCAGGGACAGTGAGGGTAAAAAATGGAGAGGGGTATGCCTGTATATCAGTATCTGCATATTTAGGTGAATGTGAGGGATGACATCACTAAGGGAGCAAGGGGAGAGGTGGAATCCTTATGGGTAGAGTTACAAAGGGAGGAAACCAAGAAGAAAGTAATACTAGGCGTATGCTCCTAGGGCCCCCTAACCTGAGGGTGGGGGGGGAGACTGACCTCCTATCACAATTTGGAATTGGAGAAAAGCCAATGTAGAACCAATCTTTAAAAAAGGACCAAGATGGGGGGGCATGGCTGGAAACCGAGATGGCTGCTTGCTAATTCTGCTCCAGGCTACAGCAGCTTTTCAGGGCGGCAGCGATACACAAATCAACTTTCTCTCTCAGCACACATCCGCATCTGATCCCCGAGACACCCCAGAGAATGTTGAAGAGGAGGAAGGAACGATCTTCTCCACGTAAACTCAGAGTTTTACCCGCAGCCGAACTGCTGATTATTCCAAGATGGCGCCGGCGGACCCAAGGCAGCTCCACGAGGCGGCCCAGAGACAGCTTGCGCACAGGCAGAGGTTACAGAAGGAGCAGGTCTCCCTCCACTCATGCCAAACATCAGCTCCAAGGCCTCTACACCATCAGCTAGCCCAGCTAAACCTAAGCTGCGGCTGACACAGGACACAGAGCAGGACTCTGAGGTGAGTCCAGCTACACAGACACCCCTTGCAACCTGTCTAACTCCATAGCTGCATACCCAACATCAAATCAACCAGTTCTTGACACCACTCTGAGAGACATGCTGCTATCATTAAAAAGCTCCATTCACTCTGACATCACCAGAATGAAGCAACACTTTTCCACTGAAATATCCTTTCTAGGAGAAAGAGTCCCTATAGAACACAAAATGGGAGAAGTGACATCCTCCTTTAATGATCTAGTGGATTCTCAAGGTGAGGAGGCAGAGGATATTGAATGGATGAAAGCCAAAATAGCACATTTGGAAGACTGTTCCAGATTTTACAATCTAAAAATTGGAGGCATACCAGAGTCCATTCAACAATCCGCCTTAAAGGAATACTTTACCCAATTGATGATGGCCTTTCTCCCCGATACCCCTTCAGGAGAACTGATCTTTGACTGCATCCATTGGCAACCCAAGCCGTCATATCTGCCAGACACCATTCCAAGAGATACCATCGTCCGAATTCACTTTTTTCACGTGAAGGAAAATCTGATGCACGCTACTCATAACCCTGATGCTTATTCTCAGCCATACAAAAATTTGTCCTTTTATGCTGACCTATCTAAATACACCATGCTGCAATGCAAGAATCTATCTACCATCACAAAACCCCTCCGAAATCACCAGATACAATACAAATGGGGTCACCCGGTTAAACTAGTAATTACGAAGGAAAACAAGTCCTACACTGTCCGCACCCTTGATGAAGGCCTATCGCTGCTGCGACCATGGCACATCTTGGAGCCACTTCAGCAACATCAGCCAAGCCATAATCAACGCAATCATAACAATAGTGATTAGGATGACTTTGATCCCCCGAATGAAATGACCACCTAATTTCTGCCAGCTTTACTAGGCTTACAATTAGCCCTGGAATGTCTTCTCAAGCCTAGGTCGTCAGCCTTATACCCCCAATATAAGACGCGGTATACACCGCATACGCAGAGTGCTGCTGTTCTTTATGTTTAAAAAAAAAAGTTCTTAGAAACACTGAATACATTTCTTCTGTTTCTCATTTAACTTGCCTTGCCGCTCCAAAGCCTCGTACACACGATCGGATTTTCCGCCAACAAAACCGTAGAATTTTGTCCGAAGGGCATTGGCTCAAACTAGTCTTGCATACACATGGCCACACAAATGTTGGCCAACAATTACGAACGTAGTAACATACTAGACTTACTACAAGCCGATAAAAAGGAAGTCATGCACCACCCTTTGGGCTCCTCCTGCTAATCTTGTGTTAGTAGAAGTTTGGTGAGTGTCGATTTCCGCTTTTCAGCCTCGTGCTTGTCAGTTTGTTTCTGTTTTTCATCTTGTGCTTGTCAGTTCATTTCTGTTTTTCAGTGCGTTCTTTTTAGTTCACTTCTGATTTTCAGTGCGTGCTTGTCAGGTCGTTTCTGATTTTCAGGTCGTGCTTGTCAGGTCCTTTCTGATTTTCAGTGCATTCTTGTCAGTTCGTTTCTGAAAGGCCATTCGTCTATTAGCCATGTGGCGTTCCTCTTCGAAGAAATCATGCTATTGTTGGGCTTGGAGTCATTCATAAAAAGTAACAAGCGCGCAACCAACAAATATATATTGTGATGCAACGTATGCAACAAATATACCAACGTGATTCAACACTATTAATGTAAAAAAAATTATTTTGAAATAAAAATGTGAAACATTAATAGAAATTACTGAAGTGACCCTTTATGACTAGTGTTATGTGACACAAATAAAAAGCAACTACGTTACTCTATGTGCTTGTAACCTGATACCAGCAATATTATTGCACCCACTTCACACACCAAATCGTGTTGATAGTTAATCATCTGAAAAAACCTTGATGAAAATAAAAATAAACATCCTAGTGATTTTTTCTGTGAAGAATGTTATAAACAAGAAAAAGTCCAAATGAGAATATCTTGTATTGAAGATGAACCACAGATCTTCTACTTTGAAATAAATAGGTGATCCTCCAGCTATAGGTATGATAGAATTACCCGCTTACCGGATCTGTTGGATCTCAGGTTATAGAGATCTTATAGGCTTGTTGCATTCGCCTGCCAGCATCTGTGATTTCCACCTGGGTAACGATCCAGAGAGATGTCCTCGTCCACTTCTAATGCACAGCAAACAGGCACTTTCTTTTTGTTTAGGTAACTGATTTCCACAACTGCGGGGGGAAGATTAATTATCTCCCCTGGATCCTCCACACATCCAGACCCCTCAATGAAAACAAAATGGGGGAGACTCCATAGTGCAGATGTATAACTTTGATTTATTAAAAAATCAGAAGAAGTCACGAGGTCACGTGACGTAACGCGTAAGGAATTTTTGCTAGCCGACGCATCCAGTAGTCAGTACTCTCTGACCCGGTTGTTTATACCGCGGACTGGAAGTATCGTACTTGGTGACGGCGGCGTTCCGCCGCCTTGTACTGTGTCACTGTATACACTGAAATGTTCAGTGCTTTTTTATTTCAATAAACATCTATTTTTATACTACACTATTGGAGGCCCCCCTATGTTTCCCTCTCTCTCTTTGGCATGATTCTTGGGACCTTGAGGCAAGCCTGATGTGGATCCACTATGGACATCTATCCACCTGATATCACCCACTACCATTCAGCAGCATCCATCACAGCCATCCCCACTGTTATTCAGTATTTTCTACAATTAAGGCTTTTAACAAAGTCCTTTAAGGTAAGAGCACAGAGAGCAGGTTTGCACAAAGATTATCCACGTTTACCTTTCTTACTGCAATCATGGAAGAATATCTATGAACACTAACACGTTTACCTTTCTCACTGCAATCATGGAAGAATTTCTATGAACACTAACACTATTGATGTGTACCCACTGATGATTTATCTCCGTTAATGAACTTTTTTTGTTTTTTTATCATCAGCACATTTATTTTTATTGTGTTTTAGTTTGCACGTGTTAATATTTTATCATCTCACCATTGGGGATTTCCTTCCCTTTATACACCATCACCCGGATGGGAATATTTGATGATTATTTCACACGGTGACTTAGTGCACTATTTGGCATATGTTATCTATGTGAAAAAAAAATTATTTTCATTGTTGTTTTCTGTGCGAAATCATTTATTCATTCATTTATTCTGTGGTGGCTATGTGTACACTATAGATTTTGCAGCATTACACTTTGGATTATTTATACTGCATTTTTTGTGTCACTTTATAGTAGCGCAGAGGGAGGTCCCCTCATGGTTGTACATCACGGATCTTGTGAACAAATTACTAGGAGAGGCTGGGGAAGACCCGGCTGTCATGGTGCACACTGGCACCAATGACAAAGTCAGAGGCAGATGGAGTGTGCTAAAAAACGATTTTAGAGACTTGGGAGCTAAATTGAGGAAAAGGACCTCCAAGGTAGTATTCTCAGGAATACTACCGGTACACCGAGCCACACCAGAAAGGCAGAGGGAGATTAGGGAAGTAAACAAGTGGCTGAAGAGCTGCTGTAGTAAGGAGGGGTCTGGGTCCCTGGAGGACTGGGCTGACTTCTCAGTCGATAACCAGTAAAATAGAAGGGATGGACTGCACCTAAATGAGGAGGGTGCAGATCAGCTGGGAATGAAGATGGCCAAAAATTTAGGGGGGTTTTTAAACTAGGCAACGGGGGGGAGGGTCCAGAGGTAGAGATAGTCAGCACGGAACATATTACAGAGGGTAGCATTGGGGGCATTAGTGATAGGTTGACCAAAGCACATAAACTCAAGGTAAGTATAGTAGCAATATAGTAGTAGTGGCGGGATGGCATATACCCCAGCCGAAGTCTTTTTAGACGAAACCGGTCGGGTTTCTTTGCTGTACCCAGCCACTTTTACCACGCTTACCAATTTTTATTCACTTTTTACTATTGGAATCGATTCTGCCTATTTTTAATTTCTATGGATTGCCTGATGATCTTGAGTGATCTAATAAATACTATTTGAAAAATAATCTTTGGATTTACACCATGTGGAGGCTCCTTGTTTTTTCTTCATATATGGTCGATGCATGCTGAGAAAGACGGTGACTGTGCAGACCCTTTGGGGCAGGATCCTGGCCCCCCATCTGAAGAGGAACTCCTCCGGTGTATAAGTTGTCCCGACACTGTCATCCATCTTAAGACAGTACAAGCCTTACTGACTCACCGCCAACGGCCTGTGAGTCCACCCAAGTCGGTAAGAGTATTCCGTCCCTTACTCAGATTCGGATTTGTAGTTGTGATGTTACCCGCCTGGGATTCAATTTGAGTCGATCACGCCATACATAATATGGACTAATGTATTATGTTTTTGTGGTTCATTTGGGAGGCACATCTCCTCATTTGCACTGTGGACGTTTTTTTGACATTATATAATCTTTTCCACCACAGATGAGTTTTGATTGCTTATTAGTATATTTATGTTTTTCGTTTTTTGTGCTCTTTCTGACAAGATAGAGCTTTTTCATTTGGTCACAGGTGTGTTGTCATTGGATGTCATATCCTTATTCACTGCACCATTTAGCACACATACCTTTCAGGTTTGGAATCAGATAAGGTCATTTGCTTTTCCATTCAAAAAGATATCCTTTCTGTCCTATACCTTTACATTTATTTTTCCACTATAGCGCTACACTTTTAATATATAGTTTACATGCACAAATCTAGTCGTTTTGTAGTGTTGGCTGCTGTTCTGACTTGTTGGATTGGCGCGGTATTTTCCTGATTTATAAGTATAGTAGCAAAGCCTAGTTACAATCTTGGAACACCCAATAAGAGGATAACATGCGACCGGTCTAAACTACGTGGCATGTTCACCAATGCCAGGAGCCTGGCGGACAAGATGGGTGAACTAGAGATACTGTTGTACGAGGAGGATTTGGATTTTGTGGGAATTGCAGAGACCTGGTTCAACAGCTCTCATGATTGGCTGGCAACCATTTAAGGGTATACCCTTTATCGCAAGGATAGAGAGGGTAAAAAAGGAGGAGGGGTATGCCTATATATCAAGAATAATGTACAAGTGAATATGAGAAAAGACATTACTAAGGGAGCTAGGGGGCAGGTGGAATTCTTATGGGTAGAGCTCCAAAGGGATGAAGCTAAGGGGAAAATAATACTGGGAGTATGCTATAGGCCCCCTAACCTGAGGGAGGAAGGGGAGACAGATCTCCTATCACAAATTGGATTAGCAGCAAGGATGGGAAGTGTTATCATAATGGGGGATTTTAAATATCCAGACATAGACTGGGCAGAGGGAACCATGCATTCATCTAAGGCTTGCCAGTTCCTAAATGTCTTGCAGGACAATTTTATGGGTCAGATGGTAGATGCACCAATAGAAATAAAGCGTTACTGGATCTACTGATTACCAACAATACAGACCAGATCACTAATGTGGAAATACAGGGCAATTTAGGAAACAGCTATCACAGGTCAATTGGCTTCAGTATAAATCACACAAATAGGAAACATAAGGGGAATACAAAGACACTGAATTTCAAAAGAGCCAACGTTCCTAAACTACGAACCTTGCTAGAAGGCATAATTTGGGTTCAAGTCTTAGGAACAAAGAACACGGTTTTCAGTCCATGTGCTCACCCTATGCTCCATGCCAACGGACCTTATTTTGTACAGTAAACGTTTATGTATGATGATCCCTAAACCTTGTATTTTTTGAAGGCCTTCTCCTTTGCTTTTATATGCATTTTTACTTTGGAGTTAAGCCATCCAGGACTTTTGTTCACTCTTTTAAATGTATTACCCAATGGGATGCATTGGCTAATGCCCTTATTTAATATGCTCTTAAAGCAAACCCATCTCTCCTCCGTTTTAATTGTTCCTAAGATTTTATCCCAATTGTTGCCTCACATCACAGGAAGCATCTCCATGGTTAACAGAGGACAGAATTAAAATTAGACTTAGGAAACTTAACATTAATAAATCACCCGGACCAGATAGCTTGCACCCGAGAGTACTTAGGGAACTCAGTCAAGTAATTGCCAGACCATTGTTCCTAATTTTTACTGACAGTCTACTAACTAAAATGGTACCAAGTGATTGGAGAAAAGCCAATGTAGCATCAATATTTAAAAAGGGCCCACAATACATCCCTGGGAATTACAGACCAGTTAGCCTAACATCAACAGTATGTAAACTCTTGGAGGGGATGATAAGGGTCTATATGCAAGATTTTAGTAATGAGAACGGTATCATTAGCAGTAATCAGCATGGATTCATGAAGAATCGTTCTTGCCAAACCAATCTATTAAACTTCTATGAGGAGGTGAGTTGCCATCTAGATAAAGGAAGGCCCGTAGACGAGGTGTATCTGGATTTTGCAAAATCATTTGACACAGTCCCCCATAAACATTTACTGTACAAAATTAGGTGCATTGGCATGGACCATAGGGTGAGTACATGGATTGAAAACTGGCTTCAAGGGCGAGTTCAGAGGGTGGTGATAAATGGGGAGTACTCGGAATGGTTAGGGGTTGGTAGTGGGGTCCCCCAGGGTTCTGTGCTGGGACCAATCCTGTTTAATTTGTTCATAAACGACCTGGAGGATGGGGTAAACAGTCCAATCTCTGTATTTGCGGACGATACTAAGCTAAGCAGGGCAATAACTTCTCTGCAGGATGTGGAAACCTTGCAAAAAGATCTGAACAAATTAATTGGGTAGGCAACTATGTGGCAAATGAGGTTCAATGTAGAAAAATTTAAAAGAATGCATTTGGGTGGCAAAAATATGAATGCGATCTATACACTAGGGGGAGAACCTCTGGGGGAATCTAGGATGGAAAAGGACCTGGGGGTCCTAGTCGATGATAGGCTCAGCAATGGCATACAATGCCAAGCGGCTGCTAACAAAGCAAACCGAATATTGGCATGCATTAAAAAGGGGATTAATTCCAGAGATAAAACAATAATTTTCCAGCTCTACAAGACTCTGGGCACCAGTCCTCTGAAAAGATGTACTGGAAATGGTGTACAAAGAAGGGCAACAAAGCTAATAAAGGGTATGGAGGATATTAGTTATGAGGAAAGGTTGCGAGCACTGAACATATTCTCTCTGGAGAAGAGACGCTTGAGAGGGGATATGATTTCAATTTACAAACACCGTACTGGTGACCCCACAATAGGAATAAAACTTTTTTTGTGGAAGGGAGATTAATAAGATACATGGCCACTCATTAAAATTAGAAGAAAAGAGGTTTAACCTTAAACTACGTAGAGGGTTCTTTACTGTAAGAGCTGCAAGGATGTGGAATTCCCTTCCACAGGCGGTGGTCTCAGCGGGGAGCATCAATGGTTTCAAGAAACTATTAGATAAGCATCTGAACGACAACAACATACAGAGATATACAAGGTAATACTGACATATAATCACACACATAGGTTGGACTTGATGGACTTGTGTCTTTTTTCAACCTCACCTACTATGTAACTATGTATTAATTTCTTCATTCCATGATTACATTATTGTAATATGCTGTGAATTTCCTCTTTGTCCTCATGCATGCTGTAAGCTTTTAATGCTCTTTTTTTGTCCTCCATGCATATTTGCCTTCACTAACCTCCCCAGCATGCTATCCTGGGCCCATACACACCTAGCCTAGTAACTTAACAATGTATTTTGTCAGCTACATTTTTGAGCTCACCCTAAACACCCCCTAAAATGTGTACAAATGTTATTTTTGTCCTCAAATTCAGACAGAGTGCAAGAAGCTATTTTTTTGGGGCCCAAACTCATTTGGAACCCTCCCTCCCCCCCTCCAAATGCTAAGTCAACCGATATCAATACTCTGCTAACTTTGCCAAACACATACACACTATACCTCTTTTGTGGTTATATTTATGGATGAATTCACCAAAGCATGTAGAGCAAGGGCCTGCCTGAATACATTCAAATAGTACAGTTGAAAGTTTTTGTTTTTGTCTCCTATTATCTTGATAGGTAATTTCATAATGTAAAAATGTGCTTCAATTTGGACAGTGTGTATCCATATTTTTGGATTTTGATACTACTTATGTGTCCAGTGGGCTGCCAATAGTGTAAGTGCGGAGGGGCTGGCCAAAGTAACACACATTATTTATGCATTCAGCTCTCATGGAAGTGGAGAGGGTTACCTGTCCAAAACATCTACCCATCCCCCCATCATAATTTTTTTAGAATGGGCCACCAGAGGTAGTGAGGAATCTGATAAGTTGACACTTTTGTCTTTAAATACTTTTGTATTTAAATAAATGTTATACTTATGTTGGCCAAGAATGTTTGTGTCTAATCTGCTTGCAATGTAATGTGCAAAAGTACTAATTTTTTTTTTTCTTGTTTGACTCCACAGTTTCCTTCAAACCCACAGGAATGGCAGACTGTGGCTTTCCAATTCCACCATCAGTAGGATTTTCCCAACTGTGGTGGTGCTATTGATGGGAAGCATGTGTGGATTATCCCACCACCCAACTTGGGCTCTTATTGTTTTAATTACAAGGGCTTTTGTAGTATCGTGATGTTAGTGGTGGTGCCGGCCAATTATGAATTTCTCTACCTTGACGGTGGGAAGAATGGCCGAAACTCGGATGGAGAAGTGATAGCCCAGACAGAATTCTACCATCAGCTACAAAATATCACCTTGCGTTTGCCACCTCCTGAGGAGAATGTTGAGGGCCTCAACTTTGTGTTTGTTGCGGATAAGGCCTTTGCTCTGGGGGAACATCTCATGAGGCAGTTTCCCATGAGGAACCTGACCCCAGAGTAGAGGATTTTCAACTATCGGCTGTCTCGTGCCCAAAGAGTTGTGGAGCATGCGTTTGGAATCATGTCGAGATGGTTCCGGCTTTTTCTTACTGCAATCAACCTGGCAGAATACAAACTCAATCATGTGGTGTTGTGCTGCTGCATTCTTCACAATTATTTAAGGAGGAATGCAGCCAGCTATCTTGCTTCAGGTTCGACTGAGGTGGACTTTGCAGCTGAATCAACAATGCTGACGGCTATGGAAAGTGGCTATGCTGGCTTGCCATCCCAAACTGCCAGAGAAGTCTGCCAAAAGTATCTTGAGTACTCTGCGGGTAGAGGAGCAGTGGCTTTACAGCAAAATTTGCCTGCTTAAAATTTATTTTATACTAAACTCATATTTCCTTTGAATTACTGTTTGTGTTTCTCATCTGTCTCCTAGGTTTTCAAATGGCTTTTTAACCACTTACCGACCGCCGTGCAACGATGTACGTCCAAACTTTGGCGGCGGATGTCGTTGTTATGGCAGCAGCCAGCTGCCATAACCCCGGTATCCCCATTTTCGTGCGGCGGACGGCTTTCAGATAAAAGTGGTCCCTGCGGCGGATTCGCCGCGAGATCACTTTTATCGGTGGCGAATCCGCCGCAGGGACCACTTTTATCTGAAAGCCGTCCGCCGCACGAAAATGGGGATACCGGGGTTATGGCAGCTGGCTGCTGCCATAACAACGATATCTGCCGCCAAAGTTTGGACGTACATCATCGCGCAGCGGTCGGTAAGTGGTTAAAAAGCCATTTGAAAACCCCCCTCCCGCCGTGATCCAGTGCCCTCCGCCGCTTACCGGAGCCATCAGTAGCGGCGGAGGCGATCGCCTCCTCCTCCGTGGTGTGTCTGGAGATGAGTGAGGCTAAGATGGCACCCACTCGTCTCCATGACACTGCTGGGCAGAAGCGACGTCAAAACGTCACTTCCGTCCACGCCTTTTAAAGGCACATTTTTTCAAATGTCATTTTTTTAAATGACTTTTTTTTTTTATTGCATTTTAGTGTAAATATGAGATCTGAGGTCTTTTTGACCCCAGATCTCATATTTAAGAGGTCCTGCCATGCTTTTTTCTATTACAAGGGATGTTTACATTCCTTGTAATAGGAATAAAAGTGACACCATTTTTTTTTAAACAGTGTAAAAAAAATAAAATATTGTAAAATAAATAATAAAAAAAAAAAAAAATTTTTAAAACCCCCCCGTCCCGACGAGCTCGCGCGTAGAAGCGAACGCATACGCGAGTAGCGCCCGCATATGAAAACGGTGGTCAAACCACACATGTGAGGTATTGCAGCGACCGGTAGAGCGAGAGCAATAATTCTAGCCCTAGACCTCCTCTGTAGCACAAAATATGCAACCTGTAGAATTTTATAAACGTCGCCTATGGAGATTTTTGAGGGTAAAAGTTTGACGCCATTCCACGAGCGGGCGCAATTTTCAAGCGTGACATGTTGGGTATCAATTTACTTGGCATAACATTATATTTCACAATATAAAAAAAAATTTGGGCTAACTTTACTGTTGTCTTATTTTTTTATTCAAAAAAGTGGATTTTTTCAAAAAAAAGTGCGCTTTTAAGACCGCTGCGCAAATACGGTGCAAAAAAAAGTATTGCAACGACCGCCATTTTATTCTCTAGGGTGTTAGAAGAAAAACCATATATAACGTTTGGGGGTTCTAAGTAATTTTCTAGCAAAAAAACCTGTTTAAAACATGTAAACACCTAAAATCCAGAACGAGGCTGGTCCTTAAGTGGTTAAATTTGGCCATTTTCTTCAATAGTGCAAACGTAACTTATTTGTAGGGATGAGCCGAACACCCCCCTGTTCGGTTCGCACCAGAACATGCGAACAGGAAAAAAATTCGTTCGAACATGCGAACACCGTTAAAGTCTATGGGACACGAACATGAATAATCAAAAGTGCTAATTTTAAAGGCTTATATGAAAGTTATTGTCATAAAAAGTGTTTGGGGACCTGGGTCCTGCCCCAGGGGACATGGATCAATGCAAAAAAAAGTTTTAAAAACGGCCGTTTTTTCAGGAGCAGTGATTTTAATAATGCTTAAAGTCAAACAATAAAAGTGTAATATCCCTTTAAATTTCGTACCTGGGGGGTGTCTATAGTATGCCTGTAAAGGGGCGCATGTTTCCTGTGTTTAGAACAGTCTGACAGCAAAATGACATTTTGAAGGAAAAAACTCATTTAAAACTACTCGCGGCTATTGCATTGCCGACAATACACATAGAAGTTCATTGATAAAAACGGCATGGGAATTCCCCAAAGGGGAACCCCGAACCAAAATTAAAAAAAAAAAATGACGTGGGAGTCCTCCTAAATTCCATACCAGGCCCTTCAGGTCTGGTATGGATATTAAGGGGAACCCCGGCCAAAATAAAAAAAAAAAAATGACGTGGGGTTCCCCCTAAATTCCATACCAGACCCTTCAGGTCTGGTATGGATTTTAAGGGGAACCCCGCGCCAAAAAAAAAAAAAAAAAACGGCGTGGGGTCCCCCCAAAAATCCATACCAGACCCTTATCCGAGCACGCAACCTGGCAGGCCGCAGGAAAAGAGGGGGGGACGAGAGTGCGGCCCCCCTCCCTCCTGAACCGTACCAGGCCACATGCCCTCAACATTGGGAGGGTGCTTTGGGGTAGCCCCCCAAAACACCTTGTCCCCATGTTGATGAGGACAAGGGCCTCATCCCCACAACCCTGGCCGGTGGTTGTGGGGGTCTGCGGGCGGGGGGCTTATCGGAATCTGGAAGCCCCCTTTAACAAGGTGACCCCCAGATCCCGGCCCCCCCCCTGTGTGAAATGGTAAGGGGGTACATAAGTACCCCTACCATTTCACGAAGAAAGTGTCAAAAATGTTAAAAATGACAAGAGACAGTTTTTGACAATTCCTTTATTTAAATGCTTCTTCTTTCTTCTATCTTCCTTCATCTTCTGGTTCTTCTGGCTCTTCTGGTTCTTCCTCCGGCGTTCTCGTCCAGCATCTCCTCCGCGGCGTCTTCTGTCTTCTTCTCCTCGGGCCGCTCCGCACCCATGGCATGGGGGGGAGGCTCCCGCTCTTCTCTTCTTCTTTTCTTCTCTTCTTCTCTTCTTCATTTTCTTCTCCGGGCCGCTCCGCAATCCATGCTGGCATGGAGGGAGGCTCCCGCTGTGTGACGGCGCTCCTCGTCTGACAGTTCTTAAATAACGGGGGGGGCGGGGCCACCCGGTGACCCCGCCCCCCTCTGACGCACGGTGACTTGACGGGACTTCCCTGTGGCATTCCCCGTGACGTCACAGGGAAGTCCCGTCAAGTCACCGTGCGTCAGAGGGGGGCGGGGTCACCGGGTGGCCCCGCCCCCCGTTATTTAAGAACTGTCAGACGAGGAGCGCCGTCACACAGCGGGAGCCTCCCTCCATGCCAGCATGGATTGCGGAGCGGCCCGGAGAAGAAAAGAAGAAAAGAAGAAGAGAAGAAGAGAAGAAAAGAAGAAGAGAAGAGCGGGAGCCTCCCCCCCATGCCATGGGTGCGGAGCGGCCCGAGGAGAAGAAGATAGAAGACGCCGCGGAGGAGATGCTGGACGAGAACGCCGGAGGAAGAACCAGAAGAGCCAGAAGAACCAGAAGAACCAGAAGATGAAGGAAGATAGAAGAAAGAAGAAGCATTTAAATAAAGGAATTGTCAAAAACTGTCTCTTGTCATTTTTAACATTTTTGACACTTTTTTCGTGAAATGGTAGGGGTACTTATGTACCCCCTTACCATTTCACACAGGGGGGGGGCCGGGATCTGGGGGTCACCTTGTTAAAGGGGGCTTCCAGATTCCGATAAGCCCTCCGCCCGCAGACCCCCACAACCACCGGCCAGGGTTGTGGGGATGAGGCCCTTGTCCTCATCAACATGGGGACAAGGTGTTTTGGGGGGCTACCCCAAAGCACCCTCCCAATGTTGAGGGCATGTGGCCTGGTACGGTTCAGGAGGGGGGGGGCCGCACTCTCGCCCCCCCCTCTTTTCCTGCGGCCTGCCAGGTTGCGTGCTCGGATAAGGGTCTGGTATGGATTTTTGGGGGGACCCCACGCCATTTTTTTTTTTTTTTTGGCGCGGGGTTCCCCTTAAAATCCATACCAGACCTGAAGGGTCTGGTATGGAATTTAGGGGGAACCCCACGTCATTTTTTTTTTTTAATTTTGGCCGGGGTTCCCCTTAATATCCATACCAGACCTGAAGGGCCTGGTATGGAATTTAGGGGGACTCCCACGTCATTTTTTTTTTTTAATTTTGGTTCGGGGTTCCCCTTTGGGGAATTCCCATGCCGTTTTTATCAATGAACTTCAATGTGTATTGTCGGCAATGCAATAGCCGCGAGTAGTTTTAAATGAGTTTTTTCCTTCAAAATGTCATTTTGCTGTCAGACTGTTCTAAACACAGGAAACATGCGCCCCTTTACAGGCACACTATAGACACCCCCCAGGTACGAAATTTAAAGGGATATTACACTTTTATTGATTGACTTTAAGCATTATTAAAATCACTGCTCCTGAAAAAACGGTCGTTTTTAAAACTTTTTTTTGCATTGATCCATGTCCCCTGGGGCAGGACCCAGGTCCCCAAACACTTTTTATGACAATAACTTGCATATTAGCCTTTAAAATTAGCACTTTTGATTTCTCCCATAGACTTTTAAAGGGTGTTCCGCGGCATTCGAATTTGCCGCGAACACCCCAAATTGTTCGCTGTTCGGTGAACTTGCGAACAGCCAATGTTCGAGTCGAACATGAGTTCGACTCGAACTCGAAGCTCATCCCTACTTATTTGATTATGTTGTTCTGTGGGTCTGCAACACACACACAATGTTATTGTTGTTAATGTATGTAATGCATTAATGATAAAAATATTTGGCCTTTTCAACTCCTTGAATTAATTGCTTGGAGTCCCTAAAATTGCCTGAGTTTGGCACATTTTACAGCACATTGTCACTGTAACTACACCAACTTAACAAATACACTGGTATTGAGCAATGAAATAAGAAGCCACACATTGTTTAGTATAAAAGATTTTACTTCAAGCACATTCATATGTGCGTTATAAAAGGTTTTTGAACAAACCAACATCTTGGTGTATAACATGTATGTTTGACATTATTCAGCCTTTTTTGTGGCTAAATAGCCATGTTTAAAAACACAACATACACATCCCCAACTCAGGAACTTACAAAGTTCTACTTTGCTAAAGTGAAGGCCATATGCGACGTCAGTATCTCAAAACTGTGTTGATGTTGCCTTCCTCTGATGGGGAGATCTCACCCCTCTAAAAGCCAAAACACGTACATGTAAAGGCATCACTGTCAAATGTCCCTTATGATCCCCTGCCAAAAATGTGTGTAGGTACAAACAGGTTATTTCCTCAAGCCCCAAAACACAGTGTGTCAACATGTGCTATCTCCCATCACGGGATGATGTGAGCTAGCACATATAGACACACTGGGGCTTATTTCAGAAAGGCCAATCAATCCATTTTGCCCTACAAGCGCACTTTCAAGTGCACTTGCATTGCACTTGTAGTGCAAAGTGCTTTTGCCTTTGTGAAATAAGCCCCAATGTGTCAACGGGGATCAATGGATGTGTTTCGTGGGTGCAACCCCTTCCTCTCACCTATTTTAGTTTGGAGGAAGGGGTTGCTCCCACAAAACGCGTACATTAATATTCTGTGATGTGAGATAGCACATGTTGACAGACTGTGTGTTTTTGGGCTTTAGCAAAATAGATGTAGGAAAAGACACACATTTTAGGCATGGGATCATAAGGGAAATCCAAGTTTTGAGTCCCAATTTGTGTGCATCTTCAAAATTTGGCTTTGCGTTTCATAACAACACATAAAGATTAAAATTAAAACATTACTTAGGGCAGTGTTTTGCAACGCTCCTTCTCCAGATGCATTTCTAGGTCATGTTTTCTATATTTTTTTGGTTTTGGCAAAGGTGATGATTAGGTGATGATGTCATTTTCGAGGTTAGTAATTCACACATTCCTTTTTAAAATGCGGAAAATAAAGAAAACAGGATCTGGTGGTGCACCTAGAGAAGTGGAGTGGCTAAACACTGACCTCAGACATTATAAAGCCTAGGTTCACATTGGAGCGATTTGTCATGTGATTTGATATATAAAATCGCATGACAAGTCGCAGGCTATCTGAGGCAATGGCACTGTTCCAATCGCTGCAACACTGATTTAGCGGCGCAACAATTTGCAAAAGTAGTTCCTGCAAGAATTTTTACAATTTCAGCTGTGACTTAGAATGGACATCTGGGCATGAAGCCATACAAATGTAATCCATTTAAAACTGTACAAACATGTACAACATAACGACAACTATAAAACTTTTTTGTTTTTTAGATTTTCCCTAAAATATCTATGATGTTGATCCCCATTGCAAACAATGAGCTCACTGATCAGGATTTGTGCACTTGTGATTTTCTTCTTCCACAACATCCACATCACCTAAAAATAAAAAAACACACCATGTATTAAAAATATGCAGGCATCCATCTATTACCTGAAGCTGTGGTCTCAGACACTGACCTGTGGTCGACACCATTTCCACAACCTCACCCAGTATTTCCTGCACATCAGCATCAACATCTTCAGGGTGTGTGATGAGTTGCCTTTCTTCATTATCTTCAGTAGGTGCTGGGTTACTGGTGTCCCCACACACCTCAGATGTCCCTCTTTTCTCCCCTATATGAATACAAAAAAGGTATACTTAGCAGACAGATATGTTAGGCTAGAAATAGTAATATGAAACATTGCTTGGAAGTGTCTTCCAATTGTCTGTTTTGGCAGAGTTCCAAGCTGAATACATGATTTTTTTTTCCTTTCAAAAGCTGGAATACTTACCTGTTTTGTGCAAGTTTCACACATGGAGAGACCCCTAGCATCCACTGGAGCACCTGCGTGGAACACCATAACAAGGGTGTTATGGTGTCCCACACTAGTGCCCCTGCATCCAGATGCGTAAACAGCTGCTGAGTGTCCTCTCCTGACACTGAATAAAGCTGATATTTCATTATAGTTTCAAACACATCTAGACAACAATCTAATGAACTTATTTTAATCAAAATAGGCCTGAACAAATGCATTTAACCTGCATCTCCCAAAAACGAAGTATTAGTGCTCAAATTAATAATGTTTAATGTCCCGCAAACTATTCCTGTGTCCACGAACGCTTATAGATTGAGGCCTATATTGGGACCAGATTATGAGAGTTTAGCCTGACATTAGGGTTTGTCTTGTGTTGTGTCTTGAAGGTGAAATGGTGGATAAATTTACATCCCCTGATTTTTTACTGCAATTTATCCAACAATACCGGGAGCTGCCATGTCTATAGCAAGTTAAAAGCAGTGATTATTCAAACAAAATCAAGAGGAAAGCAGCGATGGAGAAACTGTTGGAATTGGTGAAGCCTGTGTATCTCACGGCAGACATTAATTATTTGAAGGCCAAAATTGGTAGCCTGCATAGTACATATAATAGGGAGTGCAAGAAGGTCATGGATTCACAAAGATCCTGAGCAGCAACAGATGACATATATGTCCCCAGTAGGGATGAGCTTCGTGTTCGAGTCGAACCCAGGTTCGACTCGAACATCGTCTGTTCGCCCGTTTGCCGAATTGCGAACGATATGGGCCATTCGCGCCAAATTCGTGTGGCGCGTCACGGCCCATAATTCATTGCGGCATCGCAGTGCATTGCTGGCTGATGATTGGCCAAGCATGCACTATGACCCGCATGCTTGGCCAATCACAGCGCCGTCTGAACAGAGAGCCGTAATTGGCCAAAGCCAAGGAGGCTTTGGCCAATTATGGCTCAGGGGTTTTAGTACACGCCCCACACTATATAAGGCCGCCTACACGGCGGCCCTGTGTAGTGTGTGTTCCGGCGTTCATAGATAGAGAGAGAGAGAGAGACAGACAGCGTCATTTGATTTGAGTTAGATAGATTAGGCAGAACAGTCAGTCAGTTAGCTGCACTTACAGTTTATTGTGTATATATATGCATCCCAGGTGTTGCATATATATATATATATATATACACTGTATTCAGTTTAGCTGGATCCGTTCCTGTTATCTTCTTACTGACAGGCAGGCTTGTCTTGTTACAGTATTTACAGCTACCTGAAGAAAATTGCTGGTGTTCTTTTGATCCTATTAGTACCACAGTCAGGCAGCTAGACTATTTACAGTTAGTGCAGTGCATCCTGCTCACAGTGTTCAGCTAAAACTACAAGTTAGTGGGGTGCGTTCTGCTCACAGTGTTCAGCTAAACCTACAAGTTAGTGGGGTGCGTCCTGCTCACAGTGTTCAGCTAAACCTACAAGTTAGTGTGGTGTGTCCACCTCACAGTGTTCAGCTAAACCTACAAGTTAGTGCAGTGCGTCCTGCTCACAGTGTTCAGCTAAAACTACAAGTTAGTGCGGTGCGTCCACCTCACAGTGTTCAGCTAAACCTAGAAGTTAGTGCGGTGCGTCCTGCTCACAGTGTTCAGCTAAAACTACAAGTTAGTGCTGTGCGTCCTGCTCACAGTGTTCAGCTAAACCTACAAGTTAGTGTAGTGAGACCTCTGCACAGTGTTCATCTAAAGCTACAAGTTAGTGCAGTGCGTCCTGCTCACAGTGTTCAGCTAGATCCGTTCCTGTTATCTTCTTACTGACAGGCAGGCTTGTCTTGTAACAGTATTTACAGCTACCTGAAGAAAATTGCTGGTGTTCTTTTGATCCTATTAGTACCACAGTCAGGCAGCTAGACTATTTACAGTTAGTGCAGTGCATTCTGCTCACAGTGTTCAGCTAAAGCTACAAGTTAGTGCTGTGCGTCCTGCTCACAGTGTTCAGCTAAACCTACAAGTTAGTGGGGTGCGTCCTGCTCACAGTGTTCAGCTAAACCTACAAGTTAGTGTGGTGCGTCCACCTCACAGTGTTCAGCTAAACCTACAAGTTAGTGCGGTGCATCCTGCTCACAGTGTTCAGCTAAAACTACAAGTTAGTGCTGTGCGTCCTGCTCACAGTGTTCAGCTAAAACTACAAGTTAGTGTGGTGCGTCCACCTCACAGTGTTCAGCTAAAACTACAAGTTAGTGCGGTGCGTCCACCTCACAGTGTTCAGCTAAAACTACAAGTTAGTGCGGTGCGTCCACCTCACAGTGTTCAGCTAAAACTACAAGTTAGTGTGGTGCGTCCTCCTCACAGTGTCCAGCTAAACCTACTAGTTATTTTTTTGTGAGCTCTGCACAGTGTTCAGCTAAAGCTACCTGTAGAAGGTTGGTGGTGTTTTCCTGAACCTATCACTACCGCAGGCAGCTAAAAAAGCTACAAGTTAGTTTTTTGCGAGCTCTGCACAATGTTCAGCTAAAGCTACCTGTAGAAGGTTGGTGGTGTTCTCATACTACAGGCAGGCAGTTGATTTTGCTAGCTGCAGTATCAGTATATATATATATATATATATATATATATATATATATATCCCAGCTTAGTGCAGCTACAGGCCATTAGTATGTCCGGAAGACCAAGAAGGAGATGCAGACAGTCACAAGCCAATAAGAGAGGGCAAGCAGGCTCTGTGTCTAGTGCTGGTCGTGGAGACGGTGCATCCTCATCAGCACGTGGCCGTGGGACATGCTTGGCCTTTTTTTCGGCAGCTGGCCGTGTTGAGCCGCAACATATGGAAGACTTGGTCGAGTGGATGACCAAGCCGTCCTCATCCTCCTCACCCATGCCCAGGGTACTTTGTCTGGCAAAGCAGCGGCCTCTTCCCTTGGCTCAATGTCATCAGTGACTCCTTCCCTAGCCCCACCATGTCCTCCTTAGGAGTCCCTCGAACTGTTTGACCACAGTGTTGGGTACATGCTCCAGGAGGATGTCCAGCGTTTGGAAGGCTCTGATGATGATACTGAGCTCGATGAAGGCAGTAACGTGAGCACGGACAGAGGGGGTGCCCAAGAAGGACAGCAATCTGGCAGTCATGCTCCCCCTGCTGCAGCATACTGCCAGGTTTGCTCCAGTGATGAGGAGGGAGGGGATGATGAGGTCACTGACTCAACGTGGGTGCCTGATAGGAGAGAGGAGGAGGAGGAGGAAGCGGAACATCACCAACGAGGCAGGATGCCCTCCAGGGGCCAGCCTAAGGGCAGCACCTTGACTGCATCACACCCCAAAGCTCCACATGTGCAGGGCACTGCAGTCTCTGCGCGTTATTCAAAAAGTTCTTTGGTGTGGGCCTTTTTTGAGACGAGTGCATCAGATCGTACCGCTACTATTTGCAACATATGTCTCAAGCGCATCTCGCGTGGCCAAAACATCTCCCGCTTGGGCACCACATGCTTGACCAGACATATGTTGACCTGCCATGCAGTTCGTTGGCAAGCGTATCTAAAAGACCCACACCAAAGAACAAAGAGGACCTCTCCTCATCAGCTGAGATCTCCAACCCCACTATACCTTCAGTCCTCTCTGAGACCTGCACTGAGAGGAATGAAGGTGTAGAATTAGGTGTGTCACAGCCAAGTACTTGTGGGCAATCTGCTTTTGGTACACCGATGTCAGATTGTACCAGGCAAATTTCCCTGCCCCAGCTGCTGCACCGCCAAAAGAAGTTTGCTCCCAGCCATCCACATGCCAAGCGGTTGAATGCTAGCTTGGCAAAATTGCTAGCACTTCAACTGCTGCCTTTTCAGTTGGTAGACTCTGCCCCCTTCCGTGAGTTTGTGTAATGTGCGGTTCCTCAGTGGCAGGTACCCAAACGCCAACTTTTTCTCACGGAAGGCGATTCCGGCTCTCTACCGGCATGTGGAAGGCAATGTCCATGCCTCGCTGGACAGGGCGGTCAGCGGTAAGGTGCATATTACCGCTGACTCATGGTCCAGCAGGCATGGACAGGGACGTTACCTAAGTTTCACGGTGCATTGGGTGACTCTGCTGGCAGCTGGGAAGGATGCAGGACAAGGTGCAGTAGTGTTGAAGGTTGTTCCGCCACCACGCCTCCAAAATGCTAATGATTGTGACACACCTCTCTCCTCCACCCCCTCCTCTTCTTCTTCCTCCATGGCCTCTTCCTGTGCTTTGTCCTCAGAACCAGCGGTGCTCCGTAGCCGTTCAAGGGGCTACGCAAGTACGCAGGCCAAAAGATGCCATGCGGTGCTTGAGCTTGTGTGCTTGGGGGACAGGAGCCACACTGGGGCAGAGGTTCTGTCAGCTCTGCAGGGGCAGGTTCAGAGGTGGTTGACGCCACACCAACTTAAGGCAGGAATGGTGGTTTGCGACAATGGCACCAACCTCCTCTCTGCCCTCCGACAGGGACAAATGACCCATGTGCCCTGTTTGGCTCACGTCCTTAACTTGGTGGTGCAGCGGTTCTTGGGCAGGTACCCGGGCTTACAGGATGTCCTGAGGCAGGCCAGGAAAGTCTGTGTGCATTTCCGCCGGTCATATAATGCCAGTGCTCGGCTGACGGTCCTCCAAAAGGAGTTTAACCTGCCCAAGAACCGCCTAATCTGTGACATGCCCACCAGGTGGAACTCAACGTTGGCCATGCTGCAGCGGCTGCACATGCAGCAGAGGGCCATCAATGAGTACCTGTGCGACTATGGCACCAGGACAGGGTCAGGGGAGCTTGGTTTTTTTCCCCACGCCAGTGGGCCATGATCAGGGATGCATGCACTGTCCTGTCACCATTTGAGGAGGCCACGAGGATGGTGAGCAGTGACAGTGCATGCATCAGTGACACTGTCCCCCTTGTCCACCTGTTGGAGCACACGCTGCGTGGAATAATGGACAGGGCACTTGAGGCAGAACAGAGGCAGGAAGCTCTCAAGGCCCCCTTTATCCAGACAGTGTTCCTGCGTGCCCGCTGATCACACAGGAAGAGGAGGAGGAGGAGGAGGAGGAGAAAGATTGTGTCAGTATGGAGATGGAGCCTGGCACTCAGCATCAGCAGCAGTCTTTAAGGGATCAGTCCCAAGAAACACATGGACTTGTACGTGGCTGGGAGGAGGTGGCTGTGGACCATGTCGTCCTTAGTGACCCAGAGGACTCCGGACCGAATGCCTCAGCAAACCTACGCTGCATGGCCTCCCTGATCCTGCAAAGCCTGCGTAAGGATCCTCGTATTCGTGGTATCAAGGAGAAGGACCAATACTGGCTGGCAACCCTCCTTGATCCACGTTACAAGGGTAAGGTTGCGGACCTTATCTTGCCATCGCAGAGGGAGCAGAGGATGAAACATCTTCGGGAGGCCTTGCAGAAAGGTCTGTGCAACACGTTCCCAGAGACTGGGAGGTTACAAACTCCTGTTTCTGGACAACGTGTTGCTGAGGCTTGGGTCAGTCAAAGAAGGAGCGGTGGAGAAGGTGGCCGTCTGACCGATGCGTTCAGACAATTTTTTGGTCCGCAGCCCCAAGGTATGATCGGTTCCAGCAATCATCGCCAGCGTCTGTTTTACATGGTGCAGGAATACCTAGGGGCAAGATCTGACTTGGACACCTTTCCCACCGAAAATCCTCTGGGTTACTGGGTCTTGAGGATGGATCACTGGCCAGAGCTTGCACAGTATGCAATTGAGCTACTGGCCTGTCCTGCATCCAGCGTTCTTTCGGAACTCACATTCAGTGCTGCTGGAGGCTTTGTAACTTATCACAGGGTGCGTCTGTCCACCGACTCGGTCGATCGACTGACCTTCATAAAAATGAATCAGTCTTGGATCACCACCAGCTACCAAGCACCTGATGCTGATGTAACCGAATAATTTTTTTTGAAATCTCAGATCCCTTTAAGACTGCCTATGCTGATGCTGAGTGACTATCCCTGAGTAATTATCCTCTTCCTCCTCAATCATCACGCTGATAGCTTGTAAGAACATTTTTGGTTCTGGGCGCCACCACCAGTGCCTAAGGCCCAATTTTTCAGCCCCTGTTTAACAGGGGCGTGTAATTACAATTTTTGATGCAATACTTTGCAGCAGGGCTCGTTTCTGCGTTACAACTAGAGTATCTGTGAGGGGTTGCAGTGTTGTGGCACCAGCACCAGTGCCTAAGGCCCAATTTTTCAGCCCCTGTTTAACAGGGGCGTGTTATTACAATTTTTGATGCAATACTTTGCAGCAGGGCTAATTTCTGCATTCCAACTAGAGTATCTGTGAGGGGTTGCAGTGTTGTGGCACCAGCACCAGTGCCTAAGGCCTAATTTTTCAGCCCCTGTTCAACAGGGGCATGTAATTACAATTCTTGATCTAATATTTCACAGCAGGGCCCATTTCTGCACCCACCAAGAGCGAGTGAGGACTTACAGTGTTGTGGCACCAGCACCACCACTAAAGGCCCAATTTTTCTGCCCTTGTTCAACAGGGGCATGTAATTACAATTCTTGATCTAATATTTCACAGCAGGGCCCATTTCTGCACCCACCAAGAGCGAGTGAGGACTTACAGTGTTGTGGCACCACCACCACCACCACCAAAGGCCCAATTTCCTGCCCTTGTTCAACAGGGGCATGTAATTACAATTCTTGATCTAATATTTCACAGCAGGGCCCATTTCTGCACCCACTAAGAGCGAGTGAGGACTTACAGTGTTGTGACACCAGCACCACCACCACCACCACCAAAGGCCCAATTTTTCTGCCCTTGTTCAACAGGGGCATGTAATTACAATTCTTGATCTAATATTTCACAGCAGGGCCCTGTGAGGGCTTACAGTGTTGTGGCCACAACAACACCTAAGGCCCAAATTTCTGCTGAGTATATAGGGCAGGCCCCTACTTTCAAGCATCTAACTTACAAACGACTCCTACTTGCAAACGGAAGGAGACAACAGGAAGTGAGATGAAATCTACCCCTAGGAAGGGAAATTCTCTCCTGTAAGAGTTAATATGGGAAAAACATTTCTCCTTTCCACTGATGCTTTCCAATCCTTGTTCCACAAAAAAACCCAAATTTTCAAAAAACATTTGTCATTGGGACAAAAAGTGAGGTGAAATCTTCTGAAGAGGAGGAAAGACAGCAAAACAAATGTCACAGGGGTGATAACCCTTCCCTATGTTTTCCAAAAAGCTTAAAAAAGATTTTTTGGCCGGAGCTAAGCACGTTAAAAATGTACCCGTTAAAAATTACAAACAGATTCTACTTAACAACAAACCTACAGTCCCTGTCTTGTTTGCACCGCCTGTATACTGCTGTTCAGAGTATATAGGGCCTGGTGGCCCCACACCTTTCCTTATTTTAATTTGGGTGCGGGGTTCCCCTTAATATCCATACAAGACCCAAAGGGCCTGGTAATGGACTGGGGGGTACCCATGCCGTTTGTCTCACTGATTTTCATCCATATTGCCAGGACCCGACATTACATTAAACCCGCAAGCAGTTTTAAATGAGATTTTTTCCTTTAAAAATTACATTTTGTGCAGGGACTGTTCTAAACACGGGAAACACGTGTCACTTTACAGGCATACTATAGACACACCCCAGGTACGATATTTAAAGGAATATTTCACTTTTTTTTTTTACTTTAAGCATCATTAAAATCACTGCTCCCGAAAAAACGGCCGTTTTTAAAAGTTTTTTTTGAATTGATACATGTCCCCTGGGGTAGGACCCGGGTCCCCAAACCCTTTTTAGGACAATACCATGCAAATTAGCCTGTAAAATTAGCACTTTTGATTTTGAACGTTCGAGTCCCATAGATGTCAATGGGGTTCTAACGTTCGTGCGAATTTTCGATCCGTTCGCAGGTTCTGGTGCGAACTGAACCGGGGGGTGTTCGGCTCATCCCTAGTCCCCAGGCTGTGGTACTACAACAGCATGCACTTTTTGTCAGACCAAACTGAACCACGCCCAACACTCTCAACACTTCCTTCCACATCGGCTGAGGCTCCTGAGGTCCACCCTGGTCCTTTGACACAGTAGGAAGAAGATGTGGAGGAGCCCAGCTTGACCCAGGTATAGCATTGTTGAACATATTTGTTGTCAAATATTGAATGATGTTAACTAGACGTTATTGATCCCAAATTTCTGCTTTAACAAAGTGGTTTCCATATCAATAGACAGTAATGGCCAAAAATGATTGTGACAGGAATGAAAAATGCTGGGGTCAGAATGATAGTCTTTTCTATTAGCCCAAGAAGCCCAAGCCCAAGAAGAGGCCGTGCTGAGCAGCCAGACTGAGTTCCAGGTTCCTCCCCTCCACCCTCCAACTAAAAGGGCCAGGGAGTCGAGAAACTTGGATGATGCCACAGCTGCGTTCCTTGGGCATGCCACAAGTGCTATTAACACGGTCCCTGATGCCCAGGAGGCTTTTGTCTGCATGATGGGAAACAAATTAAAAGATATGGAGGAGGACCAGAGACGAAGAGATGATCCTTCAGCTTCTCAACAAGGGGAGGAGGGGCCAAATTACCCCAAAAATGCACATATGCAAAATCGACCATAATCATCCACCACCTCCACCAACACCACAGCCACCCCACCCACTACAGCAGCATGGCGGACTGTGGCCAATGCAGCCTCAACACCCCCCAACAAGACCGCTGGGCTGGGAATTATCAGCAGTATAATTTTTCATTTTCTTTTTGTTTAATTTGAGTTGATTTTTTTTTTTTGTGCAGAGAATGCATTTTTGATTTAATTTATTTAATTTGTGTGGAAGGAAGCGTTGAGAGTGATGGCCTGGGTTCGGTCTGGTCTGGCAAAAAACGCAGGCTGTTGTAAGACCACAGCCTCGGGACATATATGTCATCTGCTGTTGCTCCTGATCTCTCGGAGTCCAACGGAAAAAAAAATTATTCTGGAGATCACTAGAAAAAAAAAATATATATATATATATATAGATATATATATATATATATATCTATATATATATATATATCTATATATATATAATATTTATATATATATAGATATATATATATATATATTATTCTGGAGATCACTAGAAAAAAAAATATTGAAATACGTTTGGCAGAACTCTGTGAATATCACCACCATGCAGCTTCATTATTATACCATTATAAAGAAGAAAAGAATGCGCTGCATTGAGAAATTTCATGATTTGCCGCATCACAAATGTGATATCTCCATTACGAACACTAGTTTTACAAGACTGACCGCTTCCGGCTCATCCTTGCTTCCGAGCATGCGTATTTGTACTTTGGACTTTTGTCCGACAGACTTGTGTACACACAATCGGAAAATCCGACAACACACATTTGTCCACGGAAAATTTGAAAACCTGCTAGCCAACATTTGTTGGGGGAAAGTAAGGCAACAATTGTCCAATGGAGCATACACACGGTCGGATTTACCGCCAACAGCCTAACATCGAACATTTCCCGTCGGAAAGTCCAATCGTGTGTACAAGGCATTACAGTAAAGAACCCTCTACGTAGTTTAAGGGTAAAACTCTTTTTTTCTAATTTTAATGAGTGGCCACGTGTCTTGTTAAACTCCCTTCCGCGAAAATTTTTTATCCCTATTGTGGGGTCACCAGTACGGTATTTATAAATTGAAATCATATCCTCTCTCAAGCGTCTCTTCTCCAGAGAGAATAAAATCAGTGCTCGCAACCTTTCCTCATAACTAATATCCTCCAGACCCTTTATTAGCTTTGTTGCCCTTCTTTGTAATCGCTCCATTTCCAGTACATCCTTCCTGAGGACTGGTGCCCAGAACTGGACAACATACTCTAGGTGTGGCCAGACAAGAGTCTTGTAGAGCGGGAGAATTATCGCTTTATCTCTGGAGTTGATCCCCTTTTTAATGTATGCCAATATTCTTGTCAGGGGCGGGTATGGAGATCGAGGTGCTAAGAGGGCTCCCCTTGTGGCTAAGCGCAGCATTCCCCTGTAGTTGGAGACAGGGAGCGCGGTTCTCAAAAAAGTACAGTTTGCCAGGTGCTTGCTTGTAGTCAGATGAGCTGGTCACTGAGGGATGACTGTAGCAGGCTGAAAGCAATAGCTGTACTTGCGGTGCATGGTAAGAGGAGAAACCAGGAGCCAGGCCAGAGGTCATACTGGATAAATCAGTCCGGAGCATAAACAGGGGCAAGCCAAGGTCACACACAGGAGACAGGAACAGAAGCAAAGTCCAAATGCAAGTCAAAGGTCAAACCGGGTCAATAACGGGTAGTCCACTGGTCAGGAAATGGAATCACAAGGCACACAGGGAAGCTGAGATAATCCAGCAATGTTCTGTCTCTAATGGCTGGTTTAAATAGGGCAGTTGGCACCAGCGTCTGTCACACCACTTGCGCATGTGCGTGCACCAAAGCGCGCCGGTATGCGCTGATGCTTGCCGCTCGCTCCTGCATGCATCTAAACTCTCTGTGGGCATTCATGTTGGATTTGGGTGACATTGCCAGTCCTGCGATGACCATGTCCCTGACAATTCTGTTTGCTTTGTTAGCAGCAGCTTGGCATTGCATGCCATTGCTGAGCCTATCATCTACTAGGACCCCCAGGTGCTTTTCCTTCCTAGATTTCCCCAGAGGTTCTCCCCCCAGTGTATAGATTGCATTCATATTTTTGCCAACCTCATTTAAACCTCATGTAGTTGCCCACCCCATTCATTTGTTCAGATCTTTTTGCAAGGTTTCCACATCCTGCAGAGAAGTTATTGCCCTGATTAGCTTAGTATCATCCATTGAACTGGATTGAACTGTTTACCCCATCCTCTAGGTCGTTTATTGAACAAATTAAACAGGATTGGTCCCAGCACATAACCCTGGGGGACCCTAATAACCACCCCTGACCATTCCGAGTACTCCCCATTTATCACCACCTCACCACCCTCTGAACTCGCCCTTGTAGCCAGTTTTCAATCCATGTACTCACCCTATGGTCCATGCCAACGCACCTTATTTTGTACAGTAAATACAGTAAACGTTTATGAGGAACTGTGTCAAATGTTTTTGCAAAATTCAGATACATCACATCTACGGGCCTTACTTTATCTAGATTGCAACTCCCCTCCTCATAGAAGGTTAATAGATTGGTTTGGCAAGAACAATTCTTCATGAATCCATGCTGATTATGGCTAATGATACCGTTCTCATTACTAAGATCTTGTATATAGTCCCTTATCATCCCCTCCAAGAGCTTGCATACTATTGATGTTAGGCTAACTGGTCTGTAATTCACAGGGATGTATTTTGGGCCCTTTTTAAATATTGGTGCTACATTGGCTTTTATCCAATCAGCTGGTACCATTCCAGTCAGTAGACTGTCAGTAAAAATTAGGAACAATGGTCTGGCAATTACTTGACTGAGTTCCCTAAGTACCCTCGGATGCAAGCCATTTGGTCCCGGTGATATATTAATGTTAAGTTTCCCAAGTCTAATTTTAATTCTGTCCTCTGTAAACCATGGAGGTGTTTCTTGTGATGTGTCATAAGGATTAACACTGCAGTTTTGGTTACTGAAGCCCCCCGATTCCCTCGTGAAGACTGAGGAGAAGTCTTTGCCATCTCCCCATCCTTTGTAACCAGATGTCCTTCCTCATTCTTTATGGGGCCAATATGGTCTGTCCTTCCTTTTTTACTGTTTACATACTTAACCACCTCAATACAGGACACTTACACCCCCTTCCTGCCCAGGCCATATTTCAGCTTTCAGCGCTGTCACACTTTGAATGACAATTGCGCGGTCATGCAACACTGCAACCATGTGAAATTGTTATAATTTTCTTCACACAAATAGAGCTTTCTTTTGGTGGCATTTAATTACTCCTGGGTTTTTTATTTTTTCTAAAAAAACAAAAAGACCAAGCATTTAAAAAAAACAAAAACTTTTTCTTAGTTTCTGTCAGTAAATTTTGTAAATAAGTAATTTTTCTCCAACACTGATGGGCGCTGATAGGCTGCACCGATGGGCACTGATGAGGTGGCACTTATGGGCACTGATCAGAAGGCACATATGGGCACTGATTAGGTGGCACGAAATTGCTGCATTTATGGGCACTGATAGGTGGCACTGAAATGTGGCACTGATGAGCACTGATAGGTGGCACTGATGGGTGACACTGGTGGGCACTGGGCACAGATAGGCGGCACTGGTGGGCACAGATAGGTGGCAGTGGTGGGCACAGATGGGCAGCACTGGTGGTCACAGATAGGCAGCACTAATGGGCATTGATGAGTGGCATTAAAGGGCAGTAGTGATGAGCATTGATGGGCAGCAGTGATGGGCATTGTTAGGCAGCACTGATAGCCAGCACTGACTGGCATCACTAATGGCCACTAATTGCTGGCACTTGTGGACACTGATTGCTGGCACTTGTGGGCACAGTTTGGTGGCAGTTGTGGGCACTGGTTGGCACTGATTGCTGGCAGTGGTAGTTAATCATTGCTGGCACTGGTGGGCACTTAATTGTAATCAGGGCACTGATGATCAGTGTCCTGATTACATATCTAGCTCTCCCCTGTGAAGAGATGCCGCTGATCGGTTCTCCTCACACTCTGTCAGTGTGAGGTGAGCAGCACCGTTTACCGGCATCACCATGTTTACTTGTGATTGGACACAGCCGATCACATGGTTAAAGAGCCGCTTCCACGGCTCTACACAGATCGAGGTCGCCAAGTGTCCTAGCAACACGGCGCGGCCGAGATCGCCGTGCTGCGCACCCCCAGGGGCGCGCAAGGCGGTTGTTCTTGGAGGCCATCATGTGAAGTCCACCCAGAACGAGAGCTGCACTGCCCAGCCGTCATTTGACCGTGGGCAGGCGGCAAGTAGTTAAATAATTTCTTGGAATTTTTTTTGCTCTCCTCCCTCAATCTTGTATTTTTTGAAGGCCTTCTTCCTTGCTTTTATATGTTTTTACATTGGAGTTAAGCCATCCAGGACTTTTGTTCATTCTTTTATATTTATTACCCAATGGGATGCATTGGCTAATGCCCTTATTTTATATGCTCTTAAAGCAAACCCATTTCTCCTCCATGTTCTTTGTTCCTAAGATTTTATCCCAATTCATGCCTTTTAGCAAGGTTCGTAGTTTAGGGAATTTGGCTCTTTTGAAATTTGACCATATGCCTCATTCAAAGTCCCAAACCCACCCTCTCTTTATATTATGATATAGGGATGGAGATGTGTGACTAGTGTGGAAAAAGTTGCCTATAAATATATGTGTGTTTTTGCCTATAAATATATATATGTTTTTGTTTGGCTGTTCTGTTCCTGGTCCGGGAGCTGTGATGCACACCCGGAGCATCCCCTCTCCTCCCTGTCCATCACTGGGGGACTGGGTGGGCCTCCCGGGGTGCATCAGTATCACGCCCCACGCCGAGCGCATGACGCCACCTCTTGGTGACACAGCAGTGTTGATTCCATTTCCAGATTGCGTTGGGCATCCCCCCAGGCGCTGGTCGCTTCTGCGTCAGCTGTCCTGGTGAGAATGCCCTACCCCAACACGCCCAGCGTGGCATTAGGGGCGGCATGCGTAACGGCCGGGGCGGATATACATTGCAGTCCTGTAGGAACCAATGGTTTCCCATATCATGCTGCACACCCTTTGGAACACAGAATACTACCTTTGAAGTCCTTTTCCTCAATTTAGCTCCCAAGTCCCTAAAATCGTTCTTTAGGACACTCCATCTGCCTCTGACTTTGTCATTGATGCCAACATGCACCATGACAGCCGGATCTTCCCCAGCCTCTCCCTGTAATCTGTCCACCAGATCCGTGATGTGCCAAACCTGAGCGCCCGGTAGACAACATACAGTTTGGCGCTTCAGGTCTTTGTTACAGATTGCCCGCTCTGTCCTTCTAAAAATTGAGTCCCCTACCACCAGAATCTGTTGTTCCTTTCCCTTCACTTCCCCCCTACTCTCACTGGAGGAGTTCTTCCCCTGGCAGCTAGGAGAGTCCCTCAGCTCCAGCAAAGCTGGTCCCTGACTGGTTTCACCAATGTCACTCAATGGAGTGTACTTATTGGGATGCTCCAGCACTGGATTGGCCTCCCTGGCACTTCCCTCTCTAACCTTCCTGACTGTCACCCATCTACTCTTTCCTAGTGCCTGCACCTCTTTGTCTCCACCCGCCTCTGTGCTGGCCCCTGCTGACACCTGCCGTGTACATTCCTGGCTCTCCCTTAGTATGGAGGGTCTTCTCAGTGCTGACAGTTGCTTCCCCAGATTCAGAACCTGGGCTTCCAGAGGAACAATGTGCTTAGATTTTGCACAGCAGTATTTGCCCTCGGCCTTTTGGCTAAGATCAAGTGTAGTTTCTGCCTTGTTCTTGTCATTAGGTAACGACCGGTGCCAGTCCCTCTCGGCCTTGGGGTGTTTCCTTCGGGTGCATCCCATGCTGCTATTGGGGGGGACGCCACCGTGAGTGCACGAGAGTGATCGCCTTTCCCTACCATCCATGAGTTGGCTGTGGGATTGGTGGGCATAGGTATGGTGGGGCCGCCGAGCGCACCAAACACTTTGAGGCTGGTCGTGGCCGAGCCTAGAAGGAACGATGTCGGTTTGCACTTCATTCAGAAGCAGTTGATTGAAGACTTTTTTGGGATGCCGAGAGAAGCTATTTTTTGCATGCAGTGTTTTCCTACCACTGGAATGTATGACGTTACTTTCTGGAAAAAGGAAGATCTGCAGACAGTTTTGCTACGGAAGAGCGAGAAAGAAGGCGACGAGATGCTGGAAGGGATCGTGTTCCTGTCGAGTGAGACGAAAGTGCGGGTCCCCATCACTGTGCATATGTACAATCCTTTTGTACAGGATGGGGAAATCGCTGCCTTTTTGTTCAGGTACTGCGAGTCAGTTTCAGCAGGCGTGAAACTGACGAATGTGCTAGGTACCTTTAACGGGCAGTGTAAATTTTGGGTAACCTTTAGGGCGGATCCAGAGGGTATAGGTGGCGTCAGGCACCCCCCTCAGTCCTTTTCCATTGGGAGGAATCGTGGCTACCTGTGGTACCCTGGCCAGCCCCTCTTTTGCAGGCAGTGTTTTGCTTTCGGGCACACCAAAGACCAGTGCGAGGCCGGGTTGACATGCCGCAATTGCTTCAAGCAGGGTCACGGAGCCGGTCAGTGTCCGGAGAAGAAGAGCTGCCACATCAGCGGTAGTAGGACGCACCTTGCGAGACAGTGCCCGAAGGTTAACAGAGCGTCTGAACCCACTCCTGAAGCTGTGGCGGTTAAAGCTGTGGAGGCGGGGGGCAAGCAGGTGCTTTCCTACGCGGATGTGGCCAGACTGGGATCCATTCCAACAACCGTGGTGAACTCTGTTGAGCAGACCATAGTGCTACCCGAGGAAGTGGTGGTGCGGGCTGATGTCTGCCTACCTATGGAGGGTGAGCCAGGTCCCTCCCCTGTTGACGCCGTAAGGGAGGAGGGGGCCTCTCCTGCACCTGAGGAGAGTGTCCCTGGGCACCTCCTGGCCGAGGGGGAGTCGGAGGGGAGCGGTGAGGAATCGGAGGATTCAGAGGAGGAGGAGGAGATGGAGGTGGGGCAGCTCTCCCTGAAAAGAAAGATGGCTGAGTCCTCCCAGGTCATAGGCTCCTTCCCAGACTCTCCGGGCCCTGAAGCATCGGATGTGGTGATCGACTCGGACTCCTCGCAGGCACCATCTTATGTAAGCACTGGTCAGGTGTCCGAGCTGCAGGAGGTGATAGGGTACTGCAGGTTGCCAAAGGGGAAGGCAAAGAAAAAATCTGCCGGGGTGAACCTTGGGTCAGGGGTGGGACCAAGGACTAGGGCCAGGGATAAAAATGGGAAAAAGAAAAAGTCATGACAGGAACATGATCCCTTCCTAATCTTCTATGGCCTTACGGGTATCTTCCCTCAATTGCAGAAGCATTGGGACGGCATCTAGACGGGCAGCAATTTTTAAAATCTTGTCTGGCTATGCTAATGATGTTTTTTGCTTACAGGACTGCAACATGAGGGAGGAACCACATACTGCAAGATGGACCCGGGGGGATGCAGTATGGTCATTGGGTCGGAGTAGGAATAGTGGTGTGGGGATTCTTATTAAAAATAAAAAAATTAAGATTTTAAGGAAGGTGGAGGTGGAGGTGGGACGATGTTTGTTTGTTACTTTGGAGTATGGGGGTGTTTGTTTTAAATTATTTTGTGTATATGCACCGGTTGATAAAAAGGGGAGGTTGGAATTGTTTGAAAAAATGAAGTTTTTTTGGGGGGGGAGGGATCCTATTATTGTGTTGGGGGATTTTAATTGTATTTTACGTAATGGGGATAGATGTGGGGTGGGAGGTGGTGGTGGGGATGTTGATAAGTCTGGGAAAGAATTGGGTGAGATTTTGCGGTTGTTTGGGTTAAGGGATGTGGGTGAAGGTGGTGGGTTTTCTTATTTTAGCGATAAGGGTAATGTGAAGTCAAGAATTGATTTTTGTTTTATTTCCAAAAATTTGCAGCTGGAATCCTTTATGATTCAGCGGGAGCCTTTCTCGGACCATGGTCGGATCGAGTGTGTTGTGAGTATGGAATCAGAGGTAACGTATGGTAAAGGTGTGTGGAAGTTGAATGTGGAATTATTGGAAGATGAGGGTGTGAAAAGAGAGTATGTTGAGTTTTTTGGGAAACTTAAAAAGAGGAGGAATGATTTTTTAAGTATGATCGAGTGGTGGGAGTGGGTGAAAGGTCAGACTAAGAGGTTTTTTGTAAGAAAGGGTTGTGAGATTGCAAAAAAGGAACGTGAGGCGTATGAATGGTGGCTGAAGAGATTGGAATATTTGGAAGAACTAAGGGAATGGGGAGAGAATGTGGGGTGTGAATTAGTGGAAGCAAGAGGAAAATTGAAAGTCTTTATGGAGCGGAGGGGGAGAGAGATTATGTCGCAAGCAAGGATGGTAGTGAAGGAGAAGGATGAGAAGTGTACGCGTTTTTTCTTTAAAAAGGTATATGGTGGGAAGGTGGATTTGTCAAGTGTGTTGGATGAGAATGGACAGGTGGTAAGTGGGAAAAAGAGGTTGGGAGATGAAATCTGGAAGTTTTATTCCGATTTATATATGGAAAAGAAGAGGGATGAGAGGGTTGAGAAGGAAGTGTTGGAGCAGGTGGAGATGTGTCTGGATATGGAGGATAAGAGTATGTTAGGGGAGAAAGTGAGTAAAGGTGAAGTTGATGAGTGTCTGGGGAGTATGAAAAAAGGTAAGACGCCTGGGAGTGATGGTTTGCCAGTTGAGTTTTATTGTACTTTTTGGGAAGTGATTGGTGACTATGTGTATGAGATGGTGATGAAAGTTTTGGAAGAGGGGAGGATGCCTGAATCTATGTTAAAAAGCGTGATTGTTTTGCTGTATAAAAAAGGTGACAAGCAAGAGTTGAAAAATTGGAGGCCGATATCATTGTTGAATGTGGATTATAAGGTGGTGGCGAAGGTACTGGCGAACAGGCTGCGTGCAGTGGTGGAGAAATTGGTGGGGGAGGAGCAAGCGTGTGCGGTGCCTGGGAGGTCTATTGCAGAGAGCTTGGTGAACTTGAGGGATGTGTTATGGTTTTGTAAGGAGAGGAAGCAGGAAGTGGCGGTGTTGGCTGTGGATTTTGAAAAGGCGTATGACAGAGTGTCGCATGATTTTATGTTTAAAGTATTGAGGAGAATGGGGTTACCTGAGGTGCTGATTGGGTGGATTAAGTGTTTGTATAGAGGTATGGTAAGTAAGGTGTTGGTGAATGGGTGGATGACGAAGGATATAAGCATTAGGTCGGGTGTGAGGCAGGGTTGCCCGTTATCACCCGTGTTGTTTATTTGTGTGATTGAACCTTTGTTGAGGATGTTGATGAAAGATAAGTGTGTAAGAGGGGTGGAAATACCAGGGAGTGGTGGTAGGGTTTTGAAAGTAATAGGATATATAGATGATGTTACAGTGATTTGTAGAGATATGGCAGGACTGAAAAGAGTGAAGTTGTTGATTGAGATTTTTTGTATGGCAAGTGGTTTCAGTGTGAATATGGGAAAAAGTGAGTGTAAATTGTTTGGTGTATGGAGGGGGATTGAACAGTGTGGTTGGAAGTTTTGTGAGGGAGGAGTGAGGATTTTAGGTGTCAAGTTTGATTCTGATTTGTATGGGAGAGAGAGTTGGCAGGATGCTTTGGTGAAAGTTAAAAAGAAAATTGACTTTTGGTCTTTAAGGACTTTATCGTTGGAAGGGAAGGTGTTGATTGTGAAGGCTGTTGTGATTCCGATTCTGTTATTTTTATACTACGTGTTTCCAGCTCCGGATAGAGTGATGAAACAAATTGTGAGAGTGTGTTTTTCCTTTTTTTGGTCGTCTAAGATGGAGAAGTTGAAAAGAGAGAAAGTAATGAAAGGAGTAATGAATGTCGGGAAAGGTATGGTGAGTATTGAGAAATTTCTGGTGGTGAAGTATGTAAGTATGTGTGTGAGATTAAGTGAGAAAGAGAACGTTGCAGGGTGTATGGTAAGATATGCATGTGGGAGTGTGTTACGGAAATATAAGTTGTGTGAAGTTGATTTGAGGAAACCTGTATGTTTTATTGCACCTTGGTTTTATGTGAGGATTGAAAGGTGTATGAGGAGGTATGGGTTGCAGGATGTGACACGAGATAAATGGCGTGAGAGTAAGAAGGTTATGCAGATACTGAATGAAAGGGAGGAGATGGAAGGAATAGGTGGTTTGAGAGTAGCCGAATGTAAGAAAGTCTGGAAGAATGTGTGCTGTAAGGGAGTGGATAATAGGCAGAAGGATATTGCATGGATGGGGGTGCATGGGTGTTTGCCTACAAGAGAGTTTCAGAGAAGGAGAAGGTTTGTGGACAGTGAGGTGTGTCCAAGGCTGGGGTGTGGGGGGATTGAGAGGGTGGTACATGTGTTCTGGGAATGTCGCTATGCGAAGAAAATATGGAAAAGGATGGGAAAGATGATTGAGGGGCTGACTGGTGTGAATAGTGTAACGTATGAGATGGTATTATATGGTCTGTGTGATCTGGGGAGGAATGAGGAGAGGTTGTTATGGATTGTTGTGAGTTGTATTAAAGAGTGTTTGTGGGATGTTCGGAATATTTTGATTTTCAAGCAGGAAGTAGTTAAAGTGAAAGAATGCGTGGCCATGGTCCGAGGAAAGATTTACAATTATGCATATTATGATTATAAAAAGTTAGGGGAAAAGGATGCAAGGAAATTATGGAAGTTGGAGGAGTGGAAACAATGGTGTATATAATGTAAATATGTGAATTATGATTATTGATGTTTTGAACGATTAACCTGTTTTATTTTGTTTTTCAGGGTGAGCACAGATGGTGATAAAGGGACAGTGTGGAGAAAGAATATAGGAGTGTTTTTTGTTTGTGTAGGGATAGGGTGGAGGGATAGTATATAAATAGGGATAGTTTGTCATTTTTTCGTTATGAGGGATGGGAGTGGGTTGTTTTGTTAATATTTTTGTTATCTTTATTGTTATTTTGAAACTTTCATGGTATATTTATTGTTGATGTGAGATGTCTATTTTCTTTACTGTTGTTATGTATAATTTTGTTTTTTGTGGGTGGGTTTGGGAGGGAAGTGAGTGGGTTTTGGGAGGGAGGTGGGAGGGTTATGTAAATATTGTAAATACTTGTCTAATGATGTACCTCAATGTTTATTTTATTGTTCAAACATTTTCTTTTTGATTTATGTTATCATTGTATTTTACTTGTGAAATTTTAAATAAAAGAATAAAAAAAAAAGTATTTGCCCTGATGATCAAGGAATGCATACATGCCACAAGATGTACACCGAGTCGCCTCTCCACACCCACCGGGCATCGTACCTACTAATTTATTGAGGATTGGGGATTATACCCTGTCCAAATTACCTAACAACTAGCTTCCTGACACTAATACTCAACTCGCAGACCAACATGCACTCTGTTGATCTGCTTACCATATATTACAGTCTGCTGCTTAACGCAATAATTCAATCATCCGTGCTAAATATAGACCACATCTGCCAAGATCCTGTCAGCATGGATAATCTCCTAGAACTCCTCTGCAAAAAGTAAGTCGACCAACATCCATACATCTCCTTGCTAAGGATACGCAACTCACCTTTGCAGCCTTATGCCGCGTACACACGAGCAGACTTTTCGACCGGACTGGTCTGACGGACTGAATCCGGAGGATAATCCGACCATGTGTGGGCTTTATCAGACCTTCAGCTGACTTTTTCGGTTGAAAGTCTGACGGACTTTAGATTTGGAACATGCTTCAAATCTTTACGTCGTAACTCCGTCGGACCCAGTTCCTATCGAGAAATCCGCTCGTCTGTATGCTAGTCTGACGGACAAAAAACGATGCATGCTCAGAAGCAAGTGCGAGACGGAAGCGCTCGGTGTGGTAAAACTAGTGTTCATATTGTAGCTAGCACATTCCTCACGCTGCAAATTCTGTGAGCGTTGAATGCAGCGCATTAATTGTCTTCTTAATAATGCTAGAACCAAGTTGTTTTGCTTCTCGTATTCACACAGAGTTCTCACAAACTGATTTCTGGATTATTTCTCTTGATCTCATGAATGATATTGTATTTTGTAAAAGCCCGATCTCCATACTATAATGTTAACACATTTGTTTTTTGGAGTCATCTTTTATTATTTTTTATTTCATCAAGATCATTTTTTTAGGATTGTTACAAAAATAGTGATTCTCTCTCTCTCTCTCTCTCTCTCTCTCTCTCTCTCTCTTTATATAAATATAAATGTATATATATAGAGAGAGAGAGAGATTTGGAATTTGTGAAGCCTTTTGGCCCCAGGGCACACATCAAGTCTGTGGAAAAGAAAATTGGGATCTTGAGGAGTCCATATAATATAGGGAGCACATTCTGGTCCAGGAATCCCAGAGATCAAGAGCAGCAGCAGATGACATATATGTCCCCAGGCTGTGGTACTACACCAGCCTGCGTCTTCTGTCAGACCAGACTGAATCCAGGCCATCACTTTCTTCTCTTCTTTGCAGCCTTCCCTCCATGCTGCCCTGCACCCTTCCCTGCAGCCTTCCCTCCACGCTGCCCTGCAGCCTTCCTTGGAAGCTGTGGCTCTGGTGGTTGACTTGTGGCAGGAGGAGGAGGAGGAGGGGCTTGCTCATTTATTTGGGCATTGACAGTTAACTCGCCCTTCAGCCCCTTGTGAATGACATCTGAAAAAGCATTTTTCACTGAGGAGGCGTTTGCCCTTCTCCATTTCGAGCAACCTGCTGGCTAAATAACAGCCATAGGCCTCTTCAGGTTCGGGGGGGCTCTTGGGAAAAATTGTAGCTTCTCTCATGAGGCGCAGTGATGCCTCCTCTGTCACCGTCCCCTTCCTAGGCCTTTTTGTATGAAGGCAGAGGGGAGGGACCTGTGATTGTGTGCTGCTCCTACTGGGCCCTGCCTCCTCCTGGCTGACACCACTCCCGCTCACCTCCTGGCTGTCACTGGGCCCGGCCTCCTCCTGCCTGCCACTTTCCACACCTTCCTCCTGGCTGAGCTCATCCTATGTATAAAAAAGGGACATAGTTTTAGTTTTTGGTTCAGCAATCACACACAATTTTCAGCTCATGAAAAAACCAAACAGAGAGAGGCGTTGTGTGGTGCTACCTGATATCTAAAACCAAACAAACGTATGTGAGGAAAGGTTAAGAGGGCTTGTGAGCCCCAACGATGCACAATACATAAACAACCCAACCTGGTATAGGTATCAGTATCTCATGTATTGAAGTAGCTGTGAAGTGTATATAACAACAAAGCCGCAGAGCACGACCTATGGGTATATGTTATATGTGCATATACAAACAAGGTGAATGAGTGGAATGTAGGTCCCGACAGCTACATAGCCAACAAATAAAACATAATTAAATAGTGTAACAAATAATAAGTGCCTAGTAGTAGTGCAACCAACTAACAAAATAGCACAGTGAAGATTAATTATAACACAGTGAAAATAGAATAAAATAAGCCACTGCCAGGAATATCATGTCAGAATTTTAAGCATAATACCCTGATACATGAAATATGCCAAAATACCAAAGTAAAGTCCCACTTCAAAGACATGTATGAGTCCGTTACAGTGGTGGAAATTGGGTTCACATATAAGTGAATAACTAACAGTTCATGTGTGGTATGAGTCCGGCAATGTTCAGATATGGCAGACAATCTAGTGGTGACTTGAGTACTCACAATATCCTTAGGTGACTTTTGTGCTCCCCCTCAAGGGTCCCCACTCACCGGATCCAATCACCCCAATGGGGCAATGCGCATATAGGTATAGTCACTGCAACCAATTTGCCACGATATCTGTTAAATTTGCTCCAGAAGCACACCTCTGACTTCAGATAGGTAGGACGTAATCCTTAATAGGTCCCTCGTGGGAGAGAAAAATATAGGCTCCCATGGTGTAGTAAAAGTATATTCATTTATTTAAAAATTGATAAAAAACAGTAAAAAAACATGCAATAAACATTCCAGATGACATATATATAATATATATGTGTATGGCCGACTCCTAGACAGCGATGGTCAGACCACAAACCACTCTTAAAACAGTAGACCCGAGGTGGGGACAGCAGCGGTCCGCTGCGCTCCAGTTGCGTTCCACCAACTCGAGTCCCGGAAGTGATGTAGCGTGCGTGGCACCGTCATACGCGTTTCGTCATAGACGTCCTCAGCGACGGTGCCAGCACGCCACGCACTGCGTCAACTTGTAGGAGAGCATCCATGCCTGTCCCGCCCCCCACCTGGGGTACAGCCAATCACATCTAACTGCTAGAGCGGAGAGTCCAGAGCATAAAACTCCTACTTAAGTGCCAACACAATGTTCGAAAAGTTTTTTATCAAGTAATAGCAGTATATATTATACATCTTAGTGGACGCCATGGTAAGCTCTCCTATGCACTAATACGCACACCAGTAGATATATACTAATATACAGCGGAGCTGGTCTAAGGTATAGGGGCCGGTGTAAAGCAGCCATATGATCAGCTCCCCCTAGAGGTAGGGAATGGAAATGCTATAGCAGGTAAACCCACCAGATATTACCTAGTAAAACACAACAGGGGAGAGCAACACAATCTGATGTTTATATTGAAATTATATAATGGAGTAATCTAGCAGCATAACAGTAATAAAACACAAAGAGAGGCAGTAAATGTTGTGCAAAAAGAGACATAAATAAAAATAATAACATGAAGTTACAATACTCAATCTTAGCCTGTAACTACACATTTCCCTTGCCCTAACAGTGATATAAATAATAGTAGCACCTAGAACATGTGGCAGAGTGTTACATAACAGGGTATCAGTCGCCCAACCTCCCGTGCCTCAAATCCTAAAATTTTCCCCCATCTTAACTGATATAACCATAAATCTAAAAATATATAGGTACATATGGATAGACAGTAAGCCAAGGGAGCTAAAAAATATATATAATAATATACATGTTAGACAGAGGTAAACCTGGTCAAGGCGGGGCATGTAAAAGGTAGAAAAAGAGGGTGAGAAGCAAAAAAGAAAACGTGATAGGGGAAAAACCCCAAAACAAAAAACAAACAAAGGCAGAGAAGGGAGGATGTAAAAAAATTAAACAAAGGCAGAGAAGGGAGGATGTAAAAAAAATTAGGTACATAGTGTACCATAGGGGACAAGAGTTCTCAGAAAAGAAAGGGGTCCATCTTCAGTATGCCCTATGTGCCCCAAGAATTACAAGCGAGATAGATCTAATTGGCCAATTGCCAGATAATGGAAATATGGGAGTCGGCTGGAGATCACATCATGGGTTAGCTATAAAACAATTCAAGTCAATATCTAAGTTGAGGCCCCTTGGAGCAAGGGACCCCAACCGATATATCCAGGCAGTTTCATTTTGTGAAATCAAAGTGGTTTTATTTCCACCTCTCCAGTGGTCTCTTATACAGTCGATCCCATAGAATATCAGGCCAGTGGGGTCACGATTGTGTACTGTATCAAAATGGCGTGATAGATGGTGTTTTGGGAACCCCTTCTTGATGTTTTTAACCACTTGACGACCACCTCACGCCGATTTACGTCGGCAAGGTGGCACGGACAGGCAAAATCACGTACATATACGTGATTTGCTTTCCGCGGGTGGGGGGTCCGATCGGACCCCCCCCGGTGCCCGAGGCGGTCGTCTTTTGTCCCACGGCGATCGGAGATGAGGGGGAGGCCATCCGTTCGTGGCCCCCCCCTCGCGATCGCCGCCGGCCAATCACATCATTCCTTTGCTGCTGTATGCTAAACAGCAGCAAAGGAAATTATGTCATCTATCCTCGGCTCGGTAATTTCTGTTCCGGCCCGAGGAGAGAAGACAAGTATGTGAGTGCACCAACACTACACAACACAGTAGAACATGCCAGGCACACTAAACACCCCGATCCCCCCCCCGATCGCCCCCCGATCCCCCCCCCAATCACCCCCCCCCCCCCCCGTCACAAACTGACACCAGCAGTTTTTTTTTTTGTTTGTTTTTTTTTTTTCTGATTACTGCATTGGTGTCAGTTTGTGACAGTTACAGTGTTGGGACAGTTAGTATTACCCCCCTGTAGGTCTAGGATACCCCCCTAACCCCCCCTAATAAAGTTTTAACCCCTTGATCACCCCCTGTCACCAGTGTCGCTAAGCGATCATTTTTCTGATCGCTGTATTAGTGTCGCTGGTGACGCTAGTTAGGGACCTAAATATTTAGGTTCGCCGTCAGCGTTTTATAGCGACAAGGACCCCCATATACTACCGAATAAATGTTTTAACCCCTTGATGGCCCCCTAGTTAACCCTTTCACCACTGATCACCATATAACTGTTACGGGTGACGCTGGTTAGTTTGTTTATTTTTTATAGTGTCAGGGCACCCGCCGTTTATTACCGAATAAAGGTTTAGCCCCCTGATCGCCCGGCGGTGATATGCGTCGCCCCAGGCAGCGTCAGATTAGCGCCAGTACCGCTAACACCCACGCACGCAGCATATGCCTCCCTTAGTGGTATAGTATCGGATCAATATCTGATCCGATCAGATCTATACTAGCGTCCCCAGCAGTTTAGGGTTCCCAAAAACACAGTGTTAGCGGGATCAGCCCAGATACCTGCTAGCACCTGCGTTTTGCCCCTCCGCCCAGCCCAAGTGCAGTATCGATCGATCACTGTCACTTACAAAACACTAAACGCATAACTGCAGCGTTCGCAGAGTCAGGCTTGATCCCTGCGATCGCTAACAGTTTTTTTGGTAGCATTTTGGTGAACTGGCAAGCACCAGCCCCAGGCAGCGTCAGGTTAGCGCCAGTAGCGCTAACACCCACGCACGCACCGTACAGCTCCCTTAGTGGTATAGTATCTGATCGGATCAATATCTGATCCGATCAGATCAATACTAGCGTCCCCAGCAGTTTAGGGTTCCCAAAAACGCAGTGTTAGCGGGATCAGCCCAGATACCTGCTAGCACCTGCGTTTTGCCCCTCCGCCCGGCCCAGCCCAGCCCACCCAAGTGCAGTATCGATCGATCACTGACACTTACAAAACACTAAATGCATAACTGCAGCGTTCGCAGAGTCAGGCCTGATCCCTGAGATCGCTAACAGTTTTTTTGATAGTATTTTGGTGAACTGGCAAGCACCAGCCCCAAGCAGCGTCAGATTAGCGCCAGTACCGCTAACACCCACGCACGCACCGTACACCTCCCTTAGTGGTATAATATCTGAACGGATCAATATCTGATCTGATCAGATCTATACTGGCGTCCCCAGCAGTTTAGGGTTCCCAAAAACGCAGTGTTAGCGGGATCAGCCCAGATACCTGCTAGCACCTGCGTTTTGCCCCTCCGCCCGGCCCAGCCCAGCCCACCCAAGTGCAGTATCGATCGATCACTGTCACTTACAAAACACTAAACGCATAACTGCAGCGTTCGCAGAGTCAGGCCTGATCCCTGCGATCGCTAACAGTTTTTTTGGTAGCTTTTTATTGAACTGGCAAGCGCCAGCGGCCTAGTACACCCCGGTCGTAGTCAAACCAGCACTGCAGTAACACTTGGTGACGTGGCGAGTCCCATAAGTGCAGTTCAAGCTGGTGAGGTGGCAAGCACAAGTAGTGTCGCGCTGCCACCAAGAAGACAAACACAGGCCCGTCGTGGCCATAGTGCCCTTCCTGCTGCATTCGTCAATCCTAATTGGGAACCCACCGCTTCTGCAGCGCCCGTACTTCCCCCATTCACATCCCCAACCAAATGCAGTCAGCTGCATGAGAGGCATTTTCTTTATGTCCTCCCGAGTACCCCTACCCAACGAACCCCCAAAAAAGATGTCGTGTCTGCAGCAAGCGCGAATATAGGCGTGACACCCTCTATTATTGTCCCTCCTGTCCTGACAATCCTGGTCTTTGCATTGGTGAATGTTTTGAACGCTACCATTCATTAGTTGAGTATTAGCGTAGGGTACAGCATTGCACAGACTAGGCACACTTTCACAGGGTCTCCCAAGATGCCATCGCATTTTGAGAGACCCGAACCTGGAACTGGTTACCGTTATAAAAGTTAGTTACAAAAAAAGTGTAAAAAAAAAAAAATATATATAAAATAAAAAAAAATAGTTGTCGTTTTATTGTTCTCTCTCTCTATTCTCTCTCTCTTGTTCTGCTCTTTTTTACTGTATTCTATTCTGCAATGTTTTATTGTTATTATGTTTTATCATGTTTGCTTTTCAGGTATGCAATTTTTTATACTTTACCGTTTACTGTGCTTTATTGTTAACCATTTTTTTGTCTTCAGGTACGCCATTCACGACTTTGAATGGTTATACTAGAATGATGCCTGCAGGTTTAGGTATCATCTTGGTATCATTCTTTTCAGCCAGCGGTCGGCTTTCATGTAAAAGCAATCCTAGTGGCTAATTAGCCTCTAGACTGCTTTTACAAGCCGTGGGAGGGAATGCCCCCCCCCCACACCGTCTTCCGTGTTTTTCTCTGGCTCTCCTGTCTCAACAGGGAACCTGAGAATGCAGACCAGAGTGGCTCCAAACATCTCTATGGCCTAAGAAACCGGAAGCTACGAGCATTTTATGACTTAGATTTCGCCGGATGTAAATAGCGCCATTGGGAAATTGGGGAAGCATTTTATCACACCGATCTTGGTGTCATCAGATGCTTTGAGGGCAGAGGAGAGATCTAGGGTCTAATAGACCCCAATTTTTTCAAAAAAGAGTACCTGTGACTACCTATTGCTATCATAGGGGATATTTACATTCCCCGAGATAACAATAAAAATGATTAAAAAAAAAAAAAATGAAAGGAACAGTTTAAAAATAAGATAAAAAAGCAAAAAAAAATAAAGAAAAAAAAAAAAAAAAAAAAAAGCACCCCTGTCGCCCCCTGCTCTCGCGCTAAGGCGAACGCAAGCGGCGGTCTGTCGTCAAACGTAAACAGCAATTGCACCATGCATGTGAGGTATCGCCGCGAAGGTCAGATCGAGGGCAGTAATTTTTGCAGTAGACCTCCTCTGTAAATCTAAAGTGGTAACCTGTAAAGGCTTTTAAAGGCTTTTAAAAATGTATTTATTTTGTTGCCACTGCACGTTTGTGCGCAATTTTAAAGCATGTCATGTTTGGTATCCATGTACTCGGCCTAAGATCATCTTTTTTATTTCATCAAACATTTGGGCAATATAGTGTGTTTTAGTGCATTAAAATTTAAAAAAGTGTGTTTTTTCCCCAAAAAATGCGTTTGAAAAATCGCTGCGCAAATACTGTGTGAAAAAAAAAATGAAACACCCACCATTTGATTCTGTAGGGCATTTGCTTTAAAAAAATATATAATGTTTGGGGGTTCAAAGTAATTTTTTTGCAAAAAAAATAACTTTTTCATGTAAACAATGAGTGTCAGAAAGGGCTTTGTCTTCAAGTGGTTAGAAGAGTTGGTGATGTGTGACATAAGCTTCTAAATGTTGTGCATAAAATGCCAGGACAGTTCAAAACCCCCCCAAATGACCCCATTTTGGAAAGTAGACACCCCAAGCTATTTGTTGAGAGGCATGTCGAGTCCATGGAATATTTTATATTGCGACACAAGTTGCGGGAAAGAGACAATTTTTTTTTTTTTTTTTGCACAAAGTTGTCACTAAATGATATATTGCTCAAACATGCCATGGGAATATGTGAAATTACACCCCAAAATACATTCTGCTGCTTCTCCTGAGTACGGGGATACCACATGTGTGAGACTTTTTGGGAGCCTAGCCGCGTACGGGACCCTGAAAACCAAGCACCGCCTTCAGGCTTTCTAAGGGCGTGAATTTTTGATTTCACTCTTCACTGCCTATCACAGTTTCGGAGGCCATGGAAAGCCCAGGTGGCACAAACCCCCCCAAATGACCCCATTTTGGAAAGTAGACACCCAAAGCTATTTGCTGAGAGGTATAGTGAGTATTTTGCAGACCTCACTTTTTGTCACAAAGTTTTGAAAATTGAAAAAAGAAAAAAAAAAGTTTTTTCTTGTCTTTCTTTATTTTCAAAAACAAATGAGAGCTGCAAAATACTCACCATGCCTTTCAGCAAATAGCTTGGGGTGTCTACTTTCCAAAATGGGGTCATTTGGGGGGGTTTTGTGCCACCTGGGCATTCCATGGCCTCCGAAACTGTGATAGGCAGTGAAGAGTGAAATCAAAAATTTTCACCCTTAGAAATCCTGAAGGCGGTGCTTGGTTTTCGGGGCCCCGTACGCGGCTAGGCTCCCAAAAAGTCCCACACATGTGGTATCCCCATACTCAGGAGAAGCAGCTAAATGTATTTTGGGGTGCAATTCCACATATGCCCATGGCCTGTGTGAGCAATACATCATTTAGTGACAACTTTGTGCAAAAAAAAAAAAAAAAAGTGTCACTTTCCCGCAACTTGTGTCAAAATATAAAATATTCCATGGACTCAATATGCCTCTCAGCAAATAGCTTGGGGTGTCTACTTTCCAAAATGGGGTCATTTGGGGGGGTTTTGTGCCACCTGGGCATTCCATGGCCTCCGAAACTGTGATAGGCAGTGAAGAGTGAAATCAAAAATTTTCACCCTTAGAAATCCTGAAGGCGGTGCTTGGTTTTCGGGGCCCCGTACGCGGCTAGGCTCCCAAAAAGTCCCACACATGTGGTATCCCCATACTCAGGAGAAGCAGCTAAATGTATTTTGGGGTGCAATTCCACATATGCCCATGGCCTGTGTGAGCAATACATCATTTAGTGACAACTTTGTGCAAAAAAAAAAAAAAAAAGTGTCACTTTCCCGCAACTTGTGTCAAAATATAAAATATTCCATGGACTCAATATGCCTCTCAGCAAATAGCTTGGGGTGTCTACTTTCCAAAATGGGGTCATTTGGGGGGGTTTTGTGCCACCTGGGCATTCCATGGCCTCCGAAACTGTGATAGGCAGTGAAGAGTGAAATCAAAAATTTACACCCTTAGAAATCCTGAAGGCGGTGCTTGGTTTTCGGGGCCCCGTACGCGGCTAAGCTCCCAAAAAGTCCCACACATGTGGTATCCCCATACTCAGGAGAAGCAGCTGAATGTATTTTGGGGTGCAATTCCACATAGGCTCATGGCCTGTGTGAGCAATATATCATTTAGTGACAACTTTTTGTAAATATTTTTTTTTTTTTGTCATTATTCAATCACTTGGGACAAAAAAAATAAATATTCAATGGGTTCAACAGGCCTCTCAGCAATTTCCTTGGGGTGTCTACTTTCCAAAATGGGGTCATTTGGGGGGGTTTTGTACTGCCCTGCCATTTTAGCACCTCAAGAAATGACATAGGCAGTCATAAACTAAAAGCTGTGTAAATTACAGAAAATGTACCCTAGTTTGTAGACGCTATAACTTTTGCGCAAACCAATAAATATATGCTTATTGACATTTTTTTTACCAAAGACATGTGGCCGAATACATTTTGGCCTAAATGTATGACTAAAATTTAGTTTATTGGATTTTTTTTATAACAAAAAGTAGAAAATATCATTTTTTTTCAAAATTTTCGGTCTTTTTCCGTTTATAGCGCAAAAAATAAAAACTGCAGAGGTGATCAAATACCATCAAAAGAAAGCTCTATTTGTGGGAAGAAAAGGACGCAAATTTCGTTTGGGTACAGCATTGCATGACCGCGCAATTAGCAGTTAAAGCGACGCAGTGCCAAATTGGAAAAAGACCTCTGGTCCTTAGGCAGCATAATGGTCCGGGGCTCAAGTGGTTAATGTGTTCCCATATGCGTACAAACAGAGGGCGAGTGGTTCTACCCACATATTGCAATTGGCACGGGCACTCTATGACGTAGGTCACATGAGTGTTTTGGCAAGTTATGAGTTCCCTTATGCGGTACTCTCTATGGTCAGTTCTAGATTTAAAAGTTTCCCTTTTACGGGGTTGTTTTTTACTAACCCTGCATGGTAAGCATCTCTGGCATTTCATATCTGGAAAGATTTTAATCGGTCTGGGTGGGTTGATTACGTTGTGGACTAGATGGTCTCTGAGAGTAGGGGCTTTCCTATACACAACCTTAGGTTTATTAGGCAGTAGCTTTGCAAGGACACGGTCCTCTTTAAGGATAGGCCAGTATTTATTTCTTTGATTAGTGAAAAGACTATTCCGGTCCATATATAGGGGATGGCGCTGTGTAAAAAACAGAGAGTGTAAGTGTGAGTATTTTAAAGTGACAAGTGCTTTAGTGCGTGATACAATCCTACATAAATAGAAGATAAAAAATAAAAAATATATGAAATAGAAAATGTGAATTGACCAAAAATTAATAAATATTATAAGGTGATAAATCCTTATTTGAATTGCAGACAATTATAATCCCATACAATAAGCAAACTCAATCCTTATATTATCTAAATTATAGAGCATATGTTAGCAAAATCCACTAAAAAATGCAAAGTGACAAATGTCAAATCTAGAAAAAGTTTGGTTGTCAGACCACGGTGCAATACACACAGTGCAATTATGTGCAAAAAAAAGAAAAAAAAAAAAATTAAGACCAATCTATTATATAAAAAATTGTGTATCAAAAAAAATATATATACATAGTCCCATATGCTATTTGATATTAAAGTTCATAATGGTGATTCAATATGCAGTGCAATAAATCGTATAGCGTATTTCCCCGGAGATTCTTCTTTATCAATGGAGAGCCATGCAATAACTTTTAGCAATTTCCCCCAATCTGAGTGCACTCACCGGAGCTCCCTGCCCCTGCAGGGGTATGAGCGTGTGATGTTAATCCTCAGCCTTTAATCGCTCCAATCCCACCGGTGCCAGTATCCTTCCACTTAGTCCAATCCAGGTGAACCACTCATTGAGGAGGGGAGGGAGACTCACTGCCCCTTGCTGTAGCACAAATCCCAGCCGGACATCCACTTTCATGTATTAGATAAAAATAAAAAATCTTTCATAGCGTAACTTTGTTTATAATTAATGTTTTATTTGTGTAATACAGTCCAACACCACGACTGAATCCACTCAAACAAAATAGAAAGACTTTAAAAATTATGTTAAATAAAAGGAGAGGGAGCTCGCAGGCTCACTATCTTTCCACACAGTCCGGGGATGCAGCGCTACTGAAAGCCAACGCTTGCATTCCACCGGTCTGGTTCCCGGAACCACAATACATGGAAGTGACGTTGTGCATGCCAAGATAGTCCCGCCTTACGCGTTTCGTCATACGGACGTCATCGGAGGCGCTGCCATCTTGGCACTCCCAACGTCTTATATTCAGGGGGTAGTCAATCACCTCCCGGATGTTTCAATCACAATCCAGCGGCATAAATTAGCATCTTTGTTGCTAGGTAGAATAGGTGAACGGGGGACGACATCGCAAAAGCATGTCAAATCCCCATAGGGGCCCTCTAGTGGTGTAAAAAAGCCTTTTAATGCAGCAGCAACAATGACAAACTCCTTACAATCCAGCCATCATGCAACAAAAATTAATATCATACAATTCATTTCAATTAAAGTGACTGTAAAAACCACTCCATATACACAGTGTATATTTTAGTAATCCCAAGAGAGATGGAATAAATATATGTGCAAATTAAATAAAATCGGAAGTTAGGAAATAGAAAAAAAATAAATAAAATTTTTTTTTTTTCTTTTAATTAGAAAATAAAATAAAAATAAATAAAAAATATAAAATATATAAATAAAACGTTTTATTTTAATAGATACAAATATTGAAAAATAAAATAGAAATAGAAATAAAATTATCATAAAGTAAATGGTTACTAGTGTATAAGTGGGCAGTTACGATTAAATAGGAAGAGTGTATATAAATAAAGTGACCTTAGGTTAAAGGGAGTGTATGAATAGAGTGACAATGGGTCACTAGTATGTAGATGAAATATTAGAATATACGAACTAAAAGTAAATTGATATAGGACATAATTGTAGTATCTAAAAATCCTATATAGTGTATTGAGGACATTACTGAGGGATAATAAAATTCTATTTGTTATATAAAAGCCAGAAGGACGTAATTTTAATATCTAAAAATCCTATATAGTGTATTGAGGACATTATTAAAGAATAATAAAATTCTATTTATTATATAGAGGCCAGTATATTAAGTGAAATTAACAAATAAGAGGAGAAAGATATGTATGAAAGACATGTAATGAGATTCTGTAATGTGTAAACAGTCTACGAGAGGCTAGAACGGGCTCAAAAATGTGCTGCAATCAATATAACTGATTCATTAATGGTGATACTTATCAATCATTTTTAAAAATTAGACAAAAAACAATTGAGATCTATGTCCACATTCAGCCCTTTCGGAACCAAGCTTTCTAGGCGGTATATCCACCTGGTTTCGTTCTGGGACACTTTTATTCTTTTATTGCCACCCCTCCAATAATCTTTAATCAAATCAATACCGTAAAAAATCAGTCCCGTGGGGTCCCTATTATGGAATTCGTCAAAGTGCCTCGAGAGATTATGTTTTGGGAATCCTTTTTTAATATTGTTAATATGTTCTCTAATCCTAACATACAGAGGCCTAGTGGTTCTTCCCACATACTGTAATCGGCAAGGACATTCGATCACATATGTTATGTGAGTACTGTCACAAGTGATCAGTTCCCTAATCTGATACTCCTTCCCAGATCTAGATTTAAAAGATAATTTTTTCCTTGGCTGTTTTTTGCTTACCCTACAGGGAAGACATTTTTGGCATCTGAAAAAGCCTTTCATTTCAGGGAACAATTTTATTGTCTTGGGTGGATCGATCACATTGTGTACCAGTTGATTCCTCAAATTGGGAGCCTTTCTGTAAATAAATCGTGGCTTTTTCGAAAGTAACCCCGCCAGGACCCTATCTGACTTTAGAATCGGCCAGTATTTCCTGATGATATGTTCATCTGAACGTCATTGATTATTAAATCCCGTAATAAAGGCCGTTTCCATCCCAGAGGAGTTGTTATCCTTTTCCTTTTTTCCAATAAGGAATCTCGGTCTAAGCCACCTATCTCCATTTTTTGCCTGATTAGGGATTCCCTTTGGTACCCTTTGTCAATGAATTTCCCAATCAGATTATCAGCTTGTGTGTAGTAGTCCTCCATTTTGTGGCAGTTTCTTCGCAGTCTCATCAGTTGGCCCTTCGGGATATTCTCCTTCCATTTGGGGTGGTGGCAACTGGAGATTTGAATGTAACTGTTGCGATCTGTTGTTTTAAAAAAAGTTCTAGTATGTAATTCATTATTCTCTTTAAAAATTTGTACGTCTAAGTATTCTATTTCTTGAGGATCAATTTTCCCACTGAAGGAAATACCATATTGATTCTGATTCATCATTCCTAGGAACTCCTGGAAGGAATCTGTCGTGCCTTTCCATACGATGATCACGTCATCTATATAGCGACGGTAGAATTTTATCTCTGGGCGTAATCTCTTATATATGTGTTCTGCTTCCCACATGTCCATAAATAAATTCGCCACGCTCGGGGCGTATCTTGCCCCCATGGCGACGCCCTTGGTCTGGAGATAATAATCTTTTTGATACCAAAAATAATTGCTTTCCATCACTAATTTTAAGGCCTCCAGAATAAAGCTGATTTGTTCTTGTTTGAAATTCCCATCTTCATGTAGTGCTTTCTCGATCCCCTTAATGCCATATTTTTGTATAATGCTAGTATAAAGGGAGTTTACATCTATTGTTGCAAGAATGCAATCATTGACCTCAGTTACATGTTTCAAATCATTAATTAATTGCGTACTATCCCTTAGGTATGATCTTCCTTTCACCACCAGTGGTTTTAAAAAACAATCGATGTATTCCCCTAATCTAGAAAATAGGGAATTGATTCCGCTTAATATCGGTCTTCCTGTGGGTTTCTCTAATCGCTTATGAATTTTCGGTAAATAGTATATTACCAGTGTCTTCGTGGACTCGCATATCAGATATTTTGCTTCCTTCTTGTTTAAGATTCCTCTATCTTTCCCTCTTTTTACGAGGGTTTTTAATTTCTTTCCATAGAGTTGTTTCAGATTTCGTTTAAGTTTCTTGTAGGTGTTTTCCACCCTTAGGAGGTTCTGCATCTCTTCCTCATAATCTTCTTTTCTTAATATGACCAGTCCCCCCCCCTTTGTCAGCGGGACGTATGACTACTTCTTTTCTTTTCCCAATCTCTTTAATTGCCTTCCACACATTTCTATCTTTGGGGTTCTTCCTTTCTAATTTTGCAAGGTCACTTTCCACCATCTTCTTGAAGGCATTCATACATTGGTCACCAGGGACCTTCGGGTTGAAAATAGAATTGTTCCTGAGATCAGTGTGTTTAAATCTAGCTGGTTCCCCAACTGCTTTCTTATCTTTATTTAAGGCATAGTGTTTTCTTATTCTTAATTTACGCATGAATTTTTGCAAATCAATAAAAACCTCAAATTTGTCAATATTTTTTTCCGGCGCAAACTTCAATCCTAAATCTAAAATCCTCAGTTCCTCTTCAGAAAAAATGGCATCACTCAGATTGAAGATCCCTTCTCCTAATACTATCTTCTTCTTTTTCCTCTTCTTTCCTCCTCGTTTTCCTCTTGCCTGTAACCTCTTACCATGTCTCTTGGAATATGATCTAATTCTCTGCTCTGATTCCTGTTCAGTCTGTTCCTTATCTGCTGTGGATATCTGTAAGACCCGGTGTTCCTCCTCTCTCTGTGCGTAGGTAGATCTCCTTGTCTTTGGAAGTCTCTGTTGTTCTCTGGTGGCCCTTTCCATCCCTGTCTCCTGTAGGGAGGTCGTGCCTTCCATCTCCCAGGTGGGGCACCTCTGTGAAAATCCCCACTTTCCCTGGGAGGTCCTCTATATTGTTGGTTATAATGGGTACCATAATGTCTTCTATCTCTCAGCGGTGAGTACCTATTTTGAATAGGGATGTTGTATCTTGGAGTAGCTGGAGATCTTCCATTCATGGGTTCTGGGGGATATTCATCCCTTCCCCTCCTCCAAGGTCCTCTTGTTTGGTAATTGGGAGTGCGTGGCATTTCAATGCGTCTCGTAATGGGGGTGTGTTCAAATCTAGTTTGTCGTAGGTTATCTGCTATTTCTTCTTCCTCTACTGGACTCTCAAGCATGGAATTTTCATCCAATTCATTGTTTCAGTTTTCTACTTCTTCTTGCCATTTATAGACTCTTTTGTTGGCATAGTCCAAAACGTCTCTCTTGAATTTCTTCTATTTTTTTGTTTGTATCTCCAAATCATATTTCTTTATAATATCTTGCAATTCTTTATCCTTATCTTTATATTCTTGTTGGTCACTAAAAGGGAGTAGCAGGTTCTTTATCTCTATGATTCGTGCTTCTACTTTTCTTAGTTTAAAACGTCTCCTTGCTAATATTTTATGTAGGAGTTCGTTTTCACAACCTGAGAAGAAGGAATACCATTCTTCATTGAGAGATGCATCATCCAGGCTATCATTCGGACTTAGATCCCACCTCAGCCTTCTAGGTGTCATTTTTTCTTCATACATTCCAGGGCAACAATGTCCCACCACACCCTTAACTGTTTTTCCAGGGTGTGTCTTAACTGCTTTAACAACCCATTCATATCCTGCCTGTTATTCACCTGCTCTTGATTAAAAATCCCCCCTACATCAATCTTCCTGTTTAGCATATATCCAAATATGTCCATAGCTGCAGATCCCTACTTAGCACCCGCGAGTGCCAGGGAAAAAAACTAGTCTATCAATGGGTCCGCGCTTCAGACTATTAAAACACTGCTGCCCCCCAATGTAAGTAGGGAACACCTCAGTGATACTCCAAGGAGGTTAAAGTCATAATATAGGGGATGGCGCTGTGTAAAAAACAGAGAGTGTAAGTGTGAGTATTTTAAAGTGACAAGTGCTTTAGTGCATGATACAATCCTACATAAATAGAAGATAAAAAATAAAAAATATATAAAATATAAGAAATAGAAAATGTGAATTGACCAATTGATAAGTATCACCATTAATGAATCAGTTATATTGATTGCAGCACATTTTTGAGCCCGTTCTAGCCTCTTGTAGACTGTTTACACATTACAGAATCTCATCACATGTCTTTCATACATATCTTTCTCCTTTTATTTGTTAATTTCACTTAATATACTGGCCTCTATTTAATAAATAGATTTTTATTATTCTTCAGTAATGTCCTCAATAGGGGATTGGTGCTGTTCACTGGTAAAATAATAAACTATTAACAAACTCTCACCACAAGGGAAAAAATGCACTACAAATCTGAGTGAATAAATTAAAAATGGTGAAACACAATATACTTCAGTATGTATGGATAAATATCCACACTAAAACTACCAATACGTGTGCAAACTGCTCAAAATAAAAGAATATATAAAAAATAAAAATATCTCCAAACAATAAATAAAGTGGATAATCGATCAAGTGTGCAAAAATAACCCAAAATCCAAGGATAATAATTAATAAAACATGTAAGTGAATTGTGCCCTGAAAACAATACGGTGTTAACCACTCCAAAGTGTGTTCTACCAATTATGTGAAGCTGGATAGTGATCAAATGGAAGTGAAAACAGATAAAAAAATAAATATACATTTAGTGTGCATTAAAAATGTTGTGATCAAGAATTAATAAATGAAAATAATAAATGAAAAATTTTTTGAAAAAAATTAATTAAATTCTAGCATAATAGTCTATAATTTCAAAAAAAGTGTCCGTGCATACAACAATTCCAAAAGTGCCAAAAAAATGCTGTATATATTAAAAAATGTCCAGTGTGTATAAAAAGTTCTTGTGCAAAAATCTAGTATATCTTCAAATGGTTTCCGGGTATGTCCGTTCGGATAAATATGTACCGTCCTGTGTGGAGCCCCCTCTAGTGTCCCCACTCACCGGAACGCCCAACCCCTGCAGGGGTAATAGGCATGTAGACGTAAGTCCGATGATCCAAGCGGTCAGTGTCCCCTTCACCACCTTCTCTCCACTTGTGTCACCAGAGTGCTCTTAAATGGCATCCACCAGGACAAAATACCATATACAGGGAGAAGAGAAGAGCCTCATAGTGTGAATCCTGGCTACCCATCACCACAATACCCAGGAGGAATGCAGGGATTGGAGAGAGCAGGAATACAGAGAGGGAACCGGAACACGCATACAGAGACTACGGAAGAAGCAGACAAGAGGAAAACGAGGAGGGAGGAAGAAAAAGGAGAAGGGAATATTAGGCCAGGGCATCTTCAATCTCAGTTAAGCAGTTTTTTCGAGGGAGGAACTCAGGATATTGGACCTAGGACTCAAGTACGCACCGGAGAAAAGCATTGATAAATTTGAAGTATATATTGATCTACAGAAATTTATCAGAAAATTGAAGATTAAGAAGCATTTTGCTTTGAACAAAAAGCCCACTACCCTGCCCGAACCTGAAGTGTATAGCCATACCAGCCTTAAAAACAATTCAATTTTTAATCCTAAAGTTCCGGGGGATCAGTGTATAGGGGCTTTTAAACGTATGGTGGAGAGTGATTTGGCCAAAATGAAGACAAAGAATTTAAAAAATACCTACGTTTGGAAAACCATTAAAGAAATTGGTAAAAAGAAGCAAGTGGTGATAAGACCCGCCGACAAAGGGGGTGGATTAGTCATTTTGAAGAAAGAGGATTACGAGGAAGAGATGGAGAACTTATTGAAAGTAGAAAACACTTACAACAAACTGAAACATAACCCCAAGTTACAATATAAGAAGAAATTGAAGAAATTCGTAAAGAAAGGGGTGGAAGCAGGTATTCTGAACAAAAAAAAAGCACAATATTTAATTCCTGAATCCACAAAAACCCTGGTCATATATCATCTGCCTAAAATACTTAAAAGATTGAACAAACCACTGGGGAGGCCTATTATAAGTGGAGTGGATTCCCTATTTTCCAGACTAGGGGAATACATCGATCAATTTTTGAATCCCCTAGTGGTGGAAGGGAAGTCTTATCTTAGGGATAGTACCCAGTTGATTAACGAACTGAGAACTGTTTCAGGAAGTGGTCAATGGCTATTAGCAACCATAGACGTCAACTCCTTGTATACGAGCATCTCCCAGAAGGACGGATTAAAAGGGGTAAAAAAGGCTCTATATGAACGATCCAAACTAAGACATGAACAGATTAAATTTATCCTAGAAGGATTGTAGTTGACTATGGAGAGCAACTATTTCTGGTATAAGAAAGAGTTCTATGTTCAGAAGAAAGGTGTGGCCATGGGGGCTAAGTACGCCCCCAGCGTGGCAAATTTATTTATGGACATGATGGAAGAACGCTACATATATGGGACTATGAGACCAGAAATTAAGTTTTACCGTCGATACATCGATGATGTCATCATTTTATGGGAAGGTAACCCTGATACATTCCAAACATTTCTTGATGAACTTAACCAGAATATATATGGCATCTCGTTCACTGGAAAATCGGATTTTAACATAATAGATTATCTGGATCTTCAGATCTTCAAGGAAGGTGATGAACTGTTTACGAAAACATATTTTAAAACCAACGATCGTAATGGGTACATACCTATCTCCAGCTGTCACCACCCTAAGTGGAAAGACAGCTTTTGAGAATAAGGAGGAATTGTCGGAATGTTGAAGATTACTGTGAACAGTCTGATATGTTGATTAAGAAGTTCACTGACAAGGGTTACCATACCGAATCCCTGCTGAAATTAAAAAACGAAATAATGAATTCTTGACCGGGATACTCTTTTAACTACCAAAAGAAATAACACTCAGAGGGACTCTCCAGGGGATGTAGCCTTTATCACAGGTTTTAATACTCAATATAGGAATATAGAACACATAGTGAGGAAATACTGGCCCATATTAAAATCTGATAGAACTCTGGGGAACATCCTCACAAGAAAAACACGTTTCATTTATAGAAGGGCACCTACCCTCAAAAAATCATCTGGTGCATAACGTCATTGACCCCCCAAAAAACATCAAATTGTTCTCAGGCCTGAAAGGTTTTTACAGATGCCAGAAATGTCTGGCATGTCGGGTCAGTAAAAAGCAACCAAAGAAGAGAACTGATCACCTGCAACACTACCCATGTGACTTACGTCATTGAGTGTCCATGTCGAATGCAATATGTGGGTAGAACCACTAGACCCCTAGGTGTGCGTATTAGGGAGCACATTACTAATATAAGAAAGGGGTTTCCCAAGCATAATCTTTCCAGACACTTTGACGAATTTCATCATAGAGATCCATCGTGTTTGGTGTTCTACGGTATAGATACGATCAAAGATAACTGGAGGGGGGGAGTAAGAAAGTACTGATATCCCAAAACGAAACTAGATGGATATACCGTCTGGACAGTTTGGTCCCTAGAGGACTTAACATGGACATCGATCTAAACTGTTTTTTATCCAATTTTTAGCACTTATATTTACATAGGGATTTTATTTAAATTTACATTGACATCCTTCCCTTCCTGTTAGTGTTGCATAGTAGAATATTTCTCCCGTTTTGGGATTTTGTACCCTCGTATTTATAGTTTAACAGTATGACACAGGATTAAGCCAGTGGGCCTAGGGCACACGTATTTCCTCCTTCCAGTTCCATCCAGTTTTCTAGGGCTCAATTTTAATTTCACTTGATTCTCATTTTGTGTTGTATTTTATTGACTGTTTTATGCTAAACTAGCTCGTCCCTGTTTATACATACCATTTTTTGGTATGGTTGGTGCTGTTGTTGTTTCCGTGCTCCTACACCTCAATCTAGGGGCATCGTCCTTAGTATCTGGAGCCTGGATGCATGTATTTAACATATCTTGGATTAAGTTTAACACCAGAATTACTACAATTGCTGCTGGCTACTTTTACCAAAAAAACTTTTTATCCATTTTTATTTTTATTTTTATATTTTTCATATAATATAACACAAAAAAAATGTATTTTTATATTTTTTGTATAAAGGTCAGTTACAATATTATAATCTTCTTCATGAAAGATTTTTTGCATATGACATTTTATTGTTCATATTGATATTCCCCCCCTTTTTATCATTTTTAATTTATTCTTCATGTTTTTTTCAACAATGTTTTAATAATTTTTTTCATTGTAAATTTTTTTGGAAGTACAGATATGCTTGTTGAAATGCTTGTAGTTTGTTACTGTTACACACGGAGGCGCTCTTTTCATTTAACCTGGATTCTATAATTATAAACTTCCACCAGGGGGTGTCAGACTGCTATGATGGTTATGCCTTTCCACTTCTCACCACAGCGGTTCACCCATTTTTTATGCTGGGCGTATGTGCTCGTCACATACTGCTTCCCGATTGGCTTCCGCGGCGCCTCCGTGTAGTATTTATAGACGTATGGTGTACCAAGATGGCCGCGCCTCAGATGACGTCTTGATGACGAAACGCGTAAGGCGTGGCCACTTGGTACGCATACGTCCTTTTACCTTCTGTTTATGTTATTGACTTCCGGTTTCTGTAGACGGCCGTGGAACGCACGCCACTATCATTGCACTGTCTGCGGCTTCTGGCGTGGAGCCAGCCGGCAGAGAGTTGTCAGATTTTAGTTTTCATTTTTTATTTTCAGTTTTAATGTAAGCTTAAGCTAAATAAAGTTATCTTTGGATTCACACTATGAGGCTCTTCTCTTCTCCCTGTATATGGTATTTTGTCCTGGTGGATGCCATTTGAGAGCACTCTGGTGACACAAGTGGAGAGAAGGTGGTGAAGGGGACACCGACCGCTTGGATCATCGGACTTACATCTACATGCCTATTACCCCTGCAGGGGTTGGGCATTCCGGTGAGTGGGGACACTAGAGGGGGCTCCACACAGGACGGTACATATTTATCCGAACGGACATACCCGGAACCATTTGAAGATATACTAGATTTTTGCACAAGAACTTTTTATACACACTGGACATTTTTTAATATATACAGCATTTTTTCGGCACTTTTGGAATTGTTGTATGCACGGACACTTTTTTTGAAATTATAGACTATTGTGCTAGAATTTAATTAATTTTTTTCAAAAAATTTTTCATTTATTATTTTCATTTATTAATTCTTGATCACAACATTTTTAATGCACACTAAATGTATATTTATTCTTTTATCTGTTTTCACTGCCATTTGATCACTATCCAGCTTCACATAATTGGTAGAACACCACTTTGGAGTGTTTTCAGGGCACAATTCACTTACACGTTTTATTAATTATTATCCTTGGACTTTGGGTTATTTTTGCACACTTGATCGATTATCCACTTTATTTATTGTTTGGAGATATTTTCATTTTTTATATATTCTTTTATTTTGAGCAGTTTGCACACGTATTGGTAGTTTTAGTGTGGATATTTATCCATACATACTGAAGTATATTGTGTTTCACCGTTTTTAATTTATTCACTCAGATTTGTAGTGCATTTTTTCCCTTGTGGTGAGAGTTTGTTAATAGTTTATTATTTTACCAGTGAACAGCGCCAATCCCCTATTTTCTCAGAGTTCACAGCATTTGGATTGCACCTAGGTGCTTTCTTTTTTTGGGGGGCTGCAGTTCGGTTATGAGCCTGTCCTGAGCGCGGAATACTAATACATATAATGTCCTTAATACACTATATAGGATTTTTAGATATTAAAATTACGTCCTTCTGGCTTTTATATAACAAATAGAATTTTATTATCCCTCAGTAATGTCCTCAATACACTATATAGGATTTTTAGATACTACAATTATGTCCTATATCAATTTACTTTTAGTTCGTATATTCTAATATTTCATCTACATACTAGTGACCCATTGTCACTCTATTCATACACTCCCTTTAACCTAAGGTCACTTTATTTATATACGCTCTTCCTATTTAATCGTAACTGCCCACTTATACACTAGAAACCATTTATTTTATGATAATTTTATTTCTATTTTTATTTTATTTTTCAATATTTGTATCTATTAAAATAAAAAGTTTTATTTATATATTTTATATTTTTTATTTATTTTTATTTTATTTTCCAATTAAAAAACAAATTTTTTTTTTTTTTTCTCTATTTCCTAACTTCCAATTTTATTTAATTTGCACATATATTTATTCCATCTCTCTTGGGATTACTAAAATATACACTGTGTATATGGAGTGGTTTTTACAGTCACTTTAATTGAAATGAATTGTATGATATTAATTTTTGCTGCATGATGGCTGGATTGTAAGGAGTTTGTCATCGTTGCTGCTGCATTAAAAGGCTTTTTTACACCACTAGAGGGCCCCTATGGGGATTTGACATGCTTTTGCAATGTCGTCCCCCGTTCACCTATTCTACCTAGCAACAAAGATGCTAATTTATGCCGCTGGATTGTGATTGAAACATCCAGGAGGTGATTGGCCGCAGCGATGACTACACCTTGAATATAAGATGTTGGGAGTGCCAAGATGGCAGCGCCTCCGATGACGTCTGAATGACGAAACGTGTAATGCGGGACTATCTTGGCACGCACAACGTCACTTCCGTGTATCATGGTTCCGGGAACCAGACCGGTGGAACGCAAGCGTTGGCTTTCAGTAGCGCTGCGTCCCCGGACTGTGTGGAGAGATAGTGAGCCTGCGAGCTCCCTCTCCTTTTATTTAACACAATTTTTAAAGTCTTTCTATTTTGTTTGAGTGGATTCAGTCGTGGTGTTGGACTGTATTACACAAATAAAACATTAATTATAAACAAAGTTACGCTATAAAAGATTTTTTATTTTTATCTAATACATGAAAGTGGATGTCCGGCTGGGATTTGTGTTACAGCAAGGGGCAGTGAGTCTCCCTCCCCTCCTCAACGAGTGGTTCACCTGGATTGGGCTAAGTGGAAGGATACTGGCACCGGTGGGATTGGAGCGATTAAAGGCTGAGGATTAACATCACACGCTCATACCCCTGCAGGGGCAGGGAGCCCCGGTGAGTGCAATCAGATTGGGGGAAATTGCTAAAAGTTATTGCATGGCTCTCCATTGATAAAGAAGAATCTCTGGGGAAATACGCTATACGATTTTTTGCACTGCATATTGCATCGCCATTATGAACTTTTATATCAAATAGCATATGGGACTATGTATATATATTTTTTTGATACACAATTTTTTATATAATAGATTGGTCTTAATTTTTTTTTTTTTTTTTTGCACATAATTGCACTGTGTGTATTGCACCGTGGTTTGACAACCAAACTTTTTCTAGATTTGACACTTGTCACTTTGCATTTTTTAGTGGATTTTGCTAACATATGCTCTATAATTTAGATAATATAAGGATTGAGTTTGCTTATTGTATGGGATTATAATTGTCTGCAATTCAAATAAGGATTTATCACCTTATAATATTTATTAATTTTTGGTCAATTCACATTTTCTATTTCATATATTTTATATATTTTTTATTTTTTATCTTCTATTTATGTAGGATTGTATCACGCACTAAAGCACTTGTCACTTTAAAATACTCACACTTACACTCTCTGTTTTTTACACAGCGCCATCCCCTATATTGTGACTTTAACCTCCTTGGGGTATCACTGAGGTGTTCCCTACTTACATAGGGGGGCAGCAGTGTTTTAATAGTCTGAAGCACGGACCCATTGATAGACTAGTTTTATTCCGGTCCATGCTTGCTATGTTGGTTTTCAGTTTAACCAGTTGGTCTAGCTTATATCCTTTTTCCTGGAATCGTTCAATTAGGATATCCGCTTGTTTCAAGAAGTCCTCAATAATAACACAATTTCTGCGTAGTCTTATAAGCTGACCTTTAGGGATATTCCCTATCCATTGAGGGTGGTGGCAACTGGTTATTGGGATATACCCATTTCTATCAGTTGCCTTGAAAAAAGTTTTAGTATGTAGGCCATCGCCCCTCTTCAAAATTTCAAGATCAAGGTACTCAATCATGTGGTTATCCCATTTGCCAGTAAATGTAAGGCCATACCTGGTGGTATTTAGATCATGCAGGAATTGTTCAAACGTTCAGATGTACCTTCCCCTAATATAATGAGATCATCAATGTACCTACGGTACAGTTTCAGTTGAGGGATTTTCTTTGCATAGACGTACTCCTCTTCCTACATGTTCATGAGGAGATTAGCTACACTTGGGGCATACCATGCGCCCATAGCCACTCCTTTTGTCTGGACATAGTATTTGTGATCATACCAGAAATAATTACATCCCATGGCAAGCTGTAAAACTTCAAGTATGTAATTAATCTGTTCTTGTTTCATAAAGGTATGTTCATGGAGAGCTTTTTCTACGCCTAGTATCCCATCTTTTTGTACTATACTTGTGTATAAGGAGTCCACATCAATGGTGGCTAGTAGACAATTCTGAGCCCCACTTATTTCTTGCAATTCCTCTAAGAGCTGAGCACTATCTCATAGGTAGGATTTACCCATGCAGACCAGTGGTTTAAAAAATGTATCAAGATATTCACCTAATCTGGAAAACACTGAATTAATCCCACTGATGATGGGTCTTCCAGGGGGCTTGATTAACCTCTTGTGGATTTTCAGCGTATAATAAATCACCGGAGTTTTAGTAGAGTTAGACACCAAGTATTCAGCTTCTTTATCACTAAGTATACCTCTATCTTTTCCTTTCTTTACGAAGGCCTTCAGCTTCTTCTCATATATAAGTTTTGGGTTCCCTCTAAGTTTTTTGTAGGTGTGTTCTACCTTGAGTAAGTTATTCATTTCCTCCTCATAATCACTCTTATGTAAGATCACCAGTCCTCCCCCCTTGTCTGCTGGGCGTATTACAATTTAATTTCTTTTGCCCAGAGCTTTGATGGTTTTCCAGATATTCTTAGCTCTGTTGTTACTCTGTTTTTCTAATTTTCTCAAATCGTCCTCGACCACTTTTTTAAAAGAACCCAGACATTGATTGCCTGGTGTTTTAGGGTTGAAGGTAGATTTGTTTTTTAATGTAGTTTGAACGTAAAGTGGTTCTTCTCTTATTCTAATATCTTCATTCATTGCGAAATGCTTCTTTATGTTGAGCTTTCTCATGAATTTTTGTAAGTCAATGTAAGTTTCAAATTTGTCTAAAGATTTTTCATGGACAAACTTGAGACCCAGATCTAGGATCTTCATTTCATCATCGGTGAATTGGGCATTGCTAAGATTAAATATTCCTTTTCCTAGTATTCTCTTCTTCATTTTCTTCTTCCCTCCTCTGTTTCCTCTAGTCAATTTCCTCTTTCTCCGAATCTCTGCATGTGTGTCATCTCTCTTCCATAGTTGCTGTCCCAGTGTTCCCTGGGGCGTCCCTGTTCCATATCTTCCTGGTATGGGTTCTGCTGTTGGTCTTCCATTGCCCTCTGTTGTCTTCCTAGGGGACCTACTCTGTTCCCATTCGTTCCTCTCCATCTGGGGTTCCTGTAGGCTACTCAGGCCTTCCATCTTCCTGGTGGTCTGTCTCGTGGGGGTTCCCCTGGGAAAATCCCTAAATTCCCTCGGGTCCCTCCTGTATTGTGGGTCCCTATGTTCTCTATAGTCTCTCCTGTATTGGGCATATCCATTCCCCCTTAAAGGTGAAAACCTGTTGTGTGTAGGTACATTATATCTTGGCATTTGGGGGGTCCCATATTCAGGTGGTTCCTGATAATTGACTTTCCTGGTTTCCGATCTCTCCAGGTGTCTATATGGTAATCTAGTTTGTTGTCTATGTGGTGACCTAGCATTAGTTCTGGCCATCTGTTGGGGTGTGTTATTAATCGGTCCCTCCATTTCCATAGAGGTATCTGCTACAATCTATTAGTAGATCATCCTCAGGTTCATCACCTGAGTCTGAGATGACTGTTTGCCATTTATAGACCTTCATATTGTTGTAGTCCGACAAATCTCTTTTGTATTTTTTCTGTTTTTTTGCCTGTATATCAGTATCATACTTCTTAATTATCTCCTGGGGTTCTTTTTCCTTATCCTTATATTCTTTTTGGCTTGCAAACGGTAACAGCTGGCTCTTAATCTCAGCTATGGTAGCTTCAATTCCCTTTAGTTTGAATTCTTTTAATAATTTTGTTCAATAATTCATTTTCACAACCGTTAAAGAAGGAATACCATTCATCCATAAGGATTGGGTCATTGATGCTATCATTAGGATCAATGTCCCACCTTAGTCTCCTAGGTGTCATTTTTGCAGTGATATACATTTCCATGGTGGCTACATCCCACCAGACCCTAAGTTGTTTCTCCATAGTATGCCTTAATTTTTTCATTAGGCCATGCATATCTTGTGTGTTGGTGATAGAATCTTGGCTAAAAATGCCTCCTAGGTCAATATTTCTATTGCCCATATACCCAAAGATATCCATAGCAGCAGTCAGAGTCACACCCTAAGGTGCTCACGAGATATACACGTTAATGGATAAGCAACCGCGCTTAGGATAGGGGTAGAAGGATAGGTTTGCTGCCTCCCCTAATAGGGCTCCCCTAAGGGAGCACTAAATAGTGAAAAAACCAGAGAGAGGGGGTGTGTGGCGCTACCTGATATCTAAAACCAAATAAACGTATGTGAGGAAAGGTTAAGAGGGCTTGTGAGCCCCAACGATGCACAATACATAAAAAACCCAACCTGGGATAGGTATCAGTATCTCATGTATTGAAGTATATGTGAAGTGTATATAACAACAAAGCCACAGAGCACGACCTATTGGTATATGTTATATGTGTATATATAAACAAGGTGAATGAGTGGCATGTAGGTCCCAACAGCTACATAGCCAACAAATAAAACATAATTAAATAGTGTAACAAATAATAAGTGCCTAGTAGTAGTGCAACCAACTAACAAAATAGCACAGTGAAGATTAATTATAACACAGTGAAAATAGAATAAAATAAGCCACTGCCAGGAATATCATGTCAGAATTTCAAGCATAATACCCTGATACATGAAATATGCCAAAATACCAAAGTAAAGTCCCACTTCAAAGGCATGTATGAGTCCGTTACAGTGGTGGAAATTGGGTTCACATATAAGTGAATAACTAACAGTTCATGTGAGGTATGAGTGCGGCAATGTTCAGATATATGGCAGACAATCTAGTGGTGACTTGAGTGCTCACAATATCCTTAGGTGACTTTTGTGCTCCCCCTCAAGGGATTTGAGCTAATTGTCAGCTCATGACTTGCAAATTCAATGTGTATTTTATCCAAAAAATGATGTCTACATATCAGTTGACAGTAGTGGCCAAAAATTGTTGAAAAAATGCTGGTGTCAGAATGATACTTTTTTATATGTAACATCATTAATATTAGGACACTAAATATGTCTAAAAATAATTTACCTGACTCCAGATGGTCACATCTGGTTCTTCCAGGATGGAAGTCCCAGGTTGGTCCTCATCAGCCTCTGCTGGGGTGGAGGGAAGGGTGGAAAGAGATTCCCTGGCTTCAGTCTGGTCGTCAAGAAAACGTAGTTTTTTGAAGTACCACAGCCTGGGTCTATAAACATCATCTGCTGATGCTCCTGATCTCAAGGAAATCTGGATCTTGTTATGCTCCCTCCTGTACATATTCCTCAAGATCCCAATTTTCTTTTCCAAAATCTCCATGGTTGCTTCTGGGATGAAAGTCTGCACAAATGCCAGAAGTCTCTCCAGCGTTGACTTCCTTACTTGTTTAATGTAATATTGAGGGTGTTTGACCTCCCACAGATTCCTCATCTCCCTGTACTTCTGAATAAATTGTGTGAGAAATTCAGGGTCCTTAAATTTAGTATTCATTTTTTCTGTAAAAGACAATAAACACTAATGTTAAAGGCTAAACTCTCATAATCTTATCCCAACATAGGCCTCAATCTTTAAGCAGTATAGGCCGCAACAAGGTTAATAAAATTTACCTTCGTCTCTGACGCTCCCAACTTCAGTTCCGCTTTCCACCGCGCACCGAACATACGGCACATGCGTGTTAGCTTTATACACACTGCGCATGCGTGAAACTCCGCCTGCGTCGCCTGCCCCGGCGTTCTTTTTTAACGAATATTCTCCGCCCCCTTCTCTCTATGGTGCGCAGTAGGAGCAACAATGGCGGAGACACAGCAGGTGTGTACTGTGAAAAACTCAAGCGCTGTAATGAAATATATGATATAATAAAATAGTGATTGAAAATTAAAAAATTAAGCTGCAATTGTAATGGAAATTTGTAAGTTCTGTATATAATTGTATTGTATTTTGTATGTATTGCACTCTGCCCTCACTGTGCACACGGCACTAATAATGTTTTCAGTAAATGTTTACATTCTTTCGAGTCCTGATTAGAATAAGCCTGCCTATGTAACGCCCCTTGTTACCATAAACCTACAACTGTAATATTAATGTGATACCTACGTAATCATGTGCATAAAAACCTTCAATTGCGTCATAATAAAGCAGAACAGTAATTTGGAAAGATGCTGAGCGTATCTTTTGTGTCTGTTCCCTACTGCAGTAGATATTATTAATTTGGAACCACTAATCAATATGAGGATAGGAGTTGCCTATCATCAATTTAACCGAGTCATGCATGGCGAGCCAGCCAGGAGGGGATTCCAGGTGACCCTGAGTATCCGAAACGAGGAGCTTGAGACGATCCGGGAATTTCTGATAATCAGCCGGCTGAGGTAAGCCTTTTGCTTACATTTGAGTTATCAGACTTCCTTGATCGGTAAGGCATTTTCGGGACAAAGGGTACCTATTTTACTCCCCTTAATCGAACTGTATTGATTGGTGGTTATATGTTATGTTGTCCCTGTCTATTGTCCATCGGAGTGTTATAAATAAGAAAGGGAAGAATAGTACTGTTCACAGGTATATGTAGTACATCTGCTAGATAAAGTAGTTTAGAGGCAAGAGGGTATAGGCACAAGTAGAGAAGAGAGAAGACTGGCCAGTCATTATGGGCATTGAATTAAGTAAGGGAATGAAGGGTAAGAGACCCTCAAAAATGCCCAGCGCAAGAGAAGCGCTATATATGAACCGAAGATGTGGTTCCACCTATACTGAGCCCCTAGATTAATGGTTAGAGTGGACAGGGATCCACAATGGGTAACTGGGTTACCAAGGTCCACAGGGACTAAGAATCATGCAGAGTAAACAGCTAGAGAAACAGCTATCAATGTGAGCAGGATGGATCAAGGGTGACATTAGAACTAGACAGAAAGGGACATTTTCATGTTAAGTTGTGGGATGAATTTGGGGTCAGGCACTACAACTAGTAAAAGTCAGAAACAGAGAAATGAGAGGTAAAACAGAATACTTTATATGTTGTCAGAGAGGGAAGATGGGATGAGCACTGTGGCTCCCCATCTGATCATAGAATCATAGAAGCTAGATATAAAAGTTATTTAAACAAAATAAGGAAAGCAGAATTTAGGCAGGGAAATATTAAAGAGTTAAAAGAAAGTGAGAGAATGATATGCATGTGTTGTGTACAAATGGGAAAAATGTAAGCGATTTTAGAGAGATATTGGTGTGTGTGCGAATGCTGGGACCTTTAGTTCTATTGCTTGTGTGTGTCATGTACGCAGATGTGACCCCCTCCTTTGTGCTCTCATGAAAGAAATGTGGCTGGGATGAGAGGTTAGTGATAAGCTGGAAGGACACCATTGCCAATTTCTGTTTTTTAGACAAAACATTTATAACAAAATGTGCTGGGTTAACGAATCTAATGGTAAACAATGTGATCACAATTATTTTGAATCTGTTTTCCAAACATGGTAAAATGAAGGTTACATTTAACCGTGTATTACACAAATTGAATATCCTTTGATAGTGGAAACAGTGCATTTAAAAAAGGGAAATTAAGTAAAATTAAGTAATAATGAGTATTAATTTCTAATATGAGTTTAACAATTATATAGATATAATGAAACTGGTTTAGACAACCTTTGGTTGGAAATGAAATCCAGGTTATTGGGGAAATTTGTAAAAATGGGATTAGTTTAGATTAAGATAACAATTTTGTAATTTTACATTTATACAATAAGCCCTTATTGAGAGAAAAAAAGATTAAGATGAGGTTGTTATTTTGAATAAAGCTGCCATAATATTTAACAAAGCCAAGATGGATGGGATACATGAAAAGTTTTTCTACAAAAATGATATTGTAAGGTTTTTGATGAAAACTTGATGTGCGGTCCATGATGTGAGAGTAATAATAAATAAAATTTAAATATAACAGACCCATCACATCAAGTCCACACACCCTGTTAGGATAGATGCCACCTGCAGCCAGTTGTTTTATAGTTTTTGATGCTTTCTGGTCCATCATACAGATTACTGGTCCTTTTGTTTTTATTTATTTTTATTTTTGAAATCCAAAGCAGAATGTGTGGATTGTGAAATGATGTGCCCCTTTTTCTTGTAAAGTACAGTGGTATAAGCAGAAGAATAGTTTTGGATTTATGGACATCTCTGCATGACCGCAGGGTATTGTTATCATTTATTATAATATTGCCAGGAAAAAGTTGTCTTTTGAAACATGAAACTGGAGTTCTTACACAAATAGTGTGATAGAAAACAAGACATTGTAATATATTTATGCAAGCTGGACCCAGTAATGAAGGGTTCACCCCGATATATCAGAGCTGTAGCTTTTATGCAAAGGTGCTATTAGACAAAGTTAGATATTGTTTTGGTCAATGGTCCGACATTCTGTGCAGCAAATTTACAGCTAACTAAATGTTTGTCTAATGAAAGGTTTAAAATATGAGTTTGTTTATGTACAAATCTAACAATGAAAAATGCGTACATTTATTCAAAAGAAAGGAAAAGACGCATGTGTTAAATTGATGACATAGGAATCAGCTGCTGTGAGTCCAGTGCAGGACACACTCCCTGAAGACCCAGATATTACATTTTTTGTAGATTTGAGTATGCAGTTTATCACCCAGAAGGATACTCTGTATTCAAAGTCATTGGATCCTTTTTCCCCAGCTCAAGAAGCAGAGCTCCATGTTTTAGCAAAGCCTGTGAGCTATAAAAAGAGTGTATATTTATATAGATAGTCGAGATATAGAGAGCTTTTGGTTCCATTTGAAGGGCCAGAAGTTTGTTTTTACTTCGGCAGGTAAACCAATAAAGCATGCCAAATTAATTTGATTGGCTGTTTTCAGCCTTCCAGCTTCTTGCTGAGGTAGCCATATTAACTTTCACACATGGAAGCAGACCAGGTGACTCTAAGGATGCTGCATTTACAGCCCCGGACACTTGATGGGTCTGTGCAACTCACAGATTCCACCCTAGTTCTGGCCCAGTATAGCTGGGATTAGGGATGAGCTTCGTGTTCGAGTCGAACCCATGTTCGACTCGAACATCGGCTGTTCGATCGTTCGCCGAATTGCGAACGTTATGGGCCGTTCGCGCTAAATTCGTGTGGCGCGTCACGGCCCATAATTCACTGCGGCATCGCAGTGCATTGCTGGCTGATGATTGGCCAAGCATGCACTATGACCCGCATGCTTGGCCAATCACAGCGCCGTCAGTAGAGAGAGCTGTAATTGGCCAAAGCCAGGGTGGCTTTGGCCAATTATGGCTCAGGGGATTTAGTACACACCCCACACTATATAAGGCCGCCTGCACGGCGGCCCTGTGTAGTGTGTGTTCCGGTGTGCTGAGAGATAGAGAGAGAGAGAGACAGTGTCATTTGATTTGAGTTAGATAGATTAGGCAGAACAGTCAGTCAGTTAGCTGCACTTACAGTGTATTGTGTATATATATGCATCCCAGGTGTTGCATATATATATATACACTGTATTCAGTTTAGCTAGATCCGTTCCTGTTATCTTCTATCTAGACTATTTACATTTAATGCAGTGCGTCCTGCTCACAGTGTTCAGCTAGATCCGTTCCTGCTATTTACATTTAGTGCAGTGCGTCCTGCTCACAGTGTTCAGCTAGATCCGTTCCTGTTATCTTCTAGACTATTTACATTTAGTGCAGTGCGTCCTGCTCACAGTGTTCAGCTAGATCCGTTCCTGCAATTTACATTTAGTGCAGTGCGTCCTGCTCACAGTGTTCAGCTAGATCCGTTCCTGCTATTTACATTTAGTGCAGTGCGTCCTGCTCACAGTGTTCAGCTAGATCCGTTCCTGCTATTTACATTTAGTGCAGTGCGTCCTGCTCACAGTGTTCAGCTAGATCCGTTCCTGCTATTTACATTTAGTGCAGTGCGTCCTGCTCACAGTGTTCAGCTAGATCCGTTCCTGTTATCTTCTAGACTATTTACATTTAGTGCAGTGCGTCCTGCTCACAGTGTTCAGCTAGATCCGTTCCTGTTATCTTCTAGACTATTTACATTTAGTGCAGTGCGTCCTGCTCACAGTGTTCAGCTAGATCCGTTCCTGTTATCTTCTAGACTATTTACATTTAGTGCAGTGCGTCCTGCTCACAGTGTTCAGCTAGATCCGTTCCTGTTATCTTCTAGACTATTTACATTTAGTGCAGTGCGTCCTGCTCACAGTGTTCAGCTAGATCCGTCCCTTGTAAATTCCTACTGACAGGCAGGCTTGTCTGGTTACAGTATATAAAGCTACCTGAAGAAAATTACAGGTGTTCTATTTGATCCTATTAGTACCACGGTCAGGCAGCTAGACTATTTACATTTAGTACAGTGCGTCCTGCTCACAGTGTTCAGCTAGATCCGTTCCTGTTATCTTCCTACTGACAGGCAGGCTTGTCTGGTTACAGTATATAAAGCTACCTGAAGAAAATTACAGGTGTTCTATTTGATCCTATTAGTACCACGGTCAGGCAGCTAGACTATTTACATTTAGTACAGTGCGTCCTGCTCACAGTGTACAGCTAGATCCGTTCCTGTTATCTTCCTACTGACAGGCAGGCTTGTCTGGTTACAGTATATAAAGCTACCTGAAGAAAATTACAGGTGTTCTATTTGATCCTATTAGTACCACGGTCAGGCAGCTAGACTATTTACATTTAGTACAGTGCGTCCTGCTCACAGTGTTCAGCTAGATCCGTTCCTGTTATCTTCCTACTGACAGGCAGGCTTGTCTGGTTACAGTATATAAAGCTACTTCCAACTAGAGTGTCTGTGAGGGGTTGCAGTGTTGTGGCACCAGCACCAGTGCCTAAGGCCCAATTTTTCTGCCCCTGTCTAACAGGGGCGTGTAATTACAATTTTTGATGCAATACTTTGCAGCAGGGCTCGTTCCTGCGTTCCAACTAGAGTGTCTGTGAGGGGTTGCAGTGTTGTGGCACCAGCACCAGTGCCTAAGGCCCAATTTTTCTGCCCCTGTCTAACAGGGGCGTGTAATTACAATTTTTGAAGCAATAATTTGCAGCAGGGCTCGTTCCTGCGTTCCAACTAGAGTGTCTGTGAGGGGTTGCAGTGTTGTGGCACCAGCACCAGTGCCTAAGGCCTAATTTTTCAGCTCCTGTTCAACAGGGGCATGTAATTACAATTCTTGATCTAATATTTCACAGCAGGGCCCTGTGAGGGCTTACAGTGTTGTGGCCACAGCAACACCTAAGGCCCAAATTTCTGCTGAGTATATAGGGCAGGACCCTACTTTCAAACATCTAACTTACAAACGACTCCTACTTGCAAACGGAAGGAGACAACAGGAAGTGAGATGAAATCTACCCCTAGGAAGGGAAATTCTCTCCTGTAAGAGTTAATATGGGAAAACAATTTCTCCTTTCCACTGATGCTTTCCAATCCTTGTTCCACAAAAAAACCCAAATTTTCAAAAAACATTTTTCATTGGGACAAAAAAGTGAGGTGAAATCTTCTGAAGAGGAGGAAAGACAGCAAAACAAATGTCACAGGGGTGATAACCCTTCCCTATGTTTTCCAAAAAGCTTAGAAAAGATTTTTTGGCTGGAGCTAAACACGTTAAAAATGTTCAAAATTACAAACAGATTCTACTTAACAACAAACCTACAGTCCCTGTCTTGTTTGCACCGCCTGTATACTGCTGTTCAGAGTATATAGGGCCTGGTGGCCCCACACCTTTCCTTATTTTAATTTGGGTGCGGGGTTCCCCTTAATATCCATACAAGACCCAAAGGGCCTGGTAATGGACTGGGGGGTACCCATGCCGTTTGTCTCACTGATTTTCATCCATATTGCCATGACCCGACATGACATTAAACCCGCAAGCAGTTTTAAATGAGATTTTTTCCTTTAAAAATGACATTTGGTGCAGGGACTGTTCTAAACATGGGAAACATGCGTCACTTTACAGGCATACTATAGACACCCCCCAGGTACGATATTTAAAGGAATATTTCACTTTTTTTTTTTTTACTTTAAGCATCATTAAAATCACTGCTCCCGAAAAAACGGCCGTTTTTAAAAGTTTTTTTTGCATTGATACATGTCCCCTGGGGTAGGACCCGGGTCCCCAAACCCTTTTTAGGACAATACCATGCAAATTAGCCTTTAAAATGAGCACTTTTGATTTCGAACGTTCGAGTCCCATAGACGTCAATGGGGTTCTAACGTTCGTGCGAACTTTCGGTCCGTTCGCGGGTTCTGGTGCGAACCGAACCGGGGGGTGTTCGGCTCATCCCTAGCTGGGATTAATAATTCAACTTTAAGGACCCCAGAACGAGAAGAACAAGTGGTCCACAGGGGGCAACTTCTTATGAAACAGGACTTTGGAAAAGGTGATCATTTATGTCTGTCAGCCACTCTTTTCCCTCCAGCTTGACACATGGACCGTGTCATCAGTCACAAGCAGTTATGGCTGCCTTAGTAAATGAGCATGGGATAGAGCCAGGGTTCACCACAGTTGTTTTTATAACATACCACTTCTTGTTTTACCTGTTACCAAAGGTGTTACCAAAAGCTCAACATCCCTTCCAGAGATTACAAAAAAGATATATCCAGATGCCCAAGTCAGGATCTTACGAGTATGCATTTTGTCTGTATGGACATGTTTTTTGGATGTCCAGTGGCAAATGCTACTGCAAAGGCCACAGTAAAAAGTGTTATCAGAAGTAGTTTGTAAATATAGAGTGCAGAAAGTACAGAGAGTAACAAAAGAAATCATTTTTTATAGGAGAGTCCTTACTAGAAGTTTTGAGGTTTTATTTTTACACCCCTTACTGTCTACAATGTAGCGGACAAAGTAAAGTAAGCAACTAGAAAACTTTTGCCTGAATGTTTTCTTAAATTTTATCAAGCCCCTAAGGGGATGTTGGACTCTCTCCCTATGAGATTTTGTTTGGGAGTGTGTTACTCACTTGCTTATATTTTGTCTCAGCAGCTGAAGTCCTCCATTCGGATCTCACGGAGAATGCTGATGATCTTTTAAGGTTTTTTACAAACTCATTTATGTGTTTTCTCCCTAATTCCAGATCCTAAAAGTTTGGCAGGATCTAAAACTAAAGCCAGGTGACTTTTGGATTGTTAAGAGACATTTATATATAAGGAAATGTTTGGAGACTCAATACAGAATCTATTTCATGTACAGTTTTTGCAAAACTTGAAGGAAAAGTCACCTGGATCCACACCAGACACTGCAAAAATGACTAAATTAAAGAAATCTCTGTGTTTGATTTGTTTCCCTCTTGTGATCACAGTCTAGGGTACTTTTTGATTCAATTACTTTAATTGTAAGGGATATATATATTTGAAAAATAGTTTAGCCATGTTGAAGTCATATTTGTCTTTTGTACGTCTTCCATTTTATGTAGAATTGTCTGTGTTTACATATGCTGATAAGTCAGCATGTCCACAATTCAGCTAGAAGGCCATTTTGGCCACAGGAGTGTACAGCCAGTACTCTGTAAATATGTCTTATCAATCATTTGTTCTTCACAATGAAAAGTCATTTTGTAATGAAAAAGTTGCTCAGCTATTATTTTCTCCACAATGGAGTTTTTTTTGCCTCTTTGGCCAGGACTACCTCCACCTAAGCATGTGGAGGTTACAGGTTAAAGGTGATAGCAGGTATGGTTAGTGATCAAAATATTGATCAAAAGAGGGGAGACTGTAATGGAAATTTGTAAGTTCTGTATATAATTGTATTGTATTTTGTATGTATTGCACTCTGCCCTCACTGTGCACACGGCACTAATAATGTTTTCAGTAAATGTTTACATTCTTTCGAGTCCTGATTAGAATAAGCCTGCCTATGTAACGCCCCTTGTTACCATAAACCTACAATTGTAATATTAATGTGATACCTACGTAATCATGTGCATAAAAACCTTCAATTGCGTCATAATAAAGCAGAACAGTAATTTGGAAAGATGCTGAGCGTATCTTTTGTGTCTGTTCCCTACTGCAGTAGATATTATTAATTTGGAACCACTAATCAATATGAGGATAGGAGTTGCCTATCATCAATTTAACCGAGTCACAATCAATCATAAGTGTTCAGGCACCCTAATGTTAGATAAGAATATAAATTGTTGATGCGATAAACCACACTAAAACCAAAAAATTTGGTGTATAATTGTGCGTGTGCAACTGTCAGCACTCATAAGCTAACATTTTGTTGAACAAGTGCATAGTGCATAGTAAAGAATTGAAAAAAATAGGTACAATATTCCTCTGACACAAATAATAATATTAATCCAGCAGTCCATTAATCGTTTTCCATTTGAAATGTAAGGTAAAATTAGTGTTTTGACAAGCATAGCATCTTTTACACGGATAAAAGCCTTTTCCCTGAAAGAATGATAGTTCTGTTGCCCTTTTAGGGGGTTCCGGGACATTTTTTGCCACTATATCTCTTAATGTTGGCACTCTTGATAATGAACTATAGTGTCCAACATAAACAGGTGGAGAATATTTTTAAAAAATATTGGCCCCTGTTAAAAGCTGACAAAACTCTTCATAGTGTCCTACCTGATAGACCCCCTTTTACATATAGGCTAGTGCACAGATTAAGAGATATAGTGGCAAAAAATGTCCCGAAAAGGGCAACAGAACTGTCATTCTTTCAGGGAAAAGGCTTTCATCCGTGTAAAAGATGCTATGCTTGTCAAAACACTCATTTTAATGGACAAAAATGCTCTAATTTTAGATCAACTAGCACGAATAAAGAATATGAAATCAAGGACTTTATCTCTTGCAGAACCGAAGGTGTAGTGTACATTCTGCAATGTTCATGTTCACTACAATACATAGGTAGAACAAAAAGGCTCATGTATAGAGCATATACAAAATATCAAGAATGCTTTCCCCAAACATAGTGTCTCTAGACATTTTGCAACACACCATAATAGAGACCCCACATGTCTAAAATTCTGGGCCATCAAGAGATATAAACCGCCTTGTAGGGGCTCGAACAAAATAAGAGAATTAAGCAAAAATGAATCCAGATGGATTTGCGAGATGGGTACTCTCTCGCCCAGCGGTTTAAACATTGATTTTGATATTAATTGTTTTATATCAGATTATTAGTTCGTTTTTGGGGTGTTTCTTTGATTCTGCCTGTCCAATTTTTGTATACATACTCTGGTATTTATAATTTTAATTGCTACATTTTCAATATATCTTCTAATTTTAATTAAGTCTTACCAATTCGTAGTCTTTTAGTTTGGGAATTCTGTAGTAACTACTTATTTATAAGCTTAAAATGGATTTAAATTTATCCGGATCTTGGCCCATTTATGGAACTATAATTCATTTAGGTTCTCATAATTTGGATTTATTTGTTTAATTTTTGTTCTTAATTTTTTATTCTTATTTTTTAATTTTTTTAGGTCTATTTTAATATTTGTAACTGGATCTGCTAAAGCACATTTTAGTTATAATTGATGAACGCTCTGGTATTGCATAAACAGGTATGTGTAATGTTGGTAAATACCACCAGAGGGAGTTCGTATGAAATATAGCAATGTTCTATATATACCTTGTTTTTAAAAACATAAAATTTGATTTAGGTTTCAATCAAATAATTTTAACTATTTTATGTTATTGAAATTATGTGGAGACTGATGTATATGTAATTTCACATTTGTTTAGCTTAAAGGAAGCAGTATGATGATCTGATGAGAAACCGCGGTCACTATGATAACCAGGATGCCATTAGACATAAATATGGAGACTATGGCGTCTTAGGGATATCCTTGAGAAACTCACGTGGTCTGTGATGTAACGCGTGGGAGGAGCTAGTGATGAGCACTGCTATTACGAGTCATCAGTACGGCAGCAGCGGCTTTTGAGGAGTCTCGTTCATAGCGGCTGATTGCATCCTTTATGCCTAACACATATTGGGTCTATGTGAGTGTATCGCTTTGGCTATTCCTCTCTGTTTTCTTTTGATCATTGCGCAATGATACTATTGTTTTATTTTGCATGATTCATCTGTTTGCTGAGACTGACACAAAGTGAAACAAAGTGCAAGTTACTATCTATAAATCTGGGAAAAGAAACTTTGGAGGCACTGATGAATGAAAGCTAAAAATCGGTTTGCAAATCACTACATAAATTAATCCCTACATTTCAAATGGAAAACGATTAATGGACTGCTGGGTTAATATTATTATTTGTGTCAGAGGAATATTGTACCTATTTTTTCAATTCTTCACTATGCATTGTTCAACAAAATGTAGCTTATGAGTGCTGACAGTTGCACATGCACAATTATACACCACATTTTTTGGTTTTAGTGTGGTTTATTACATGCAATTCTATGCATTTTTATACATTTTTATTCTTTGATGGCTGTATCCATCGAATTCATATAATTTATTTAATTTATCTGAGGGGAGCTGCGCACAGATTGACAATTTAATTAGAGCGCATCAATAATTTATATTCTTATCTAACAGCAGGTGTGTACTAATTCTTCAACTAACTAGGAAAGCCAGGAGCCTGGAATGTCCCGAACAGGGAAGAAGAGATTTAAGGCCTCCAATATGGCCTTTGAAGAGATGGTGGAGATGGTAGCTATTTTGCTTAAATAAGATTACGATGGGAAGCATGGACCGTACGCCAAGCCTAATTTAAGAAAGGCAAAAATAATGTCGAAAGTGGTGAAGACCCTGCATCATCATTTTGGGGTACGGCGCTCTAAAGATCAACTGAGGAAACGATGGTCCAACTTAAAACTCAGGGAGCTGGATCAGTACAGACGAATCCAGAAAGTGCTGAAAAAAAGTAAGTACTTGTCGTGTGTTCCTATTCTAATTATTATCTTGCGTGCTGTTCCATGTGCTTTTCTTTACTGTACAATTTTAAATCGTTAAACGTTCATAGGAAACATCGTTCGTAGGAAACATCCATTGATATATATGATATATTTATTTTATACAGGGTTTAAACAACATTTTGGTCTTGGTAATTTGTCTTATTAAGAAAAGTTTAGGACATTGTTGTCTAGATGTCATTCAGTGGAATGTAAGGAGAGGACACTCAACAGCTGTTTACACATCTGGACTCAGGAGCACTAGTGTGGGACACCAGAATACATTTTTTTGGTAACCCACACAGGTGCTCCAGTGGATACTTGTTGGGGGGTCTCTATCTGTAAGACGTGGCGAAAAATGGTAAGTATTCCAGCTTGTTTCAAAGAGAGTTTTAATCATGTCTTCAACTTGGAGCTCTGCCCAAACAGACAATTGTACACCACTTCAACACAATGTTTCATATTCCTATTCCTGGACTCAAATATCTCTGTGCTAAGTATACCTTTTGTTTCATTCTCATATGGGAGAAAAGACTCAGACAACCTGATCCCAGGGACCCCCGACCTCGTCTGCCGGATTGGGAAATTAGCCCAAGCCCCACGGAGGAAGGAGAGGTGAAAGAAGTGGGTGACATGGGCACCCCACCAGGTGAGTGTCTGACACCCCAGCTTATGGTAATCTATGTATGCATGCATATTTCTAATTACATTTTTTCTTTATCAATTTTAGGTGATCTGGTTGTGGAAGGGGAAGAAGCGGTGGAAGCATGTCCAAGTACCAGCGCCCCCCCCGAGGATGTGGAGGAAGAAGAGGTGGAGGAAGTGGACGACATGTGAACCCCATCAGGTGAGTGTCTGACACCCCAGCTTATGGCAACCTATGTATGCCTGCATGATTCTAAATCCATCTTTTTTTGATCAATTTTAGGTGATGTGGAAGGGGAACCATTTAGCACGGACAGTGCACAAAGATTAATTGGACAGATCATGGCCTGGAATGGGGATATTGATGCCATGCGCACGAGCCTGGACCTAATGCGCAATCGGCTGGACAGTATGCAGCAGGAAATGAAGAACATGATCGATGTTTTGGGGAGAATCTAATCCCTTTTTCACAAAAAAACATTGATCATGTTCTTCATTTCCTTTTTTGCTGACCCCATTCTGGGCTTTGACTTTGAATAATTTTATGCCTGTTTGTTAAAAAAAATTTTAAAAAAATATAAAAAAATAGAGACCTGTTTGTAAAAAAAATTGTAAAAAAAATAAAAGAGAGGCCTGTTTGTTATAAAAAAATATACAAAAAAATAGAGGCCTGTTTTTTAAAAATAAATAAATAAATAAATAAAAAATAATTTTTAAAAACCAAAAAATTATATTGTTGGAAAAACAATTATATATATATTTTAAATAATTTTTTTTTTTTAAAACGCACATGTGAATGTGCACAGATTACAAATTCTGTTAATCAACAAGATGTGTGGCTTCTTCTTCAATGCTCAATACCAGTTTTGTAAGTTATTTGGTGTTTACAGTGACAATGGGGCTTATTTAATAAAGGAAAATACACTTGGCACTACAAGTGCACTAGGATAACCTAGGAGACAGCCAAAAAGAAAGGCAAGCAATAAATACATTTCTAGATTTTATCTGATCATTATTTTTTATTAAAACAAATTATAGATTGTCTGGAATTGCAATGGCCCCCCTACCCGTAAAAAAATCAACATATTTATCACGAACTTGGCGAGCGCTTTGGGGGGCCAAGCCAGTACGGCCAGTATCCAGGCCCATCAGAGGATTCTCTGTAAGTCCGGCCTCAGGCCCAAGTGATGCAAGATAATTTCTAGAATGTTTGTGTAAATAATTGTGCAGGATGCAGCACGCTAGGACAAGATGATTTAGTTTGTAGTCCGCCATGTGGATAGCTGTCTGAAACAGGCGGAACCGGCTGGCCATGATTCTGAAGGCATTCTCCACAACTCTTCTTGCTCTGGCCAGCCGGTAGTTAAAAACCCTCCTCTCCGGGGTGAGGGTCCTTTGGGGGAATGGCCTCATCAGGCCTCATCAGGTGCTTCATATCATGCTGACACCACCGCCATTAAGACAATACTATGAAACCCCTTACAATTAAAATAGTATGACCCCGAATGGGGTGGTGGCACAATGTGGACGTGTTTCCCATTTATAGCCCCTCCACAGTTGGGAAAGTCCCAACGGGTGGCAAAATGGGATGCCACAGTCTGCCATTCCTGTGGCGTTGAAGGAAACTGGGGAGTCAAACAAGAAAAAAAAAAAGTACTTTTGCACATAACATTGCAAGCACATTACACAAAAAACATTATTGCCCAGCATCAGTATAACATTAATTGTAAGTATTATTTAAAGACTAAAATATAAGGCCCACTTATCAGATTCCTCACCCCCTCTGATGGCCATTGAGAAATTTTAAGGGGGGGATTGTAAAGCAATTTAGGGACACACAGACCATTTGGAGAAATTTTAGGGGGGGGGATTGTAAAGCAATTTAAGGACACACAGACCATTTGGAGACATTTTAGGGGGGGATTGTAAAGCAATTTAAGGACACACAGACCATTTAGAGAAATTTTAGGGGGGGGGGGGGGGGATTGTAAAGCAATTTAAGGACACACAGACATTTGGAGACATTTTAGGGGGGAGGGGATTGTAAAGCAATTTAAGGACACACAGACCATTTGGAGACATTTTAAGGGGGGTGATTGTAAAGCAATTTAAGGACACACAGACCATTTGGAGACATTTTAGGGGGTATTGTAAAGCAATTTAAGAGCACACAGACCATTTGGAGACATTTTGGGGGGGAGGGGATTGTAAAGCAATTTAAAGACACACAGACCATTTGGAGACATTTTAGGGGGGAGGGGATTGTAAAACAATTTAAAGATACACAGACCATTTGGAGACATTTTAGGGGGGGGGATTGTAAAGCAATTTAAAGAAACACAGACCATTTGGAGACATTTTAGGGTAGGGGGGAGGGGATTCTAAAGCAATTTAAGGACACACAGACCATTTGGAGACATTTTAGGGGGGAGGGGATTGTAAAGCAATTTAAGGACACACAGACCATTTGGAGACATTTTGGGGGGATTCTAAAGCAATTTAAGGACACGCAGACCATTTGGAGACATTTTGGGGGGATTCTAAAGCAATTTAAGGACACACAAACCATTTGGAGACATTTTGGGGGGGATTCTAAAGTTATTTAAGGACACACAGACCATTTGGAGACATTTTAGGGTAAAGCACTACAATGGAGCTGACAAAATACATTGATAAGTGACTAGACTAGGTGGATATGGGCCCAGCATTGCATGCTGGGGAGGTTAGTGAACGCAAATATGCATGCAGGACAAAAAAGAGCATTAAAAAATTACAGCATGCATGAGGACAAAGGGGACATTCACAGCATATTACAATCATGGTAATTAGGGAATGATGAAATAAATACAATACATTAGCAAACATTAAATACAATGAAATGTGATATGAAAGGATACAATTCTTACCTTAATATAGTCCTTCTGCAGGACCTGGATGATTGCAGAACAGGTCTCTGGGATAATGATCCCCAGAGCCTGGGGGGAGATGCCTGTCGAGAACTTAAGGTCCTGCAGGTTTCTCCCTGTCGCCAAGTACGGCAACATGACGACTAGCCTCTGCTCCGGAGTGATGGCTTGCCTCATGCAGGTATCCTGCCTGCTGATGTAAGGGGTCAGCAAAGCCAACAAATGGTCAAAAACTGGGTCCATCATCTGGAGAAAATTCCTGAAATCCTCAGGGTTATTCTCACGGATTTCACGTAGCAAAGGCATGTGAGAGAATTGGTCATGCTGGAGCAACCAATTCTTCATCCATGAACTCCTCCCCACCCTGTTCATGGACTGGGCTTGGGCTGAAGAATGAACTACAGCACCAAGTACATACATTGCACAAGCTCTACGATGAGTACATACACGCAACATGGCTTCAAAATGGTCGGCTGGTCAGAACGAACTTAACAGAACGCACTGAAGAACAGCAAGGCCTGTGAAGAGCGAGCTGAAAATCAGCAACGAGCGGACAATAACACACTGAATAAATCAATGCGAACTGACTACACGCACTTAAAAGCAGATACAAACCTCACAAACACAAACTGAACAACAGTTAAAGGATCTGAAAAATACGAGTTTCACAAGCGCGAAACGTCTCTCACCAAACTTCTACTAACACGAGATAAACACGAGATTAGCAGAAGGGGCCCAACGGGTGACGCACAAGCTATTACACTGCCTTTTTATAGTCTCGTCGGACCTGGTGTACGTGACCGCGTACTAGGCGGTCGGACTTTGGTGTGATTGTGTGTAGGCAAGTCCATTCGCTCAAAAGTCCGTCGGAAGTCCGTCAAAAGTCCGTCGAAACTCGATGAGTGATCTCAAAATGCCTCTCAAAATTTCATCTCTCGATGTAAAAAGCCTGAACCATCCAGGAAAGCGCTTCTCTCTTTTGTCAGAAACCCTCAAACTTCAATGCGACATCCTGTGCCTTCAGGAGACGCATTTCTGCCACTATAAAGCTCCCAACATGAAGCACAAAAAATGTCCACATATATTTCGCCAACTCTCCAAACAAAACAAAAGGAGTACTCACCGCTATTAAAGACACAGTAGCTTTTAAGCCGACCACCTCTGCTGACCCACAAGGAAGATATGTCATCCTAGTTTGCGAAATCAACAATGCTATTTACACAATTGTGAACACTTATGCCCCAATACAGGTCAACTACGTTTTTTTTGCAAGTCGTAGAAAAAAGTAAGCAAAATCAAACAAGGTCACACAATTATCTGTGGAGACTTCAACCTAGCTCCAGATGCTTCCATTGACACCAAAGGCCCTACAACCAAAAAACCCTGACAGACTAATCTACTCTTCTTTCTTCATGCCAATGACCTGTTCGATGGCTGGAGTTGTCAACATTCTAAGGAAAGAGACTTTACCGTCTTATCTAAACCCCACTGCACTTACTCCAGAATAGACCTGTTTGTAGGTGACAAGCAGCTACTTCAGGAAGCCATCAAATCGGAAATTCACACCATAACTTGGTCAGATCACGCACCCATATCCCTGACTTTGGGCGACAAAATTGGAAACTCCTTTGCCTTCAATTGGAGGAATGACCCACATCTGATGTCAGATCACACTAACTTTGCTGTCATACAAAAAAGTCTGCACGATTATTTTGACCTTAACTTATCAGTCAGTAATCGTGCCGCCCTATGGACTGCACACAAGGCATATGTCCGAGGTATACTCCTTAAACTTAGCTCTCAAGCTAAACGCCAAAGGACACAGCGGCTCACAGAGCTTCTGGCCATTATAACCGAACTAGAGCAGCGGAACAAAAACAACCCCATGTCATAAACTAGTGACAACATTTTTAAGGCCAGGGATCAGGGCATTTCTATATGCTAAACACGCCAAATTCCTATTGAAATTACGTGCTGACTTTTACATAGCTGGCAACAAAGCCGGCAAACTACTAGCAACCCAAATCAAACAAAGAAGAATCAAACAAAAAATTTCATACATCTATCATCCTACCAAAGGAGATAAAATGTACCATCCTAAAGACATAGCAAATGCGTTTTGAACATATTACAGCGCATTATACAACTTAAAAGATGACCCCTCAATGACACAACCAACTGACTTGGGAATCTTGGGCTTCCTAGAAACCCTGAACCTCCCCACATTAACTGCCGAACAACTATCAACCCTTAATGCCCCTCTATACACTAAAGAAATATCACAAGCTATTTCAGCACTCCCCAATGGCAAAGCCCTTGGACCAGATGGCCTCTTCGGCCGAATATTATAAACTTTTTGACAAAACTCTAGTTCCACATATGTGTCAGGTGTTCAATGCTGTTGTGTCCTCTGGTGAACTCCCAAATAAAATGCTGTCTGCAAATACTGTAACCCTACCAAAACCAGGGAAGGAGCCCATTACCCCTTTAAACTTCCGCCCCGTTTCTTTGTTAAACACAGACATTAAATTATATGCAAAACTAGTAGCTCAAAGGCTAGCCCCTATCATGCCCCATCTCATACACCCCACCAGGTAGGTTTCACACTGGGAAAGCAAGCCCCCGCTGCTACATGGAAAATTATGAACCTCCTACATTATACAAAGTCAAAAAATATTCCAACCCTAGTTGTAACGTTAGATGCCGAAATAGCATTCAACAGGATCCATTGGGGATACCTGAAGCATACTCTTAGAAAATTTGGCTTCCAAGGCAATATTGTGTCAGCTATCCTTGCCCTGTACTCCAACCCTACAGCTAGAGTCTTCACAAATGGAGTGTTTTCAGATTCATTTGCTATCACCAATGGCACGAGGCAAGGGTGCCCCCTCTCCCCCTTAATCTTTGCATTAATGATGGAACCCCTAGCTCAAAAAATTCGTACACCTGTATCTCGGGAGTTAAGATCAAAGACCAAGAATTCAAAATGACTCTATTTGTGGATGACATAATCCTCACCTTAATGGAACTGGCTCCATCCCTTGCAAATATATGCAAAATACTGACTGTTTTTAACTCATGTTCATTTTACAAAATTAATGATTTTAAATTGAATGTTTTTATCGTAAAAGTACCAGACTCTTTTATGTCCCTCCTTAAAGCCAAATTCCCTTTTCAATAGGTGTCCACTTTTATGCCATACCAAGGCATCTCATTAACATCTCTGACTTCCAACCTTTATTCATGTAACTACTTACCATTCATTCATATGTGCAAACAAGACCTCCAACAGATAGGTAAACAACATCTCTCGTGGGCTGGCAGAACTGCAGCCTTCAAAATGATCACACTTCCAAAACTTTTATACCTACAGTCAGGTCCATAAATATTGGGACATCGACACAATTCTAATCTTTTTGGCTCTATACATCACCACAATGGATTTGAAATGAAACTAACAAGATATGCTTTAAGTGCAGACTTTCAGCTTTAATTTGAGGGTATTTACCTCCAAATCAGGTGAACGGTGTAGGAATTACAAAAGTTTGTATATGTGCCTCCCACTTTTTAAGTGACCAAAAGTAATGGGACAATTGGCTGCTCAGCTGTTCCATGGCCAGGTGTGTGTTATTCCCTCATTATCCCATTTACAAGGAGCAGATAAAAGGTGCAGAGTTCATTTCAAGTGTGCTATTTGCATTTGGAATCTGTTACTGTCAACTCTCAATATGAGATCCAAAGAGCGGTCACTATCAGTGAAGCAAGCCATCATTAGGCTGAAAAAACAAACCCATCATAGAGATAGCAAAAACATTAGGTGTGGCCAAATCAACTGTTTGGAACATCCTTAAAAAGAAAGAACGCACCGGTGAGCTCAGCAACACCAAAAGACCCAGAAGACCATGGAAAACAACTGTGGTAGATGACCGAAGAATTCCCTGGTGAAGAAACACCACCCTTCACAACAGTTGGCCAGATCAAGAACACTCTCCAGGAGGTAGGTGTATGTGTTTCAAAGTCAACAATCAAGTGAAGACCTTACCAGAGTGAATACAGAGGGTTCAACACAAGATGTAAACCATTGGTGAGCCTCAAAAACAGGAAGGTAAGGTTAGAGTTTGCCAAACAACATCTAAAAAAGCCTTCACAGTTCTGGAACAACATCCTATGGACAGATGAGACCAAGATCAACTTGTACCAGAGTGATGGGAAGAGAAGAGCATGGAGAAGGAAAGGAATTGCTCATGATCCAAAGCATACCAACTCCTCAGTGAAGCATGATGGTGGTAGTGCCATGGCGTGGGCATGTATGGCTGCCAATGGAACTGATTCTCTTGTATTTATTGATGATGTGACTGCTGACAAAAGCATCAGGATGAATTCTGAAGTGTTTCAGGCAATATTATCTGCTCATATTCAGCAAAATGCTTCAGAACTCATTGGACGGCGCTTCACAGTGCAGATGGACAATGACCCGAAGCATACTGCGAAAGCAACCAAAGAGTTTTTTAAGGGAAAGAAGTGGAATGTTATGCAATGGCCAAGTCAATCACCTGACCTGAATCCGACTGAGCATGCATTTCACTTGCTGAAGACAAAACTGAAGGGAAAATGTCCCAAGAACAAGCAGGAACTGAAGACTGTTGCAGTAGAGGCCTGGCAGAGCATCACCAGGGATGAAACCCAGCGTCTGGTGATGTCTATGCATTCCAGACTTCAGGCTGTAATTGACTGCAAAGGATTTGCAATCAAGTATTAAAAAGTGAAAATTTGATGGATGATTGTTAATCTGTCCCATTACTTTTGGTTCCTTAAAAAGTGGGAGGCACATATACAAACTGTTGTAATTCCTACACTATTCACCTGATTTGGATGTAAATACCCTCAAATTAAAGCTGAAAGTCTGCAGTTAAAGCACATCGTGTTTGTTTCATTTCAAATCCATTGTGGTGGTGTATAGAGCCAAAAGGATTAGAATTGTGTGGCTGTCCCAATATTTATGGACCTGACTGTATATAGGGCTTATCCTATAGCAATCCCTGACTCCTTCTTTAACATCTTAAAACAAACTCTAAGTTCTTTTGTATGGCTAAGACGGAAACCACGGTGTCCATATGCAACTATTCTAAAACAAAAATCTGCAGGAGGTATGAGCTTCCCCGACATCAAAGGCTACTATGAAGCAGTGATTCTGGACCAAATTAGAAATTGGTTCACACCTTCATTTAACAAACAATGGCGGTTTATTGAACACATTTTTATACAGGAAGGTACCCTAAGTTCTCTCCTTCTAACACAATCGATATCCACAAAATTTAAGAAAATAAACCATCCCACAATCTCAGCTGCTCTAGCAGCATGGAAATATTTTTCCACGAACATATCTCCTATGGAGGATGACCAAGTCAGTTCTGTTCCTATAGAAGCACTTACTGTAATTTCATCCTCCCTGCAGTACCAGTAAATACTGGTCAATACATATCAGATTCCCACCGTTAACTTCACTAATGCAACACAATCGAAGCAATACATTTGCAAACATACAAACTAGATACCATGTACCTCCACAAGGTTCACAGTATGTCACAAAAGTGAGTACACCCCTCACATTTTTGTAAATATATTATTATATTTTTTCATGTGACAACCCTGAAGAAATGACACTTTGCTACAATGTAAAGTAGTGAGTGTACAGCTTGTATAACAGTGTAAATTTGCTGTCCCCTCAAAATAACTCAACACACAGCCATTAATGTCTAAACCGCTGGCAATAAAAGTAAGTACACCCCTAAGTGAAAATGTACAAATTGAGCCCAAAGTTTCAATATTTTGTGTGGTCACCATTATTTTCCAGCACTGCCTTAACCCTCTTGGGCATGGAGTTCACCAGAGCTTCGCAGATTGCCACTGGAGTCCTCTTCCACTCCTCCATGATGACATCACGGAGCTGGTGAATGTTAGAGACCACCTTCCATTTGAGGATGCCCCACAGATGCTCAAAAGGGTTTAGGTCTGGAGACATGCTTGGCCAGTCCATCACGTTTACCCTCAGCTTCTTTAGCAAGGCAGTGGTCATCTTGGAGGTGTGTTTGGGGTCGTTATCATGTTGGAATACTGCCCTGCAGCCCAGTCTCCAAAGGGAGGGGATCATGCTCTGCTTCAGTATGTCACAGTACAAGACGGTTCCCTCAATGAACTGTAGCTTCCCAGTGCCAGCAGCACTCATGCAGCTGCAGATCATGACACTCCCACCATCATGCTTGACTGTAGGCAAGACACACTTTTCTTTGCACCTGGTTGTCGCCACACACACTTGACACCATCTAAATAAGTTTATCTTTGTCTCATCAGACCACAGGACATGGCTCCAGTAATCCATGTCCTTAGTCTGCTTGTCTTCAGCAAACTGTTTGCGTGCTTTTTTGTGCATCATCTTTAGAAAAGGCTTCCTTCTGGGACGGCAGCAATGCAGACCAATTTAATGCAGTGTGCGGCGTATGGTCTGAGCACTGATAGGCTGACCCCCCACCCCTTTAACCTCTGCAGTAATGCTGGCAGCACTCATACGTCTATTTCCCAAAGACAACCTCTGGATATGATGCTGAGCATGTGCACTCAACTTCTTTGGTGACCATGGCAAGGCCTGTTCTGAGTGGAACCTGTCCTGTTAAACTTCTATATGGTCTTGGCCACCGTGCTGCAGCTCAGTTTCAGGGTCTTGGCGAGCTTCTTATAGCCTAGGCTATCTATATGTAGAGAAACAATTATTTTTTTCAGATCTCCAGAGAGTTCTTTTCCATGAAGTGCCATGTTGAACTTCCAGTGACCAGTATGAGAAAGTGAGAGCGATAACACCAAATTTAACACACCTGCTCCCCATTCACACCTGAGACTTTGTAACCCTAATGAGTCACATGACACTGGAGAGGGAAAATGGTTTATTTGGCAATATTTGGACATTTTCATTTAGGGCTGTACTCACTTTTGTTGCCAGTGGTTTAGACATTAATGGCTGTGTGTTGAGTTATTTTGAGGGGACAGCAGATGTACACTATTATACAAGCTGTACACTCACTACTTCAGATTGTAGCAAAGTGTAATTTCTTTCTGTTGTCACATAGTCTCCTACCTACAAAAACAAACAGCTTTGAATGTTAAATTACCCCCTTAAAGGATCTTAGTTATGGGGAAAGATTACAAGCACTGAACTTATTCTCTCTGGAGAAGAGATGCTTGAGAGTGAATATGATTTCAATGTATAAATACCATACTAGTGACCCCACAATAGGGATAAAACTTTCCCACAAAAGGGCATTTACAAAGACTCGTGGCCATTCACTAAAATTAGAGGAAAAGTGATTTAACTGGCGGAAACAGCATAGGGGGTTCTTTATGGTAAGAATGTGGAATTCTCTTCCACAAGCTGTGGTTTCAGCAGGGAGCATAGATAATTTCAAAAAAACTGTTAGATAGGCACCTAAACGACCACAACATACAGGGATATACAATGTAATATTGACATAAAAGCACACACATAGGTTGGACTTGATGGACTTGTGTCTTTTTTTAACCTATGTAACCAACTATGTAACAAAAAAAGGAAACTCTGATATGCTTAAACATGCATCACACTTTCCCTTACCACTGGCTCACTGCAGCTGAAACGGACAGATGCCTGCACACTAAACTGCTTTGGTTTAGCTTGCAGTTAGTATGAACAGGCTCTTAGAGAAATTAACTAGCAGGGCCCTAATAAAAAGCAAGGACAGCATGAAGAGAACTTAGCAAAATGTAATAAAAGAGATGTCATTGTAAAAATATAAACTTAGCCTACCTTAAAAGCTAGCTTCAGTGACCAAGGGCAGTTGGATGTATTGCAGTGTACAGGGGTCAGTAGTCTGTAGGGCAGAGTACAGGAGTTCACAGTTTGCAGGGCAGTTTACAGGGGTCAGTAGGGCAAACAATGATGTCAGTAGAGCAGAGGACAGTGTCAGTAGGACAGTGGATGGTGACAGTGGGGCAGAGGACAGTGTCAGTAGGGCAGTGGATGGTGTCAGTAGAGCAGTGGACAGTGCCAGTAGGGCAGGGGACGGTATCAGTGGTGTAGAGAATGGTGTCAGTAGGGCAGAGGATGGTGTAAGTAGGACAGAGGACGGTGTAAGTAGGGCAGAAGACGGTGTCAGTAGAGCAGTGAATGGTGTCAGTAGGGCAGAGGAGGGTGTCAGTATGACAGTAGATGGTGACAGTGGGGCAGATGACGGTGTCAGTAGGGCAGAGGACTATGTAAGTAGTGCAGTTGACGCTGTCAGTAGGGCAGAGGACTGTGTCAGTAGGACAGTGGATGGTGACAGTGGGGTAGAGGACGGTGCCAGTAAGGCCATGGACAGTGTCAGTAGAGCTGACAGCCCCCACCCCCAACTACTGACCCCCACTGATAGATCCCTACTCCCCCAAACTACTGACTCTGCCCCCCTCCCCCCACCGCCGTTCCTTTCCCTGTACAGTACATTAAACAGTGGGTGGTTGAAATAGAGCCCGCTGGAAATGCGGTAAAGGTGCCTGGCAGTTCAGGGGTTAATTATGCTCTCTCTGTGGGGTTAAATTTTCTGTGTGGCCACTCAGCTCCCCTCTCCTCATACAGAGACTGCCAATGAAATAATAGTAATTATATAATTTGGGCAGAAATTTCACAATCAGACTTTCCAGGAGGAGATTATAGCAACTGAAGCAGTTTTACTTAAGATATGTACACTTCTGTCCTAATGCTCCTGTCTCTGGCTTAATTGTTCATAGGTTATCCTTCACAGGCTTTTCACTATGGTCACTTAGCCACTACAGCTGGATCTGTGTCCCTGCTTGGCTGTTACAATGTTCTCAATGCCGCCCATGAAATTGTGTACCCCGTGACTAGGTTTTTGCCTGGCATAGACACTTTAAAGTGATTCTTCTGACCGGCTCAGTGCCTGACCGCTTCTCTGTCTTCTTGGGAGCCAGAGCATGAGCAGAGGGTGCAGAGTTTCACAGCCAACGGAGGGTTGCTGACCCCCACGTTAAGGGCAGAGGAGAGATCTAGAGTCTAATAGACCCCAGATTTTTTTTTAAAGAGTACCTGTCACTGCCTATTGCTATCACAGGGGATATTTACATTCCCTGTGATAACAATAAAAGCGATCCAAAAATAATAAAAAAATTAAAGCACCCCTCTCCCCCTGTGCTCACACACAAAGGCGAATGCAAGCATCTGTCTCATGGAGTATGTAAACAGCAATTGCACCATGCAAGTGAGGTATCACCAGGAATGTCAGATTGAGAGCAGTAATTCTAGCACTAGACCTCCTGTGTAAATCTAAAGTGGTAACCTGTGTAGCACTAACTCACGGTGGAGCTGCTGGTTTAAATGGGTCTGTTACCTTCACTTTGCTTCCCTCTGTTTCAACGGCACCGGTCTAGGGGTTCCGTTGAGTTTACTGCTGGACGACACATGCACCAACACTAGAGTACGTTTTCAATGCTTTATTGAACAGTCAAACTTTAGGAAGTAGCAGGAAAGAGATGGAAAAGGAAACCTTCAGGAGAAACTCAAATATCTTCTTACAAGATCTTAGCGACAAATGTCCCGGTAGGATTCAGATAATTATGTGGAATGTGTTCCCCTCATGGGACGCACTCCTTGCTCATCTGGATAGGCCTCTCTCACCGGTCCCGCAGCCAGTACGCAGCACGAATCTAAAGTCTCTGCCACAGACTTATTTGGAGGGGTAAATCTGCACGATCCTCTGCCACAGGATGTATCAGATCTTCTGCAGTGAACAGTCAGTCACAGTGGCTGAAACTTCACTATGCTGTATAATCACCTCTTTTGGATACGTCCTGCAACTGAGTCACCAGGCCACTCTACAGACCAGCACGCCACGTGATCTCTCCAAGACAGGTCCTCCCCTGGGATCTTCTCGGCTGTCCAGCTTCATCACACAGGACCGACAGCTCAGGACCATTCCTCGGCCGCAGTGGTAGGCTCCAGACAAGCCTCTGGACCCACCCCTGTGCCGTAGCATCATGGGCCTCCCTATCAGAGGACCACGAGGTAGCTACTTAACGCATACCTGTGGGCCAGGAGGGCCAGCAGGTGGCTGCAAAATGAACCTAGAACATGGCGTCTGTCCCATAAATACCCCCTTCCCAGAATGCAACTCGGAGGACCACCTCCACCGAGCTTGCCTCCAAGACAGAGGAGCATCTATACACTTTGACACGTTGCCCTTCCAACACTGACTACTGGTAACAGCGACACCCACCGGTCAGCACGGAAGCACACACAACGTCAGCCAAGCTGGAACAGAGGCAAACTTTTAACCTTCCTAACACACAATTTACTAAATTTACCTAATCTGCGGTAGATTGTAAATCTACCAGCGCTACATACTCCCCCCACTACAATAGACGTTGTCCCCAACGTCTGTCCTAAACGCAGTAACAGGAACTCTCAAGCCTGAGAGCAGCATTTGAGTTTCTCACAACTTTAGATAGGCAAAGAGAGAGAAGAAGGAAATTTTAAAGACATTATGAGACTTATATCTATAAAACATTATGTTCACAGCCGCAAACAAAACCACAATATAAAAAATTCTTTCACAACCTCACTAACTAACTAGCTGAAAAGCCTCCCAGCTATACATATGATCCGATGATCCCTGAAAAAAAAACATATTTAAACACACATATATACACACTACGTAACACCAATAGCAAAGTCTCATTTAAAATGAGACTCTCTTCCTATGATTTGTCATTAGAAAGAATATGTACTTTTGGAGTCCATCCCTGCACAAGAATATTTCTCATAAAGAAATCCGGCTAGCAACAGAAGTCCTTGGATTTTTTTTTTTTTTACATCAAAAAAGTTTATTTAGAAGTTATATTGTCAGTACAAATCAGATATATCAACATGAAAACACTTAGCCAGACATAAGTAGCAATAAATTGACCTGAGTTTACATCTTATCTATAGATATATTGTGTAAAAGAAAACATAAAGGTAGAGTCTGTATAGTCAGTTGTGACCATCAATATATTGCTTTCTCAGTATTAATAAACCTTTGCTGTCACAGCTCACCTTGTCTATTCCTATTCAGCTCATATGTGGGTTGGTAAATTTGACCTTCTGGTTTGTTAGCTACATCAGAGAAAGAGAGGAAAACAGTAGAAAAGAGGAAGAGGTAGAATTTATGACCAATTTATATTCTAAATCATTACGGTAGGAGACCATCCACGTTGTCCAGCTAATCCGCTCCAGTGCAACTCTGTTGTTGCACTTACACAAGACCTAGCAATAATCTAGTTCCGGAGTCTGTGCATTGATAATGTCGGTAAAAGCTTTGGAATATTTAAAAACATTCCAGGGACGCCAAGTTTCATGAAAACTTTCGACCTGTTCATTCGCTTGGGCCAGGGTGTCTTCCATTTCATGGAATTCTGCGACCCTATGAAGTCAATCAGCTACTGTTGGTACCCGATGCGATTTCCAATGAATTGGAATGAGAGATTTGGCAGCATTCAACAGATGCCTTGTGAGAGAATGCTTATATTTCTTTAAAGACCAGCTTGATATGTGCAGTAGACAGCATGCTGCATCCAGTATTAGAGTCGTCTCTGTGATCGATTTGATAAGTTCTCGAACTGCGTCCCAATAACGGGCAATCAAGGGGCATTGCCACCAGATATGTAACAGAGAACCACTATCTCCCATGCATCTCCAGCAGCGGTCTGATGCCTGGGGATAACATTTATTTAATTTCATTGGTGTTAGATACCATTGGCTCAGCAGTTTGTAAGCTGTCTCTTGTACTTTGGAGCTGATAGAGCACTTGTGTGATAAAATGCAAGCGTTCTTCCATTGTTTAGGAGTTATGTTTACCTGTAAAATATCAGACCACTGCCTTCTGAGTCTGTCATCCAAGGGAGCCTTTGCATCCTGTAGCCATGCATAAATAATTGAAGTTGTTCTACTGACCGGGTCGCCTGTGTGGCACACAGACTCAAAATCCGTCTGGTCTGGAGAAGTCACCTGCCTTGTGATTGCTGCTAATATAGCTTCTGACTTGTAAGTAAGTCCAGAAGGGTAAGTTAGTCACGTTGTCATTCTGTTTTAGAGCCTGAAAATCTTTTATTTTGGCCTGTTGATAACAAGCCCCTGCCAAAAGAGGTCTATCATTGAGAGGTGACTTGAGATGGGAATTCCCCACCCCCAGGATGAACTACGGGTTGTCCATCAATGGGGTTAATGGGCCTAGTGCAGATGTAATCCCTGTGTCTTTAGGTATTTCATGAATCAGTTTTAAAGTGGTTCCTGTTAAAGGGTGTTGCTTTAGGTCGTCAGGGTAAGAATTCCATTGTCGCCAGGGGGCAAAAGTGAGTGGGATGGAGTTAAGATCCATTTCTAGCTTCACCCAATCTTTAATGTCTCGATGACAGTGCCAGTCTATGACCCTCGTTAAGTGTGCTGCTCTATAGTAGTCCCTTAAGTTGGGTACTCCTAACCCCCCAGATACTTTCACTCTCTGTAGGGTTTCTAATTTGATTCTTGGTTTTTTCTTGGTTTTTTATGTGCCCAAATGAATTTCAGAAACATTGCTCTTAGAGTCCTAAACATGTTGGCTGGTAATTTGATCGGCAGTGTACGCATTAAATATAAGAGCCTGGGCAGAATGGCCATTTTGATAACGGCCGCTCTGCCGAACCACGAAAAGGTTCCCGTGGGCCATTTGCGTAGGTCACTGTCTATGTTTTTTAGTAGTGGGGGAAAATTTTTTTCGAAAATTGAAGAGATCTGTGGAGTTAAATTCACTCCTGTTTCAGACTGTTATGAACCCATTTGAAAGGGGAATTCTCCATCACCAAGGTAAGTGAATGGTTTGAAAGAGATACATTCATGGCTTCTGATTTAGAGTAATTTATCTTTAAACTGGAGACATAACCATAATGTTCAAAAGCTCTCATTAGGTTGGGGAGAGTGATATGTGGTCTAGATATGAAGAATAGCAAGTCGTCAGCATAGGCGGCTACCTTGAACTCCCGATCCCCCACCTGAAGTCCTCTTACCGAGGTGTTTGCATTGATCTGTCTGATAAATGGCTCCAGGGATAATATGAATAAAAGAGGGGACAAAGGACATCCCTGTCTTGTGCCATACGCAATATGTACCTGTTCAGACAGGGTACCGTTTATTTTTAATCTTGCTGTGGGGTTTTGATAAAGAGCTGAAATCCATGCCAACATCCTTGAGCCCAGTCCAACATGTCTACAAGTGGCCAGCATGTAATCCCATGCCACTCGGCCGAAGGCCTTCTCCGCATCCGTAGACAGGAGAAGGCCCCCTGTGTCACTGGATCTAGTTTTGTGAATTAGTAACAGGGATTTGATGACATTGTCTTTGGCCTCGCGGTCAGGCATGAAGCCTACCTGCTCCGGGCCAATTACTTTTTGCAAGAAGGGTCTCAGTCTGTTGGCAAGTATTTTTGCGAAAATTTTTACGTCCAAATTCAGCAAGGATATAGGACGGTAGCTGGCACAGTCAGAAGGGTCCTTACCCGCTTTCGGTATGACCGTTATGAAAGCTGAAAGTAAGTCTAGTGTCGTATCCCTGGAATCAGACATGGAGTTCAAGGCTGTCGCCAGGGGGTCAGCCAGTAAGTCTACGAACGTTTTATAATAAATAGCTGTGTACCCGTCTGGTCCAGGACTCTTACCTAATTTCAGATTTTTAATAGCAAGTCTAATTTCAGTCGTGTCTATTGGGCATTCGAGGGTGTTAGCTTCTATAGTATCAAGGGAAGGGAGATCACTCTTATCTAAGTAGTCTCGTATAACCTGGGATCTGTCCCCTATCATTCCCAGCTGTTTGTGCTGTTGCGGTAAATTATAGAGATCAGAGTAGAATGTGTGGAAATGTTTTGCAATCGCCTCCATGGAAACATCCATCGTGCCATTTTTCCGTCTAATGCCTAGAATGTTGTTACTATGAGTGTGTACCCGTAGTGCCCTAGCCAATGTCTTACCAGGTTTGTTACCCTCCTCATAGTAGATCTTTTTCTTGAAAAATAAAAAACGTTTGACCTTTGCGTCAAAAAGTTTCTGCAGATGTTTTCTGGTATCTAGTAGTTCCGTGGCAGTATCTACCGAAAGGGACTGTTTGTGTAGAGATTCTAGCTTGTGAATGCGATCGATTAGATTTTTGATCTCCCTTTCCCTTTCTTTTTTCCGTTGGGCACCTATTGAGATCAGTTCCCCCCTCAATGTGCACTTATGGGCCTCCCATATCATCAGTGGATCCATCCCTGGGGTGTTGTTGTGATCAAAGAAATCTTTCAGGGACTCCCTGAGTTTAGGTAAATGGATAGGATCTGAGATTATTGAGGAGTTAAGTCTCCATGTCTGGGTTTTTGGTGGCAATTTCGTCAAGTTTAACGTTAATGCTATTGGAGCATGGTCCGAGGTAGATTGTGAGCCTATGCAGGCTTCTGCTAGGACAGAGAGATCATTTTGGGTTATAAAGAGATAATCTATCCGCGTATATTTCCTGTGAGGGGCTGAATAAAACGTGTAATCACGGCCGCTCGGATTGAGAAATCTCCATGAATCTATCAACCTGAGTGAATGGAGAAGGTTTTTAATGCCTTTCAGGGTCCTGTACCTAATACTGGTGTTTCCGTTTGAAGTATCTGTCAGGGGATTCAAAGGAATGTTGAAATCCCCTCCTAATATCAAACACCCCTTGGAGAACTCCTGTAATTTATGGATCAGCTGTTTACAGAATGTTAGGTGGGCCTTATTCGGGAAATATACATTTGCTATGGTGATGGGTACTCCCCCATATTTCCCCTTTAGGAAAATGTATCTGCCGTCAGTGTCTGTCATTTGTTCTGTCAAGTCGCAGGGCGCGTTCTTACTAACAAGAATTGAAACCCCTTTAGTTTTAGCATGGTCATTGGTGGCGTGATACGCCCTAGTGAAAGTTGGGTCGGTGAACCTATGCACCTGTCCAGTCTTAAAATGAGTCTCCTGCAGCATTATAAAATACGGCTTACCTTTTTTGATTTCTCTGAGTAGTGTAGTTCGCTTTTCAGGAATATTCAACCCCTGCATGTTGTGTGAAATTACCGTGGGGTTGCGTCCTAGGAAGGAATAGGCCATGGTGCAGACTCAGAAGTGGTGCAGTACTCTGGTGATCTGAAATAAACACTAAAACACAATTAGAGTATTCTTATAGGCGGACAACGTGAATGGTCAAAAGCTTAGGAAGAGGTAAAAGAAAAAGGAAGAGTGAGAGAATTAAGTTCAACCACTAGATAGAGCCCTATCTAAAAAACTATAGTGAGTCTGGAGTGCTACGTGCAAGACCAGATCACTTGTGGGGTAGGGGGAGGCGGCCGCCTGGTATGTGAACAAATAAATGCAATATACTAAGTTTAGAATTTAAACTTGAAAATATAACTGGTAAACCGTGCCTCCAAATAACACACAGCCTAAAATAGAAATTTTTTTAATCTGAAATATGATTAATCCACCCTATCGGTCAAGGGATCTTCCCAACTCTCTAACTATGAAGCCAAGAGTCCCCGACCGCCACTTTCCTAGTGAAATTAGTCACTCTACATGGTCACCACCTCTAAAGTGTCGTGACCACTTGAATTCCCTCTCCCCATAAGGCACCGTTATCATTATCATTAGGTCTCAAAACCAAATGCCGGATAGTATTAACATCATTCGGATAATATATATATATATATATATATATATATATATATATATATATATCCTCCAGCAAATAGTATGAGTCAAAAGGGTATGGGAAATAATAAAGAGGAAAAAAAAGGTTTATGAAAAAGGCAAAAACGGCACCGTCCTTGGACAATTACTCGTAACCCGGCCACAGTGGGTGATTTTGGTATGTTCGGCCAATCCTTAGTCCTCTGCGCGATCTTGGTCCCACATAGGTCTTGGATTCGGAGTGCCTGATTTGGAGCCTCCTGTTTTGCCATGCCTCATCTTCTTAGGGAGTCTTTTTTCTGGCATAGAGAATGGTGATCGAATTGGACTCCTGTCATGTGGTGGTAGTGCAAAGTCTGCGTACCACTCAGGAAGGTCCACTTAGTCCAGGCCAAGTCCTGCACAAAAATCCGGAAGGTCCAGTGGGGTGCGCAGTACATGTTGATGTCCATTTGCCGACATGATAAGTGCAAAGGGGAAGCGCCAAGTGTACCTGAGCTCTTTTTCTCTGAGCTTATCCAGTAAGGGGTGCAAAGCTCTATGGTTTTTAAGAGTAATCTGGGATAGATCTTGAAACAACATTATGTTTCCCCATTAAAGATGATCCTGTAATTTCTTCTTGCTCTACGCATTATGTCCACCTTCAATTGGAAGCTCTGGAGGCAACAGATTATGTCACGCGGTGGTGCAGGGTCAGGACCTCTAGGTCTAAGTGCCCTGTGGGCTCGAATGAATTCAATTTCGGTCTCTTCTTGCCTGTCCAAAAGGCTGTTGAAGACTCTCTGGAGTGCTGGGGCTATTTGGTCTGCCTCCACAGTTTCGGGGATCCCTCGCACCCTAATATTATTCCTCCTGCCCCTGTTGTCGAGGTCCTCCAAGTGTCTATTTATGTCTATGAAGTGCTGTGCGTGAGAAACTGTGACCTTGTCCAGCCTGTTAGGTGCTTTGTCCCTCTGCCTCCCTGTGTGCTCCGTTGCTGCCAATTTCTCAGTGAGAACTACAAGGTTCGTTTTCAGATTGGTAATTGCAGCCGAGAATGCAGATTTGATGTCTGCTGTGAAACCGGGCATATCAGCATAGGTCAGGGGTTTATTTAGCCTGGATTTCCCCCTACCTGTGTCCTCAGCAGATTCAGAATCACCACTGAGGTCCTCCTCGTGGCGCTCGGCCTGTTGCATCGGCGCCATCTTGAGTTCGGCCTTGCTACTCTCTGCCGCTGGCATTTGTCTTAACAGATCCACTATATGCCTGGCGGTGGATGGCGTCGGCCCTCTGTGGGAACGAGTTTGTGGGGTGCTGTGAAGCTTTCTGCCCGGCATTGAAAGTTCTCTGTAAGGGTGTCAGGCTGAAAGGCTGTGTGTCTGATGGAGCTCCTCTAATGTGCAGCCATCCAAGCCGTGCACCAAGCCACGCCCTGAAGTCCTTGGATTTAAACACAGAACAGGATCTGTAGATCTTGACCATGCAGATCTCTTTGCCCTGTCACTATCTAACTAGCTAACTTCAAAGTAATAGTGTCCATAATTACCAGTAAAACCGAGGATCTGGCAGGGTTACATATTTTCCTTCTTTATCTACAGTGGTAATAAAATATACAGCATTGTCCTTTCCCGGTCTGCAGATCACCACTTTATCAGCATAGATATGCCGACCATAGTTCCAATGAACAAAGCATCCGTTAAAACGTTCATCCATGCGGCAGAACATCCAATCTTTCTAAAGGGCTTAGGCACAGACAAGTAGTCCCAAATAGCTTCATTGTACCAAAGTTCCCGATTAGCTTCAATCTCCCGCATGACATCCTGGGGCACATAAGGGAACTCCAATCCATACTCTGCGGCCACACGCTTGTTTAACATCCTTTGCAAGCGAGCAAGTTTTGGCAAAGATCTGTCTTTTCCCATACCAGGCGGTACACAGGAGTCTAATGACTTTTTCACCATAGACCCAGCCGGTGTCTGTAGCGAATCAATAACTTTTGACAAAGTCCTAGCAACAGCACTGTGCATTTGCACACACGACGTCTTCCCAGAACTCATGACAGTCCATTCAGGAAAGGTCATTGTGGAGGCAACATCCTCGCCTTGTGACCACAATAGCTCTTGCGACATGGTTTCGAACAAGTCATCATCCCCTGAAAGATCCGACATGGATTCTATTTCCGAGTCTCTCAACTTTTCTGCTGGCAAATACTTAATTACAGTCCCCAGCAATGGCTTACCCTTTCCAGACGTAGACTCTGGTAGCTCCGGCTCAGGTAATCTCTGGGGTAGGCCTTGACCACAGCCGCGAGAAGCCTTCACATAGCCCACCTTCTTCTGAGTAGACACCACAGGAACAGGTGTAGTGGACTCAGGAATCAAAGTAATGTCTCCTGATGAGACGGCAGCAGTAATGTCTCTTTCTGAAACATTGTCGGTAGCAACAGGCAAAGTGGCGGCCCGTCGCTCCCTCTCTGTAGCAATAGCAGCTTCCACTGTAGCGATACCTGTCACCCAATCCATCCGGTAGGCACGGGGTGGCATAGTAGGTGGCTCCACTACAAACAAATACTCTCCACACTGCGGACATCGACCGAATGGACGAAGATGCACGGCCAATCCTCCACATCGATGGCAGGTCATGCCCAGTCCCTCAACATCTCCCAAGGTATACAGGACAAACTTCCCCTGCAGTTTCATTCGAACTCCAGTATCCATGAGCAGAGTTCCAGATTGCACAGTATTCATCACGGTGCTTGCAGGGAACACTCTGGGTCCCACAACCGATTGCAACGCCAGAAAAGACATGGCCACACTCTGATCTTTTCAGCACGATCACGAGGCTTCTTTTCTCCTCTGTCGCCAAGCACACTACACGCGTCCCACGCAGTAGCAAGTAGGGTAACTCCTCCCACTTGTTCTTTCAGTCACGTAGCTCCCGAGCCTCTTCTGGCGCCCAGCGTCTACGCACCCAAAAGCAAAGTCCTGCAGTTTAACCTTTCCTCTTCCTGAAAACCTTTCCTCTCTCTGTAAACTCCCGGTAAAACACTCCACTGGGTTGCAATAATTGTCAGTCAACAAATCCCAGACGACGCCCCCAAATGTAGCACTAACTCATGGTGGAGCTGCTGGTTTAAATGGGTCTGTTACCTTCACTTTGCTTGCCTCTGTTTCAACGGCACCGGTCTAGGGGTTCCGTTGAGTTTACTGCTGGACGACACATGCACCAACACTAGAGTACGTTTTCAATGCTTTATTGAACAGTCAAACTTTAGGAAGTAGCAGGAAAGAGATGGAAAAGGAAACCTTCAGTAGAAACTCAAATATCTTCTTACAAGATCTTAGCGTCAAATGTCCTGTAGAATTCAGATAATTATGTGGAATGTGTTCCCCTCATGGGACGCACTCCTTGCTCATCTGGATAGGCCTCTCTCACCAGTCTCGCAGCCAGTACGCAGCACGAATCTAAAGTCTCTGCCACAGACTTATTTGGGGGGGTAAATCTGCACGATCCTCTGCCACAGGATGTATCAGATCTTCTGCAGTGAACAGTCAGTCACAGTGCCTGAACCTTCAAGCCGAACCAGCGACACTATGCTGTATAATCGCTTCTTTTGGATACGTCCTGCAACCGAGTCACCAGGCCCCTCTACAGACCAGCACGCCGCGTGATCTCTCCAAGACGGGTCCTCCCCTGAGATCTCCTCGGCTGTCCAGCTTCGTCACACAGGACCGACAGCTTAGGACCATTCCTCGGCCACGGTGGTAGGCTCCAGACAAGCCTCTGGACCCACCCCTGCGCTGTAGCATCGTGGGCCTCCCGATCGGAGGACCACGAGGTAGCTCCTTAACGCATACCTGTCGGCCAGGAGGGCCAGCAGGTGGCTGCAAAACGAACCTAGAACATGGCGTCTGTCCCATAAATACCCCCTTCCCAGAATGCAACTCGGAGGACCACCTCCACGAGCTTGCCTCCAAGACAGAGGAGCATCTATACACTTTGACACGTTGCCCTTCCAACACTGACTAATGGTAACAGCGACACCCACCGGTCAGAAGCACACACAACGTCAGCCAAGCTGGAACAGAGGCGAACTTTTAACCTTCCTAACACACAATTTACTAAATTTACCTAATCTGCGGTGGATTGTAAATCTACCAGCGCTACACCTGTAAAGGCTTTTATAGACTTTTAAAAATGTACGTTTTTTTTTTTCGCCGCTGCACGGGCATACGCAATTTTAAAGCACGTCATTTTTGGTATTTATTTACTTGACATAAAATCATCTTTTATATTTTACAAAACAAATGGGCAATATATCGGGTTTTGTGCATTAAAATTCAAAAGTGTATTTTTTCCACAAAAATTGTGTTTGAAAAATCGCTGCGCAAATACTGTGTAACAAAAAAAATTGCAACACAGACCATTTTATTCTGTAGGGCCTGCTTTAAAAAATGTATAATGTTTGGGGGTTCAAAGTAATTTTCTAGCAAGAAGAAATACATTTTTTGATGTAAACAAAAAGTGACAGATGTGTGGCATAAGCTTCTAATGTCAGAATAGTTCACAAACATCCCCCTAAATGATCCCTTTTTGGAAAGTATACATCCCAAGGTATTTGCTGAGAAGCATGTTAAGCCTATGGAATATTTTATGTTTTGCCACAAGTTTCTGGAAAATGACATAAAAAATATTTTCTTTTTTTACACAAACTTTTCATGATATATTGCTTACACATGCCATGGGTATATGTGGAATTACATCCCAAAATACATTCTGCTGTTTCTTCTGAGTATGGGGATACCACATGTTACTGCCCTGTTTTTTTTTTTTTGGCACCTCAAGCATACCTCCCAACTTTTTGAGATGGGAATGAGGGACACCTATCAGCAAAAGTATACAGGCATAGGACACACCCCTTGCCACACCCCCTTAAAGGAGACTTGTACAAAAAAACAAGATTGGTTAAACCAACAAGTGCTTTTTTTTTACCACTACTATTCCTTTATATTAGCTTTTGGAATTTATAAATGCAGCAATTTAGAAATCAGATGAAAGGTTTAGCACTGGGAAACACTTTTTGATAGATAAAAAGTGCATTTTATATACAACTATATAGATCAGACCAAAATGAGGGATAAATGAGGAGGAATGAGGGACAGAGGGACATTGTTCCAAATCAGGGACAGTTGGGAGCTATGCCTCAAGAAATATGATGTCTTTTTACCAAAGACATGTAGCTGAATACATTTTGGCCTAAATTTATGACAACATTTGAAAATATTGAATATTTTTTATAACAAAAATTAGAAAATATAGTTTTTTCAAAATTGTCATTTATAGCGCAAAAAATAAAAATCCCAGTGGTGATCAAGTACCACCAAAAGAAAGCTCTATTTGTGTAAAAAAAGAACATACATTTAGTTTGGGTATAGTGTTGCATGACCACGCAATTACCGGTTAAAGTAGCGCAGTGCCAAATAGCAAAAAATGCTCTGGTCAGGAAAGGGGTAAAAACTTTCGGAGGTCAAGTGGTTAAATAGGGAATGTAGGTAGGGCAGTGTATGGAGGTCAGTAGGATGTAGGGCAGTGTACAGAGGTTAGTAGTAGGTAGAGAAAGAGGAGGGAGGGTGCCCGTTCAACTATATCATGATTGTTGCCAACATCCCCAAAGTCAGAATATATAAGGAAATTCAAAAAAAGGAAGATTAAGGTCTGGTGTGACCCCTCTGACACCTCCATCCCTAATAGTGCACAAAAAAACAAGAAAAATAGCCCTGGGACTTTAGATGAGGTGAGAGAGGTTTAGCCAATGTCCACAATGAACACTGAGACAAAATCAATTTATTCATTTCAAAATGTTATGTAACTGAGCGGTAACAACAATGATTGTGAGTTACCAGGCGTAATAGGCTATTATGCCTGGTAACTCACAATCATTGTTGTTACCGCTCAGTTACATAACATTTTGAAATAAATACATTGATTTTGTCTCAGTGTTCATTGTGGACATTGGCTAAACCTCTCTCACCTCATCTAAAGTCCCAGGGCTATTTTTCTTGTTTTTTTATATAAGGAAATTACCCCCAAAAAAGGTTAAAGGGACTTTAACGGCAACTCATTTAAAATTTAAAATTTATTTTATTGAGTAGAAAAAGTATATATATATATATCAAAAAAAGACATATAACAAGGAAAACAAAAACAATGTCATACAATCTATAAAAAACTATACAACGATATACTGTATGTGCAAGATTTGAAAGACTATGTTCAATGGTCTTGCCACGAATACTTACGCGTTTCGGGACTTAAGTATAATGTCCCTTCATCAGAGACAGAACGTGGATCATAGACCTATTATACAGTGAAATAATAATAAAATAAGTACAAAGAACAATCATGTATAAATGATATTTACAGGTATCACGTGTATGTCATTTGGTCCATTGTGACCGTAGATAAAAAGAGCACAACCTACCAATGCATAACAGTAACGGAGCATCTATGTCAGAATCCCTGCAGTAACGGTGTCAGAAACCCCAGGTCTGGCAGATGAAACAAAGACCTGGAAGCATCGGCTGGCCCAACTCTATCCACACTCTTCCAACCCACGAACATAAGGGGGCATCCCGCAGCTCCGCCAAAATAGACTGCAACCAAGTCGCAGGTACTACAACATTCCGTATCACCTGCGAAATAGAAGCATGTGCTATATAGTGAAGACTTGCCAAAGGCTCATAGGCGGTTCAGGAAATCAGAAAATCAAAAGACAAAGGTGGGGGTAGGTAAGAGGGCTGTGTTCATACCAGGATGTTCATAGGTCAGGCCACAACAGTCTGCATCACCATAAGAGAAAGGAAAATGTTGCCGAGTATGTGCAAGCACAGATCGAACCAGGGCATTAACCCATATGAGGGCTAGGTCTGTGAACAAAGCAGAGGGGGGATAAGATAGTAACGGCAGCCCTGAGAATATCAAATTCAATGAACAAACAGTATGGCTGGGTCACAGCCATCCGAGGCTAGTACTTACAACAAAGTGTAGTGTGGAGTCTTGGTGAGGCATGGGTTGATTGCAGGAGCGTCCAGGCCGGTCACCGCCAAGTGCGGTAATGATGAGCCCGTTCAGGTGCATCACTAGGATATAAGGAGACTGGGAGGGCGTGATATAGCGTGACGTGCGTCTAATCAGCGCAGCGTCATCGCATCAATCATACAGTGGAGGTGTGTGAGGGGGGAGCGGTCGCGTCATAACACCACGCCCACTGCACGTTCCCGTAAGGCATAGCTTGGTGGTTGCCTGGCAACATACCAGGCAACTGGGAGGGCGTGGCGTGGCGCGACGTGCGTCTGAACAGCGCAACGTCGTCACCTCAATCACACAGTGGGGATGTGTGAAGGGGGAGCGGTCGCGTCATAGCGCCACGCCCACTGCACGTTCCCGTACTCAGGACGAGAAACAACGTGCGGTTGACAGGCAGCCCCGCCCACCAAGCAAAACCACAACAGAACAGACGGAGCAGCGAGGCATAGTTTAGTGGTTGCCTGGCAACATACCAGGCCAAAGCTATCTCATAGGGATTCGGGGAGATTACTTAAGCCTCAAAGAGCAGTTCATTTAGAGCAATGCTCAAGTAAAACTGGATACTATATAGCCTGTGCAGCCCGGTCTGGGATTAACCCATTAGGACAGAATAGCCTGACAAGCTCAATGTGTGGTTTGCATAGCCACACTATTTTAACCCCTTAGAGCCTGAAGCCTCAAAATATTCCTGTAGTAAGTGCAACACAGGAGTAAGACAAAGTATGTTTGTTTGTGTATACCTGACAGGACCGCAGGGGTCCCCCCAAGAGACACAATCCCACCCAGAGTAGAGGGAGGGACCGTGGTAGGAAAAGGATCCCGAGCCGCCGCTGCACGGCCCACCCCACAGAAAAATCTGAGAGGGGGGTCATGCAAAGGCAGCCCACCGACGCAGAAAAGGCCGACGGGCGGACCACCTGCCACAAAATGGCGGCTAAAGTGTCCGCCAGAAGGCCAAAAGGAAGGGCCCCCCATAGGCCTACCAACAGGAGGCCCGGGGGGCCCCCCCTGCGCCGGGTGGGACAGGGAGAGGTCAGCCGAACCAAAGACAACCGCACGCCCATGGATCCGACATAAAATGCTCCGACAACAGCAGAGTACAGGGGTCATTAACAAAACATCATATATGTAAATTGTACATCATAGACACATAACCTGGCAGTTAGATTTTCTAGAGACCGAAAAAGATGATAAAGAACAGCCATAAAGTGATGATATGCATTTATGGTTGAGGCGTGGATGGGTAATGACTATGCAGGGGGTCTGTAAAAAGGAACTATAGGTCCTTCTCACAAAGACCAGATGTAAAGCCCTCCAAGAACGGTCTGTAGCTAAACTGCTCATTGAGGCCCGGGGGTGAGGTGGCAGCAAGGTCCATAATCCAGCGAGCCTCTCGCTGAAGAAGGACCTTATTCCAGTCTCCGCCCCTCGGGTTAGGATGAATTCTGTCCAAAAAAAGAAATTGAATTTTTGGAAAGACCCCGTAATGTTCGTTAAGAACATGTCTCCCCAAGGGGAAATCAGGGTCTGCTTTTTTCATTGAGGCAATATGTCTGGATGCCCTTATAGAAAATTTCAATTTGGTCTTGCCAACGTAAAATCGCTGGCATTGACATGTGAGAAGGTACACTACCCCCTCAGTTTTACAGTTGCAGTAGTGGTGGGGGGTGTACTTTCGGTCATTGGGGAGAGTATAGTTAGGGTTTGTATTGATATATCTACATATCGAACATCCCCCACATGTGAATGTCCCAAGTCTTTTGCATAGGTCATTGCGAAAGTCACCAACAAATTCACTATGGACTAGTTGGTCCTTTAGGGAACTCGCACGTCGATACGTAATAGAGGGTCTTCCCGAAATATGAGGGCGCAATTGCGGGTCGGTGTACAGGATGTGCCAAAATTTGTCAAAAATGGATCTGATGGTTTTGTGTTGATCACTGCGGTCCTGTCAGGTATACACAAACAAACATACTCTGTCTTACTCCTGTGTTGCACTTACTATAGGAATATTTTGAGGCTTCAGGCTCTAAGGGGTTAAAATAGTGTGGCTATGCAAACCACACATTGAGCTTGTCAGGCTATTCTGTCCTAATGGGTTAATCCCAGACCGGGCTGCACAGGCTATATAGTATCCAGTTTTACTTGAGCATTGCTCTAAATGAACTGCTCTTTGAGGCTTAAGTAATCTCCCCGAATCCCTATGAGATAGCGTTAGCCTGGTATGTTGCCAGGCAACCACTAAACTATGCCTCGCTGCTCCGTCTGTTCTGTTGTGGTTTTGCTTGGTGGGCGGGGCTGCCTGTCAGCCGCACGTTGTTTCTCGTCCTGAGTACGGGAACGTGCAGTGGGCGTGGCGCTATGACGCGACCGCTCCCCCTTCACACATCCCCACTGTGTGATTGAGGTGACGACGTTGCGCTGTTCAGACGCACGTCGCGCCACGCCCTCCCAGTTGCCTGGTTGCCTCTGCTTTGTTCACAGACCTAGCCCTCATATGGGTTAATGCCCTGGTTTGATCTGTGCTTGCACATACTCGGCAACATTTTCCTTTCTCTTATGGTGATGCAGACTGTTGTGGCCTGACCTATGAACATCCTGGTATGAACACAGCCCTCTTACTTACCCCCACCTTTGTCTTTTGATTTTCTGATTTCCTGAACCGCCTATGAGCCTTTGGCAAGTCTTCACTATATAGCACATGCTTCTATTTCGCAGGTGATACGGAATGTTGTAGTACCTGCGACTTGGTTGCAGTCTATTTTGGCGGAGCAGCGGGATGCCCCCTTATGTTCGTGGGTTGGATCAGTGTGGATAGAGTTGGGCCAGCCGATGCTTCCAGGTCTTTGTTTCATCTGCCAGACCTGGGGTATCTGACACCGTTACTGCAGCGATTCTGACATAGATGCTCCGTTACTGTTATGCATTGGTAGGTTGTGCTCTTTTTATCTACGGTCACAATGGACCAAATGACATACACGTGATACCTGTAAATATCATTTATACATGATTGTTCTTTGTACTTATTTTATTATTATTTCATTGTATAATAGGTCTATGATCCACGTTCTGTCTCTGATGAAGGGACATTATACTTAAGTCCCGAAACGCGTAAGTATTCGTGGCAAGACCATTGAACATAGTCTTTCAAACCTTGCACATACAGTATATCGTTGTATAGTTTTTTATAGATTGTATGACATTGTTTTTGTTTTCCTTGTTATATGTCTTTTTTTGATATATATATATATATATATATATATACTTTTTCTACTCAATAAAATAAATTTTTAATTTTAAATGAGTTGCCGTTAAAGTCCCTTTAACCTTTTTTGGGGGTAATTTCCTTATATGTTAGTAGTAGGTAGGGCAGAGTACGGAGGCCAGTAGGATGTAGGGCAGTGTACAGAGGTCAGTAGGATGTAGGGCAGTGTACGGAGGTCAGTAGGATGTAGGGCAATGTACGGAGGTCAAAATGGATTATGGGGGTGTAGTCGTGGCGCTGTTTCCCTTAAAATATATAAAGGTAAAAACGTAAAAAGAAAAAAAATTATGTTAGGAATAGTAATTATGGGAAAAGGATAAGGGGATTATAGCGGTGCCAAGATTTTGAATACTATGAAGTAACACATTAGTTTTAAAATTAAAATATTTTATTGACAAACAAGTTAAAAGAAGGGTATAAAAAAGGAGTATACACAACAAGGGTGTAGGCAAACAATGAGAAATTATACAGAACCAGTATAAGCAGCAATAATGCAAGAACCAGCCAATGAAGTAACGGCAGGTCTTGTTCACAGGTATTGTGTTCCTACATGTTTCGCCAACATTGGCTTCCTCAGGGAAAGATGGTTAAACCTGTATTGATTTCATGGATTCTGAATAAAGAAATAAAAAGTCAGAAAAAATGTGTAACAATACATATTGACAATAACAAAGTTAAAGTGCACATTCGTGGGCTGCCGGACATGGCCAAAAAGTTCCCCCACACAAAAAATTATTACCAGGGCAAGCGACCACTCCAAACCCTCCCAAAAGAATGGAATATCTCTCCGCCCAACAGGTCACCCCAAATTCCATCTCCCGTTCCAATGATTGTAAAGTACCTACCGGTAATTCACAGTGGGTGAACATACAATCCCCCGAAGTGAACTGAAGATCCTATGTTGCAAATAGGGTGGCTGCAGGGGGCGAAAAAAAGGGCCTGACAAACAAAAGGAAAAACAGAGTATAAAATCCATAATATTGGTGGATGCCTAGAAAGGATCTGGGCTTACAGCTGTAACAAAATAGGGCTAACATAGCCTCAAAAAATTACTCACAATTTGTATTTAAGTAAAAGCAAGAGAGAATAAGGGCGCCCAGTATGCTGATAGTCGTATAAAGAGTTAGATGAGGTCACTGACGAGTGGTTACTGAAAAAAGGGGGGGGACCAAAAAAGGGGGAATAAGAACAAATGGGGAAATAGTGTTTTTACCAAAAAGGTATATGTTCAAAAACGAGGAATAGGGTCAAATGGTACTAGGATACGCATGATAGATTCAAAAAGTTCAATAGTTTAAAATGAAAAAACTCACCCATAGGTCCGGCATGACTCTTGAAGACATAATATGGACCATAGAAATACAATGGGTATAGGTTGGTGTGTTGGACACAGCGAAGCTATGCTATAAGAGAAAAGCATGTAGTCTTGCTTGATATTGAGGGTAAAGTGAAACAAGAGATCACCAGAATTAGATGTAGAGGAGACAGCAAGTACGGGCGCCCTTAAGCATCGGCAAAAGAATGGCCAGAGAAGCTGGCCTTTTATGCCCCCCACACACGTGCGGCGTCTGACGTCACCGATCGTGTGAGCGGACACACGGAGCCATTGCGCATGTGCCCGTCAACAGCTCCATGGGCCTACAAGACCCATAGGGCTGTGCGGGATTGTATAGCGTGTCATGATGTGAACTGATGCAGAATGCTGGACAAACTGGAGAGCCAACCAATACGGTGGCGCTGCAGAATACCAGTAGATGTTGTGAAATGCCAATGGCAAAAAGTGGGCTGGCACTGCCGGGCAGTGTCACTTTTGGGTGTCCATACAGCCAAGGCGGAACAGGGAACTGCACTTCTACTCGGGGGGGGTTGGCCAGACACCCCTCTGTGGCTGGAGCATCGGCAGGGGAAAGGGAAAGGTGGAGAGGGGAGAGAAGCTGGGAACAGCAAAAGGTGAGCCAGGGAAGGGAAGGGACCAGAAGCGAGCACCCAGCAATAGGGGAGAAGAGAGAAGCGGGGGCAATGATGACCATGAGTCACCCATACACCAATGGGGGAACAACAGGTCAGGTCCCCACGAAGGTCCCGCTAGTTGGCCATGTCAGGTGACCGAACAGTGTTTAAGTATGTATATGAACATATGGATTATTACCATAGTCAATACGAAATGGTATAAATAAATTGATAATAATCAACAGGAAAAATAATGGACAACATTCAATAATAAAATATTGACAAATAAAGAAAACATTAGAGATTCAAGTACAGGCTGCAAAAAAAAAAAAAATAAATAATAGAGGTAACATGTCCCATGGATCCATGGTAAGACTTCAAATTGGGGAGGGGGATGGGAGGGCGGAGGGAATAAGGAAATTACAGTGTTTATAGTGAAAACTGTTTATGTCATGAAAGAAAATAGGCAATTAAAGAAAAGGTTTGAAGCTAATGTATTCATTTAACCCTGGAAATTTAGTAGCTTCCAGGGTATGTATCCACTTAGTTTCAAGTTGGAGTAACCTTTGGTCGGTGCCACCGCCCCTAGCATGTAGAGGAACATGCTCCAGAGCGGTGAAGCCGATAACCTGGGGATTAAAGTCATGTTGTAAGGCAATACGTCTATTGATAGCGGTAGTAGTAGTGCATTTGTACAGTGGTTTTATGTGGTCTCTGATACGTATGTAGAACGGGCGTTTGGTCTTGCCCACGTAATAACATCCGCAACGGCAGGTGGCTAAGTAGACTATTCCCACAGTTTGACATGTAACTGTGTATTTAATGGTGTGGGTAGAACCATTTGGAAGAGTTATTTCTCGAGAGTCGTAAATGAATTGGCATATGTCACATTTTCCGCAAACAGTAGTTAGAGAGGGCACTTGTGTAGGGGAGTGATGGCTAGTTATCAAGCGATCTCTTAATGACGGGGATCGTCGATAAGTAATATCAGGGTAAGGTTTGATATATTTTTTGATGACTGTATCTGCAGTTAGTAATGGCCAGAATTTGTTAAAGATGTCTCTGACTTGGTTATGATGTGTAATGAGACGAACGGGTTGAGAAGTCTCACGATTTTTTGTGGAAAAGATAAGGTTTTTCCTGTCCAGCTTTTTCACCTTGTTATATGCTCGCTTAAGAAGTGAGTGGCTATATCCTCTATTTCTTAACCTATGATAAAGATCATAGGATGCTTTGATAAAATCCGTTCCATGTGAGCAGTTTCGTTTAATGCGAAGATATTGACTGAAAGGGATACTTTTTAGTAATGACTTTGGATGTGCACTGCCTGCATGGAGGATAGTGTTATCGGAGGAGGGCTTCCGGTATAATGCTGAGTGAAGGGTACCATTAGGATCCAAATGGATTTCTAGATCTAAGAATGTAATTTTAGTTTGGCTACACTCCATGGTGAATTTTAAATTGCAGGTGTTAATGGCAAGTAAGTCCACGAACTCGGACAGCTCCTCGTGGGTGCCTGACCAGAAAAAAAGCACATTGTCTATATATCTATGCCATGAAACAACATGGCATAGAAAATTAGCTAAATCAGGGTTGGCAAAAAGTACCCTTTCCCACCCCCCCAGGTACAGGTTGGCATAGGAGGGGGCACACTTGGTCCCCATAGCCACCCCCTGTACCTGGACGAAGTGGGAAGGGCCAAACATGAAATGATTACGTGTAAGAATGAACTGCAAAAGTTTAATAACAAACTGACCATAGGATTCAAATTCTGGACCTCTTTCTTGTAGTTGTTTCGTAACAACTTCAATACCTTTTTTGTGGGGAATGGCATTATAAAGACTCTCTACGTCAAGGGCAACTAACCATACATTGTGGGGCAGATGTAAATCTTCAAGAGTGCAGAGAAGGTGTATCGTATCCTTGACATAAGAAGTTAGTGATGTAACATGAGGGCTAAGGTATTTATCAACAAGCGCACTTGCATTTTCGGTAAGGCATTGGTACCCGGACACGATGGGGCGGCCGGGCGGGGATTTTAGTGATTTATGCAATTTTGGTAAGGCATAAAAGGTTGGTATTTTTGGATCTTTAACATTAAAAAACTTCCAAGTATTGCAATCAATTGTGCCATGTTGATAAGCAGAAAAAATCAATTTATAATACTCTGTAGCAAAATTGTCAATAAGTAGCCTCAAAATGGGTCGATACCAGTCTTTGTTGTCAAGGATGTTGCGGCACATGGTCTCATATGCGGCAACATCCATGACAATGACGTTTCCGCCCTTATCGGATGGTTTAATAACCAGTCCTGGATGGTTTTGCAGTGATTTGAGGGCTTTCCTATGGGCAAGAGACAGATTGGAGGAATGAGAATTAGGTGGGTCTAAGCATTTGATAGCTTTGGTCATTTGTTCAACAAAAGCCCAGATGTTGGGTTGGTAGAGAGTGTAGGAAATGCTTGAGATTTGGGTTTAAATGAAGTAGGGGGAGGAAAGCAGACACCAGAAACGACAATACCCACATCATCACTGGATGATGGGTAATCATCCTCTGTGCCGCCCTCTTCTAGTAGTGACATCAGTTCCTCGATGGCCTTTATTTCGGCCAATGTGGGAGCAACATTGCATAGTGAAGAATCAGCAGTGGTGGTTTGGGAGGACTTATCGTAGATCACTTTAGTACATTAGTTTCCTAGCGGACAAGTGGATATCTTTAATAAATTGAAATTTATTAAAGTCCGCAGTGGGACAAAATGTCAGGCCCAGTTGCAGCACCTTAATTTGGTCGTTTGTGAGTGGGAAAGATGAAAGGTTGACTACTTCTAGGTCATTGGTTCTTTGTTGGGAAGAGCACCTAAAGGGTTCAGCATGGGACTCTGCGGGCAGTCCAGTGTCTGAGCTAAAAAAATAGGGGCAATCTTTGGGTCAATTAATTGTGTGCTAGTAGGAAACATTGTAGTGGGGTTAGGTTCACTTACCCTTCTGACGGTTGGTGCAGGGAGAGCAAGAGGTGCAGACGCAGTGGTTGTGAGTGCGTGGTGCGCAGTTTTAGTGATCATGGAGGATGGCCGTGGCAGTGTACACGTGAGGGGTGTTGAAGTCTTAGTGGTTTTTGGTCGAACAGTAATGGATTTCGACGAAGTAGTGGCTCCGAAGGTGTGGCGTATAGAATCTGTGCAAGTGGTAGCGCGTCATGAGATGTGAACTGACGCGGAATGCTGGACAAACTGGAGAGCCAACCAATACAGTGGCGCTGCAGAATACCAGTAGATGTTGTGATGATCCAGGTGGATCATCTGAAATGCCAATGGCAAAAAGCGGGCTGGCACTGCTGGAGGGCAGTGTCACCCTTGGGTGTCCATACAGCCCAGGCGGCACAGGGAACTGCACTTCTACTCGGGGGGGTTTGGCTGGACACCCCTCTGTGGCTGGAGCATCGGCAGAGGAAGGGGAAAGGTGGAGAGGGGAGAGAAGCTGGGAACAGCAAAGGGAGAGCCAGGGAAGGGAAGGGACCAGACGCAAGCACCCAGCAATAGGGGAGAAGAGAGAGGCGGGACGTAAGCTCCAGGGCGGTGAAGCCGATAACCTGGGGATTAAAGTCATGTTGTAAGGCAATATGTCTATAGAAGGTAAAACAAGAGCTGGCGCTGTGTGACAATAATCGCCACTCAGACCGGAAGTGACGCAATGACGCTCTACGCGTTTCATCATCCAAGACGCCATCTGGAGCGCTCCAGATGACGTCTTGGGTGATGAAACTCATAGAGCGTCATTGCGTCATTTCCGTTCTGAGCGGCGATTGTTGTCACACAGCGCCAGCTCTTGTTTTACCTTCTTGCATGACAAAAACATTGTAAATGTGAGTATATCTCCTAAACTTTTTACCAAATAAAGTATTTTTGAAACAATATTACACTATGGGCATTACTCTTTCCTCTATGTGACATCTCGGTGGGAAAGCCAGCAAAACGGTTCTCAGATTGCCCAGCAGAATTCCAAAGAGCTGCACAGTGGCTCACACTGTGAAGGCTTAACACCCCTGGGGGGGGGGGTAATGTCATCTGGTGAGTGCAATCATATTATCAACTCGGATACTGTCAACTGGCACCACTGTCACTTGAAAGGATAATCAGCACCTTATTCTGATGAAGCACTGGGCACTGTTTTTTGAGCACAAGTCACTTTATTTATCGTATGGACTAATTTATTAATGATTTAGTGTTTACTACAATTCCATTAATGGTTTTTGTACTGTGGTGTAACACATAGACGTATACTGAATTGTACATTTATTTTTTATTTTTTTCACCACATTCATCATTATTAATTTTAATTTATTTTCACGTTTTGGTTTTGTTTATTCATTTGTTTATTTATTTATTGGCACATTGGATTTTTTCACATATCATATTATTGATACAGCAGTTATCCATATATATTATTTTGCCATTTCTGGACCATAGATTTTAGTTTGCGGACTCCAGAGGGTGTCGCACACAGTGGGACACCCTATCTGGAGTTCAGCACCTCTAAATACATACACTTTGTTACTCATCAACAGAGGGTGTAACACCATTATATAGGCTACTTTTGATTTTTGCCCCCAGGGGGTGTAACACTAAATAGTGTTTTTCTGCACCAGAGGTTCAATATATCACTGTATTTGTTTAGATGTTTGACATTTATATTTAGTTTTGCATTTGCCTTTTAAACACACCCTGAGACCATCAGACAGAGGATGTAACACAGTTTATTTCAGCACATAAGGTGCAATTTATTCACATGGTTATTTTACATTACTAATTTTCCCTCTATCTCTATGTCTCTATAGATTGGGAGAGACAGATGGTGTAGCACACCCACCCCTTTCTGGTTTTGACCTACCATTTATGGGAGGGTTTTACATCAGGACCCAGTCAACTATCCCTAACATCATTTTTTTTCTTTTTATGTTTTTACCTTTATATATTTTAAGGGAAACAGCGCCACGTCTACACCCCCATAATCCATTTTGTGCTCCACCCAGGTGGTACTAATTTGTAGAGGCAGCAGATTTCTCTTTTAAATACCAGGGCATTCATCTGCCAATCCCTAATATACCTTCATCACAGTTTATAAGTGGATTCTGTAGCGCAGTGTCATTTAATTTTTCTAATGTATGGAGGTCAGCAGGATGTAGGGCAGTGTACAAAGATCAGTAGGAGGTAGGGCAGTGTAGGGAGGTCAGTAGGATGTAGGACAGTGTACAGAGGCCAGTAGGATGTAGGCCAGTGTACGGAGGTCAGTAAGATATAGGGCAGCAACCACCCTTCTCAGTCAAAAAACAGATGATAATGACTGTCAAAGAATGTGGCTTCATATCATGAATGTGAAGGTGAGCAGAAAATGTGCTTTACAAATGTTTAGAAAGATTCAGTGGCAAATGTTTGTCACTTAATAAGTCACATAACTATTGGAAAAAAAACAAGTGCAGTGCTAATCTTTCTTAAAGCACAACTTTGGGCAAAAGAAAAAACCCCTCTGCACCAGCCTAATCCCTTTTGTTCAACCCTCAAACACCCATCTACCTTGCATCTACCTTTTGAATGATGTCACTGCTGAAGATTGCAGGACCCTGTCAAGTGCCACTACTACACCAACAGGTAGAATCCTGATTTTTGCTATCGGTCAGGTCCCCACAGCAGCCACTGACAATCACCCTCGGCTGGCCATGCCCCCTCTCAGCACTGACCAATCCGCAGCACTTCCTGGAGGTGGGGAGGAGGTAGGGGAGGGATGACAGTGCGGCCTAGGACAGAGGCCAGTTTTGGGGATTCTGTCCAAGACAATAACAAAGCAGGACATAGGTCGGAATTTCCGGACTGTCTTGGGAAATTTGGCACTGTTGTCAACTATGTCACCTACTATATGTTACCAATGATCTAACTTTTTAGAAGTATAAATCCTTTAATTCTTCCTTATTCAGGCCTGGCAGGCAGACACACCAATTCAAAGCCACTTATCATCTGTAACAGCGGTTTGAAGATTTGAAGATGCTGACAGCATCTGCAACGAGGAGCTGAACATGGCATAGCTGGTCCACACCCAATGGGAAGACTTCATGAAGAGTGGTAGATGTGGTCTCTGCACTTTCCCTAATCCTCTGGAATCTTTTCCTACCTATGTACTGTACTTGCCAGACGGCGATCCAGACCCTATGCTAGCCACTTGCATAAAGTGTGCCAAATCTGGGAGTTGGAGTCTTAAATAGACTCTGCCTGACCCAAGATGGCCACTGGAGTCACAATCGGACAGCCATCTCCTTGTGACCGCAGGAAGTCATAAAGGAGCCAACTTCCTTCTTCTTCTGCATTGCCGCTTCGGTTGAGCACCACCTGTACTGGGGAGTACAGACTGTACCTGCCTACAAATGGGTGCCCCTGCTCACCATACACTGATTCTCATTTTTGGGGGGTTTACCTCCTCTACCACCCCTCAACAACACTCAGCTCTTGCTCTGTCTCTTCTCTTCCCAAACATGCTCTGCTCCAAAGGTCCATGTATAGATTATGTTGTCTCTGCCTTAACCCTATACATGATTATCTACTTTTTGCCTTTTCTCTCTCTTAGTCTCTTTGGTACTTAATCAAATCGGACTCCTCTCTCTTCTCAGCATCTACTTTGCCTTCTCTGTTTCTCACAATGTTCTATGGTAGGCTGTCACTCTTTTCTCCCTTACATCCCCTGTAAGGAACAATTCCTCTCTACTCATCCAGGTTCATCCACCATTATGCCTCTGCTTTCTATCCATATGTTCCATTTTCAGCTCCAACTATAACTTCATACATTGAATAATCCCACACCCCTCTGCCCCATGATCAGCTTACACTTTGTCCTCACCATGATCAGTTCTAATGAGAAACTTGACTAAATAAATAGTTTTTTGATTGGAGAGTAATTCATACAACGGCCTTTATAATTCAAACCAGTGTTTGAATCATTCGTAGGCCAGAAACCATTCAGCCAAAAATGAACATGCACACATAATATAAATGCAATAAAATATAATTGATGATAATAGAGATTAACAACAAAAATAAACCCTTTAGATTCCAAATGACTAAAGCTGTAGATTGCAGCATCCAGTATAGCATGTACTCATGTGAACACATTTTCTTCATTATACAGTGTAATTGCCAGCAGTATATAACAAGAAGCAGCAGAATTAATAGATCAAGAAGAACTGTGACGGTTATAATCAAGGCTGGAACTATAGTCATTACAGCATAAAAGAGAGCATGGCTTTGGCAACCAGGCTCAGCAGCTGAAGCACCTAGGTAAAGGATTTATCTATTGCCTTACATAATTAGACATGTTGCATACAAATGCATTTTAAGAACTGAAAATGTACGGTTGTTCAGTTAAATGGCATTTGAGATATGAAAAGTGAATTGATTCTCCGTTAGTTCTTTTTGTGTAGCTTATGTATATATATATATATATATATATATATATATATATATATATATATATATATATGCAATTATGTTCTGATTCACAAATGCATTTGTACATATACATCAATTGTAACAATGCAAATGCAAATGTGCTTGGTATTCTGTGAAATAAAATATGTTGCACTGAAAAGAATTATCTCAACAATCTACATGCTCTGTATAGTGCAGTGTAGCAGGCTGGTTAAATTAGCTGGTCACTCATTATTTGCCATGACAGTAAATGTTGGGATGTGCCAGCTGTCTCCGTGGTAACACAGCATCACAAGCAGGGACAACGCCTGCGGCCTTGATAAAGGAGGCTTCCAAAGGAGCAACTCGGCAGGGGACATTTGTCAGAAGCTAAACAGCAGGGAAGCTCTCATCTGACTCATGCTGATGACAATACTAAAGAATACATTAAAATATGGGTACAAATAAAGGACCCATCAGAGGCCACTTTATACTACAAGCTGTCGCCTCCTTTGACCCTTTCAATGCTGAATTCTGCTGAATGACCTACTGTACAAACAAGTTATTTTTGATTATGTTCGGAATTTAATTATACATTTTGCAACAGGAAAAACCCATCATACTGTAACTAAATTTAGTGGGGAACAATTTCTATAACTGGTCCTCTTATTAGATTTGGATTTTTTATTTATGCCATTCCCAGAATAAAACAATGCACCATTCTCAAAACAAAGGACTTTTTTTCTAGAGTAAAAACATAGAATGCTCATATATTGTGACCCTATGAATTTATCCTTTATAAGGAAAACTGGAATGTACAAAGCATGTTAATCATTAATATTTTATTGCTATATCCTGAAATGATAAACAAGAAATCTGATTACAATAGCTGTCTTTATGCTATAGCTTTTACCAAAAATTAAACAAAACATTATTGGCCTAAATGCATTACAAATGTAGCATGGTCCCCTTGAGGACTGCTTGGATTTACCTGCTCATCTGCATCACCATGACCCTGGAAACCTTCCAGACATCTTTTTAGAAGCACCTGTATATGACATGTCACACAGATCAATATGTTTATATTAACTCAGCTTTTATTGGAGTAGCAAAGTAGTAATTTACAAAGGAGGGCAATAGATCAACCGAGTTCTGAATAACAGCCCAGACGCGGTAGAGGAATTCCCCAAGAAATAGCTTAAGAGCAGTTTAACAGTATGAGGATACGATATACATATATGTACAGTGAGATACCACCTGAAGCATGACCTGTAGGACAATAAAGGGTTAAGTGTTTATTGCAGGTAGTTATGCCGCATACACAATCGGGATTTTGGTCGGAAAAAAGTATGATGGCTTTATCGACGGGATTCCGCTCAAGCTTGTCCTGCATACACACGGTCACACCAAATTCCGACCGTCAAGAACGCGGTGACGTACAACACGTACGACGGGACTAGAAAAAGGAAGTTCAATAGCCAGTGTGCCACCCTTTGGGCTCCTTCTGCTAATCTCGTGTTTATCTCGTGCTAGTAGAAGTTTGGTGAGAGACGATTTGCGCTTTCGTGCTTTTCAGTCCATTACTGCTCTTCAGTTTGTGCTTGTGTGTTTGTATATGCTTTTCAGCGTGTGTAGTCAGTTCGTATCTGTTTTTCAGTGCTTTCTTGTCCGCTCGCTTCTGATTTTCAGCTCGCTCTTTACAGGCCTTGCTGTTCTTCAGTGCGTTCTGTTAAATTCGTCCTGACCAGCCGACCGTTTTGAAGCCATGTTGCGGTTACGTACTCCTCGTAGAGTTCGTGCTGTGTGGTGGCTTGGTATTGGGGTTCTTACTTTGACCCAAGCCCAGTCCATGAACAGGGCAGGGAGGAGTTCATGGACCAAGAATTGGTTGCTCCAGCGTGACCAATTCTCTCATATGCCTTAGCTGCGTGAGATCCAGGAGAATAACCCTGATGATTTCAGGAATTATCTCCAGATGACGGACCCCATTTTTCAACATCTGTTGGCTTTGCTGACCCTTATATTACGAAGCAGGACACCTGCATGCGGCAAGCCATCACTCCGGAGCAGAGGCTAGTCGCCACGTTGCGGTAGTTGGCAACAGGGAGAAGTCTGCAGGACCTCACGTTCTCAACAGGCATCTCCCCCCAGGCTCTGGGGATCATTATTCCAGAGACCTGTTCTGCCATCATTCAGGTCCTGCAGAAGGACTATATTAGGGTAAGTTTTCTCCTTTAACATCACATTCTATGTATTTAATGTATGCTAATGTTTTGTATTTCTTTCATCATTTCATAATTGCCATGATTATAATATGCTGTGAATGTCCTCTTTATCCTCCATTGCAGTGCTTTACCCTAAACACCCCCTAAAATGTGTACAATTGTTATTTGTGTCCTTAAATTCAGGCAGAGTGCCAGAGGATTTTTTTGGGGGGTCCCAAAATCATTTGTAACCCTCCCTCCCCCCAACCGCTAAGTCAACCAATACCAATCCTCTATCTACTGACTTTGCCAAGCCCATACACACTATACCTACCTCTGTTGTGGTCAGATTTATGGATGAATTCACCAAAGCATGTAGTGAAAGGGCCTGCCTGAATACTTTCAAATGGTACTGTTTAAAGTTTTGTTCTCCTATTATCTTGATAGGTAATTACAGAATGTAAAAATGTGCTTCAATTTGTACAGTGTGTATTTATATTTTAGTATTATGACACTTCTTACCTGTCCAGTGGGCTTTCAATATTGTAAGTAAGGAGGGGCTGGCCAAAGTAACACACATTATTTATGCATTCAGCTCTCAATGAAGTGGAGAGGGTTACCTGTCCAAAACATCTCCCCCCCTAAAATTTTTACAATGGGCCATCAGAGGGGGGGAAGAATCTGATAAATGGGCCTTATACTTTTGTCTTTAAATACTCCTTAAAATAAAAGTTATACTGATTTTGGCTTAGATTAGAATGTTTGTGTCTAATCTGCTTGCAATGTTATGTGCAAAATTACTAATTTTATTTTTTCTGTTTTGACTCCACAGTTTCCTTCAACGGCACAGGAATGGCAGACTGTGGCTTTCCACTTTGCCGACAGTTGGGACTTTCCCAACTGTGGAGGGGCAATTGATGGGAAACACGTCCACATAGTCCCACCAACTCATTCGGGGTCATACTATTTTAACTGTAAGGGGTTTCATAGTATCGTGTTGATGGCGGTGGTGTCGGCGACATATGAGTTCCTCTATGTGGACGTGGGGAAGAATGGGCAGATGTTGGATGGTGTCTTTGCCCAGACAGAGTTCTACGGACGTCTCCAGAGTGGTGGCTTGGGATTGCCACCTGCAGAAGAGAACGTTGAAGGACTCCCATTTGTTTTTATTGCTGATGAAGCATTTGGTCTGGGCGATCACCTGATGAGGCCATTCCCCCAGAGGACCCTCACCCCGGAGAAGAGGGTTTTTACTACCGGCTGGCCAGAGCCCGAAGAGTCATGGAGAATACCTCTGGGATAATGGCCAGCCGGTTCCGTCTATTTCTAACGGCTATAAATATGGCGGAGTACAAACTGAACCACATAGTATTATCCTGCTGCATACTGCACAACTTTTTAAAAAGAAATGCTCCAAATTAATTTGCCTCATTTGGGCCTGAGGCCGGACTTCAAGAAACAACAACAATGACGGCCCTGAAAGCTGGCTGTCCTGGCGTGCCCCCCCCAAAGCACCCGTAAAGCGCGGGAAGAATAAGTTGAATATTTTACAGGTCGGGGGGCCATTGCTATGCTAGAAAATGTTTAAATATTTTCTAAATAAAAAAAAATGATCTGATAAAATCTTGATTTTGATTTACTGCTTGTGTTTGTTTTAAGCTGTCTCCTAGGTTCTCCTAGTGCACTTGTAGTGCCAAGTGGTTTTTACATTATTAACTAACCCCCATTGTCACTGTAAACACCAACTTAATACAAAAAGTGGTATTGAGCATTGAAAGAAGAAGCCACACAATGAATTTTAGAAAAGTACATGGAACTCACAAAGTTCAACATTGAAAAACTGAAGGCAATATCAGACATTATAGTGTCAAAAATGTCTTGATCTTGCCTTCATCAGATGGGGTGATGTCACCCCTGTAAAAGCCAAATTTAGAAGATGCACACAAATTGGGATTAAAACTGGGGATTTCCTTTCTGATCCCATACCATGTCAACATGTGCTATCTCCCGTCATGGGGGATCAATGGACGTGTTTTGGGGGTGCAACCCCTTCCTCTCGAAAACGCGTACATTGATATCCCCTGATGGCAAATAGCACATGTTGACACACTGTGTGCATCTTCCAAATTTGGCTTTTAAAATGCGTCAAAAAATTTAAAAACTTGGTCCCCAAAAATATAAACTGGTGTCATTTGGTAGTTCTTTAGATTCTTCCTAGTACATCAATCATGTTCTTCAGTTTTTGTTCAACCTCATTTGTCTTTTGCTTGATGATGTCTAAATCCTCACTACAATACATGATGTCCTGGATTAGTCTTTGTGCACTGTCAGTGGTAAAAAGAGTAGATTGTTCTTCCACAACATGCACATCACCTAGAAGAAAAAATACACACCATGTATTATAAATATCCAGGCATACATATATTACCTGAATCTGTAGTGTCACACACTCACCTGTTGTGGTGACAATTTCCTCCACCCCTCCTTCCTCCACATCCTCTGATTGTGTCCTCTGTTCCCCTTCTTCAGGAGGTGGGGGGAAGTCCCTGGTGTCATCAAACATCCCTAGTCTTTTCTCCCCTATGAGAATGAGAATGAAACAAAAGGTATACTTTGCACACAGATATTTGTGGCCAGAAATAAGAATATGAAACATTGCTTTGAAGTGGGGTACAATTGTCTGTTTGGGCAGAGTTCCAAGTTGAAGACATGAATTACTCCCATACCAAAGCTGGAATACTTACCTTTTTTGGACAACTTTCACACATGTAGACACACCAAGTATCCACTGGAGTACCTGTGTGGGACACCCTAAAAAGTTTGTTCTTGTGTCCCACACTAGTGCTCCTGAGTCCAGATGTGTAAACAGCTGCTGAGTGTCCTCTCCTTACATTACACTGAATCAAGTTTGCAATTCATTCTAGTTATAAACACATCTAGACAACAATGTCCTAAACTTCTTTTTATACAAATTAGCATGACCAAATGTAATTAACTCTGTATCTGTCAAAAACATTGTATTTAGTTGACAAACGAACAATGTTTCCTACGACTGATTACTGTGCCCACAAACATGAAAGTCGCCATTTTAAACTGTACAACAGTAAAGAAAAGCACATGGCGCAACATGCAAGTAATAATCATAATAGGAACACACGACAAGTACTTACTTTTTAGATGCACTTTCTTGATCCTTCTGTACTGATCCTGCTCCCTCAATTTAAGGTCTGACCAGCGTTTCCTCAATTGCTCCTTGGATTGTCGTACCCCAAAATTCCTGTGCAAACTCTTCACAACTTTAGTCATGATCTTGGCCTTTCTCCCATTTGGGTTTAGGTACGGTCCATACTTCCCACCATAGTCGGCCCTCTTCAAGATGTCCACCATCTCCACCATCTCTACAAAGGCCATATTTGAGGCCTTAAAGTGGATGTTAAACCCGAATTTTTTTTTTTGTTATCATACTGTAGAGTATAAGATTTCCTATCATTTGAGCCCAGTCTTGCCACACAGAGTTAATCCATCTCTGAGTAATCCTCTTTTATTGTTCAGTGAGAGAAATCTTGACAAACTGACAAAAACTTTGTCAAATACTCCCCCTTGCTGTGAGTGACAGCCTAAGACACATGCATTATTTTTTTAATTCCCTCCCCCACTTCTTTCTTCAGCAGCTCTGCAAGGATTGGCTGTTCCACACCTCAGCATGATTTGGCATCCTGATGTCATGTGGTTACTTTCCTGTCTTTTTACTGGATGTTAGAGATCATAGCAGAAGTTCAGTTAGAAATACACAGGAGAAAATGCATATTGACAAGGGGAGTGTAGAGGTGGGCGGGGAGTCTACTGACATCACGACTCCACCCACTGAGCTCCAGACAACAGACCCACCCACAGAATCTGCAGTTTTTCAGCTCCCATAACAGACAGAGGGGAGACATTTGACAGGTAAAGATACATGCAGGAGGCATGTATATCCTTATAGATAACCCCTATGGCAGTAGTTTAGAAAGGATAACATTGGGTTTACATCCACTTTAAATCTTCTCCCCCGGGATCAGGACGTTTCGGGCTCCGGGCTTTCCTACTTCTCACTACTGCTATTACGCACCTGCTGTGTCTCCGCCATGTTCATCTCCCACTGCGCAGAAAGAGAAGGGGCGGGGAATATTCTAGAAAGAACGTCAGGGGCGGGCAACGCGGGCGGAGTTCCACACATATATATATAAAGTTAACACGCGTGTGTCATATGTACGTTCTGTGTGCAGAGGAAGGAGGACCGGAAGCGATGAACATTATAACAAAGGTAACATTTTAACTTGGGACATCAGTGGCCTATACTGATTATAGATTGAGGCCTATATTGGGATAAGATTAGGAGAGTTTAGCCTATTTCGTGTTTTTGTCTTGTGTTTGGTCTTTCAGCAAAGATGAAACAATTCAAAGACCGTGATTTCATGGGCCAGTTCATTGACAAATACAGGGATATGCGTAATTTGTGGGAGGTTAAAAACCCCAAACCAGCAAGGAAGGCATCGCTGGAGAAACAGCTGCAATTTGTGAAGACGCAGGTCCCTGACACAAACATCGAGTTTGTGGAGAGGAAAATTGGTAGCTTGAGAAGCACGTATAGGTAGGAGCTTAATAAGATCCAGGCTTCCATGAGGTCAGGAGCAGCAGCAAAGGATGTGTATGTAGCCAGTCTGTGGTACTACACCAGGATGTGGTTTCTGGAAGACCAGATGGAAGTCAGGGAATCACTTTCCACACTTCCATCCACCCTTCCCTCCACCCTCCCCTCAACCCCAGCTAAGGGTTCCGAGGACCAACCTGGGCCTTCCATCCTGGAAGAAGTGGAGGAGCCCAGCTGGAGCCAGGTATAGTTTTTTTTTACTTATTTATTGTCCGAAAATTATTGTTGTTAACTAGATGTTATTATTGATAACAAATGAATGATTGAACAAAAAGTGTTTTACATATCAATAGACAGTAGGGGCCAAAAATGATTAGGACAAGAATGAAAAATGCTGGGGTCAGAATGATAGTCTTTTCTATTGATTAACATTCAATTTGCAACAGTCATGAGCTGAAAATTGTGTGTGATTGATGAACCAAAAACTAAAACTATGTCCCTTTTTCATACACAGGAAGACCTCAGCCAGGACGAGGCTCTGAAATGTGGCACACAAGAGGAGGCGGGGCTAAGTGTCAGCCAGGGGGAGGCAGGGGTAAGTGTCAGCCAGGAGGTGGCCGGGCCCAGTAGGAGCCTCACCCAATCCCAGGTGCCTCCCCTCCACCTTCCAACAAAAAGGGCCAGGAAGGGGAGTAACGTGGAGGAGGCAGCACTGGGCCTCATTAAGGAGGCTAATTCAGCCCTGAAACCCCCCCCCCCCCACGCTGAAGAGGCCTATGGCTACTATAAAACTTCCAAATTTCTGCAAATGGAGGAGGGCCAACGCTATAACTGTGAAAAACTTTTTGTTGAGGCCATTCACAAGGGGTTGAGGGGCCAAATGACCAATGACTTACACTTATGTGCGCTTGCCCATCCTCCTCCTCCTCCTCCTGCCACAAGTCCACCTCCAGAGCCACAGCCTCCAAGGAAGGCTGCAGGGAAGGCTGCAGGAAGCATGGAGGGAATGCTGCAAGGAAGACAAGAAAGTGATGGCCTGGGTTCAGTCTGGTCTGACAGAAGACGCAGCCTGTTGTAGTACCACAGCCTGGGGACATATATGTCATCTGCTGCTGTTCATGATCTCTGGGAGTCCTGGACCAGATTGTGCTCCCTATTATATGGACTTCTCAGGTTACCAATTTTTATTTCAAAGAGTTGATGTCTGCCCTGGGGGCCAAAGGCTTCGCAAATTTAAAGCAGTTTCTCCAGTGTTGCCTTCCTCTTTATTTTATTATTATGAGCCTGAATAAATTGAGATTTTTATATGAAAATACTTGCCTATGTGTTTTTATTCAAATAGGATAGTTTGTTTGTGAGTAGGCAGGTACATTTCCAAAATACAATGTCTAATTAACAACACCAACACCAACCTCCTTGAGCTTTAAAAATACAAGATAATAATGTTGTTGTGGAAACTTGACACACCACAAAAAAAATATGGAGATCACTAGAAAATAATTTAAAAATAATCCAAAAAAAAGGAGTTCTTGATTAAAAAATAAATAAATAAAGATGATTATAAAAAATAATTCTAAACATTATTATGGAGATCTGGCTTTAAAAACAAAAAATATTATTCAGGAGATCACGAGAAATAATAAAGAAATAAGTTTGTGAGAACTTCACTGTGTGAATATCAGCAGCAAAACAACTTCATTCTTCTAGCATTATAAAGAACAAAAGAATGCGCTGAATTAAAAGATCCATAAATTTACAGTGTAACGAATGTGCTAGCTCCATTACGAATGCTAGTTTTACCAGACTGAGCAATTCCGTCTTGTACTTGATTCTGAGCACGTGTACTTTTTGGCGCATCGGAATTGCATACAGACGATTGCATTTTCGGCTAGGTACTTTTTCCGACCGAAAAATTGACAACCTGCTCTCAATCTTTTGCTGGCTGGAATTCCGCCAGCAAAAGTCTGATGGAGCATACACACGGTCAGATTTTCCGACCAAAAGCTCTCATTGGAGTTTTGCTGGCGGCATTTCCGATCATGTGTACGCAGCATAACACTCTAAAGGGGAACCCCAGGCTGGCCTATTCAACCTTTAAATCCTAATGAGAGATCAGACAGAATAAGGATAGTGTAGGGCCCTTTAAATAGTAACAACAGCAATGTCCACGGTGCATGCCTGATAGTCTTCACCGGCAGTTCGAGCTCATATTCAATAAGGCACAATGTTGTATTAACAGACTGTCTGGCTTAAACAGGTGGTACACATCGTTGTAGGTAAAGGTGTCTATGTACAGTGTTCCCAAGGTAAAAGTGTCTGTACACAGTGTACACAGTGTTCCAATAAAGTAACCAGGGAAAGATTGCAGAAGATGGGCTATTGCCCTCTCACCAACAACTGGACTGAACAAGATGCCTTGCAGACAGCGACCCGGCAAGAGACATCCGTCAATGAAGCCGCTAGCGATGACCCACAGGCACGGAGTGTGGAAGAACGTGGTGTTGAGCTGCTGAGTTGGTGCCGTGTAGATGTCTGACGAACAGCATGCAGAATTATGCCCTCTACACACGATCGGACATTGATCGGACATTCCAAAAACAAAATCCATCGTTTTTTTCCGACGGATGTTTGCTCAAACTTGTCTTGCATACACACGGTCACACAAAGTTGTTGGAATTTCCGAACACCAAGAACGCGGTGACGCACACTACGTACGACGAGACTATAAAAGGGCAGTTCAATACCAAGCGCGGCACCCTTTGGGCTCCTTTTGCTAATCTCGTGTTAGTAAAAGTTTGGTGAGAGACGATTCACGCTTTTTCAGACTCGTGGTTTTCAGTTTGTTTTTCTGCTGTTCAGTTTGTGCTTGTGGGTTTGTATCTGGTCTTCAGTGCGTGCAGTGAGTTCACATTGATTCATCAGTGTGTTCTTGTCCATTCGTTACTGATTTTCAGGTCGCTCTTCACAGGCCTTGCAGTTCTTCAGTGCGTTCTGTTACTTCGTTCTGACCAGCCGACCGTTTTCTAGCCATGTTGCGTGCACATACTCATCGTAGAGTTCGTGGTGTGCGGGGGCTTGGTGTTGGGGTTCTTACTTTGACACAAGCCCAGTCCATGAACAGGGCTAGGAGGAGTTCATGGACCAAGAATTGGTTGCTCCAGCATATCCAATTCTGTCACATGCCTTTGCTCCGTGAGAATAATCCTGACGATTTCAGGAACTTTCTCAGGATGACGGACCCCATTTTTTGTTGGCTTTGCTGACCCCTTATATCAGCAGGCAGGATACCTACACGAGGCAAGCCATCACTCCGGAGCAGAGGCTAGTCGCCACCTTGCAGTACTTGGCGACAGTGAGAAGCCTGCAGGACCTCAAGTTCTCGACAGGCATCTCCCCCCCAGGCTCTGGGGATCATTATCCCAGAGACCTGTTCTGCCATCATCCAGGTCCTGCAGAAGGACTATATTAAGGTAAGATTTTTATCCTTTAACATCACATTTTATTGTATTTAATGTTTGCTAATGTATTGTATTTCTTTCCTTATTCCCTAATTACCTTTGTCCTCATGCATGCTGGATTTTTTTTTTTTTTTTTTGTCCTTCATGCATATTTGCCTTCACTAACCTCCCCAGCATGCTCTCCTGGGCCTATATCCACCTCGTTTAGTCACTTAACAATGTATTTTGTCAGCTCCATAGTAGTGCTTTAACCAAAATAACCCCTATAAAATGTGTAAAAATGTTATTTGTGCTTTAAATTCAGGCAGAGTGCCAGAGGCTTTTTTGGGGGTCCCAAAATCATTTGGAACCCTCCCACCCCCCCCCCCAACTGCTAAGTCAGCTGATACCAATCCTCTATCTGCTGACTTTGCCAAAACCATACACACTATACCTACCTCTTTTGTGGTCAGATTTATGGATGAATTCCCCAAAGCATGTAGTGCAAGGGCCTGCCTGAATACTTTCAAATGGTACTGTTAAAAGTTTTTGTATCCTAGTATCTCGATAGGTAATAGCAGAATGTAAAAATGTGCTAAAATGTGTACAGTGTGTATTTATATCTTTGTATTATGACACTTCTTACCTGTCCAGTGGACTGCCAATAGTGTAAGTAAGGAGGGGCTGGCCAAAGTAATACACATTATTTAGGCAATCATCTCTCAATGAAGTGGAGAGGGTTACCTGTCCAAAACATCTCCCCCCCCCTAAAATTTTAAAAATGGGCCATCAGAGGGGGGCGAGGAATCTGATAGGTGGACCTTATACCTTGGTCTTTAAATACTCCCTAAAATAAATGTTATACTGATGTTGGCCAAGAATGTTTGTGTCTAATCTGCTTTCAATGTTTATGTGCAAAATTAATATTTTTTTTTCTTGTTTGACTCCACAGTTTCCTTCCAACCCACAGGAATGGCAGACTGTGGCCTCCCACTTTGCCCAGCGGTGGGACTTTCCAGCAGTGTAAGGGCAATTGAAGGGAAACACGTCCACATCATCCCACCCCCCAACTCGGGGTCATACAATTATAATTACAAGGGGTTCAATAGTATTGTGATGTTGGCGGTGGTGTCGGTTACTTACAAGTTCCTGTATGTGGACGTGGGGAAGAATGGCCGGATGTCAGATGGTGGAGTCATCGCCCAGACGGAGTTCTACAGGCATCTCCAGAATGGCAGCTTGGGCTTGCCACCTCCAGAAGACAATGCAGAAGGACTCCCATTCATCTTCGTTGCGGATGAAGCATTTGTGCTGGGGGACCATCTTATGTGGCCATTCCCTATGAGGACCCTCACCCCGGACCAGAGGGTTTTTTTTTACCGGCTGGCCATAGCCAGAAGAGTGGTGGAGAACACGTTTGGAATAATGGCCAGCTGGTTCCGCCTATTTCTTACACCGATACACATGGCGGAATATAAACTCAATCACATCATCCTGTCTTGCTGTGTTCTCCACAACTTTTTAAGGAGAAATTCTTTGAACTATGCTGCCTCAGTTGGGCCTGAGGCCGGAATTAATATTAATGAACCAACCCCGATGGCGCTTGAAACTGGCCGTCCTGGCTTGCCCCCCAGAGTGCCCACGAGGTCCGTATAAGATACATGGAATACTTTGCAGGTAGGGGGTGCCATCGATATGCCAGACATTTTTTAAATAAAAATATTTGAAACTGAACAAATATTTGCTTTGATTTACTGCTTGGCTTTCTTTTAGCTGTCTCCTCGGTTATCTTTTATTAATGTTCTAATTTTTTGGCCTTTTTCTTCAACAGTGCAAACTAAATTTCGTTGACACATGAGGTGACAATCTCTTCTTCAGCTAACTATTATTATTATGTTGTGGGTCTGCTACACACACACCTTGTTTTTTTTGTTAATGTATGTAATGCATTACTGACAAAAATATTAATAATTTTCAACACCATGACCGAAATTTGGGGAGTCCTGAAAATGGCGTGATTGTGTAAAATTAGAAAGCACTGTGGGTGTTATTTACTAAAGGAAAATACACTTTGCACTACAAGTGCACTTGAGACTGCACTGAAATTGCACTTGTAGTGCAAAGTGGATTTGCCTTTAGTAAATAACCACCATTGCCACTGAAAACAACAACTTTACTCCAAAAACTGCTTTTGACCATTGAAAGAAGAAGCCACACATTGTTGATTATCAATCTTTTTAATCAAAGCACAATCACATGTGCGTTTCTAAAAGGGTTTTTGAACAAACCAACATGTTTGTTGTATAACAATTTTTTAGGTCACATGCCTGTTTTGCCTTTTAAGGTAAAACAGGCATGTTTAAAACCATAAAAAAATACACAACTCTGGAACTTAGAAAGTTCAACTTTTATAGAAAGTGAAGGCAATATCAGACATGAGTATTTATAAACTGTGTTTGATATTGCGTTCAGCAGATGGGGGGATGTCACCCCTGGAAAAGGCAAATTTTGAAGATGCACACTAATTGCCTAATGTCAACATATGCTAGCTGCCATCATGGGGGATCAAGGGACGTGTTTTGGGGGTGCAACCCCTTCCTCTCAGCTACTTTATTATTGAGGAAGGGGTTGCACCCACACAACGCGTACATTGATCTCCCGTGATGGCAGATAGCACATGTTGACACACTGTGTGCATCTTAAAAATTTGGCTTTTCTATAATGTCAAAAATTAGTCATAAAAACAAAAATAAACCTGCAATAAGTTAGGGATTTCTGGGTGTTTTATATTCTCCCTAAAACATCAATGATGTTCTTCATTTTGTTTTGAACATCATTGATGTTTTTCTTTAGGGTTTCTAAATCCCTATTACACCCAATTATCTCCCCGATGAGGATCTGGGCACTTTCACTTATGAAATGACATTCATCTTCCACAACATCACGATCACCTAAAACAAAAACAAAAAAAACACACCATGTATTATAAATATGCAGGCATCCATCTCTTACCTGAGGCGCTTCATTCTCTACCCCTCTCATCCATCTCTTACCTGAAGCTGTGGTTGCAGACACTCACCTGTTGTGGTGACAATTTTTATAACGTCTCCCTCCTCCTCCTCTGGTTGGGTTTGGGGGATTTCCCCTTCTTCCTGAGGTGGGGGGGTCCGTGGTCTCCTCTGATGAGTGGTGTCCTCCGAGTCTTTTCTCCCCTATGTGAACAAAAATAGGTATACTTAGCACACAGATATTTGAGGCCAGAAATAGGAATATCAAACATTGCTTGGAAGTGGGGTACAATTGTCTGTTTTGGCAGAGTTCCAAGATGAAGAAATATTTTTGTCGTTTGTCAAGCTTAAATACTTACCTGTTTTGGCAAGCTTCACAGATGGAGTCACCCCTATAGTATCCACTGGAGCACCTGTGTGGGGCCCCCTAATAAAAAGGGTGTTCCTGTGTCCCACACTAGTGCTCCAGCGTCCAGATATGAAAACTGCTGCTGAGTGTCCTCTCCTTACACAGAATCTAGTTTGCATTTCATTCTAGTTACAAACCCATCCTCAAAACCAATTATTTTAAGAGAAGTAGGCCATAAAAAATGTATTCAAATGCATATGGCCAAAACAATGGTGTTTTCTAGGCCGAACGAACAATGTTTCATACGAACGAATAATGTGTCCATGAACATGAAAGTTGCCATTTTAAACTGTACAACAGTAAAGAAAAGCACATGGAGCAGCACGAATGTAATAGAAATAAAGAATAGGAACACAGGACAACTACTTACTTTTTTGCAGCACTCTTCTGATCCTTCTATACTGATCGTGCTCCCTGATTTTGAGGTCCGACCACCGTTTCCTCAGTTGATCCTTGGATCACCATACCCCAAAATTCTTCTGCAGACTTTTCATAACTTTAGCCATGATCTTGGCCTTTCTGACATTTAGGTTTGGGTAAGGTCCATACTTCCCGTCATAGTCGGCCCTTTTCAATATGTCCACCATCTCCACCATCTCAACAAAGGCCATATTTGATGCCTTAAATCATCTCCTCCGGGATTGTGATGTTTCTGGCTCCAGGCTTTCCTCCTCATTGCTGCTGTAATCACGCACCTGTTGTGTCTCCGCCATGTGCTCTCCCCCACTGCGCCCAAAAAGAAGGGGCGGGGAATAGACTAGAAAGAACGTCAGGGGCGGGCGGAGCTTCACACATGCACAGTGTATATAAAGCGTAACACACATGCGTCGTACGTACGATCTGTGAGCGGAGGAAGGAGTATCGGAAGCGCCGATCGTGATAACGAAGGTACAATTTTAACTTTGGCCTATACTGCTTATAGATTGAGGCCTTTAGCCTGACATTAGGGTTTGTCTTGTGTATTGCAGATAAAATGGATGGCTTCAATGACCACAACTTCCTCCCCCTGTACATAAACAAGTACAGGGAGCTGTCCTGTCTGTGGCGGGTCAAACACCCGCATTATATTGGTAACACTGACCCCCGAAGGAGCTGCTGATATTTGATTTGGGTCTGTACTCTCCTATCACAACCCCTGTTATTTGGCTCAGTCCCCTTGACACAGCTGTGGTGTAATGTAGATGTGCGACAAACGGTCAAAGACAACTCTACAAAGTGTATTATAATATACCTGTTTGGATTTACCTTGAACTCCAACACTCCGTCTGGCCTGTACGTGAAAGGAAATAGCACTCCACACAATAGTACTTAACCACCATAATGCTCTGTACACACGGTCGGACTTTCCGATGGAAAATGTGCGATCGGAGCTTGTTGTTGGAAATTCCGACTGTGTGTGGGCTCCATTGGACATTTTCCATCGGATTTTCCGACACACAAAGTTTGAGAGCAGGCTATAAAATTTTCCGACAACAAAATCCAATCGCGTCAATTCCGACCGTGTGTGGACAATTCCGACGCACAAAGTGCCATGCATGCTCAGAAGAAATTCCGAGATGGAACTGCTCGGTCTGGTAAAATTAGCGTTCGGAATGGATACAGCACTTTCGTCAGGCTGCAATGTTTTAAATTGTTCAATGCAGTGTACTCTCTTCTTCTTTATAATGCTAGAAGAATGAAGTAGTTTTGCTGCTCATACTCACACAGACTTCTCGCAAACTTCTTTCTTTATTATTTATCGTGATTTCATCAATATATTTAGATTTGTCACATCTGACCAAAAAGATATTTATTTTTATTTTTTTGTTTTGTATTGTTTTCAAGCCTGATTTTTTTTTTTTTTGGTTTGTATTGTTTTCAAGCCTGATCTTGTTGTTAATTATTTTTATTTTTTGATTTTACATCCTGAATATTTTTGTGTGTGTTTTGTGTGTCAAGTTACCACAACACCATTATTATCTTGTATTATTTAATCTCAAGGGGATTGCTTGGTGTTGGTGTCTTTTGTTAATTTCACTTTGTTGTTTACAAATGTACCTGCCTCCTCACAAACAAACAGTCCTTTTTGAAGGGAAACACACATAGGCGAGTCTAATTGAAACAAAAAATCCTTTATTAAGGGCTCAGAACCAAACAAAGAGGGAGGCAACGCTGGAGAAACAGCACAAATTGGCAAAGCCTTTGGCCCCCAGGGCACACATCAATTATTTTACAGCAAAACTGGTGGCCTGAGGAGTCCTTATCTAAGGGAGTGCAGTCTGGTCCAGAAGTCCCAGAGATCATGAAAGGAGCAGATGACATCTGTGTCCCCAGGCTGTGGTCATACAAGAAACTGCATCTTTTGCCAGACCAGACTGAACCCAGGTCATCACTCTCTGGTCTTCCTTCCACGCTTCCTTCCACTCTGTGTCTGTGGTGGTGGAGTTGTGGCAGGAGGAGGAGGAGGATGGTCCAGCTCACACAGGTGGGTTTTGTGTGTGATTTCGCCCCTCACCCCCTTAGTTAGTGTTTTGTAAAGAAGGTCCTCACACAGCTGGCGTTGACCCTCCTGCATGCCCTGCAGTTTTGTGGCAGCCATTCAGGCAAAGGCCTCTTCACGAGTGGGGGTGGCTCTGAGGGACACAGAAGCCTCCTGAATCAGCCTGAGTGCTGAATCCTGCTCGTTACTCCCCTTCCTGGGTCTTTTGGTTGGAAGGCGGAGGGGAGGAACCTGCGATTCTGTCAGGCTCCTACTAGGCCCGGCCTTCTCCTGGCTGCCACTTAGCCCCTCCTCCTCCTGGTTGCCACTAACCCCCACCTCCTCCTGGCTGCCACATTCCACAGCCTCCTCCTGGCTGAGGTCTTCCTGTGTATGAAAAAGGGACATAGTTTGAGTTTTTTATTCATCAATCACACACAATTTTCACCTCATGACTGTTGCCAATTGAATGTTAACAAATATAACAGATTATCATTCTGAGTTCAGCATTTTTCATTCTTGTCCCAATTATTTTTGCCCACTACTGTCTATTGATATGTAAAACACTTTATTAAATCAGCAATTAGTGATCAATAATAACATCTAGTAAACATAATTTATTTATTGACCAGAAATCTGTAGAAGAATGCTATACCTGGCTCTAGATGGGCTCCTCCACTTCTTTCTGGCTGGAAGTCCCAGGTTGGACATCAGAAGCCTCAGCTGGGGTGGAAGGAAGAGTGGAAGGAAGAGTGGAAGGATGAGTTGAGAGGGATTCCCTAACTTCAGTCTGGCCTGACAGAAATCGCAGTCTCTCATAGTACCACAGCCTGGGGACATAAATGTCATCTGCTGCTGCTCCTGATCTCTGGGAATCCGTGACCTTCTTGCGCTCCCTTAGATAAGTGCTCTTTAGGCCACCAATTTTGGCTTTTAAATAGGGGATGGTTGCCGTGGGGACCAACTCCAGCAGTTTCTCCAGCGCTGCCTGCCTCTTTTGTTTATTGTTGTATTGGGGGTGTTTGACCTGCCACAGACAGAGCAGCTCCCTGTATTTGTCTATGAACAGGGGGAGGAAGTTGTGGTCATTGAAGTCATCCATTTTATCTGCAAGACACAACACAAGACAAACCCTAATGTCATGCGAAACTCTCCTAATCTTGTTACAATATAGGCCTCAATCTAGAAGCAGTATAGGCCCAAGTTTAGATCTTACCTTCGTTATCACGATCGGTGCCTCCGATACTCCTTCCTCCGCTCAAAGATCGTACGTGCTACGCACGCGTTACGCTTTATATACACTGTGCATGTGTGAAGCTCCGCCCGCCCCTGACGTTCTTTCTAGTCTATTCCCCGCCCCTTCTTGTTCAGCGCAGTGGGGGAAGAGCACATGGCGGAGACACAGCAGGTGCGTGTTAATTACAGCAACGAGGAGGAGGAGGAGGAAAGCCCGGAGCCTGAAACGTCCCGATCCCGGAAGAGACGATTTAAGGCCTCAAATATGTCCTTTGGGGAGATGTTGGAGATGGTCAACATACTGAAAAGGACCGACTATGACGGGAAGTATGGACCTTACCCCAACCCCAATGTCAGAAAGGCCAAGATCATGGCGAAAGTTGTGAAGAGTCTGCACAGGAATTTTGGGGTACGACGATCCAAAGATCAGCTCAGGAAGTGGTCATCAGACCTCAAATTAAGGGAGCATGAGCAGTACAGAAGGATCAGGAGAGTGCTGCAAAAAAGTAAGTAGTTGTGCTGTGTTCCTATTCTTTATTTCTATTACGTTCGTACTGCTCCATGTGCTTTTTTTTACTGTTGTACAGTTTAACCACTTGCCGCCCGCCGTATAGCAGAATGACGGCGGCAAAGTGTTTTCAAAATCCTGACTGGACGTCATATGACGTCCGCAGTATATTGAGCGGCTGCGCGCCCCCGGGGGCGCGCATCGCGGCGATCGTTGTTGCGGGGTGTCAGTCTGACACCCCGCAGCACCGATCTAGGTAAAGAGTCTCTGACGGAGACTCTTTACCACGTGATCAGCCGTGTCCAATCACGGCTGATCACGATGTAAATAGGAAGAGCCGGTGATCGGCTTTTCCTCACTCGCGTCTGACAGACGCGAGTAGAGGAGAGCCGATCGGCTGCTCTCCTGACAGGGGGGGTCTGTGCTGATTGTTTATCAGCACAGCCCCCCCTCGGATCCTACCCAGGACCACCAGGGAAGCTGCCCAGGACCACAAGGGAAACCAGTCACACTGGACCACCAGGTATGCCCCCTAGACCCCCAGGGACATACTAATCAGTGCAAAGGCAGCTGCCAATCAATGCCCAGGCAGCTGCCAATCAGTGCCCACTCCAATGCCTACCACCAGGGATGCCTATCAGTTCCGCGTATCAGTGCCCATCAGTGCCACATATCAGTGCCCATCAGTGCCGCCTATCAGTGCCCATCAGTGCCGCCTATCAGTGCCCATCAGTGCTGCCTGTCAGTGCCCAGCAGTGCCACCCATAAGAACCCATCTTTGCAGCCTTTCAGTGCCCATCAGTGTCGCCTATCAGTGCCCATCAGTGCCCACCAGTGCCACCCATGAGTGCCCATCAGTGCTGCCTATCAATGCCCATCAGTGCTGCATATCAGTGCCCATCCTCAGTGCCCGTCAGTGCCCGCTCATTGGTGCCACCTCATCGCTGCCACCTTATCAGTGCCTCTCAGTGCTGCCTTATCAGTACCCATCAGTGAAAGAGAAAACTTACTTATTTGCAAAATTTTTAAACAGAAACAAAAGCAAAACTTTTATTTTTTTCAAAATTTTTGGTCTTTTTTTATTTGTTTCGCAAAAAATAAAAACCGCAGAGGTGATCAAATACCACCAAAAGAAAGCTCTATTTGTGGGAACAAAATGAAAAAAATGTAGTTTGGGTACAGCGTAGCATGACCGTGCAATTGTCATTCAAACTGCGACAGCACTGAAAGCTGAAAATTGGTCTGGACAGGAAGATGTCTAAGTGCCCTGTATTGAAGTGGTTAAAATGGCAACTTATGTTCATGGGCACATTGTTCATTCGTATGAAACATTGTTCGTTCGGCCTAGAAAACACCATTGTTTTGGCCATATGCATTTGAATACATTTGTTATGGCCTACTTCTCTTAAAATAATTTGGTTGTGTAGATGGGTTTGTAACTAGAATGAAATGCAAACTAGATTCTGTGTAAGGAGAGGACACTCAGCAGCAGTTTTCACATCTGGACGCTGGAGCACTAGTGTGGGACACAAGAACACCCTTTTTATTAGGGGGCCCCACACAAGTGCTCCAGTGGATACTACAGGGGTGACTCCATCTGTGAAGCTTGCACAAAACAGGTAAGTATTCAAGCTTGACAAAGGCAAAAAATATTTCTTCATCTTGGAACTCTGGCAAAATAGACAATTGTACCCCACTTCCAAACAATGTTTCGTATTCCTATTTCTGCCATCAAATATCTGTGTGCTAAGTATACCTATTTTTTTTTACATAGGGGATAAAAGACTCGGAGGACACCCCTCATCCGAGGAGACCACAGACCCCCCACCTCAGGGATAAGTGGAGATCCCACAAAGCCAACATGAGGAGGAGGAGGAAGGAGACGTGGTGGAACTAGTCACCACATCAGGTGAGTGTCTGCGACCACAGGCTCAGGTAAGAGATGGATGCTGGCACATATATAATACATGGTGTTTTTGTCTCTATCTTTTTAGGTGATCATGATGTTGTGGATCCAGGTCATTTCACTTCTGAAAGTGCACAGATCCTGATCGGGGAGATCATGGGGTGTAATAGGGACTTCCAGAAAAACTTCAATGATGTTAAAAAAAAAATGAAGAACATCATTGATGTTTTAGGGAGAGTTTAAAACCCCTCCAAATCCCTTCCCTTTTTTGTGCTTTTTGGGATCTAAAAATTTCTCAAATTTTTTGACATATTCGAGAAAGGCCAAATTTTGAAGATGCACACAGTGTGTCAACATGTGCTATCTGCCATCATGGGAGATCAATGTATGCGTTTTGGGGGTGCAACCCCTTCCTCAATAATAAAGTAGCTGGGAGGAAGGGGTTGCACCCCCAAAACACGTCCCTTGATCCCCCCGTGATGGCAGGTAGCACATGCTGACATTCGGCAATTTGTGTGCATCTTCAAAATTTGGCTTTTCCAGGGGTGACTTCACCCCATCTGAACGCAATATCAAACACAGTTTATAAATACTCATGTCTGATATTGCCTTCAATTTCTTTAAAAGTTGAACTTTGTAAGTTCCAGATTTATGTCTTTCTTGTTGGTTTTAAACATGCCTGTTTTACCTTAAATGGACATTTCTACTTTTAGTAATGTGACCCAAAAAATTGTTATACAACAAACATGTTGGTTTGTTTTAAACCTTTTCTAAATGCACATGTGATTGTGCTGGTATTAAAAAGATTGATAATCAAGAATGTGTGGATTATTGTTTCAACGCTCCAAAACTTTTGTTGTGCTCAAATTGGTGCTTTCTGTGACAATGGGGGTTATTTCCTAAGGGAAAATCCACTTTGCACTGCAAGTGCAGTTTCAGTGCAATTTCAAGTGCACTTGTAGTGCAAAGTGTCTTTGCCTTTAGTAAATAACACCCAACAGTGCTTTGTAATGTTACACAATCACGCCATTTTCAGGACTCACCACATTTCTGTCAGGGTCAGTTAAAAGAAACACAAGCAGTAAATGTCACCAAAGATTTTAGTAGTTAAAATGATTTTTTTTTTTAAAAATGTTTCAGACATTGTCTGGCATATTGATGGCCCCCCTACCCGCAAAGTAATCAAGGTATCTAAGACGGACCTCACGGGCACTCAGGGGGGGCAAGCCAGGACGGCCACTTTCAAGCGCTGTCAGGGTTGGTTCATTATGAATTCCGGCCTCAGGGCCAACTGAGGCAGCATAGTTGGCAGAATTTTGCCTTGAAAAGTTGTGTAGAACACAGCACGCCAGGATGATATGATTCAGTTTGTACTCCGCCATGCGTATGGGTGTAAGAAATAGGCGGTACCAGCTGGCCATGATTCCAAATGTGTTCTCCACCACTCTTCTGGCTCTGGCCAACCGGTAATTAAAAACCCTCTGTTCCGGGGTGAGGGTCCTCATAGGGAATGGCCGCATAAGATGGTCCCCCAGCGCAAATGCTTCATCAGCAACGAAGACGAATGGGAGTCCTTCCACATTGTCTTCTGGAGGTGGCAAGTCCAAGCTGCCATTCTGAAGATGCCTGTAGAACTCCGTCTGGGCGATGACTCCACCATCGGACATCCGGCCATTCTTCCCCACGTCCACATACAGGAACTCATAAGTAGCCGACACCACCACCAACATCACAATACTATTGAACCCCTTATAGTTGTAATAGTATGACCCCGAGTTGGGTGGTGGAATGATGTGGACGTGTTTCCCATCAATTGCCCCTCCGCAGTTAGGAAAGTCCCACCGCTGGGCAAAGTGGAAGGCCACAGTCTGCCATTCCTGTGGGTTGGAAGGAAACTGTGGTGTCAAACAAGAAAAAAAAATTAATCATTTTGCACCTAAACAGGGTAAGCAGATTAGACACAAACATTCTTGGCCAACATCAGTATAACATTTATTTTAGGGAGTTTTGAAAGACCAAGGTATAAGGTCCACCCATCAGATCCCCCCCCCCTCATGGGCCATTTCTAATATTTTAGGGGGGGATGTGTTGGACAGGGAACCCTCTCCACTTCATTGAGAGATGAATGCCTAAATAATGTGTATTACTTTGGCCAGCCCTTCCTTACTTACACTATTGACAGCCCACTGGACAGGTAAGAAGTGTCATAATACAAAGATATAAATACACATTGTACACATTTTAGCACATTTGGACATTCTGCTATTACCTATCAAGATAATAATAGTATACAAAAACTTTAAACAGTACCATTTGAAAGTATACAGGCAGGCCCTTGCACTACATGCTTTGGGGAATTCATCCATACATCTGAATACAAAAGAGATGGGTATAGTATGTATGGGTTTGGCAAAGTCAGCAGATAGATGATTGAGGATAGATAGAGAATTGGTATCAGCTGACATAGCAGTTGGGGGGAGGGAGGGTTCCAAATGATTTGGGGACCCAAAAAAAAAGCCTCTGGCACTCTGCCTGAATTTAAAGCACAAATCACATTTTTAAACATTTTAGGGGTTTTTAGGGTAAAGCACTACTATGGAGCTGACAAAATACACTGTTAAGTGACTACATTAGGTGAATGTAGGGCCAGGAGACCATGCTGGGGAGGTAAGTAAAGGCAAATATGTATGAAGGACAAAAAAATAATTACATAAAAATCCAGCATGCATGAGATCAAAGGGGACATTCACAGCATATTACAATCATGGTAATTAGGGAATGAGGAAAGAAATACAATATATTATCAAACATTAAGTACAATAAAATGTGATATTAAAGGATACTGGTTCAGAACTGCCCTTTTCTAGTCTTGTTGTACGTGGTGTACGTCACCGCGTTCTTGGCAATCGGAAATTCCAACAACTTTGTTCATCTGTGTGTATGCAAAACAAGTTTGAGACAACATCAGTCGGAAAAAATCCATGGATTTTGTTGTCGGAATGTCCGATCAAGGTCTGATCGTGTGTACAGGGCATAAGAGTTTACTGTATTTGATTAGAAATAGTAATCACAGTTGTTGTACTGTCACACCAACGTAGTGTGACAGCCAGCAAATTCAATTCACAATAGTATATCAGAGAGTAAGATTATTCAGATTAACAATCTTTGATGCGTCTACAGAATGGAACCCATGACAGAGTGAAACTGACTTCACTATGGACACCGTTCCACTCTCAGCACGCTCTGCTATGCACAAGACACAATTACCATCCTATACAGCATGACATATTTCCTAGGGAGCTCCCCCTACCACCCATAAGAACCCATCTTTGCAGCCTTTCAGTGCCCATCAGTGTCGCCTATCAGTGCCTATCAGTGCCCACCAGTGCCACCCATGAGTGCCCATCAGTGCTGCCTATCAATGCCCATCAGTGCTGCATATCAGTGCCACCCATCAGTGCCGCCTACCAGTGCCCATCAGTGCCGCATATCAGTGCCCATCCTCAGTGCCCGTCAGTGCCCGCTCATTGGTGCCACCTCATCGCTGCCACCTTATCAGTGCCTGTCAGTGCTGCCTTATCAGTGCCCATCAGTGAAAGAGAAAACTTACTTATTTACAAAATTTTTAAACAAACAAAAGCAAAACCTTTATTTTTTTCAAAATTTTTGGTCTTTTTTTATTTGTTTCGCAAAAAATAAAAACCGCAGAGGTGATCAAATACCACCAAAAGAAAGCTCTATTTGTGGGAACAAAATGAAAAAAATTTAGTTTGGGTACAGCGTAGCATGACTGCGCAATTGTCATTCAAACTGCGACAGCACTGAAAGCTGAAAATTGGTCTGGACAGGAAGATGTCTAAGTGCCCTGTATTGAAGTGGTTAAAATGGCAACTTATGTTCATGGGCACATTGTTCATTTGTATGAAACATTGTTCGTTCGGCCTAGAAAACACCATTGTTTTGGCCATATGCATTTGAATACATTTGTTATGGCCTACTTCTCTTAAAATAATTTGGTTGTGTAGATGGGTTTGTAACTAGAATGAAATGCAAACTAGATTCTGTGTAAGGAGAGGACACTCAGCAGCAGTTTTCACATCTGGACGCTGGAGCACTAGTGTGGGACACAAGAACACCCTTTTTATTAGGGGGCCCCACACAAGTGCTCCAGTGGATACTATAGGGGTGACTCCATCTGTGAAGCTTGCACAAAACAGGTAAGTATTCAAGCTTGACAAAGGCAAAAAATATTTCTTCATCTTGGAACTCTGGCAAAATAGACAATTGTACCCCACTTCCAAACAATGTTTCGTATTCCTATTTCTGCCATCAAATATCTGTGTGCTAAGTATACCTATTTTTTTTTACATAGGGGATAAAAGACTCGGAGGACACCCCTCATCCGAGGAGACCACAGACCCCCCACCTCAGGAAGAAGTGGAGATCCCACAAAGCCAACATGAGGAGGAGGAGGAAGGAGACGTGGTGGAACTAGTCACCACATCAGGTGAGTGTCTGCGACCACAGGCTCAGGTAAGAGATGGATGCTGGCATATTTATAATATATGGTGTTTTTGTCTCTATCTTTTTAGGTGATCATGATGTTGTGGATCCAGGTCATCAGTCGGAAAAAATCCATGGATTTTGTTGTCGGAATGTCCGATCAAGGTCTGATCGTGTTTACAGGGCATAAGAGTTTACTGTATTTGATTAGAAATAGTAATCACAGTTGTTGTACTGTCACACCAACGTAGTGTGACAGCCAGCAAATTCAATTCACAATAGTATATCAGAGAGTAAGATTATTCAGATTAACAATCTTTGATGCGTCTACAGAATGGAACCCATGACAGAGTGAAACTGACTTCACTATGGACACCGTTCCACTCTCAGCACACTCTGCTATGCACAAGACACAATTACCATCCTAGTACAGCATGACATATTTCCTAGGGAGCTCCCCCTACCTTTTAGATGACAATCCCTCTAAATGGCAGTAAAAGGCAAGGCCTTGCATTTACAGAGGCAGTCCTTCTTTGTTCTTCTGTCTTCTGCTAGCTAGGATTAAGTGAAATTGTAATCCAGGGAGTTAACAATCCAAGTCAAAATAAACTGAACGTTAAACTATTGCTGTGGTGCGGCAGCACTGCAACTATCTCCGGTGCAAGTAACTCTTTAAAACACAGTGTTAGAATTTCAGTGCAGTGCAGGCTTGAGGCCCATATTAAACTCAGTGTTAACCACTTTAAAGCTCCTCTGTGAGACTACAGGTCCCAGCCCCACTGTGTCACAGATGCGAGTGTGTAAAGGTGCGTCAATGAACTTTGGACAACAGCCCTCTCGTCCAACCAGGTCTGTAAAGTAGAATGGCTCCTCTCCACATTATCTCAGTTCCTTCGCTGTGGCCGCGCCATCATGCTGTACCACTTCACAGATGACCAGGAGTCCTCGGTTACCACCTTCAAGGGTCTCTGGAATGATCACACTGCTGCTCCAGCACGCTGTGATGTAAGTCAGGTTCAAAGATTGCTCACAGATGACCAGGAGTCCTCGGTTACGTTCTTCAGGGGTCTCTGGAACGATCACTCTGCTGCTCCAGCATGCTGTGATCTAAGGCAGGATCGCTGGTGGCTGTTCTGCTCCGCACAGGGTAGGCCGCAACTCTGTGGGACACACACACCCACAGAGCCCTGCTGGCAGGCCATGCGTCCCAGGAATAAGAGAGCTAAGCCTTCCCACAATGCAGTTCAGTTCTCCTGATGTTCATGGGAGTTAATGGGCATCATGGGTAGATCAAGTTAATGTCCAAATGTAAACAACAAAACAATTCCATGTCAACTTCTTACATGATAGAAAATAAAGATGCAGTCCTTTCATATTTTGGCCGCTAGAAGGCGCCAAATATACAGGTATTAACATTACAGCATTACATAGCATTAGAAGCAAAAATTGTCAGCGCTACATAATCATAAACAAAAGAGGCAGGCAGCCCTGGAGAAACTGCTGGAGTTGGTGAAGCCGGTGGTCCCCACGGCAACCATCCCCTATTTAAAAGCCAAAACTGGTGGCCTGAGGAGCACTTATCTTAGGGAACGCAAGGAGGTCCAGGATTCCCTGAGACCAGGAGCTGCGGCAGATGACGTTTATGTCCCCAGGCTGTGGTACTATGAGAGACTGGGATTTCTGTCAGACCAGACTGAAGTCAGGGAATCCCTCTCAACCCTTCCTTCCACTCTTCCTTCCACCCTATCTTCCACCTCATCTGAGGCTTCCGATGTCCAACCTGGGACTTCCAGCCAGGAAGAAGTGGAGGAGCCCAGCTTGAGTCAGGTATAGCATTGTTCTACAGATTTCTGGTCAATAAATAAATGATGTTTACTAGATGTTATTATTGATCACTAATTGCTGATTTAATAAAGTGTTTTACATATCAATAGACAGTAGTGGGCAAATATAATTGGGACAAGAATGAAAAATGCTGGGCTCAGAATAATAGTCTATTATATTTGTTAACATTGAATTTGCAACAGTCATGAGATGAAAATTGTGTGTGATTGATGAAGAAAAAACTAAAACTATGTCCCTTTTTCATACACAGGAAGACCTCAGCCAGGAGGAAGCTGTGGAATGTGGCAGCCAGGAGGAGGCTGTGGAATGTAGCACACAGAAGGAGGCGGGGGTTAGTGGCAGCCAGGAGGTGGCCGGGGTAAGTGGCAGCCAGGAGGAGGCCGGGCCCAGTAGGAGCCTCACACAATCACAGGTTCCTCCCCTCCGCCTTCCAAACAAAAGACCTAGGAAGGGGAGTAACATGGAGGAGTCAGCGCTCAGGCTGATTAAGGAGGCTTCTGCGTCCCTCAGAGCCACCCCCACTCATGAAGAGGCCTTTGTCTGCATGGCTGCCACCAAACTGCAGGACATGCAGGAGGGCCAACGCCTCGTGTGTGAGGAAATCATTTATAAAACATTAACTAAGGGGGTGAGGGGCCAAATCACACCCAATACCCACCTGTGTGAGTTGCATCATCCTCCTCCGCCTCCTCCTCCTGCCACACCTCCAACACCACAGACACAGCCTGGAAGGAAGAGTGGAAGGAAGACAAGAAAGTGATGGCCTGGGTTCCGTCTGGTCTGACAAAAGATACAGGCTCTTGTATGACCACAGCCTTGGGACATACATGTCATCTGCTGCTGTTCATGATCTCTTGGACTTCTGGACCTAATTGTACTCCCTTATATATGGACTCCTCAGGCCACCAATTTTGCGTGTGTTTTCCTTCAAAAAGGACAGTTTGTTTGTGAGGAGGCAGGTACATTTCAAAAATAAAATGTGAAATTAACAGACTGCACTCCCTTAGATAAGGACTCCTCAGGCCACCAGTTTTGCTGTAAAATAATTGATGTGTGCCCTGGGGGCCAAAGGCTTTGCCAATTTGTGCTGTTTCTCCAGCGTTGCCTCCCTCTTTGTTTGGTTCTGAGCCCTTAATAAAGGATTTTTTGTTTCAATTAGACTCGCCTATGTGTGTTTCCCTTCAAAAAGGACTGTTTGTTTGTGAGGAGGCAGGTACATTTGTAAACTACAATGTGAAATTAACAAAAGACACCAACAACAACCAACCTCCTTGAAATTAAATAATACAAGATAATAATGGTGTTGTGGTAACTTGACACACAAAACACACCCAAAACTATTCTGGAGTTAAAAAAAAATGAATTAAAAAAATAACAGGAGATCAGGATTTAAAAAACTAAAAAAAAATAATACAAAACCTAAAAACATTAAAAAAAAACTTTTCGGGGGATGTGACAAATAAAAATATTATATTCATGAAATCACGATAAATAATAAAGAAAGAAGTTTGTGAGAACTCTGTGTGAATATGAGCAGCAAAACAGCTTCATTCTTCTAGCATTATAAAGAAGAAGAGAGTGCGCTGCATTAAACAATTTAAAACATTGCAGCATGACGAAAGTTCTATATTTATTACGAACACTAATTTTACCAGACCGAGCAGTTCCGTCTCGGAATTTATTCTGAGCATGCGTGGCACTTTGTGTGTCGGAATTGTCCACACACGGTCGGAATTTACGCAAACGGATTTTGTTGTCGGAAAATGTTATAGCCTGCTCACAAACTTTGTGTGTCGGAAATTCCGATTGGAAAAAGTCCGATGGACCCCACACGGTCGGAATTTCCGACAACAAGCTCCAATCGCACATTTTCCGTCGGAAAATCCGGCCGCGTGTACAGGGCATTAGGCTCTCTGAGGCCAGGCTGGAATCACTTGAACACCGCTTGGTAGGCCGATACCTCTCTCTCCTTGTCATGGAGAGGTGTGCATTATGCAAGACCCAGGAAAAAGAGAGTGTGGGGCGGATCTTCTGGCTTCTTTATAGTCTCTCCCAAAAGTCCCCTGCATGGTAGCAAGAATCCCAGGGATGTGTTGTCCCAGTGTATGGTTAGGGAATGGAATCGCTGGTCAGAAAGACTATTGGTTCCACAATCCATTGGGTTGGGCTCACAAATATGATGACGGTCACTGGTGCCCAGTGTGACAGACCTAGCCGGGAGAGAGACTTTTGGAGGGGTCTGTATGCTAGCCTCTTGCCGATCGATCGGGGGCCCTTGCATTTGGGGGAACGGTGCTCTTTGTGAGCTGTATGCCTGGGGGCCCTTGAGGTGGTATTACTGTGGATTCGGGTCCTGGTCCCCCAGGACACACAGACTCTGGGGACCCTGGATTTGCCATATTGGAATAGCGGCTGATTCATAATGCTGGGACAGATACTGTTAGGAGATGCTGATGTAAATTCCAGCACCTGTCTGTCTGTTGTCTGATAAAATGTGTATTGTAAATAAGTCTATAGTATGGGATCTAAGAGTCATTAGATTCCCATTGTTGTTTGTGTTAATTAACTCTGCTATTGTGTGAAGAGTCTATGTTGATTGTGATAATGTTGATTGGATTTTCTGAACTACAAGACGGCCAGTCTGGCCTAAAAGTCATGTCTGAGTCATCTAGGCTGTCTAAAGGGATTAGTTAATTAGCTCATGTTAATTAGGTTAATTAGGTTACAGCTGTATTGTTAGAGTAATATGAGCAGGAGGTCTGCACCTCCACTTTTAGGGTATAAAAGCCTGTATTTTGCAATAAAGTGAGATTCCTGGTTGAACTTACATACAGCCTGCCTGGTGTTTGTTCTGAGCTATCACAACTGGGTTAGAACAGCACATAGCTGTAGTTCTAATCCCGGAACATTGGATGACCGAACCATCAGACGTTGCAATTGGATTCAATAGCTGCAGAGGAGTGTCGGGAGAGTGGAACCGAGCGAGCAAAGGGGCTCGTTACATTGGTGGCAGCAGTGGGATTTGCTCTCCAGTTACTGGGACACTCCAAACCAGCCTGCAGGAGAGTCACGCTGAAAGACTTACTTGAGAGCCGTGGAGGGAATGGTGGGATCGTGCTTCCTTGCCGTGAACACATCCAAACCATCGCCTGGATCCAAGGTAGCAGGATAGCAGGAGAGGAGAGATACCAGCCACCATGGATGAGGAATTCAGAAGGAGGTTGCGAGAGAAGGAGATACAGCACAGAGGACCAGTATCAGAGCAGATCCTGCCAGGATGGTTTGATTCTATCCGCTGTGAACTCTGGAAGGAAGCACTAGCCCGTGAGCAGCGACACCAGGGAAAAGTTGTCTCCTCCATCCATGTGAGGTACTAGTCGCAGTATGAAGTGCGAATGCTGTTTTTGGGGGAACAGCCGAACCAGGAGTGGAAAGTCGAGTTAAGCAGGTTGATCCGGGCAGAAATGCGGTTGGACGAGAGCTACAGAGCCCTCCAGTGGTATGTAGGCCAAGTGTGCCTATGGACAGCCGATGACAGCTCCACGGAAGGCTTTGACTACGATGGCCTGGGATTGTTATACTGGAGGCTGTCCAGGGACCCTGACTTTGGAAGTGATCGGGAGTGGCGTTTGGAGGAAATAATGGAGCACAGAGAGTGGAGACTGAATGTCTCAGAAGTGCACTGGGCACTGGAAGATTTGGAGTTTCTGGCCATTCAGGAATGGGAGTTGGAGATCGCCTACAAACATCTGTTAGACTCTGCTCAGCAGCAGGGTGGTGCTCCCTTTGCCTGGGACTATCAGGAAATACCAGTTGACAACTCTGAAATCCTGGCTGAAGAGTTGACAATGTGGCAGAGTAATGGTGTGCTTTGCCAACCTGCACCCGCAGCTATGGAGGCGGAGGTCTTATGGCGGATGCAACAAGTGCTGACTGACCTTGATGAACCTGTTTCTGCATTGGATGATATTGGATTGAGGAATGTGCCTGTCCAGCAGAATGCCAGAGAATCGGCAGTGGAAAATCTGAAGATTGCCGTCCCCAAACCTGAAGTGCTGACAACAGGGCAGAGCTCTGCTAACCTCTGCCCAGCACTGATAGCATCTTCTGGGTTCCACGGAGAGGAGATGGTGAACTTTTATCCCCAGACACCAGTTGCAGAGACAGGGGATTTGATAGACTTTTCTGCTGAGGAAGAACAACCTGGTGAGCCTCCAGCAGAAGAGGAGCTGTTATTAGGGCCAAACTTCACTATGCTCTGCCCAGCACCAACAGAAGTATCTGTGAAGTTACAAGGAACTTCCCCAGCTGAAGCGCTGGCAACCGGACAGAGGGTCCAAGATCTCTGCCCTACACCTGCGGCAGTTCCGGAGGCTCAGGGTGAGAAGGAGGTGGTCACTTCCCAGCAGCAGATCAGGATACAGGGGGAGAAGGGAGAGGAGGTGTTCGTCGTCCCTCCCCAACAGTTAGCCGGAGCAGATGGTGTGGGGTTTCCAGCAGAAGGGCTGGCAACAGGGCCGAGTACTGCTGGACTCTGCCCTCAACTAACAGAGGATGGATGTCCTGTGAAGGTGGATGGGACTTCAGTCTCCACCTGTATACCCCAGGGATGCTGGGCAGTCGGCCCAGATCCCCAACAGCATGACGGAGTGAGCCCAGACACCCTGTCTTCTCTCCAGTGGCAGAAAGGACTCCAGGGAGAAGGGCCAGTCCAGGCCTCTCCCCAGCAGCAGATATGTTCTCTGAGAGAGGCAGAGGTTGGCTGGGTGAGTAATGCTTTGTTTGGAACAATTTGTTTGAGGTACTGCATGGGTACAGGCATTAGAGGACTGGAACTACTGACTAACTTCGGAGTCAACCCGTCTGGGGTCTCCTCCTGTGTTAGTCTCACGCCGAAAGGGGAGAAATGTGACAGACCTAGCCGGGAGAGAGACTTTTGGAGGGGACTGTATGCTAGCCTCTTGCCGATCGATCGGGGGCCCTTGCATTTGGGGGAACGGTGCTCTTTGTGAGCTGTATGCCTGGGGACCCTTGAGGTGGTATTACTGTGGATTCGGGTCCTGGTCCCCCAGGACACACAGACTCTGGGGACCCTGGATTTGCCATATTGGAATAGTGGCTGATTCATAATGCTGGGACAGATACTGTTAGGAGATGCTGATGTAAATTCCAGCACCTGTCTGTCTGTTGTCTGATAAAATGTGTATTGTAAATAAGTCTATAGTATGGGATCTAAGAGTCATTAGATTCCCATTGTTGTTTGTGTAAATTAACTCTGCTATTGTGTGAAGAGTCTATGAAAAAAATTAAAGTAATATTAAAGGCTTGTGTTTTATTTTTTTAAAATAACAAATATGTTATACGTACCTTCTTTTTGAGTCCCCTACCAGCGGTCCTGGCTTCTTCCTCATGCCGAGTGCCCCCATAGCAAGCCTCTTGCTATGGGGGCACTCAAGCAGGCTTGCTCCTGAGCCACTATCCTGTGAATGGACATTGTCCAGTCACAAACAGAGCATGGCTCGGCCCTGCTCCCCCTGTTCTCTCCTCATTGGCTCACTGGCTGTGATTGACAGCAGCAGGGGCCAATGTCTCCTGCTGTTGTGTGAGCCAGTAAGGAGAGAGAAACCTGGTAGAACCACTGCTCTCATGCACATTGCTGGATCGAGATGGGGCTCAGGTAAGTATAAGGGGGGGCCGGGATGGGAGCTGCACTCTAAGTCCCAATAGATTACTTCAGGCTGGTCCTTTTTTGCAGGTACTGTATAGCTATGTAAAACCATAAACATAAGTGCTTATACTGTTTAAAATCAAGTAATACACCACCTCACCCTGTTCAGCACATTCTCAGTTGCTCTCTATTCGCAGCACTGTGCTTAAAATCTGAGCCACTAGAGGCCACTCAGTTGACAGCTTTAAAATTTATTGTTGCTGAGGGGGGAAGAAAGCAACATAACTGATATAGTGGTCATCTTTACTGCTTGCTGTGACAATCATACCTACTACAGGAATAAAATGCAAAACCAACGGCCGCAAACGTTCGGACCCAAACTACGAACCCCATTAAAGTCAATGAAACCCAAACATCAAATATCAAAAGTGCCCATTTTGAAGGCTTAAATGCAAGTAATTAGGCATACAATGGTTATAGGGGTCCTGGTCCTGCCCTGGGGACATGGATCAATAACAAAAAAGTTTGTGAAAAACGTCATTTTTAAATGAACAGTAATTTTTTTATCTTTAAAGTGAAAGCCTAAAAAATTCCTTCCAATATAGTGCCAGGGGGGTCCCCTTAGTCTAACTGTAAAGTGGCAGATCTGTACCATGTCTAAAATCTGCTGCAGCAATAACTGAATTTATAAAGCCAAAAAAATGACATTTTTCCTGCAAGCTGCCTTTATTTTGCTCAGCAACAGCTGGGGAGCCAGTGTGTATGATGAGGCCACAATGTAGTGCACTGTGAACAAGATTAGAGATTTTTTGGATACATTCTGGTGTCACTTTGACTTTGGATATAAGTAACGGGTGCGTTAAAATTGGTCTTTGGGTGTCGGTGGCGCCTTTCCACCGTAATCCTATAGAGATAATTTTGATGAAAGCAAGAATTTGCCTTGCTGTAAAAAATTGCAATAATATGCACCTGTCAAACAGGTGCAGAAAAATGGGTCTTTGGGTGTCTGTGGTGCCTTCCCACCGTATCCCTATAGAGGTACTCTTGATTTAAGCAAGAATTTGCCTTGCTGTAAAAAATTGCAATGATATGCACCTGTCAAACAGGTTCAGAAACTTGGTCTACAGTCTACAGCTGGTGGTGTGCTGCTGGTAGATGAGCTGCTAGGACCTTGGACACCCTGTGTTATACCATCATCCCTGTCGGTGGAGGCTGCTGAAAGGTAATGACTCGGTATCGCAGGGGCAGACTGAAGTGGGTAAGAAGGAGGAGGGACAGATTTGTGCCCCTTTTGTGTGGCTTTTAAGTACTCTTGCCCAACGGGCTGAGTGGTTGGACGTTAAATGCCTTGTTAGGCATGTGGTACCCAAATGGTTGGTGTTTTTGCCACATTTGATGTGCCCGCAGGGGCGGACTGACCATTCGGTCATTCGGACGCCGACCGAGGGCCCGTGGCCAGTAGGGGGCCCGTGAGTCTCTTATCGGGTGCTGTGGCTGTGTGTAAATAGAAGAGAGAGAATCGCTCTCTATTCTCTCATTGGCTCCAGAGAAGCTGAATTTGTGGCGCCAAATCTGAGTCCTGAGCAGGAGAGGAGCTAGCTGGAGGAAGGATGGGAAATGTCAGCGCTGACAATTAGCGCACATTGGACACTGAATGTGAGTGAGCGAGGGAGGGAGGGGGAGAATGTCGACCCAGGAGCCCGGACATTGTCACTGCTCATATAAGACACTCCTCGGGTCAATGGACAAGTGAGGAGGGGGTAACGAGCATGCAGAGGAATGTGCAGAAAGGAGAAACTCGATCTCTTCCATGCTTGTGTGTGTCAGGCAGCACCCGAGCCTCCCCTCCCCTCCTGGGGGAGAGCAGGGCAAGCAGGACAACACAGTAGCAATGGATCCTTGGTACCCATAAAGCAGTCACCGGAGCTCCTCCAAGGCAAGATAACAGGACGGATGGCAGACTGCATTCTTCTCCTGTGAGTCATGATTGTTCTGCCTTACACACTGTATAATTCTGTGCTTTAAACTTGTCCTGTACCACAGCAGGACAGGTCTAGTGAAAGTAAAATTCTTCAATATGTTAAGAATATAGTGGGACTTTTCAGGTACTACATACATAGATGCATTTTCACAAAATAATTCTTTTTAATATATGTGTATGTATAATATCTCTGTAGCACCTGAAAAGTCCCAATATATTTCTAACATATTCATGAATTTGAGCAATAACAGCAAAGGACGTGATGCCACAATACAGCCCATCTCCAGGAAACTAAGATAAAGTCCATTCTTGCAGTGTGTGTGTGTGGGGAGGGGGAGGGGGAAGTAAGGGGGAGCCTCTTTCACCTACCTGTTTTCATGCTCCAGCCAGCTGCACTGCTCTCTTCCTCCACTAAAACCTCAACCTCATCACATACCATAAAGTAACATTAACCCTGTATGGTATGATGAGGGGGGCTGGAGTGTCATCTGCACATACACCGCCACCACTGCGCGGGCAAGCCCATACACGTTCGGTCATTTTCGAACATGCAGGCGCAGCGACATAATGGCACCAGGCGGCACTATTTTTAAATGTAAGGCAGCAGTAGCACTTTGTGAGATCTCAGCAGTGACGTACACCTCTCATCACAGCCTGGTAAGATCCCTCCGCAGCCTCTAACCCTTGTACCATGACCGCAGCCTCTGACCTCTGTACCATGACCGCATCCTCTGACCTCTGTACCATGACCGCATCCTCTGACCTCTGTACCATGACCGCATCCTCTGACCTCTGTACCATGACCGCATCCTCTGACCTCTGTACCATGACCGCATCCTCTGACCTCTGTACCATGACCGCATCCTCTGACCTCTGTACCATGACCGCAGCCTCTGACCTCTGTACCATGACCGCATCCTCTGACCTCTGTACCATGACCGCATCCTCTGACCTCTGTACCATGACCGCATCCTCTGACCTCTGTACCATGACCGCAGCCTCTGACCTCTGTACCATGACCGCATCCTCTGACCTCTGTACCATGACCGCATCCTCTGACCTCTGTACCATGACCGCATCCTCTGACCTCTGTACCATGACCGCATCCTCTGACCTCTGTACCATGACCGCATCCTCTGACCTCTGTACCATGACCGCAGCCTCTGACCTCTGTACCATGACCGCATCCTCTGACCTCTGTACCATGACCGCATCCTCTGACCTCTGTACCATGACCGCAGCCTCTGACACCTGTACCATGACCGCAGCCTCTGACACCTGTACCATGACCGCAGCCTCTGACACCTGTACCATGACCGCAGCCTCTGACACCTGTACCATGACCGCAGCCTCTGACACCTGTACCATGACCGCAGCCTCTGACACCTGTACCATGACCGCAGCCTCTGACCCCTGTACCATGACCGCAGCCTCTGACCCCTGTACCATGACCGCAGCCTCTGACCCCTGTACCATGACCGCAGCCTCTGACACCTGTACCATGACCACAGTCTCTGACCCCTGTACCATGACCGCAGCCTCTGACACCTGTACCATGACCACAGCCTCTGACCCCTGTACCATGACCGCAGCCTCTGACCACCTCTGTACCATGACCGCAGCCTCTGACCCCTGTACCATGTCCACAACCACTGACCCCTGTACCATGTCCACAACCTCTGACCCCTGTACCATGACCGCAGCCTTTGACCCCTGTACCATGACCGCAGCCTTTGACCCCTGTACCATGACCGCAGCCTTTGACCCCTGTACCATGACCGCAGCCTTTGACCCCTGTACCATGACCGCAGCCTTTGACCCCTGTACCATGACCGCAGCCTCTGCAGTGTGTGTGTGAATATGTACATATATATATATGCGTATATATATATATATATATATATATATATATATATACACACGGTATATGTGTGTGTGTGTGTATATTGTATAGATGCATATGACTTTCTTTACTTCGCTGCTATGGGCTCTAGCCCCAGGATCTCGGTCTTCCCTACTAACAGAATGGCAATTTGACTTGTTTACGTCGGCAGACCACCGTTCTGCCTCTGTTTTAAACGATCATCGGGGCCCAGCGGACATCGGGTCCGCCAGACCCGCTGATTAGCTCTCGGTGTGTCTAATCACAGCGGCAGCAGGTCAAACAGCAGGCAGACCCACAAGTGCAGAATCAAGTACCTGTACGTGATTCTGCTCACAGGAGATGCAGCCCCGCAGTTAATGTACATGGTTAATGTGAATTTATTTTTCTTTATTTTCTTAACTCTTTAAACATTTATTTTGAACATACAGTAGAGAAATTCTGTGACCAATGCATGTAATGTAGCAGTGCAATATAGACGTGGGGCTTTGTGAGGGTGAGGCTTGTGTGTGTGGGTGGGGACAAAGGGGGCCCCATGATCCCCTATTGCCCGGGGGCCCCATGAGTCGTCAGTCCGCCCCTGTGTGCCCGTGACACAGTTTGCAGATAGCAACAGTGCGATCTGCTGCAGATGTGCTAGAAAAGGCCCAGACAGCTGAGCTGTGGCGAGTGGGCCGGGAGATAACAGCTGCAGAATGTGATGGAATAGGGTGGGTGCTCTCTACTCTTTCTTGATGCTGACCTCCTTGGGGTTGTGCCGCCTCACCTTCAGTTTCCTCCTCTGCTCTATCTGGCACCCAAGTCGCATCAGTGACCTCATCATCATCATCATCATCATCATCTCCATCTCCTCCATCTTCATCATTACCACTTGAGACAACTTGGCAATACGCTGCAGCTTGGGGAACATGAATGCCAATTTGTCTACCAGTGTTCCTCCCTCTCTCTAGGCTCATGTTCCTGTCATCCTCAACCTCAGAACCAGCATCTGAATCCAGTAATGGCTAGGCATCATCAAGGGGCAAGTGGCTGACGCTGTGGTCAAATAACTCAGCTGACTCCTCAATGGCTGATGTTAGGGCTATGGAAGGAATAGATGTGGACAAGGAACTATAGAAAAAGAAATCCCCCTTTATTTGGGACTTTAACAGGCCACCAACTCTTATGCCCCGTACACACGGTCGGACTTTGTTCGGACATTCCGACAACAAAATCCTAGGATTTTTTCCGACGGATGTTGGCTCAAACTTGTTTTGCCTACACACGGTCGCACAAAGTTGTATCTGCTCTTCAGTGCGTGCATAAAGTTCTGCGTGACTTTAGGTAGTCATTGTATTCTTGTTCGTTCGTTACTGCTCTTCACAGGCCTTGCTGTTCTTCAGTGCGTTCTGTTACTTCGTTCTGAGCAGCCGACCGTTTTCTAGCCATGTTTCGTATGCGTACTCCTCGTACAGTTCGTGCTGTGCGGGGGCTTGATGTTGGGGTCCTGACCTTGACACAAGTCCAGTCCATGAACAGGGTGGGGAGGAGTTCATGGACCAAGAATTGGTTGCTTCAGCGTGACCAGTTCTCTCATATGTCTTTGCTCCGTGATATCCGTGAGAATAATCCTGATGATTTCAGGAACTTTCTCCGGATGACGGACCCCGTATTTCACCGTTTGTTGGCTTCGCTGACCCCCTATATCAGCAGGCAGGATACCTGCATGAGGCAAGACATCACTCCGGAGCAGAGGTTGGTCGCTACCTTGCGGTATTTGGCCACAGGGAGAAGCCTGCAGGACCTCAAGTTCTCGACAGGCATCTCCCCCCAGGCTCTTCTTTGTGGACATTTACTGCTTGTGTTTGTTTTAGCTGACCCTGACAGAAATGTGTGGAGTGCAGAAAATATCGTGATTGTGTAACCTTATACAAAGCACTGTTGGCTGTTATTTACTAAATGCAAAGACACTTTTCACTACAAGTGCACTTGCAACTGCACTGAAACTGCACTTGTAGTGCAAAGAGGATTTGCCCTTAGGAAATTACCCCCATTTTCTCATAAAACAACAATTACATCACCCCAAAAGTGTTGTAGTGTTGAGACAATAATCCACACATTCTTGATGAACAATCTTTTTAATACCTGCACAATCACATGTGCATTTACCAAAGGTTTTTCTGACAAACCAACATGTTTGTTGTATACCAATTTTTGTGGTGTCATTATCCAAAATCAAAATGTGCATTTTATAGAAAACAGGCCTGTGTAAAACCAACAAGAAAGACACAAATCTTGATCTTACAAAGTTCACATTTGGTAGAACTTGAAGGCAATATCAGACATGAGTATTTAGGAACTGTGTTTGATATTGCGTTCAGATGGGGGGAAATCACCCCTGGAAAAGCCAAATTTGGAAGATGCACACAAATTTCACAATGTCAACATGTGCTATCTGCCATCACGGGGGATCAAGGGACGTGTTTTGGGGGAGAAAGCCCTTCCTCACCGCTACTTTATAATTGAGGAAGGGGTTGCACCCCCAAAACGCGTCCATTGATCTCCCGTGATGGCAGATAGCACATGTTGACACATTGTGTGCATCCTCCAAATTTGGCTTTGGGAAAAATCACAAAAACATTTCGCACATTGTAGCAGACAAAAGAAGAAAGTGATTTGGAGGGGTTTTAAACTCGCCCCAAAACATCAATGATGTTTTTATATTTTGGAATAACATCATTGATGTTTTGCTTGATGTTTTCCAATTGTAAATTACACCCCATGATCTCCCCGATCACGATCTGGGCACTTTCTGATGTAAAAGGATCTTCATCCACAACCTCACGATCACCTAAAAAGAGAGGAAACCCAAAATAAATTAGGTCTAAAAAAAATGCCGCCATCCATCTCTTATCTGAGCCTGTGGTCGCAGACACTCACCTGTTGTGGTGACTAGTTCCACCACGTCTTCTTCCTCCTGCTCATCTTGTGTTGGGTGGATTTCCCCTTCTTCCAGAGGGGGGGGGCTCTGGTCTCCTCGGATGAGGGGTGTCCTCCGAGTCTTTTCTCCCCTATGTAAAACAAAAATGGTATAATTAGCACACACATATTTAATGTCAGAACTATAAAGATGAAACATTGCTTGGAAGTGGGGTACAATTGTCTATTTTAGCCGAGTTCCAAGATGTAGCTTTTTTAGTGTCCTTTGTCAACCTGCAATACTTTACCTGTTTGGTACAAGCTTCACAGATGTAGCCCCCCCCTATAGTATACACTGGAGCACCTGTGTGGCCCCCCTAATAAAAATGGTGTTCTTGTGTCCCACACTAGTGCTCCAGTGTCCAGATATGAAAACAGCTGCTCAGTGTCCTCTCCTTACACAGAATCTAGTTTGCATTTCATTCTAGTAACAAAGCCATCTACACAACCAAATTCTTTGAAGACAAGTATAGGGCCTCAAAATGGTGGCCAAATGCATATGGCCTAAACAATGGTATTTTATAGTCCGAAATAAAAATGTGTGATCCGAACGAATAATGTGCCCATGAACATGAAAGTTGCCATTTTAAACTGTACAACAGTTCCTAAAAGCACATGGAGCAGCACGAACGTAATAAACACAAAAAGAATAGGAACACAGCACAACTACTTACTTTTTTGCAGCACTCTCCGGATCTTTCTGTACTGCTCATGTTCTCGTAATTTCAGGTCCGACCACCGCTTCCTGAGCTGATCTTTCGATCGTCGTACCCTGAATTTCCGGTGCAGACTCCTGACCACTTTCGCCATGATCTTGGCCTTTCGGACATTGGGGTTGGGGTAAGGCCCATACTTTCCATCATAGTCGGCCTTCTTCAGGATGTCCACCATCTCCAACATCTCCCCAAAGGACATATTTGAGTCCTTTAATCTCCTTCTGGATTGGGACGTTTCAGGCTCCGGCCTTTCCTCCCCCTCCTCCTCGTTGCTGTACTTAGCACGATCCTGCTGTCTATCCGCCATGTGCTCTTCCTCCACTGCGACGAACGAAAAGGGGCGGGGAATAGAATAGAAAGAACGTCAGGAGCGGGCGGAGTTATACGCATGTGCAGTGTGTATAAATCGTAACGCGTGCGTCTTACGTACGATCTGTGAGCGGAGGAAGGAGCATCGGAGACGCCGATCGTGCTAACGAAGGTAGGATCTAAACTTGGGCCTATACTGCTTCGAAATGGAAGCCTATATTGTAACAAGATTAGGGGAGTTTGGACTGACATTAGGGTTTGTCTTGTGTTGTGTCTTGCAGAGAAAATGGATGGGTTCAACGACCACAATTTCCTGCCCCTGTTTATTGACAAGTACAGGGAGCTGCCCTGTCTGTGGCAAGTGAGACACCCCCACTATAACCATAAACAAAAGAGGCAGGCAGCGCTGGAGAAACTGCTGGAGTTGGTGAAGCCGGTGGTCCCCACAGCAACCATCCCTTATTTAAAAGCTAAAATTGGTGGCCTGAGGAGCATATATCTTAGGGAGCGCAAGAAGGTCACAGATTCCCAGAGATCCGGAGCTGCAGCAGATGATGTTTATGTCCCCAGGCTGTGGTACTATGAGAGACTGAGATTTCTGTCAGACCACACTGAAGTCAGGGAATCCCTCTCTACTCTTCCTTCCACGCTTCCTTCCATCCCAGCTGAGGCTTCCGATATCCAACCTGGGCCTTCCAGCCAGGAAGAAGTGGAGGAGCCCAGCTGGAGTCAGGTATAGCATTCTTCTACAGATTTCTGGTCAATAAATAAATGATGTTTACTAGATGTTATTATTGATCATTAATTGCTGATTAAAAAAAGTGTTTTACATATCAATAGACAGTAGTGGGCACCCAAAATTGGGACAAGAATGCAAAATGCTGGGCTCAGAAGGATAGTCTGTTATATTTGTTAACATTGAATTTGCAGCAGTCAGGAGTTGAAAATTGTGTGTGATTGATGTAAAAAAAACTAAAACTATGTCCCTTTTTCATACACAGGAAGACCTCAGCCAGGAGGAGGTTGTGGAATGTGGCAGTCAGGAGGAGGCAGGGATTATTAGTGTCAGCCAGGAGGAGGCGGGGATTAGTGGCAGCCAGGAGGAGGCGGGGCTAAGTGTCAGCCAAGAGAAGCCTGGGACAAGTCGCAGCCTGACTGAGTCTCAGGTTCCTCCCCTCCGCCTTCCATACAAAAGGGCCAGGAAGGCCACTCCCAGTCCTGTGCAGGATTCAGCATGCAGGCTGATCCAGGAGGCTTCGGCGTCCCTCAGAGCCTTCCCCAGTCCTGAAGAGGCCTTTGCCTGCATGGCTGCCACCAAATTGCTGGGCATGCAGGAGGGCCAACGCAAGATCTCTGAGGACCTGATTTATAAAGTCCTACGTAAGGGGGAGAGTGGGGAACTGACACACAAGACGGATGTCATTGAGATCGACGATCCTCCTCCTCCTCCTCCTCCTGCTGCCACAACTCCACCACCACAGCCAAAGCCTGTAAGGAAGCGTGGAAGGAAGACCAAAGAGTGATGACCCTGGGTTCAGTCTGGTCTGACAGAAGATGCAGTCTCTCGTATGACCACAGCCTGGGGACACAGATGTCATCTGCTGCTTTCCGGATCTCTGGGACTTCTGGACCAGACTGCCCTCCCTTAGATATGGACTCCTCAGGCCACCAATTTTGCTTTTAAATAATTGATGTCTGCCCTGGGGGTCCAAGGCTTCACCCACTTCTGCAGTTTCTCCAGCGTTGCCTCCCTCTTTGTTTAGTTGTGACCCCTTAATAAAATTTTTTAGGTAAACTCTACTCTCCTGTGTGTGTTTTCATCCAAAAAGGACAGTTTGTTGGTGACGATTCAGGTACATTTCTAAAGTACAATGTTAAATTAACAAGGGACAACAACACCAAACAATCTCCTACAGATTAAATAGAACAACATATCAATGGTGTTGTGGGAACTGTAGTGATTTAGTATATAATTAATATTATATTGGGTTATTATAGATGATTAATAAGTAAGTATTATTATATAATGATGATGATGTAAGTACTCTTCCGCAGCAACCCAATTCTTCCAGAGAGATGCACTTTATTGACTTCCAACACAGAACAAAGTCCAAAGTCCACAGATGACAAAGAAATCCGACAGAGGAGATATAATTCAGAAACCCATCTCCTAGGCCTGTGCGTTCCCAGCCATGCACAGACAAGCCCCACTCATACACATACAAGCCTCACTCACTTACAAAACCTATAGACTGAATGCCGTGTTATATTCACCAGGCATTGAATGGCTGAGCAATTTGATTGGCCTTTCAATTTAGCTTTAGTCTTTCAAACAGACAACAACCCCCAGCCGTGAACAGTTGCAGTTATAAACCGCCCCAATTTGCACTCCCGCATATCAACATCAACAAGTCCTCTTTAGATATATGTAATTAGATTAGATTAACATACCACCTGAATACCCTTTGAAATGTTCAAATAGACTTGCATATGATTAACACATCAAAGAGTCTTCAGCTTGTTCCCTTGCTATGTTAAAATTCAGTTGGACAAATCAACCATTCGGTCAACATTGACTGCATGTGTACATACATACAACAATGTCCCACATAAATCGGTGAACATATTACAACAGGAACTTGTCACAAAAAACACACAAACATTTTCGGGAGTACAAATCAAAATCACCAAAAAAAAAAATTAAAAAAGAGAAACACAAAAAAAGATTCTACATTAAAGTAAAAAAAAAAAAAATTATGTTGTCAGATGTGAGAAATCAAAATATATTGAGGGAATCCCAATAAATAGTAACGAAAGAAGTTTGTGAGAAGTGTGTGTGAATATGAGCATCAAAACTACTTCATTCTTGTCACATTATAAAGAAGAAGAGAGTGCGCTGTATTAAACCATTTTGAACATTGCAGCGTGACGAAAGTGCTGTATCCATTGCGAACGCTAAGTTTACCAAAACGAGCTGTCCCGTGTCGGAATTTCTTCTGAGCATGCGTGGCACTCTGTGCGTCGGAACAGGCCACACACAGTCGGAATTGACGCGATCGGATTTTGTTGTCGGAAAATTTTATTTCCTGCTGTCCAACTTTGTATGTCGGAAAATCCGATGGAAAATGTCCGATGGAGCCCACACACGGTCGGAATTTCCGACAACACGCTCCGATCGGACAATGTCCATCGGAAAATCCGACCGTGTGTACGGGGCATTAGGATAAAAAATTTATTTTATTGATATACTTAAAAAAGACGTGAAAGCGTCTATAACATACAGGATAAAAAATCATTCCACAATAAATACTGAATCGAAACAGAGAATATGTATAGGGTGACAAAAAGTAGATGTACTCTCACAGGGGTAATGTACCCCGATACCCGGCGCGTTTCCGGTATTCTGGTACCTTTATCAGGGGTTTGAGAGTTGTGGATATTTTGTGCATATATGGATTCCAAAAGGAATGACTCAGTGTTCAGATAGCACCCATAGCCCCTGGGGTTAAATAACGTATTTTCGTAAGTGCCAGACCAGGGCTATATAAGAATAGTGCGTTATTGAGTTACCGATATCAGAAGGTGTAATGGGTGAGCCAACTAGGGAACAAAGCCTTCAAATGAACCAATTGCATGCCGGCTATATGTCGGAAGGCTCAAGTCCAAGGGCAATCCCATAGTGGTAGGCTCCTATTTAAGACCCTTCGAATATGCGGGTCCAGTGAGGGGTGCCTTCCCCTGTCAGTGCTAACCACTGACAGGGGAAGGCATATCAATAAAATTTATTTTTTTATCCTAAGAGTTGGTGGCCTGTTAAAGTCCCAAATAAAGGGGGATTTCTTTTTCTATGGTTCATTCTGTTAGGGATGAGACCACCACACTCTACATTTGTTATGATGGAAGCCCCTAGTCTTGTCTATTAGATGTGGACAAGAAGGCAGCTTTATCCACTCTGGCAACTGCAGGGGACTGCACACTTGTCTCTGCTTGTGTGGCAGAGGATGAGGAGGATGAGGAAGTTTTAGTAAGCCAGTCCACCACCTCCTCTGCATGCTGTGGCTGGATAGAATGGGCAAACTCACTAAACAGAGGAAATGATGCCCTGCCTGAGGACTGACCACCACGTCCACCTTTGCCTGTGGACACATTTGTTGCTGGTCCCCTTACAGTGCCAAGGGAACGTCTGCCTCTCCTTGTTGTTCTCCTAGACCTTATTGGGAGGGAGGGGGCGGTGCTTATAAGCAAATGTAAAGGAGAGGCTGAAATCTGTACGTAGATGCACCTTAATAAATGTAAAGAGGTGTTTGGTGCCCTTTAATTTGATTACTCACACTACACAGACACACTCCACGGATACAATATAATATACTGCAATATAATGCGCCAAACGTACAGTGATGCACAGAAGTAAATATCGTTAAACTGGCAGTAACGCACAAAACTATATGGTGTTAAACTTGTAGTAACGCACACAGAACTATATGGCGTTAAACTGGCATTAACACACACAAAACAATATGGCGTTAAACTGGCAGTAACACACACAAAACGATATGGCGTTAAACTGGCAGTAATGCACGCAAAACTATATAGCGTAAATAGGCAGTAACACACGCAAAACTATATGGCTTTAAGATGGCAGTAACGCACGCAAAACTATATGGCATTAAACTGGTAGTAACACACACAATACGATATGGCGTTAAACTGGCAGTAACACACGCAAAACTATATGGCGTTAAACTGGCAGTAACGCACGCAAAACGATATGGCGTTAAACTGGCAGTAACGCACAAAACTATATGGCGTTAAACTTGTAGTAATGCACACAGAACTATATGGAGTTAAACTGGCAGTAACGCATGCAAAACTATATGGCGTTAAACAGGCAATAACGCACGGAAAACAATATGGCCGTAAACTGGCAGTAACGTGCGCAAAACGATAAGGCATTAAACTGGCAATAACGCACGCAAAACTATATGGCGTTAAACAGGCAGTAACGTACGCAAAACTATATGGCGTTAAACTGGCAGTAACGCACACAAAACTATATGGCGTTAAACTGGCAGTAACGCAAGCAATACAATATGGCGTTAAACTGGCAGTAAAGAGAAAATAGATAGGGGTGAGTGGCGCTACCTAAGCCAGGGTACCTATTTGGGTTTCTAAATCCGTGCACGTGTCTACAGGCCGGTACAGGCCATTAGGCCAAAAAGTTATAAGTAATAAGTAAGTATATCAACCTGTGCAAATTAATAAACCGTGCTAGTATATGCAGGCCATTACAAATCTCTTGTATATAGCTGTATTGTGACTGAACCATCCAAATCAATGTACATAAATAAATAAAATAAATGAAATATACCCCCACCTGTTGCATAGAGAGGAATCTGAATAATATAAATGCCCTCTGCATGTGGTATGGTGACCAATCTATATGGGCCACTAACTATGACAATACGTGCAGATAGTGCCCACCACGTAAAAAATAACAGGTGTAACACATAAATCCAAAGTCCATGTTAGACCACACTCCCATCCATTATAAATTGAACGGATAGGAAATAAAACTTGAAATCAGTTCATTAGGTGTTGAAAAAATAAAATTAAAAATGTGAAATTCTGGGGTACTAGATAAAGTTCCAACATAAGCAAAGTTCTTGAGAATAGTGACTTTCGTGAAAAAACAGCTGATATCCAGTGACTTGCGGTGCTCCCCCTCAAGGGTCCCCACTCACCAGCTCCTTACACCCCTGCAGTGGTAGTAAGCATGTAGTGCCAGGCAGTAGAATGGCGCCTTGGATTCCAGTAAAGCTGTCCCCGGGTGCTTTCGCTCCAGATATGATGTCAGTGATCTAAGCCATCCTCATGGGAAAGAAACAGGGCTCCCATAGTGTGATACGTTTTAAAATTACTTTATTAAAAAAACTGCAAACAAAACAGCAGGCTAAAAATCCAGACTCCTTATTGTAAAGGGGCCAGATAATCACACTAGATATGAGAGATTGTTCACGGAGGGAGCTAGTGGATCCAGAAACCATCAGCTGGGCAGCGTGCGCCTCAGCTGCGTTCCACACACTCTCCGACTTCCGCGTGTGACGTAAGTTCGTAGCTCCGCCTTACGCGTTTCGTCATCAACGTTGTCAAAGGCCAACAGTTAAACTGGCAGTAATGCATGCAAAACTATATGGCGTTAAACTGGCAGTAACGCACGCAATATGATATGGCGTTAAACTGGTAGTAACGCAATCAAATAGACCATCACTACACTGAAGATATCTGAACTGTCCCTACTCTATGTATATATAAAATGTAGCGCATAAACGTGGTAAATATTCTTCACAAACACCTCAATTGTGTAGACCAAATGTAGTGGAATACCAAAAAATGGAAGTGAGGGTAAGGGTGAAGTCCATATGAGTGAACTTAAAACACAAAAAAGTCTCTAAACAAATGTGCACATGAAAAATCGCTGGTTGTGAGAATGTTCGTAATGTGGACTGAAGACTGGGTTGGTCAACACATGGATGTGGCTTCCCCCTATGACTGCATCAAATCACAACAGTGGTAGGCGTAAACTCTTACCAGATCCTGTGGACTCCCCTGTCATATGACATGGAGTCATGTAGGCATTTCGCCACTCTGGGCATGTAAATCGATATCCAGATCGTCAAAGGTCACAGATGTCAATTCCCCAAGTCCTCAAGGGGTCATCAGACAAATCTTTGTAATGGGTATGGACGAAGTCCTGGCGACTGGAGTGTGTAATAGGTGGCAACGATGGGGTATTTTATTTCTCTCCCGATGATATGTAAAAAGAAAAGAAGAGCTTCCCCATAGTGCAGATAAAAACGGTGGTATCTTTTTATTGTAATAAAACAAGATACATAAAAACAAAGTGATCACTATATAAAAAATTTTGGGGCAACTTGAGAGAAGGTAAAGAAGCCCGACATGTTTCGACCCATAGGTCTTCTACTGGGGCAGTGCCTCAATTCCCTTTTTTGGTATTCCACTACATTTGGTCTACACAATTGAGGTGTTTGTGAAGAATATTTACCATGTTTATGCGCTACATTTTATATATACATTCTGTATTTTTGTTTGTCACATTGTATGTAGCTGCTCCATGCATTAGATTAGCGCAGTGTTTCTCTGTTTTTTCACTGTCCCTACTCTAGCTATATACTAATGTCAAGATTACTGACAGGGCCTCACTATACTACACTGAAACTATCTGAGCTGTACCTACTCTAGCTGCACACTATGAAAAGCTGAATGATGGTCCTCCTCACTACACTCACACTATCCCTAGACTGACACTAAACTAATATTCTACACTGACAATTGAAGCAAAGTAGCACAGTATAGCACACTAACTAATAGTACTGAACAGAGCCCTGTTCTATCACCGAACGTCCGAACAATGAAAGTTAGGCCCGAACGTATGCTCGGGCCGAACCATTCGCCCATCCCTATTAAGCATCTTCTGTTTGCTTTTGGACCACAATTGCAACCTGTCCCACTCCTCTCTCCATAGGACACACTGGTTAGTCTGCTCCCCCCACTATTATGTCACACTATGGGGTTGATTTACTAAAGGCCAATAGACTGTGCACCTTGGAAAGTGCAATTGCACTCTGCAAGTGCAGCTGCTCCAGAGCTTAGTAAATGAGGTAAAGCTTCACTTTGCAAAGAATACCCAATCACATGCAAGGAAAATAAAAAAAAACAGCATTTTTGCTTGCACATGATTGGTTGATGAAAGTCAGTAGAGCTTCTGCTCATTTACTAAGCTCTGGAGCAACTGCTCTTGCAGTGTGCAACTGCACTTTCCAAAGTGCACAGTCTTTTTGCCTTTAGTAAATCAACCCCCATGTCACACTGTGCTTAACTAGTTCCCACATGGCCTATAACAAAATGAAGGCCTGGCAGGCCTTTGTCGATCCAAGTGGACATCATAGGACGTCCTCCCGGATTGCGCGTGGCCATGCTGTGGCACGATCTGTCACCGTCTGTGTCCATCTGACACAGTAGTAGGTATGATTGTGTCTATCGAACACAGACAATGACTTATCAGTGTACCGGCTCGCTGCCAATACCATGTGACCTCTGTGAACAATCACAGCAGGTCACATGACATTTGTAAACAATAGATGGCTTCCTTTCATGCCATCCATTGTGTAAAATTGTGTTGTTTAAATGGAAGCAAAAAGCAATAAAATACTTGGGAATCTTTTTAACAAAAGATCTGAAATTACTACAGGGGATGAACTACGAGAAAGCAATTCAAAATGCTATTAAACTTCTACAGAAATACGATAAAATGATATACTCATGGACGGAAAGAGTCAATATCGTAAAAATAGATATTTTGCCAAAGCTCTTATATACTTTCCAAACGATACCACTTGAACCCCCAAAGAAACAGATGAAGGAGCTAAGAAAAGCAATAGTTGAATTCATATGGGCGCATAAAACTCCCCGGATAAAAAGAGAAAATCGAATTAGGAACAAAAGAAACGGAGGGCTGGCGTTACCAGACTGTGCAAAATATCTGCAGGCAGCATCACTGACCAGCATAATAGACTGGTATCATAACAAAGAAAATAAGCAATGGGTCGATATGGAGGAGGAAATAATAGGGCCCCAGTTAAAAGTCCTTCCATGGATAGAACCCCATTTAAGACCAAAAAGAAGCGAGTTGACACTATTTGTAAGTGCCACGTTAAAGGTATGGGACGGTATGATGAAAAAGGGGAAACTCTCTACAATAGGCCCCATGACTCCTGTTTTATAACCCCGAATTCCCTCTAGCAATGATGAGTAAACATTTTTTAAAATGGAATAGGTCGGAAAATACAAGATTGGTTCAAATCTTGGAGAATGGGAAAATGCCCACATTGAGGGAAATGGGAGAGGGAAACGAAAAAAAATGGTTGCAATACCAACAATTACAGGCATTTATTGAACCTAAAATAATTAGGTTAAATAGACCACTGACCAAGTTTGAAAAACTATTGCTGGGAGAACAGGTTCCAATAAAGAAATTGTCGAAAATATATGGCAAACTTATTCCGAGTAGTCCCCTCAAAGCGTTAACAAGCGTAAAGAAATGGGAAGAAATAATGGGAAGATCTTTATTGGAGGAAGAATGGGAAAGAGTTTTTGAAACGATACACAGAGGGTCCATCGCAAATAAATATCAAGAGAGAAATTATAAAATCATGATGAGGTGGTATAGGTGCCCAGATACCTTAAATTTAATCAACAAAGGAAACACAGATTTATGTTGGAGATGCAAAGTTGAAAAGGGAACAATGGAACATATATGGTACGGATGTCATCTGGTGAAAGGATTCTGGAATAAGATATATGAGATCTATCATAAGGTATCAGGAGTGGAACTGACCCCGAGTATGGAAATTTAATTATTGTCTCTGATGCCTAAATCAATAAAATCAATTAAAAAAGATATTATTCACCATATGACATCAGCAGCGAGAACAATAATAGCAAAAAACTGGAAGAAAACAAAGAGTCCAGCTTTAGCAGATTGGATAAGTGAGATGAACGAAATACAATACATGGAGGCATAGGTGTGCGCAGCCTACTGGATTAGGGTGTGCACCCCAAAACTCAAACACACGTGTGTGGATGGATATATATATATATATATATATATATATATATATATATACACACACTTACTTTTTTGCTGATAAGTCAACCAGGGAGGGTTCATATCGAGTTGCCTTTTTATTTTTGCTCCATCGTGTGTCTGGCTGCCAGTGCCTGCCCTGCTCAGTGCTGTCTCTCACTGCTCACGTCACCTCACTGAGCAGTGTTGCCAACCTACCAGATTGAAATTTACTGGCACAACACCCAAAATTTACTGGCATTTTACAAAATTACAGTTAAGTGCACATTTCAGTATTTAGGCTACAAACAAGTACACTATGCAAATAGCAATGCGATTTAAGGTACATATTTACCTTACCTTACACATTCTGTTATTTTCGATATAATAGTCCATCGGTTTCTGTTCCCCATCACCTCCTGCCCCCACCACCATCACCTCCTGCCAGCTCTTGTCACCACTACCTCTTGCCCCCCATCATCCCCTGCCCCCATTACCTCCTGCCAGCTCTTGCCACCATCACCTCCTGCACCCACCGCCACCACCACCTCCTGCCACCACCATCACCTCCTGTCAGCTCTTGCCACCATCACCTCCTGCACCCAACGCCATCACCAGCTCCTGCCACCACCACCATCACCTCCTGTCAGCTCTTGCCACCATTACCTCCTGCCCCACCACCACCTCCTGCCCCAAACACCATTGCTACCTCCTGCCACAAACACCTCCTGCCACAATAAGCTCCTGTCAGCTCTTGCCACCACCACCCCCTGCCCCAAACACCACCATCACCAGCCACCACCAGCTCCTACCCCAAACACCACCACCACCTTCTGCCACAATCACCTCCTGCCACCACCAGCTCCTGCCCCAATCAACTCCTGTCAGCTCTTGCCATCACTACCTCCTGCCCCACCATCTTCTGCCACAAACACCACCACCTTCTGCCACAATCACCTCCAGCTACCACCAGCTCCTGCCATCACCAGCTCCTGCCCCAAATACCACCTCCTGCCACAATCAGCTCCTGTCAGCTTTTGCCACCATCACCTCCTGCCCCACCACCACCTTCTTCTGCCACCACCAGCTCCTTCTGCGACCACCTCCACCACCATCACCCCCTGTCACCACCACCTCCTTCCCCAAACACCTCCTGGCCCAAAACACCACCACCTGCCACCACCAGCTTCTGCCCCAAACACCATCACCTCCTGCCCCACCACCTCCTGCCCCAAACACCACCACCACCTCCTGCCACCACCAGCTCCTGCCCCAAACACCACCACCACCTCCTGCACCCACCACCTTCTGCCACAATCACCTCCTGCCCCAAACAGCTCCTGTCAGCTTTTGCCACCATCACCTCCTGCCCCACCACCACCTCCTTCTGCCACCACCAGCTCCTTCTGCGACCACCTCCACCACCATCACCCCCTGTCACCACCACCTCCTTCCCCAAACACCACCACCTGCCACCACCAGCTTCTGCCCCAAACACCATCACCTCCTGCCCCAAATACCTCCTGCCCCAAACACCACCACCACCTCCTGCACCCACCACCACCAGCCACCATCACCTCCTGCCCCAAACACCACCACCACCTCCTGCACCCACCAGCTCTTGCCATCACCAGCTCCTGCCCCAAATACCACCTCCTGCCACAATCAACTCCTGTCAGCTTTTGCCACCATCACCTCCTGCCCCACCACCACCTCCTTCTGCCACCACCAGCTCCTTCTGCCACCACCTCCACCACCATCACCCCCTGTCACCACCACCTCCTTCCCCAAACACCTCCTGGCCCAAACACCACCACCACCAGCTTCTGCCCCAAACACCATCACCTCCTGCACCTGCCACCACCAACTCCTGCCCCAAACACCACCACCACCTCCTGCACCCACCACCACCACCTTCTGCCACAATCACCTCCTGCCCCAAACACCTCCTGCCACAATCAGCTCCTGTCAGCTCTTGCCACCACTACCTCCTGCCCCACCACCTCCTGCCACCACCACCCCCTGCCCCAAACACCACCACCACCTCCTGCACCCACCACCTTCTGCCACCACCAGCTCCTGCCATCACCAGCTCCTGCCCCAAATACCACCTCCTGCACCCACCACCTCCTGCCACAATCAGCTCCTGTCAGCTCTTGCCACCATCACCTCCTGCCCCATCAACCACCTCCATCTGCCACCACCAGCTCCTTCTGCCACCACCTCCACCACCATCACCTCTTGTCACCACCACCTCCTTCCCCAAACACCTCCTGGCCAAAACACCACCACCACCTGCCACCACTAGCTCCTGCCCCAAACACCATCACCTCCTGCCACCACCAGCTCCTGCCACAATAACCTCCTGCCTTTATTACCTTACCAAGGAAGTCTGAGAATGCAGGCTTGCCCTGAGCTGGTCCACCTGTGCTGCGGATGTTGCCTGGGCAGCTGCTGTGCTGCAGATGTTGCCTGGGCAGCTGCTGTGCTGGGCTGTGCTATCACTGAGTTGTCTGACAGGCATGGCTCCTCCATTCCGCCTGCTCAGCTCCTGCCTCATGGTGACTATTTTTAAAGGCTGGCGCGCCGAGCGGGATGCGCCGTGACATCACTCGCATCGTAGCACGCTGCACAGCCTCTGTCAAATCCGCCCCCCCAGAAGGTCCCGCCCGCCGGCGCTGGCCGAATACAGGATCGGATTAGGATCAGTTTGGGAGTTGGGCAGCTCGCCGGAACTGTGCATGCGCAGTTCATAGCCGACCAGGTCACGGCTATTTTTACGGGCACCTTTGCCTGGACCAATGAGAGCTCAGCACAGGGATTAGGGTGTGCCTGGGCACACCCGGCACACCCCGTGGGCACGCCTATGCATGGAGGAACGAATTAGAGAGGAAGGGAATATAATAAACCAACTACCTGAGAATTGGAAAGAATGGGAGAAGTTTCGGTCATCGCGAGAGGTACTAGAATTTATATAAGGAAGGAGGAAAGAGGTTATAGGGACCACTTAAGGGAGGGGGGGGGGGTAGGAGGGGGGGAGGGGAGGGGAAAGGGGAAGGGAAATAAGAATAATTTTTTTTTTTTTTTTTTTTTTTTCGGTATGAATGAGGTAAGCATGGGAAGAAAGGTAAAAGGGGGGCTGGTAAGGTTAAATGGTATTCTTTTAGGGGTATAGTAAGAATAGGATAAGATGGATTGAAGAATGAAGGCGCTTACAGCCTGTTAAAGAATAAAATCTTTTATGTAAAAGAAATAAGAAGAACATGCTGTAAATCGCTTGGTTTAAATGTAAAGATATTTATGATTGTTTTAAATGAAATGGAAAACTTAATAAAGAGAGATTGAAAACAAATTGTGTTGTTAGCTGTGATTGCTCAAGGTGATCACATGGTACAGACAGGGCTAATCACAGCCCATCTGTACCATGTGATTAGCTCTGGCTAATCACAACAAAATAAACTGACTGAATCAGTTTCATTAATTAAAATGCTTGCTTATAGCAATAAAATTCCTTGCTGTAAGAAATCATAATGTTTTAAAAAAAAGTACTATGATAACATTATATTGCACTGGTCACAGTGTGTTAAAAAAAGAAATTGTAAAAATAAGAAATAGATTTTATAAAAAATAATAAAAAAAAAAAAAAAAAAATTAAAATTTTTTTTTTTCGTACTGTCACCAGTCAGTGTCCCTGATCACTGCCACACCAGTTATATGATGACGCTGTACTACATTGGTGACAGTATGTAAAAAAATATTGTGACATTTCTTAATTTTCCAAAATATTATGACAAAAAAATTACAACTTCAAGAAACTTGCCATGCCTCTTAATAAATACCTTGGGCTGTCTAGTTTCCAAAAAGGGGTCATTTGGGGGATATTTGTACTGTCCTGACATTTTTGGGCCTCAAGAAATGAAAGCTGTCAGTACAGGATTGATCAATTTTCATATATATATAATAGTTTGTGGACTCTATGACTTTCCTTTAGACTAAATAATATACTGTATACTGACTTGGGTTATTTTCACCAAAGAAATGTAGCAGATTACATTTTGGCCTAAATTTATGAAGAAATATTATTTATTTGAAAAAGTTTATAACAGAAACAAAGAAAAACACGTTTTTGTTTTTTTTAATATTTCAGTCTTTTTTTGTTTATCTAGTATAAAAAATACCACCAAAAGAAAGCTCTAGTTGTGTGAACAAAATGATAAAAAATGTGTTTGGGTACAGTGTTGCATGGCCACGCAATTGTCATTCTTATGCCGCGTACACACGATCGGATTTTCCAACAACAAATGTTGGATGTGAGCTTGTTGGCGGAAAGTCCGACCGCGTGTCTGCTCCATCGGACATTTGTTGGCGGACTTTCCGCCAACAAATGTTGGCTAGCAGGTTCTCAAATTTTCTGCCAACAAATGTTTGTTGTCGGACTTTCCAATCGTGTGTACACAAGTCCGTCGCACAAAAGTCCATGCATGTTCGGAATCAAGTACGAGCCGGAATTGTTCGGTCTTGTAAAACTAGCATTCGTAATGGAGACAGCACGTACGTCTTGTACGTCACTACGTTCGTAATTGTTGGCCAACATTTGTGTGACCGTGTGTATGCAACACAATTTAGAGCCAACATCCTTTGAACAAAAATCCATGGTTTTGTTGTCGGAAAGTCTGATCCTGTGTACGGGGCAAAAGTGCGACAGTGCTGATAGCTGAAAATTGGCCTGGGCAGGAAAGGGGTAAAAGCGCCCTGTATTGATGTGGTTAAAGGCACAGTGTGATCCTGGAATAACACAGACTGTGCAGAGGAAAAACAAATTAGGAAGAGAGAAAAGAAAAGCAGGAGAGGTGACAGGACAAACTGCGACAGAGACACAAAATAGTTAAACTTACAAGGATAGTGTCTTATCTCCCTGAAATTCTCTCCTTTCTCCCTCTTCAGCAGCTTGTGAACTTCAGCACTGTAAAACTATGTCAGCCTTCCTCTCTAATGCCGCGTATACACGAGCGGACTTTCCGGCAGACTTGATCCGGCGGACCGGACTCCGTCGGACAATTCGATCATGTGTGGGCTCCAGCTGACTTTTTTTTCCCAAAAGTCAGACGGACCTAGAAATAAAACATGTTTCAAATCTTTCTGACGGACTCGGATCCGGTCAAAAAATCTGCTCGTCTGTATGATAGTCCGACGGACTAAAACCGACGCTAGGGCAGCTATTGGCTACTGGCTATCAACTTCCTTATTTTAGTCTGGTCGTACGTCATCACGCACGAATCCGTCGGACTTTATTGTGATCGTGTGTAGGCAAGTCCGTTCGTTAGGAAAGTCCATCGGAAGTCCGCCGAAAGTCCGTCGAATGGACCGTCGGACCAGTCCGGTCGAAAAGTCCGCTCGTGTTTACGCGGCATGACAGAGCCAAGACAAACAGTACAATCAAGGCTGGAAATGTACATATTTTATTTGAAGAAAGTGACATACTGTATATACCTTTGTTTTTGAGACCAAGGAGAGAGAAAGAAGTTCCAATAGGTGACTTCTCTATGCTTCAACAAAACAGGGGCTACATACATGTGGAACGTATGTTCTTTTGTTTAAGAACATGAATTGTTACCAAACTGTTATGAGTACATTTTTGCTTTAAGTGATGTTATCGATTGTGATATCACTCGATTTTTAAAAGGAAAAACAGTTTTAGGCATTACACCAGGGAACTTTCAAGGGTAATGTTGCAGGGTTGCAGGCCTTATTAAAAAAAATGTTCCTTAAAAAAACATGGAACCTGACATTTCTGATTTTTTATTCTGCAAATGTTAGCTTGCATTTGTACCATGCTGGTCCTCAAATTTCAGTTCTTTTGGGTCACTAACCAAGATCAAGTATGCAGATACTTTACTCTGACTTTCATAATTTTAATATTTGTTCCAGGTCAGTGACTCAGAAAATACAGAAGCCAGTTGATCAGCAATAAAGCCAGGCAAAGAGAATTTTCAGGTCAGAAATTACAGCCCTTTCCTGTATTTCTTTTAGGAAAGACTTACTTTAAAGCCCAAATTCAGCCTAGTCTCATACATGAAAGAAACAGTATACAGCACAGCCTAAATGTAAAAAAGCAGCACTTGCTGTACTTATCTGATCTCCTTCTCAGTCCCCTGTAGACTCACCGATTCAGCAATGCTGAATCATTGTCATTCATCCCACTTCCTGTGAGCCCAGGGTGCCAAGGCTCCACTCTCATCCTAGACTCATGTGAAGATGCTGCCAAGAGTGTAAAGAAAGGCCTGGAGCATTACCTGAAAGGTAATTTAGCGCAAGGCCAGCATGACAGGGGTAAATGGGGCTTGTATGTGATAGGAAGGGGGTGGCAACTGTTAGTTAGAATGCAGACCTGAGAGGGAGGAGTGGTGAGAAAGTTTCTAGAAAAGGAAGGGGAGGCGTCAATTGGCACGAGGATAGAGGGTAAGGAACTTCTCCTTCCCTGCTGCTTCATCCTGTATAGCATAGACTGAAATGGGGGACGTGGAACAGCTGATGGAGCAGCTGCGGGCCACCGCGGCGGTGCACGGCACCAACTGGCTGAACACTCAGGTTAGGAATCTGTTAATGGGAGCCGGGGCGGGGGGTAATACATCCGCACCCCCCACAGTGACTCGGCCTCGGAGGTCTAGGTCTCCGGAGCGCCTCAGCCTGTAAGTATCTCCCAGGGTCCGGCGCTGCATTAGGAGCCCTACAGAGACGCCCTCCAGGGACCCTCCTGCACCCGCACGAAAGCGCCAGGCACACGGGGCGTCGGTGAAGGCCGGGAGTAATTCTCAGCTCAGGCGGGACTCACGGGATGGGGGAAGGACGCAGGATACGACCCATCCTTCATCGAGTGAACAGACTCACTCTGCGGCACCTGGTACTGGCCCTGGGGCCACCCGGGTGGCTCAGCAGGGGAGAGAAGGGTCCTCGGGAACCGGCCTGATGCCTGGAGCAGCTGGTGTCCCCTCCGCGGGGGAGATGTCAGGAGAGAGGGGGCTGGATGGCGGCGCTGCGATTAGAGGTGTTCGTGGTCGGACGGCGAGAAGTGCAGGGAGAGCGGCTTCATCCCGCCCAGGCGGGGTGACTGCCCAGTGGTAAATGCAGAGGAACAGCCCGGCCCGTCCTGGAAGATGGCGAGCAGTGATGTCACGGCGGCCGTACTGGCGCCCATCGGCATTCAGGTGTCACAAGCCGGGGCTGCACGGATTATCGCGGTGACGCTACCTTATCCGAGGGTGAGCTGGAAGATGAGAGCGGTGACAAGTCGGTGTTGCCAGCAACGGTGGAGAGCATGATGACAGCTCGTGGAGGTCCTAATCCGCGGCAGCCTGGTAACCGGCCCTTAGGCCAACCTTCTTTTTCTTCTGTGTGTGTGCCTGTGGTTGAGGGAACGGGATCTGGGGGTGTGTCGCATGGTGTGTCTGCGTTAGGGACGGGTGCTGGGGGTAGCACGCAGGAACTGACACAGCTGCTGGCGGGTTTGAAAGAGGTGTTAGGGAGGTTGGCCCCATTGCCGGGGGCTGGGTCGCCCACGGCGGCTTGGGTTCCTAATCATGACACGGGTGTGTCGGGGCCTGTGACAGTTGCCAACGGCACATTAACAGGGTCAGCGGCTGGTGGGTTGCAAACACCCCTGGGGGCGCCGGCTGCCTCAGGGGCAGGGGGAGTGCAAGTGGCAGTGGCAGGGGAGGTCAGTGTGGCGGACAGCAGACAAGGTAACACAGGGGAGAAGGAGGTAGATCGGGTACGCTTGGCGGACTTGGACAAATGTGAGGTATATGTCTGTTTTGAAGGGCCACTCGGAGCGCACCTCAAGCAGGAGGTGCATGAGAAAATCTGGCGTGGTGAGTATGTGGAGATTTTTTTCCCTCCTTCTGCTGGAAAAATTGAACCTGGACAGAGGTAAGTTGGATGATAGCAAGAAAGAGGAGGAAGAGAAGCGGAGGTATAGAGTCATTCCTAGGTCGTTTGCCAATTGGCTGCAAGCGTTTGTTATTCTAGCTAGCGTTATAGAGGAAAAGGCGCCGGAGAATTGCTCCACTCTCTTTTGCTATTTAGATGCGATCGGAGAGGAGTATCGTGTTTATGGAGGCTTGGCCTGGCTCAGGTATGACGAGCAGTTCCGGCAGCGCAAAGCAATACGTCCATCTTTGCGTTGGGATCACAAAGACATAAAGCTGGGACTTCGTTTTTTCAGTCGGGGGCCAGCGGATCTTCTTCCTCTGGACAGTCGGCCGGAAAACGTAAGGGGTGTTGTTGGGCATTCAATGAAGGGAGTTGCAAGTTCAGAGCGAATTGCAAGTTCAAACACGAGTGCTCCGGCTGCGGGGGCTCCCATTCAAACAATAGATGTACACAAAGAGGCAAGGGGAACTTGCGGGTAAAAGGGAGGACTCCGGCGAGTATAACAAGGATGTGTCCATTTCTAGGTAGGTATCCAAAGCGGGAGGCAGTGGCACTGCTGGCTGCGGGATTCTCAGAGGGTTTTCGGATTCCGTGTAGGCTCACCCACCCCCCTCCGCCTACGGACAATTTGAAGTCAGCGCTGGCTTGCCCGAAAGTGGTGTCCCAAAAGTTGGCAAAAGTGGTCGAGCTGGGCCGCATGGCGGGTCCGTTAGCTTCTTTGCCCCTGGAAATCTAGTGGTTTCTCCATTGGGGGTGGTCCCCAAGAAGGAACCCAACAAGTTTAGATTGATCCATCATTTGTCCTATCCCAGGGGGGGGGGGTTCTGTGAACGAGTCAATAGACCCGGACCTATGCTCAGTGTCATATACGCCATTTGACGCTGCGGTACGGTGGGTCCGGGTCTATGGGCGGGGGGCTTTATTGGCAAAAACAGATATTGAATCTGCTTTTCGTTTGTTACCAGTGCATCCTGATAGTTTTCACTTGCTGGGTTGTAAGTGGAAGGGGTACTACTTCATTGATCAATGTTTGCCCATGGGATGCTCTATTTCGTGTTCTTTGTTTGAAACTTTTAGTTCGTTTTTTGAGTGGGTGGTCAGAGAGGTGTCTGGGCTTCCCTCGGTCATCCACTACTTGGACGATTTTTTGTGCATTGGGCCGGCCGAGTCTAATCAGTGTAGGATTTTGTTGGCTACGATGCAGCACATGGCGGAACGTTTTGGCGTTCCGCTGGCGGCGGACAAGACGGAGGGACCAGCTACAGTCCTCTGTTTTCTCGGTATTCTGATTGATACTGAGGCTATGGAGTGCCGCCTCCCGGAAGACAAGTTGACGGACTTGCGGGCGGCAGTGGTGTCAGCATGGAGAGCGGGAAAGTTGACATTGCGTTGGCTTCAGTCGCTTCTGGGAAAGCTGAACTTTGCCTGTTGGATTATGCCGATGGGTAGAGTTTTTAACCGCCAGCTGGCGGCGGCTACAGCGGGGGTTCGAGCTCCGGGGTATCACATTTGCTTGACCTGGGAACATAAGGCGGACCTGGGTGTTTGGGAATCCTTTTTGGATTCTTATAATGGCAGGTCAGTGTGGATGTCAGAAGCTATGTCCAGTTTTGATTTAAAGCTGTTTACCGATGCCGCGGGATCGGCGGGCTATGGAGCATATTTCAGGGGGCAGTGGAGAGTGGGCCCGCTGCCGTTAGAATGGCAGGAGGCTGGGTTTACTAGGAATTTGGCTCTTTTGGAAATGTTCCCGCTCGTTCTTGCAGTAGAGCTCTGGGGTTCTCAGTTTGGCAATAAGAAGATTCATTTTAACTGTGATAATATGGCTGTTGTGCAGGCTATCAATAGCGTGTCAGCTTCGTAGCCACTGTTAGTGCATCTGTTGAGGCATTTGGTGTTGGCATGTTTGCGTTGCAATGCGTTTATATATGCGGTACATGTCCCAGGGTGCACTAATTCATTGGCTGATGCTCTTTCTCGGTTTCAGTGGGGCAAGTTCCAATTGTTGGCTCTGGGAGCGGCGCAATTGGGAGTTCCTTGTCCAGCTCAGCTGTGGTGGATTGCCTTAGAGTGCCGGCAACGCTGATTCGGCGGACGGTGAGTGAGGCTACTTGGGCGATGTATTCGAAAACATGAGAGGAATGGTACGGTCTGGTAAGGAGATTTGCTGGTTGCTGATGTGGAGATTGGGTTTCTGGTGTTGTACTTTATAGGTCTGAATGTAGAGTTGGGAGTTTCAGTGTCAGTGTTGAATAGCAAACTGGCGGGGTTGGCGTTTTTGTTTAAGTTGATGGGTCAGAGGGATTTCACCAAAGATTTTTTGGTGCGGCAGGCGGTAAAGGGATACCGCAGGGGGCGGCGGCCGGTGGATGGGCTCCGTCTGGCGTCTTTTGAGTTGTTAGGCTCTTTGTTCAGGGTGCTGCCGGAAGTGTGTTTGTTGGGATATGAGGCCCTTTTGTTTCAGACCGCTTTTTCTTTGGCATTTTTTGGCGCATTGCGGATTGGGTAATTAGTTTCCTCGTCCAGAAAGGGGTCGGATGGCTTGCAGTTGGCTGGTGTCCATTGCAGCAGTAATTCAGTGGTTTTTTGGATTCGTAGCTCCAAGACCCACCAAGTGGGGAGGGGAGCGAGGGTTGAGTTGTATGGCATAACCGGGTCACCGGCCTGTCCGGTGCAGGTGGTATCACGTTTTTTGGAATCACACCCAGCCAAGGTTTGACCCCTGCTTTTGCATGCGGATGGTTCGGCCTTGTCTAAGTACCAATTTACAGCTGTGTTTCGGAGGTGTTTGGGGGTGTTGGGATTTTGTCCATCACATTTTTGCTTCACCTTCATTTCATATTGGGGCCGCAACAGAGGGGTTTGAGTGAGGGGGCTTTGCAAATTGAGAGGTGGGAATCGCAGCGGTACCGCTTATATGTGCGTCCTCAATTGCTTTGAGTGCTGGTTATGTGATGTGGGGGAATTTTCTGTAAATGTAAGTTGTACTGTTTGTCCCCTCTGTTATCTTAAGGGGGGAGGGCGGTATGGTTTGTCCTGCTGCTATGTGTATGGTGTTGTTTTTCTTTCGGAATAGGCCCCCTGCTTAATATAATGAATGGGCCACTCTTATGTCCACTGTGGAGCGAGAAGAGCGGATGTACGGCCTGACAGTCGGCAATTGGGCATTCCCAGGGAAGAAGCAGTGGTCCGTTGGATCGGGATGCCAGGTTTATTGTGGAGCAGAATAGTTCCTGAGTTTGATCGTTATGCCAGGCTGGATAGGCCACCCGATGTGTTAGTGGTACATGCAGGGGGGAACGATTTAGGGTTGCGGTCCATGAGGGAGTTAATAAGAGACATAAAGTTTGACTTCCTGCAACTTCGGGTTGATTACCCTGACCTGACAATCGTATGGTCTGATATGGTAGCACGTACTCAATGGAGGTGGGCCAGGTCAGTAGTTGGCATTAATAGGGACAGGCTAAGGTAAACAGGGCGGTGTCCAGATTTTTGATGCGCAATGAGGGTTTGGCGGTACGACACCATGAGTTGGAGGCTGAAACTTGGAGATACCTATGTGGGGATGGTGTTCATTTGAACACCGTCGGGATCGATATGTCGTGTCTGGGTTTGGAGGAGGGGATACAGAGGGCCCTGCGGGTGTGGAGGTCCACTCAAACCTAAGGTGTCAGGTTTGAGTGGTGTGGCGGGGTGCAAGGTCCTGTTTCAGCAAAAAAGGCATGGTGTAGGGACCCGTAAGAGTTACGGCTCCCAGTTGGTATATGGGTACCTGCCAGTCGTCTCCGAGTTGGGCTTCCACGACTGGAGGCCTAAAAAATGACTAGCAGGTACAGTTATGGGTTATGCCTATGGGGGACCTTGTGCTACATTTTGTGATAAAACTGGAGATATATTAAAAAAAGTTTATTTTGTTATTATGTTAATTATGTTAATTATTTATATTTTGGTTAATAAAATGGCTTCTATGGCCAATTTCCCCATTCCAGTGTTGAGTGGTTATTAGGGAGGAGTGGGGGTCAATGGGATAGCAGGCCACAAGCCATAGTTAATGCCATAGTCAAGAAAGGCCTGGAGCATTACCTGAAAGGTAATTTAGCGCAAGGCCCGCATGACAGGGGTTAAAGGGGCTTGTATGGGATAGGAAGGGGGTGGCAACTGTTAGTTGGAGTGCAGACAAGAGGGGGAGGAGCGGAGAGAAATTTTCTAGGAAAGGAATGGGAGGCGTTGATTGGCACGAGGATAGAGGGTAAGGAACTTCCCACCCGCCCGCCCTTCAATTTAGCTGGTACGGTGGAGATTTGCAGCAACCTAGGTGGTGGTTTGCGGCAATTGGCGGGGTGCAAGGTCCTGTTTCAGCTAAAAAGGCATGGTGTAGGGACCCTTATAGTTACGGCTCCCAGTTGGTATATGGGTACCTGCTAGTCGTCTCCGAGTTGGGGTTTCCACAACTGGAGGCCTAAAAAATGACTAGCAGGTACAGTTATGGGTTATGCCTATGGGGGACCTTGTGCTACATTTTGTGATAAAACTGGAGATATATTAAAAAAGGTTTATTTTGTTATTATGTTAATTATGTTAATTATTTATATTTTGGTTAATAAAATGACTGCTGTGGCCAATTTACCCCATTCCAGTGTTGAATGGTTATTAGGAGGAGCGGGGGTCAATGGGATAGCAGGCCACAAGCCATAGTTAATACCATAGTCATGACGTACCACCCCTCAGCATTTTAGGATCTGTCCACCACCAGAGGAAGAAAAAAAAGGACCTGTGACTTCACTGCACTGGGCTGAAAGTGGTTCTAAAGGTCAAAGGTTTTTTTTTTTTTTTTTTTTTACCTTTATGCATTGTCAGAGAAATGGCTGTGGGAGAAATAGCAATAATGCCAATAACAGAGATGGGCGCCACCAGTGCAAAGCTGCACGCATGCGGAGGATAGGCAAATCGGCACCCGCAGGTGCGCGACGGCGGAAATCAGCGCGTGTATAACGTGACAGATGGGATCCCTTGCTGGCCTATAAAAGGCTGCTGCTGTTTCCTCCAAATTGCCGGATTGTCGTCAGCTTCCCTGTGCCCCTGAACCTCTGTATCGATTCCTTGGACTTCCCGTTGTGACCCGGCTTGATCTCTTCTTCTGGCTTGTTCTACTGGCCTTCCTCCTGCTTGATTACTAGTGTATGACCCCGGCTTGCCTCATGGACTCTCTCCTATCTGTTACCAGACTGATCATCTGTGTGTGACACCCGGCCTGGCTTTTACTGCTGTTCCTGTATGCATGGACTGCCTTAGCACAGCTGGAGTTCCTAGAGACTTCTACCTCTCCATCCAGTCTGCAACCTTAGGCAGTCTCCGAGTGATCATCTGCTCAAGCCATCCATACCCATGCTTCTTTGGGCACTATATCTCCTGTACCACCCTCAGTGGTATACTGTACTTAGCCGCAAGGAGAGCCTCTCTTAGCACCTTGGCCTCTGGTCAGGAATGCGACATGCATTCTATGCATGAAGGTAAAAAACCTTCAGTGTGTAGCTTCCCTCTCAGCACCCCCCCCCCCCATTTTCCCCTGAGCCCAATCCGGATCCAGTTAAGTGCACAAGTGCAGAAGCTCTCCTGGGTCTCTCCCTTCTCGTTGGATCCCACTGCTGTCAATCACAGACAGTGAGGAGGGAGCGCAGGGCAGGGCTAAGCCATGCTGTTTGTGTCTCATAGACAGACAGAGGTGCCTGGGAAGCGAGCATGAGTGCCCCCCAGAGCAAAGCAGCTTGCTATGGGGGCACTTAGCAGGGGGGAGGGGCCAGGAACACCAACAAGGGACCTGGGAACAGGAGGATCAGGGCTGCTCTGACAAAACCATTGCACATCACAAAAACCTGACAGAGATTCTAATCGTTTTAAAATTTGTGGCCTGTTGGATTTTATATTTTATATTTTGGAGAATGAAACAGGAGGCACTAGAACTCACAAAAGTGGGTGGGAGCATCCAAATTTCTCAGTTGGGTGCATAGAGTCAGAAATGATGCAGAGTGATCTCACTATTGTCCAAGTGTCCAAGGTTTATAAGAAAATAGGAGCTGAATTAGTATATTAGGTGCCACCTCTGTCTACATAAAATACCACTTTGGGGGGTTAATTTTTTTGTGTCAGATCCTAGTTGCTTTTTAGTTGCTTTTTATCCCAGTTGTACAGCAAAATAATTTTTTCATTACTTGCACTCCAGATACAGAAATTTGTCATGTTAAAATGTTAGCCAGCTTTGGTATGTGTCTGTTTACCTTACAATAACCCTCTAACTGCTTTGCATACCAAAATTATGTTTAACTTCTTTTCTCCAAGACTTTAGAGGTTTTTAATTTTTAGATTGTAACAATTTCTTTTACATAAGCAGATAACTAGGCAAAAACATTTTAGAAAGCTCCTATGAAATGCACACTATTTTTTAAAGCAAATATTTATCCTAAATTGCATTCACCAATTTATGTATTTGTTGGGTCTAATAAATAATAAGGAAAACGTCTGCCCAGAATGGCAAGGTTGGGGATATGACAAACAATAATGATGAGTTGTATACAGAAGGGAAAATATTACAATACTTTGGCACAAGGGTAGGGCTTCTAATTTTTGGCAGCTGTTCTTGGTGTAAGTGCTCTTTCAGATAAATGTTTGGGTCCTAAATATATCAAAAAGATACCAAATGGACTTGCCTATCTCTTCTTCTTCTAAACATTCAAATGCCAGTCCTTAGATTAAACTTCATTCTGAATTAGTAAATATTATTAAAGGATAAGTTCACCTTTTTTAAAATGATTAAATGCACATCTTTTTGCAGGTAAAAAAATGTGCATTTATTATTTTTTTTACTTGGAGCCTGTAAAGCATTGCACCTGCGATCAGCAGATCGTGGGTACCATGCAGGACTCTTACAGAATTGTCTTTGTATCTGTCTGCTCATAGCAAGGGCAGGCAGATACACACTGACAGGAGGAGATGATGAACTACCAGAGCGCTCAACAGTGCCATGGTAGTTCATTGAAAACTACAAGCCAACAGCCACAAAAGCCTGTAGGTACTTGTAGTTTGCCATTCACAGAGCACTGTGAATGAATGACATGGCCAGGCAGGTGAAGCCCCACAGGACCACGTTATTTTCAAACAGTGACAGCAGGCGCCCGGAGAAGATGCCCTCTCAATGTCACTGGGGAGGGGGGGGAGAGGCTGAAGCTGCTGAAACATGTTACATGCTCCACCCTAAATATGGGTGGAACATGTAGCATGTTTCAAAAGGTGAACTTATCCTTTAAAAGGTACTGTATACAATGCTTTAGATTACTTTTGAAGATTTTATAATTATAGATATATAATAATACTAAAAAGTTTTCTTCATAAAATTTCCAACAATTCATCCTTCACATTTGAAACCAAGTAGGCTTGTGACCCAATGTCATAATCAGCAGTATACAATTGTACCTGTTATATCAGCCCTCAAATTTTCCACTCACCTACTCACATTTTGTGAGTGGAACATGAGGTCTGGCGAGGAGCTGGACTGCCAGGGAGCAGGGGGGCGAGCACCGCCATTGGGGGGGATGAATGGGAGTCGTTCTCCCAGACAAAGAGTGTGGAGGAACAGAGAGGGCGGCCGGATCATTGTGGAGGAAGAGAGCTGGCTTGTTCACAGAGCGGGGTTTGCCCGCTGTATCAGCTTACATTACATTTGCAGTCCGCATGCCGTCACACACAGCCCTGCCCTCCTGACCCCGCACCTGAGACAGACAGAACGCCGGTCCAATTCCAGGCCGCGTTCTGTCTGTCACAGGTGCGGGGTCAGGAGGGCAGGGCTGTGTGTGATGGGGCGCGGACTGCAAATATAACATAAGCTGATATAGCGAGAACAAGCTGGCTCTCCTCTTCCTTCACGCTATAATGATCCGGCCGCCCTCTCTGCACGGGTGAGGCTGCAAGATGGACACCTCTGAGGCTGCACGATGGACATAGGTGAGGCTGTACGAGTGAGGCTGCAATGATGGACACGGGTGAGGCTGCACGGGTGAGGCTGCACGGGTGAGGCTGCAATGATGGACACAGGTGAGGCTGCACGGGTAAAGCTGCATGGGTAAGGCTGCATTGGTGAGGCTGCAATGATGGACACAGGTGAGGCTGCACGGGTGAGGCTGCAATGATGGACACGGGTGAGGCTGCAATGATGGACACGGGTGAGGCTGCAATGAAGGACATGGGTGAGGCTGCAATGATGGACACGGGTGAGGCTGCAATGATGGACACGGGTGAGGCCGCAATGATGGACACAGGTGAGGCTGCATGGGTGAGGCTGCAATGATGGACACAGGTGAGGCTGCACGGGTGAGGCTGCAATGATGGACACAGGTGAGGCTGCACGGATGAGGCTGCAATGATGGACACAGGTGAGGCTGCAATGATGGACATGGGTGAGGCTGTGTTAGTGGGCATGGGTCACGCTGCGTTGATGGACATGGGTGGGGCTGCATTGATGGGCACGGGTAAGGCTGTATTGATGGGCATGGGTGATAAAGTTGTTGTTCATATTTATTTGTGTAACTTAATTCTGAATAAAACATTTAAGTGTCATTTCATGAGAATTTTTTGAGGTCGTGTATAGGGGCGGGATTAGGGGCGGGGCATGGTAGGGGTGTAGTAGGGGTTGGGTGGGGCAACTGGTGACGAGTAACCCTTAAGGCCTGGCTAGTAGCTCAGGACTTGAAATTTTGAGCCCTGTGTTTATTGTCTTGTTGAAAAAAGACACCAAAAAAGTCCATCTAGTTTAAAGTAAAGCCAGTATTGAAAAAGAATACACAGGATAGAGTTGAAAAATCAAGTTCACTCACAGATGCACCTGTGTTTCTCAAGGAAAGCCTTGTTATGCTGCACAAGCTTCTATATACCATAGATTCCTGTGCAGGATAAAAAGTTAACCCTTGAAAGTTTAAATTGAATTTATATTCTCAGTTTTCATCTGACTTTAGAAGCATTGTCATCTACAATCCTTAAACTCTTGAATGAAAAACATATCCTATTGATGATATTATAATACTAAAAAGTGAAACATCCACCTCATAAGATATCCATGGAATTTATGAACAAGTAGTATAATAAAATTATGTAATGCAGGTGTCACAACAACAACATTTAACTACATCCCTGTTTTAAAGGGGCTGTAAAGGCAGAAGGTTTTTTATCTTAATGCATTCTATATATTAATATAAAAAATGTTCTATGTTTAGCAGACCCCCTCAGCCCCCCTAATATTTACCTGAGCCCCCTCTCTATCCAGCAATGTCCACGAGTGCCTCGGCTGACCGAGACTCTCCCTCCTTATTGGCTAAAACACAGCAGTGGTGCCATTGGCTCCCACTGCTGTCAATCAAACTCATTTAGCCAATCAGGAGAGAGAGGGGGCAGGGCTGAACCACAGCCCCTTGTCTGAATGGATACACAGAGATGCAACTTGGCTCAGGTGCCCCCATAGCAGTCTGCTGGCTGTGGGGGCACTCAACAGGAGGGAGGGGCCAGGAGCTCCAGCAAGGGACCTGAGAAGAGGAGGATCCGGGCTGCCCTGTGCAAAACCACTGCACAGAGCAGGTAAGTATAACATGTTTGTTAATTTAATAGAAAAAAAACTAGACTTTACAATCACTTTAAGTGAAAGCAAGCAATTATCTGTCCTGATTTAATCTTGGCAGAGCAATTGTATATAGTTCATTAATCCATTTTGATTTTGTTCTGCACATCTTGTGAATATAAAAATAATAAACATTGTTCAGAAGGTCTGTAAGCTTCAAAGGGACATCTTTTAAAGAAGAATTATCTTATTATTATTTTACATTATTCGGTTCCTAATGGGTCAGAGTAAATGTAGTACTTTGTCCCATGTTCTTAAGTGCCCCGTAACATTAACTGTGATACCGGACAGGGCGTTCTCCCCTTGGCACACAACCAACCTTTCTCCGGCTCTCAGTGATTGCCTGAGGCAAGTAGCAAAAAAGAAGAATGCAGAGAGAGGGGATGCTAGGATGCCTCACCTCCCTCTGCATTCTTCTTGCTGGTGCTTGCCACAGGAAAGTGCTGGGAGCCAGAGACAGACTCTCACTATCAAAGCAGCCATCTCCTTGCTGTGCACCAATGGGGTGCCTTCTCTGAAATTGCAATTCATTTTCCAGGACATCTAGGAAAATAGGACAAAGGACATGTAGGACTTTGTCCCATAAGGAATTGAAAAATAATAAGAAAGCCTGGCACCGGCTATCAGAGTTTAGCTGCAGTAGATTTGTCCATCCAACTGTTTGAAGTGGTGCATTTGGGAAAATATGCTGCTTGTGCATATGTGGATAAACACAGATGAATAAGTAAAGAAAGGATTTGTAAGGGACTTTGCGGAGCCATGTCCTGGTAAGGTCATGTGATCCCATCCCTCAGGACTTTGAGTGAAACCATGGCCTGGTAAGGCCTTGTGTTTCCATCCCATTTGATTCAAAAGAAAGAGAACAAGAGGGGGCAGGACTTTATATGAAGCACTTGGTAGCAACAAGGTAACTTGGTGAATAGGTAGGAATTTAATTGGTTATAAAAAATATACGTACATGGAATGTTAATACACAGATATCAGAACTGACATTAAACATATTAATAACAGTAGTAACTATTAATGTCAGTAGTAGCTCAAAATAAGACAACAATAATATTCCAGAGTTCACCAAGGAAGAATTTGGGTACAATATTAGCACGGTAGAGCCTGCAGGACCTATTTGCCTCCCTAGGTCTATAGATAAAAATAGTATAGTAGTAACTTGAAATTCAAGAAAAAATGGGTAGCAGCACGGCAAATGGTAGCTCTACGCGTTTCGAGGTCTTTAAACCACTCATCAGGCGCAAGGCACGTGATGATTCTGAAATGAAGAGATAATGTACGAGTAAACAGATTGAAGTGAGGAATATGGACAGGGGCAGGGTGGGTAAACCCTACACAGAGTACATGGTAACTTACTCAGATGCATTGATTGGAGATAGGGTGGCCAGGCGCCACAACCACCCAGGGGCACCCCCAACCGAGAGCTGAGGTAGGCAGCTATCGAAGGAAACCCCAAGCAGGCTCAAGCCATGGCAGGCATGGAAATAATGAGGCACTCCTGTGAGGCAGTGGAAAAAATGAGTGAGCCAAAGAATTAGTGGGAAAAGTGAATGAAGTGGACAGTGGGCAAAAGGCCCATGCTGGTAAGGGAAAAGGCAAGTGGAGCAGTGAGAACAAGCCAATTGATAGAGTGACCAAGTGACTGAGCATCTGTGTATTAACATTCCATGTATGTATATATTTTTTATAACCAATTACATTCCTACCTATTCACCAAGTTACCTTGTTGCTACCAAGTGCTTCATATAAAGTCCCGGCCCCTCTCGTTCTCTTTCTTTTAAAACAGATGAATAAGTAACCAGCTTTTACATGAGTATGGTGCGTACAGCCATTCACTTGTATTAGCAACTGTATCTTGCACCTGGGCATGGGCGATTTTACACTAGAAAACTTTCCAGCATATAAAAGTTGAGGGCGGCGTAGTTTCCTCTGACATGGTTGGATGTGGTTAGCGTGAGCTCTGTGTGCAGCCTCGAGTTTCGGGCAATATCTTGAAGTACTGTATACCCTCAGCTCTGTAGATCCAAGTGGTATTGACTTACTGTGTCAGCAGGTGGCCATATGAACAAAGACCAGCAACATTCGTGGTGGAGCGGCTTTGGGAAATCGCGGGAACGAAGAAGCAGGATAGCAGGCGCAGCTCTTCACAGACAAAGATGCACAAAAGCTGAGTACTCCTCAAGCTGACAAGCCAGAGAAGCAGCCCAAGCTGACTGTTGGCTGCTATACAGTCAAGTAATGCTGCTCTAACAGGTAAGATGGAGGAATTTAATATAGATATCGGGCTTCTCAGACAAGAACCCAGAGTCACTCCTTATTGGTGGAGGGGGCCTTGGTTGATAGTTTTTATTGTTGAGAGAGTTTTAGCACATGCACTTTATAAGGGGGGGTTGGGTTTTTATTGGGGGGGGGGGTTATGATATAAAAAAAAGAGGGGGAAACAGCAAGGCATACAAAGGGAAAAGAGAAAGGGAGGGAAAAGGAAGAAAGAAGAAAGAAAGGACTTTTTTTTTTTTTAATGAATTTAGTTTGACACATTGTATATGGGATGAACTTAGATATATTACACTGGGGAGTTTTGATATTCTATGATATATGAACTTATTCTGACACACATTTGTGATTGAACTTGTATTGTATTTTATGGCATATGTTTTTATTTAAACATACTGTATATTGTATTGGGGATAAATTAAGATATGGTACACTGTTTTTTTTAAAATATATTTAATGATATATGAATTTATTTTGATGCATAGCTGTGATTTGCACTTTCATGAAGAGGGGCTGGTGGTTGATATTATTTATTGTTGGGAGGGTTATTAGCACATTGTCAGGGACATGGCCGTCCCAGTACTGGCAATGTTGCCCACACCCTCCATGGACGCCCACGGAGGATTCTGAGACGTGCACAAGTGTGCGCCGCACATCAGCGCGCATTGGCACATGCCAGCGTGCATCAGCGCACAGGCACACGCAATATGGCACATGCGCGGCGGCGCACAAGTGGCGTGACAGACGCTGGTGCCAGTGGCCCTATTTAAGCCAGCCTGTGACCACAGGACATTGCTGGATTGCCTCCTTAGCTCCCTTGTGTACTTTGACCTTGCTTCCTGATCTGTGAATACCCGTTGTGACCCGGCTTGCCTTGACCTTGCTTCCTGATCTCCTGGTTTGACCCTTGGCCTGCTTCTGGACTCTGCTTCTGCATCCTGATCTCCCGGCTTGACCTTCGGCTTGTACCTGGACCCTGCCTGTGTATGACCTTGGCTCGCCCCTGTATTTACTCTGGACTGACTTATCTGTGTATGACCCCTGGCCTGTCTCTTGGTTTCTCCATTTACCTGAACACTGCAAGTTCTGCTTTGCCAGCATTGGCCATCCCTCAGTGGCCGAGCTCATCGGACTGCAAACAAGCACCTGGCCAACCATGCTTCTTTGGGCACCGCTCTTCCTGTTCCCAAATCCAGGAATGCGCTACACTTAGCCGCAAGGGGAGCCCTCTTAGCATCTCGATCTCCATACCCGCATCTGACACACATGCACTTTATAAGGGAAGGGTGAGATGTGTGAGGCCCCCATCCCTTTTGTTTTCCTCCCTGGGGTTGTAAAAGAAATGGATATCTAATGACAAAAATTTGGGGTTTGTAGACCCGGAAAGGCTATGAACACTACGTAATGCCTCCATATAGGTAGATGCTATATGTAGGAAATGCCCCATTTTTTTTTTTTTTTTTTGTTCTATGGATGAGGTATACCGTTAAAAAATGATAAAGCATTGTGTATAACAGTTGCCGCTGGGTTTCATCATGAGAAGTTAATCTTTATGTGCGGGTTGATGGAGTACTCCTCGAAAGGTTTATACCTCTGTTTGTATATAAGACAGGCTAGGGATGGCTGATCAGTGTACGTTTCTTTCATGGAATGTTATATCCCTGGGATAACAGTGAAACAAATGCAAGTATTTTCTATTATATGTAAATCCCAGGCTAAAATAATATGTTTGCAAGAGACACATATGATGAAAGCCTTAATTATCTTAAGAAATCTTGGGTTCGGTGGTCATGCCATGCGTGCCATACAATCTATTTGAGGGGTGTTACATTGATGGTACATCAAACGGTGTATTGGTAATGTATGCAGTTTAAAAGGTATCCGGATGGTAAATTCATATTTGTGTATGCCAGGTTATATGCATTACCATTTGTAATTATGGGACTATGTAACCCTCTCCCGACCAATCTTAGGGTGTTGAAGGAAGCAGTGTTATTTATGGCACAGTACCCGGACGCCCATGTTATATGTATGGAAGATTTTATTATGATAATGGACTTAGCTTTGGACAGATATGAGAAGTCAATTGGGGGCCGAGCGGGGGGAATGGGTATTCTTGGCAAGATCATCAAAGAGGCTGGTTGGGTGGATATATGGAGGATTAAGAACCCTCATACTAGAGTATATTTATGTTCGGTACCAAGTAAGGAATGTATGCCTTGGATAGATCCAATGCTAGAAAATGAGAAAATTAGTTAGTACACTTGGTTGCTTATCTTCCCAAGGGAGTATCGGATCATTCACCATTGGTATGTAAGTTGGCAATATGCCCTACGGGAAGATGCCCAGGGTGGAAAGTACATCCTTAATGGCTGACCCAGATTGGAACTAATGATCGAATATTGGATCAATTGAAGTTAAAGAGCGTAGCTAATTTATTTATGTCTAAGTGGGAAGAGGAATCCATTTTTAACAACATACCAAAGGATTTAATATTATATAAAAGATAAATTGATGATTTAATGAAGGTTTGAAGAGGAGATAAAGAAAACTTGAAAGATTTTTTTGTACAACTCAATACAAACCAGAATGATATATATTTGTCCTTTGAATACCATGAAAAAAACATTCATTATCTGGACCTCCATATATATATATATATATATATATATATATATATATAAAAAAAATCAAGAAGACATATTTTAAACCTGTTGAAAGAAACAGCTATATTCCAGTTGATAGCTGTCATCGCGACCCATGGCTGATCAATATACCAAAAGAAAAAAAACGACTACGAAGGAATTGTAGTAATAAAGAGAGTTTTAAAGAACAAGCTAAAATGATTGGAGATTTATACATAGGGACTACAATGAAGGGAAAATGCAAGAAGTTGCTGAGTTGGAAAGAGAGGATTTGATTAAGGATAAACCAAGAAACACAAGAATCACATATGACCTACCAATCATTATGAATCATACTGTCCAATTCAAACAAGTTGAGACACTTTTTTAAAAAACACTGGTCAATTTTTGTTGGGGGATAGACAGTCATGGACGACTCTACTGGAACAACCTAAGTTTACTTATAGAAGGGTGGCTACTTTACGTAACATTGTTGCTAAAAATGTACCTGATCCACCTATTAGATCTGAAAATCCCACCTTCTTCCTAGGGAAAGGTTTTTTCCCTGCAAGAGGTGCTTTGCATGTAGAAATACAAAATGTAATGGTCCAAAATGTGTGACATTCATACAGTGCCTTGCAAAAGTATTCACCCCCTTGGCTTTTTACCTATTTTGTTACATTACAGCCTTTAGTTCATTTTTTTTAAATCTGAATTATATGGGATTTATCAGAACACAATAGTCTAAGTTGGTGAAGTAAAATTAGAAAAATATATACATAAAACTATTTTTCAGACATAAAAAACTGATAATGGGCATGTGCGTATGTATTCACCCCCTTTGTTATGAAGCCCATAAAAAGCTCTGGTGCAAACAATTACCTTCAGAAGTCACATAATTAGTGAAATGATGTCCACCTGTGTGCAATCTAAGTGTCACGTGATCTGTCATTACATACACACACCTTTTTGAAAGGCCCCAGAGGCTGTAACACCTAAGCAAGAGGCACCACTAACCAAACACTGCCATGAAGACCAAGGAACTCTCCAAACAAGTAAAGGACAATGTTGTTGAGAAGTACAAGTCAGGGTTAGGTTACAAAAAAATATCCAAATCTTTGAGGATCCCTAGGAGCACCATCAAATCTATCATAACCAAATGGAAAGAATATGGCACCACAGCAAACCTGCCAAGAGACGGCCACAAACCAAAACTCATGGACCAGGCAAGGAGGGCATTAATCAGAGAGGCAGCACAGAGAGCTAAGGTAACCCTGGAGGAGGGGCGGAGCTAGCGCGCAGCATGTAAGGAGCGTCTGACCGGAGCTCCGTCTGCAGACAAACTATCCTGATAAAATCCTGGGACAGCAGCGCTTGTTTTTTCGGCCAGCGGCTGGGGATGTGTGCTGGGATACATCAGGCACCCTCAGGGATGGTAAAATACGGCCCTCCGTGCCCCAAATCCGCCGGTGAGCGGCTGGCACAATTCGCCTGGGGCTCTCAAAATGGCGCTGGAACACAGGAGGAGGAGGAGGAATGGCCGCCGCTGCAGAGATCCACAGGGACACCGCCTCAGGCATCCTCATCCTCAGCAGTGGACAGGGTGAGTCCTAAGCCCCAAAGAGAGGTAGTGATACACAGGGGAAGATCGCTGGACAGGTTGAAGGATCGCTGGGCGAGAGCTGACAGGGAGGTGGTGGGAGAGGAGGAACCGTCCCTGTCACAGATAATGGCGGCCATTCAGGGAGGCCAAGCAAAGTTACTAGATCATTTTGAAGAGCTAAGAGTGGAGTTCTCATTCATCAAGCATGATATGCAAAAACTGAGGGAGAAGGCACAGATTACAGACCGCCGTGTTACTGCTTTGGAGGATAATATAAGACCCTTAGATACTGCAACACAGGTGACCAGAAAGACCCTATCTGAACATACTTTAAAGATGGCCGACATGGAAGACCGTATGCGAAGAAACAATATAAGGCTGGTGGGGTTCCCAGAAGGAGTGGAGGGAAAGCATCCAGAGGAATATCTAGAGAAATGGCTGATTGCTAATATGGCGCCTGACACCTTTACAAAGATGTTTGCTATTGAAAGGGCCCATCGAGTTCCAGGCCGGGCCCCTCCAAAGGGAGCCCCTCCCAGGTCTATGATAGCAAAAGTGCTTCACTTCCGGGACCGGGAGAATATTCTAAGGGGAGCCAGAGTGGGCCCTGAGATGACTTCTGATGGAAATCGCATATCAATATATCCTGATTTCTCTGCCGTTACTCAGAAACAGAGAGCTTCATTTCAACCCATAAAGAAAAGATTAAGGGATCTCAACTTGATCTACAGCATGCTATATCCTGCTAAGCTGCGCATTGTGGAGAATGGAAAAACGCTTTTTTTCACAAATCCTACTGAAGCGTCTGAATGGCTAGACTCTCGTGGTCATCGGAGAAATAGAGCCTCTCCTAGATCGCTTTAAGGAAGATGAAAATGTGTGAGGCAACTGTCTTTTTGGGTGAGAGAATACTAATTGGAAAGAATACTGTCTGCCTATCTGACTGTATCTTGTGATATATCTCTCCCTGCCTTACTAGTTGACCCCTTCCCCCCTTTTTTTTTTTTTTTTTTTTCTCCTTGCTATAACATTAATTTTTTTTTCTTCATGCTGAAAATATTGCTGGAACAGGAGATCTGTGTATTGTGGATGCAATCTCTTCCTGATGGTTATCCTTGGGGGGGGAGGGGGAAAGTTGATCCTTTGGGTCTGTCTCTGGGACAGGTCTTTTTCCCATTTGGAAATTTTTTTTTTCTTTTTCTGGAGGACTTCTCTATAGATACTAGCGGCCCAAATACAAAAAAGAAAAAAGGAGGGTGAGAAGAAAAAAAAGGAAGGAGGAAATTTTTTTGTTTTATATTGCCGCTGTCCTATGTTAAAAAAAGATATACAGTGTCTGCAGATGGAACTTGAAACTGCAATTTACTGGAACAGTTTTTTTTTGCTGGGAGTAAAGTTCTTTTTCCTATTTTTCTAGGGAAAACAGAGTTTTTATTGACTTATTATTTTTATTGTTTTCTAATGCTAAGTAGTACTGTTACTTCCAAGTAACCTGCCTTATGTGACTAGTTTTGAGTTGCATCTCTGCTGCTAATTCATTGTGGTTATGGGAAAAAAGTGCCTGGTATGTTGGGACTGGGTGCAGGGAGGGGGGAGGGGAAGGGTTGGAAACTGTAATTTTTGGGTTTGTCTAAGTCTGTCTTTGGTGGGGGTGGTTCACATTTGCTGTTATTACAGGAAATTCTCTCAAATGTTCTGCATGCATCGCCCGCTGCAAATACTGGGAGAGGCCTGGAGCCCATTGGGATGGCTGGATTCGACAGGTGTACTGGGGAGGGCCGCCTACTACTACAATTATAGATATGGCGGTTAGTCTCAAAATTTTGGCCTGGAACGTACGAGGCCTCAATTCTAAATTCAAGCGCTCCTTGATTTTTGATTATGTTAAGAAACACAAGCCCATATAATTCTATTCCAGGAAACGCATCTACAGGGCTCCAGGGTTCTCTCCTTAAAACGAGCACATATTGCCGGGGCTTATCATGCTACTTACTCTTCGTACGCACGGGGAGTTTCCACTTTGGTTACCAAGGCTATGCCTATTTCGATACATGCGGTTCGGACTGATATTAAAGGGAGGTTTGTGGTATTAGTAATCCAGGTGATGAATAAATTTCTAACGATAGTGAATTTATATGTACCTCCTCCTTTCTCGCTAGCTCATTTAGATGATATGCTACGGATAGTTTATGAGGTAGCGGTGGGGAGGATATATATACTAGGAGATTTCAATACTGTGGCAGACCCTGCTCTGGAGAGACTTGGGGCGGTATCCGGCACGTCGGCTCCTTTAGCGGGATGGTTGTCTGCACATGGTTTCAGAGATGTCTGGCGTTTCCATCATCCTGGAGTGCGGGAATACTCCTGCTACTCTGAAACGCACAAGACGCTGTCCAGGATAGACACCGTCCTGACTGAGGGAGACGGGATTCAGTTGGTTCAGGGGGTTTCATATTTGCCCAGAGCCATATCAGATCATTCCCCCATGCTACTGGAACTTAACCTAGGACCAAAGCCGGGTTTAAGGCTATGGCGAATGGAGGCGAGTTGGCTTCAAGAGGAGTATATTAAAATCAAATGTACAGAGGCGATCAAACATTTTTGGGCAGAAAATACTGGCTCCGCATCCACACTTCTCCAATGGGAGGCTTTTAAGGCCACGCTGCGGGGGGTGTTCATGACGGAGGTCCGAAGTTTTAAAAAACAACTGGCCTCAGAGGTACAATTTAAAGAGACTGAGGTGACGCTGGCGGAAGCTGAATATGTTAGAGACCCTACTACAGAAAGACTACTGACTTTACAAACCAGTACAAGGGAGTACAAGACGATCCTCACAGATCGTACTACAAAATTAAATTTGGCACAACGCAGACGTATATTCGAATTTGGAGACAAGAATGGCAGGCTTCTGGCATACCTGGCGAGACCTGACTATATCCCGGTATATATTAAGGCGGTGTATGATGATTCTAGGATTGAAATATGTGACTCGGCCGCTATCCTGGATATTTTCGCTCGTTTCTATAAAAAACTATATAGCTCTTGTGCCCCCTTGGAACTGGAGAAACTGGGGAAATACATTGCTGACGTAGAACTACCTAGATTGACAGAAGAAGACAGTACTGCTCTAGAAGCGGGTATTACGGTGGAAGAGGTAGAGAAGGCGATTGCCTCCTTTCCGCCCAGGAAGGCACCTGGACTGGATGGCCTTCCCTCGGAATGGTACAATACTTTTCGTTACGGTATGGCCCCACGCCTATTGAAAGTTTTTAATACAGCTAGATCGGATGGTAGACTCCCTCCCTCTATGAGGGAAGCCCTGATTGTATTAATACCTAAGGGAGGTAAAGACCCTCGAGAATGTGATTCGTACCGTCCAATCTCGCTGATGAATATGGACACAAAAATCCTTGCAAAAATATTAGCTGGTAGACTGCAATCTGTTATACTAAATTTAGTGGACGCTGACCAAACTGGTTTTATACAAGGTCGTTGTGCACAGATGAATATTAGGAGACTATTTATAAACCTTCAGATAGCCCATGACAATTTGGGGACTAGAGTAGTGGCTTCTTTGGATACAAAAAAAGCCTTTGACTCCGTAGAGTGGACATATCTGTTCCACCTCCTTGAGTCATATGGTTTTGGCCCTTGTTTTATTGCTTGGGTGAGGTTACTCTATACGGACCCGCTGGTAAGATTAAGGGTAAATGGTATAGTTTCGGATTCCTTCCCTATTTTTAGAGGTACCAGGCAGGGGTGTCCGCTTTCGCCCCTCCTGTTTGCCTTGGCAATTGAGCCTTTAGCGGTCAAACTAAGAACCACATCGCAATTGGTGGGACTGAAACTGGGCAATTTTGAGGAGCGAGTTTCGCTTTATGCCGACGACATGTTGTTATACTTGCAGGATCCAGGGCCCTCATTATTAGAGGCTTTCCGATTGGTTCAGGAATTTGGAGATTATTCTGGATTCCGGATTAATTGGAAAAAATCTTCCATTTTCCCTATTGATGAGGGGGTGGTGATCCCGAGGGAATGTCCCATTCCACTCTCCACATCTTTTAAGTATCTAGGGGTCGAGATCCAGCTTCCTATCTCTACGTTCTTGGAGAAAAACTTGACGCCGGTCATACAAAATTTTCGGGAGAAGGTGCGGAAATGGCAGAATTTACCGATTACCCTATTGGGACGGATAAATTTATTTAAAATGATCTTCTTGCCGAAATTTCTTTACATTCTCTCGAACTCTCCGGTTTTTGTGACTCTGAAGGTTTTTAAAAATATAGATTCCATTATTGTGGGGTTTCTTTGGGGCTCTAAAGCACCCAGAGTCTCCTTGGCGATTTTAAAACTGCCAGTTACAATGGGTGGAATGGCGTTACCAGATTTGAGGTCTTACTTTCTGGCGTCGCAATTATCCTTTCTGCACTGGCGATTTTTCCCTTTAACACCCAATGCTACTGCCCTGTTGGAGGCTGCTGTTGCCTCCTCGCAGGAAACACTTCAAAATATGCTGTATAGGAAGGGGATACCAGGGAGAGAGGTGGGATCCGTAATGACACTACCGGGGAAAGTGTTCTATATATGCTCCAGACGTAGGAAGGATGATCCATTGTGGTTGTCACCGAACAATCCACTATGGTATAATAAGACACTTGCAGAGTTTTTGAAACTAACTGACGGACATAACTCTTGGGCTAGACATGGCATAAAATACTTACATCATATATATCAGGACAATCGCTTCTGTACATTTGCACAGCTGAGAGAGAATTTTGAAATACCGAGGAACTGGTACTTTCGGTATGTCCAACTACACCATGCTGCGCTTGCGCAGTTTGGCGCTGATGAAATTATAGTTCAGAATACTGACTTAGAGAGGATTCTGATGGATCCGGACCCGAAAAAAAGAATTTCTAGATATTATGGGGCGGTGGGCCCAGGGGTGGGGACTACAACCTCTAGATCTATGGAACGTTGGGTCACGATTGTCCCTGAGCTGTCGGAAGAAATGTGGCAGGAGGTGTTGGATACATATCTAATATCCGTGGTCTCTTCCACGGATAAAATGATTCAATTCTGGTACCTACATCAACAGTACTATACACCTACTAGATTGTATCGAATGCATAGACGGGAATCGGCTATTTGTCATAAGTGTGGGAGGGCGGAGGGTACTTTCTTACACATGACTTGGGAATGTGTAAAGGTAAGACCATTATGGTCGCAGGTGACAGAATTCATTTCGGAACAGTTTGATTTGCCAAATATTTGCTCTCCCTTAAGGTGTCTCCTAGGGGTGTTTGGACAAGAACAAATGAGTACACACACAAAATTATTTCTGAGAATTTTATTTTTTGGTGTACGAAAGCTTATTGCCAGAAGATGGATACATGATGAACCGCTGACACTGGGGATGTGGAAAAAAGTAATTAACTCTGATGTCTTGATGTATAAAATGACGTATGAAGCTAGGGGGGCCTCAAAAAAATTTCAAAAAGTATGGTTTAGATGGGTTGACTCTGCTGATACCCTGGAAGGCGAGGGATAAATATTTTGCGGGGAGGCTGTTTTTTGGATTTTTTTGCCTATTTCAGGAAAGTGAATAGGCAAAGGACGGATGATAGTGAGCTCAATTTTTCTGTTTGGGCTGATGAGAGGGTGGTTGTTCCTTTTTTTCTGGTTCGCTTTACTTTGTGGGCCATTCTACCAAAGACAGACTTATGGGTGGGTGAGGGAGGGAGGGGAGAAGTTGCTGGTTGTAATATGCTGGTTGTTTTTATTTTTTGTTCTGGTTTAAAAATGCACATATACTGATTGAGTGATAAGGACGGCGAACTCAGGAATCTACATGTATGAACACGGAAATATATTTTTTACTAATGAAGGTTAAATTGTTCAATGTACGCCTCTATTATGATTTGTATGTCACGTCATTATCAGATGTAATGTATAAATTTTGACTCTGTGCGCAATAAAAACTTTTGATAAAAAAAAAAAAAAGGTAACCCTGGAGGAGCTGCAGAGTTCCACAGCAGAGACTGGAGTATCTGTACATAGGATGACAATAAGCCGTACGCTCCATAGAGTTGGGCTTTATGGCAGAGTGGCCAGAAGAAAGCCATTACTTTCAGCAAAAAACTAAATGCCACATTTGGAGTTTGCGAAAAGGCATTTGGGAGACTCCCAAAATGTATGGAGGAAGGTACTCTGGTCTGATGAGACTAATGTTGAACTTTTTGGTCATCAAAGAAAACGCTATGTCTGGCGCAGACCCAACACATCACATCATCCAAAGAACATCATCCCCACAGTGAAACATGGTGGTGGCAGCATCATGCTGTGGGGAAGTTTTTTAGCAGTCGGGACTGGGAAACTGGTCAGAGTTGAGGGAAAGAAGGATGGTGCTAAATACAAGGATATTCTTGAGCAAAACCTGTACTACTCTGTGTATGATTTGAGGCTAGGACAGAGGTTCACCTTCCAGCAGAACAATGACCCCAAACACACTGCTAAAGCAACACTTGAGTGGTTTAAGGGGAAATATGTAAATGTGTTAGAATGGCCTAGTCAAAGTCCAAACCTCAATCCAATAGAAAATCTGTGGTCAGACTTAAAGATTGCTGTTCACAAGCGCAAACCATCCAACTTGAAGGAGCTGGAGCAGTTTTGCAAGAATGGGCAAAAATCCCAGTGGTAAGATGTGACAAGCTCATAGAGACTTATCCAAAGCGACTTGGAGCTGTGATAGCTGCAAAAGGTGGCTCTACAAAGTATTGACTTTAGCAAGGTGAATAGTTATGCACATTTACTTTTTCTGTTATTTTGTCCTATTTGTTGTTTGCTTCACAATAAAAAAAATACATCTTCAAAGTTGTGGGCATGTTTTGTAAATTAAATGATGCAAATCCTCAAACAATCCATATTAATTCCAGGTTGTGAGGCAACAAAACACAAAAAATGCCAAGGGGGGTGAATACTTTTGCAAGGTACTGTATCTAACATCACAAAGAAAGAATATCCAATCAGGGATTTTATGCCATGCAGAACGGAAGGGGTAGTTTATATTTTACAATGTCCATGTATGAAGCAATATGTAGGAAGAAGCAAACGCCCTTTGTGGAAAAGAATACGGAACATGTCCAGAATATATGTAATGGTTTTCCCAAACACAGTGTATCTAGACACTTCACACAATGTCATTCGAATGATCCATTTGGTTTAACATTTTGGGCAATTGTAAATAGTAACCCCATTGGAAAGGAAGCAATAAAGTCAGAGATTAAGTGAAAGTCCATATGGATTTTTGAACTCCAAAGTTTACACCCATATCGTATGAACATTGGTTTTGACTTGAACTGTTTCATCTCCTTATTGACGTATCATTTTATGGAGATGCTATTTATATGCTATGCTATACATATATATTTATGTATGTGGTTTTGTGGTCCCTTAATAACCCTTAATAATGTGGTTATGTGGTCCCTTAATAACCCCCTTTTTTGAATATTTTATATTTTCTATTTCAATTCTCATATTCACCATGTTGCCTAGTAGATGTGGTTATATTGTACCATACATTAATTCTGGTATATTTATTTAATTTTAATGTAGTATGGCTATATTAACATCTCTGAGCATATAATATTCATTTTTAGACTGTCAATTCATTGATAATGTTGTGATAAATTATAAGGTTTTAACTATATTTTTATTGGGAATTTTTTGTACAATCAGGACTACATAGTGAACATTCGTCATAAGCACTTAACTGGCAGGATATTATGTTAATTCTATGTAATTAATAGCATAGCCGCTATATGTGGTTAATTTTGTATTAGCAACATGACCCGATGATTCACCCATCACCTAGGTTACAAGAACACACAACTGGGCTCTTTGAAGAAGTCACGTGACAAGTGACGCAATGCATCGGTTGGAGCTGGTGACGTCATTTCCAGTGTCTCATACATCAGAATTAGCAGTGAGGAGGTGAGGAGCTTGCAGCTTGGAAATATTACTTGCATTCAATACAAGATGTGGAAATTGTGAGTGCACAATTCTTATGTTTTAATAAATCTATTTTTAAATGGCATTGCACAATTAACTTCTTTTATATGTTTTGAGTAACATCTGAAAATCGATTTCCAAAGAAAGTGTGTGTCCTTAATTACCGGAGCTGGTGTTCCTGATGATTGAAGGTCTCCTTTTTTTTTTAACAGAAAAGTTTTTATTTAACAAATCAGTATTACAATACAGTCAGCTTCCGACAATCAAATATTTCTTAGTTACAGTATGAGTTGAAATATCCATATTCAGATGTTAGCATCCTACAAATCCATGAAAACATAGTTTCTGCCATTTCTCAACCGATGATAATTCCCAAGTATATTCCTGTCTAGGCCCGGTCCACAATACCGTTAGGGTACTCAATCTCTCCCCCGGGGGGAGGAAGTCATCAGTTACATAGCCAGTGCATTTAAAATCGTTTTTATTTGTTATAGTCAGGTGTCACCCCGTGAGAGGGGGGGTGGGTTACCCCCAACTGGATAAAGGGGGGAATCCATCACTTGGTCCCCCTCCTCTCTGGTCAATCACCCACTTGCATCCTCCCATGCAGACCACACCTTATCAAATTTAGCCAGGCACTGCCTGTTCTCGTAGGTGAGTTTGTACAAGGGTAGTATTGAATCAACCGCTTTTTGCTAGGATTTCAGTGTGGGGGGTTCGGCTGACTTCCAGTGTATCATTATCTCTCTCCTGGCGTAGAATAGTGAGAAAGTAATGCAGAGTTTAGCATACCTGTCACCCTCAACCTCCCCCAAGTAGCTCAGCAGGAGCACCATTGGTTCCCTTGGTACCAGAGTCCCCAGCAGTTCACTCAGTTTCCCTGCTACATGTTCCCAGTATGCCTGGACTTTAGGGCAGGTCCACACCATATGCCAGAATGTGCCTACTTCTGTGTTGTATCTGGGGCATGAAGGATCTAAGTTCGGGTATATGTTGGCCATTCTGTGTGGGGTGTAGTACGTCCTGTGGCTGAACTTCAACTAGATAAATCTATCCTTGGCTGCTATTATGGATGGGATAAAGGTTAATATACAGTCCTCCCATTCATCTTCTCCCAGGGCCAGAATGTCCTCCCCCCATTTGTCGAATGTACGTGTAGGTTTGGTGCCATAGGCTACCATCAGGTATAGGTAGAGGGTGGAGAGGGGTTTTCCCATTACGCTGGATATGAGCAGGCATTCGATAGAGTCAGACTCGAGTGTCAATGCCTCTGGGAACTGGGCCTTCAAGGCATGTCTTAGTTGCTAGAATCTGAATTCTGAGGTGTTGGGAAGAGAATATGTGTTTCAGTTCCATGAAGGGCATAAGTTTCCAGTCTCTTATAACATGTTTCAGGGTGGTTATCCCCCGTCCAGTCCAGTATGATGGGTCTGGAATGTCATTCAGATGGGGTAGTGTGGGGTTACCCCATAGTGGAGTGTGTGGGGATGCACAACTTGGCTTGTGATAAACTGCTCTGGCCTCTTTCCATGCCCTAAGCGTCGTCTTCATAGGTATTGTCAGATTGTGTGGAGCTTTGAGTCCCCTAAATGCGAGGTTGCTCAATGCCACGTACAACCCTAGTATAGCCGCCTCTAGTCTCACCGCCGGGTTCTGTCTGGGCTAGGAAAACCACCATCTGACCGTGACCAGGACTGCCGCCCAGTAGTATATGGGGAAGTTTAAAAGAATATATAAAACACAAAGCGCCGTGATGCTAAATAGCTGATAATTGCACATAAAACCAAGTGAGGCTGCTATCAAAAGAAAGTGTTTTCAGAGTCACTTTAAAAGAATAAATAATGATATTTGAAGCGCTTCACAATGTGCAAAAAAATGAATATATATGAATAAAAATAAATAAATAAATATAAATACTCAAATAAATCCAGCGGTGAGTAAAATTTCCTAAAAAATCCAGCAATCAAAATAGTGTAAAATTATAAAAAATTATTAAAAAATTAGTGCCACCAAATGTGTAAAAAAATCCACATAAAAAATCTACATAAAAATAAATATATAGGGATGTATTCAGAAGGATCAATTATACAAGTGTAGAATCCGATTGGTATAAAGCTTTGATCCGGTCCCACTAGCAAAGCTGTTTAAAAACACTTGCTTAATTAAGGTGCTCATTGACATTTATAGTAACAATGTTTCTTTTGCTTCTGTTCACAACCAATGTGAGAATCATAAACAGATCTCATTTAATAGGCAGATAAGAGAAAAAAACAATCATTGTGCAATAGCTAGGATACCAAGGTACACAGGCAAACTTCAATCCACTCACGTGTGCCTTATAATGATAAGGCATATGCAGGTTTTGCTATAGCAGTCAGCCGCCTTAGACAGGAGCAGATTCACTGCAGTCCACTGTGTGATACTGCTGATCTGCACAGAGCGTCCTTGGCTCCTCCCACGCGTTGCATCACAGTCACGTGACTTTTTCAAGGATCGGATTCTACACTTGTATAATTGATCCTTCTGAATACATCCCTATATATTTATTTTTATGTTGATTTTTTATGTGGATTTTTTTACACATTTGGTGGCACTAATTTTTTAATATTTTTTTATAATTTTACACTATTTTGATTGCTGGATTTTTTAGGAAATTTTACTCACCGCTGGATTTATTTGAGTATTTATATTTATTTATTTATTTTTATTCATATATATTCATTTTTTTGCACATTGTGAAGCGCTTCAAATATCATTATTTATATGAGGAAGTTTGACATCGCTAAGCCTCCTGCAGAGAGAGGAAGGTACAGTATATGTTTTGCCACTCTGGGTGGTCTCCCAGCCCATACAAACATTATACCCTCAAGACGCCTAAAAAAAGGCCCTGGGAATATGCAAGGGGGTATTTTGGAAAAAATATCAGAATTTCAGGAGATATATCATCTTCAGGAGATTGACTCTACCGACTGGGGTCAGTGAGAGGGTATGCCACGCTGCGCATTTAGCCGTCAGTTGGGACAAGAGAGGCTGGACATTGTGTTCTATGAATGTTTCCGTCGTGCTAGTGATTTTAACACCCAAGTATGTGAATTCATCCACCCATTTGAGAGGGGTACCCGTGCCTAATCTAGGGACGGAAGGGTGCAGCGGAACAGAACTGACTTGGCCCAATTTATGCAGATTCCCGAGAACCTTCCAAACTGGTCAAATAGCTCCAGAGCCCTTGCCAGTGACCTGGAGGCATCTGCAAGGTAGAGCAGGGTGTCATCCTCATAAAAGGACACCTTCTCCTATATCACGCCCACAGTTATGCCTCTTACCCTCTCCTCTGCACGTAAGGCTATGGCTAAGGGCTCTACTGCCAGCACAAATAGTCCCGGTGATAGGGGGGCACCCTTGGCGCGTAAACCATTCTAAGGGAAAACTGTCCGAGAGGCAGCCATTTGTGCGGACTCTGGCCCTCGGATTAGCCTACAGCATCTGCAGCCTTGTCATGAATCTACGGACAAATCCAAACCTGGATAGGACCCCCCGAGGTAGCCTCACTCGACTGAGTCAAAAGCTTTCGCCGCGTCGAGTGAGGCCACCACTCCCGCCGATTCTGGATGGCCTCTGGGCATATGTGTAAAGAGTCTCCTCATATTAATGTCCGTGCCCCTCCCTGGCATGAACCCCCGTTTAGTCTGGTTGCACCAATGCTAGTATAACCGTGTTCAATCTGTTGGCCAGAACTTTGGCCAGCAGTTTTGCGTCAACATTTATCAATGAGATTGGGCGGTACGAGGAGCACAGAGAGGGGTCCTTCCCAGGCTTAGGAATTACTACCACCACCGCCTCGCTCAAGGAGCTCGGGATTACCTCTGTCTTATGCGCCTCCCATAGCATGGCGTGCAGTCTGTCCACTATTTCCTCAGTGTATTGTTTATAGAATTCAACTGGTATACCATCAGGGCCTGGGGTCTTGCCAGATTGGAATAATTTTAGGGCCTTCAACAGTTCTACCGAAATAGGGGTATCAAGCGCGTCACAGTACTTTGCTGTCAGGACCGGGATGTCGATAGGGTCTAAATTAGAGGTCACTTTGTCCTGTCTGTATGTCGCCTTAGAGCTGGAGGCGGTAGAAGGAGACAAAGCCCCCATTAATTTCATCAGTGGTGTAATGAGGTGCACCATTGTGGTCCTGTATGTAAGACACACATATCCCTCCCGCCTGCTCCCGTGACAGCCAGGCCAGCAGCTTACCCGATCTTTCACCTTGCTCAAAAATACGTTGGGACTGGGCTAGCATTCGTTTCTGAGTAAGAGAGGTGCGCACGCGTAATACCTCACCAGTCAAAGTCTGGTATAGTCCTGAGAGTCCCCAGTCCTGACAAATCTTGCCTTCTGTAGGCCTGCCTCCCGTTCTGCGCTAGTCAGTTCAGTCCATCTCTCTCTACTAACCTTGGCTATAATAAGTTGATATTGACCCTGGTGTAAGCTTTGAAGGCGCCCCACACCACCAGCAGGGATGCCGAGCCGGGGTTGGTTGCCCAGTATACCCGGAGAGATCCCTGAAACTGTCCATCCACCGCCTCATCCGACACCTAGAACCTGGAAAAACAACATGGACTCTGGGGCTGAAGATAAGTCCATGGTCAGGAGCAGCGGTGCATGGTCAGATATGCCCCTAGGAAGTATCTTAATGTCCTTTGCCCTAGGGAGGGCAGCCCTCCCCACATAGGCCAAGTCTATCTTTGAGAAGGAGTGGTGGGGCGCGGAGTGGCAGGTGTAGGCCCGGGTCTGAGGGTGCCTCCATCACCACACATCTGTTAGGTAGTATGTCTCCGCCCACTCCACCAGTCCAGAGTGTAAATTGCCACTTGTGGACAATCTGTCCATGGTGGGGTCCGGAACCAGGTTAAAATCCCCCAAGATAAGAATATTGTCATTAGCAAATTCAGCAATTTTTGAGGTAAGTTGAGTTAGAAGAGTCAATGATGTGGGTGGAGGCAAGTAGAGGCCTGCTATGACTCACTTCATTGAACCCACCTTAGCGTGAATTAATACATAACTGCCCTCCGAGTCCAGCACCAGGTTCAGAAGCCGGAATGGGATAGACTTGTGTACTAGTATGCTGACACCCCTTGCGAAGTTGGAGTACGTGGAGTGGTAGTGATGACTGATCCAGGCCTTTTTAAGCAACATAGTTCTACTGCTCACTAGGTGAGTCTCTTGTAAAATACATATGTGTGGGTTGTGGGCCTTAATAAACTGGAATACCAGGGATCTCTTAACTGGTGAATTTAACCCCCTGGTGTTCCAGGACAGAACGTTAAGGGACGTCATCTTCAAATTGTTGTGTGTGGATATATGGAGTAAACATGAGTTTACCTCCCTCGCCCTCTTCCCTCTGGGAAGCTTTAGCTGGACTCGGAAGAAACTAAGAAGGCAGAAATTCAACGCTGACAATTGTAATACAGTAGCAGGAATTAGCAATGTAACTGATAAACATGACCAAACAGTAAGCCCTTATAACTTCCCCATATAAAGTACCCACCCCTCTCCCCACCGAACCCCCCATAACTGAGGTGGGTATCCAACCCTAACATTTTTAGCTTGCCGGCTGCAAAAGGGGGGTCCTGTACAAGTGGCGATCCCCACCCCTCGGATTGTAACCGGGGGTTCAGGGATAAGTCTGAGCGGCTCATGAACTGCCAAGGCTTCCGCCATTGTATAAATTGACTGCTGTGACCCTGGGGTCTGAAGAGATGAAAAAGGAAAAAAGAAAAACAAAGTTCTTCTAAGAACAAACAGTAGTCTCAGCATAAGGAGAAATGTAAAGATCCGTCGGTGCATAAGTCTGATCAATATGTTCCCCGCAGACCACAGTGAGAAGTATCAGATAGAGGATGTAGGGGATAAGCAGGTCTTAGAGGGGTCTCCTGGCTTAAAAACATGCCAGGGGCATTAGCTTGTTTCCTGCTAGATAGGGGGGAGTGTGCCCCCTAATCCTCCAGTGTGTGGTCCCATTATTGTGAACTTTCTCCAGATAAGGATCACTCACACTGGGGCCATACTGGGAAAAGGGTACCTGGTTAGGACCCAGACAGGCAACGTTTCCTGGATTGTGTCAAATAGGTAAATGCAATGCCCTGTTCATCCATCTCTGGGTAGGGAATCGAGCCAAGCAGAAGCCTCCCTAGGAGAGGTGAAAAAGTGAGTTGTCTCACCATCTTGGACTCTCAATCTGGCAGGGAGGAGGACACTGTAGCGGATATTGCGGGCCCTCATGGCTGCTTTAACGTGATCAAACGACTTCCTGGGTCTTTGAGTCTCTACCAAATAATCAGAGAAGATCATCAGCTTGTTATTTTGGTAACTCAGGTCTCCTAGCCCTCTGGACGCCCTGAGGATCTCATCTCTGTCCCCCAAGTTTAGGAGGTGTAGGATGAATGTTCGCGGAGGGCTCCCAGGGGTCTTGGTTTGGGGGGCATTCTGTGCGCCCTTTGCACAGCATAGTGAGGGGACAACCGCGCATCCGGAAGCAAATTGCACAACATGACTTCCACAAAGCACGTAGGATTTGCACCTTCAGAGCCCTCCGCCAGATCCACTATACAGAGATTATTACGTCTGTTCCTTTTCTCTGCGTATTCTGCTCTATATTCCAGGGCCTTTACTTTTGTCTGTATTATGTGCAGAGCCGCACAATGTTCAGCTACTTTGTCCTCAGTATTGCTAACTCTCTGCTCAGTTTCTGCCACTCTGGTTCTAAGTTTGTCCATGTCCTGCTTCAGGAGCTCCACATCCATCTGTACTGCTTCAATCAAAGCTGTGAGGGTTGACTGGCATGTGGCTATAGCTGCCATTACCTCTGCTAACCAAGGGGGTCTGGCCTCAGCCGACTCCATGGGGCTAGTCTGTGAGGCCCTGTGGAGGCTGTGGGTGTCTCTGTAACCCTCCTCTGGGTCTGTGTGTGGTTGGGGACTCCCCTGTGTTGGTGGGAATCTTAGGTTTTTTCCCCCCCTTACCAGCTGCCATTCCAGTCGTCCTCATTTAGGTGTCCCTCTCCCCCATGCAGGGCCTCGTGCAGGCAGGGAGCCTCACGGGGCTCCACATGGGGATGGTGGATGGCGGAGCGGATCAAATGGCTCCGGTCATGGTGGAATCCTGGTGGGTCCGGTATCGGCGTGTGCTGCCGCGGGTCACCCGTAGTTTGGGCCTGGTCTGCGGGTGCTTGGGTGTCCGGAAAAGCCCCTGGGATCTGGATTAACGGCGGTGGATGGCGAAGCTCTGTGAAAAAGCAGCCACTCACGTCGCCATCTTGGACACGCCCCCGAAGGTCTCCTTTTAGTTATACAGTATACAAGGCTTGATTAGACCCTTACTGGTCTTCTTTTAAGGGGAGCGACCAATTTACTCAAAGGTGGATGGTGTTGGTGATCCAAGGGACTCTGCTTATACTGTGGCAACCACAGCCACTTTGTTGCCAGCTGTCCTAATAAGCCGAGAAACAGAAAGAGTCCAGTGTGAGTTGGGTCTTCTATAGCAGTGGTCATCAACCCTGTCCCCAGGGCCCACTAACAGGCCAGGTGGGCCCTGAGGACAGGGTTGATGACCACTGTTCTATAGACTATAGACTATACTGTGCCAGTTTCCCTCAGAGATAAACTACTTGTTCCTGCACAACTTTGTTCTGCCAAATTTTCTCATCACAACTCAGCTTTCGAAGATTCTGGTTCTGCTTGCAATTTCATTGATAGGGACCTAGAAAACTGTCTACAGATTCAGATTCTACAGATTTAAGGTGCACAGAACCTTTTCAGTCTTAGCTGTTGATAACTCTCCCTTGTTCATGGGCCTGGTCACCTTGTGCACTGTACCTGGGGAACTTCATAGGGAGACAATCAGCTTGTACTTGATAACACCTCCTGCCCATCCCCTTATCTTAGGGTATCCCTGGCTTAAACCTCATAACCCACACATAGATTGGGCTACAGGGGAGATTAGGTTCTGGTCCCAGGCCTGCATCCAGAACCGCATTAAAACTGCTGACCAGTTGCCCATTTTAACTGTTGTGTGGCCAGTACCAGTCATGTGCCTTTATTATAGTCCTGTTCGGATCCTGATCATGACAATTTTTCCAAGTGTGACTTCAGTTTGCATAACCATTTGCCTTTATATGACTCTGTTAAAGCAAAAGACGCTGACAAGTTTTTTTTTTTTTAAAGGTGTTTATTTTTGGATTTTTATAATAAAAGGAATACAAAAACAATAAAATAATATAAGAACCAATAATACAGACTGCTCTACATACATGTATGTCATAGACATTTAGGTTAATGATGATATAACAGAACTCATGACGTAGTACAGCTGTATAAAACAGTAATACCCCAAACATAACAAAGTCACACCATTCATACACGCACCCATTCACACATCTGTCACCCACGACCCCCATTAATACAGCATAATTACTGCACGCCTTATGGGGAAAACTCTTATTAGAGCGTATGCAAATTTCCATCCACATTGATATATACATCAAGTAATGTTTACTAAAACACATCCTTCCATCTCCTCACTGAGATAATTGTGAAGAGAGGACATCCCCCCAGAAGTCCCCTGAAACATCCAGCCATGGCTGCCAGATCCTGGTGAACTTCCTAGGGCATGCCCTACTCTTATATATCAACTTAAATTTTGGGAGGGTCCCATGGACAATACGGAAGAAGGCTTGGGCTGAAGGGGGGTCAGTATCTTTCCAATGCAATAAAATTGTCTTACGTGCATAAAATAATAGGATACGTATCAACATTCTGACATAAGTACGAGAAACAATATAATTTAGTACCCCCAGAAGTCTGACCTCCGGAGTTTGCGGCAGCGGTATATGTAGCTTACGGTTGAAAAAAGAAAATACATCTTTCCAGAATATTGTAAGTCCAGGACATGTCCAAAACATATGAAAGAAATCGGCAGCAATCCTTTTACATCTAGCACATGCAATATCTCGACCCAGTCCCATTGTAACCAACCTAGCGGGTGTATAATGTAAGTGATGTATAAACTTAAATTGTATCAGGACATCAGCCGTACTGATGATATCCTGAAAGCATGTTTCCACTGCCTCCTCCCAGTCCTCTTCAGAAAGCTCAGGCATAATCCTTTGCCATTTACAGTGAGAGTTCTGAAAAGGATCCGCGCCCATCACCTGAAGGCGCCCATAAAAGGTCGTCACAAGTTTGTTTATTTCTGGAAATGACAGAAGGTCCTCCATGGAGGATTCCTTGAGCTCTATGGTCAATGAGCCAAATTGTGTCTTAAGGGCATGGCGCAATAAAAGGTATTTGAAGAAGAATTTGTTTTCAATGCCATATTTAAGTCTAATGGATTCAAAGGGCAATAGTGTATTCTCCTCAAACGAGAGAGAAATGTGTGATCCCAAAACGGGCCCACCACGCCGAATCTGGATGACCATAGAGCTCAGGAATATTCGGATTCCGCCACAGGGGAGTCTGTGGCGAAATATCGACTTGGGATTGTGTCAGTATCTTTCCCCCTTCCCTCCAGGCCATAAAGCAAACCTCAACGGGAGAAAATCTGGAACCGCCCGTTTTTTTTGACCTATGTAGTTCGTCCTTCAAGGAGGTAGGGGATGCAAACAAAGATAATAGAAAAGCCGTGGAAGGAGTTTGGGGATCAGAGTGCAACCAATCATGGATATAGGTGAGCTGGGAAGCGAGAAAATAGTTCCTTAAGTTTGGGCACGCCAATCCACCCACAGGCTTGGCCGCCTGCAATGAGGATTTGGCTATACGAGGTTGGCTACCATTCCAAATAAAAGTAAACAGGGCAGAGTCAAGTTTTGCTAATAATTTTTTGGTGAGGAAAACCGGGGAGGCCCTAAAGCTATAGAGAAATTTTGGTAGAAAGATCATTTTGAATATATTTATGCGACCAATTAAATTAAGGGGCAATGACGACCAGGTACGGAATTTCTCCATCATCTGTTGGACTATAGGGGTGACATTAAGTTCCTCATACCTAGGAAGGTCGGTATGTACCTGGATACCAAGGTACTTAAGGGAGGGCGTCAGTTGAATACATGACCTCTGCAGATAGTTGTAGGGAGAAGGGGGACCGATAGCCAAGGCCTGCGATTTTTCCCAGCCCACCCGGAGGCCCGAGACTGCACCAAACTCCTCCACCACCTGCATTAATTTAGTAAAAGAGCTTTCCCTTCCATCTAGATATATCAGGGCATCGTCTATGTATAAAGAGATTTTTTCCTCTAACGGGCCCGAGCAGATGCCCCCAATCTCAGCCGTCTGCCGCACAGCCAGAGCCAATGGCCCAATGGCTATTGCGAACAGCAGGGGAGAGAGAGGGCACCCCTGCCGAGTACCCCGCCCTAAGGAAAATGATGCAGAGATATCCATGTTTGTGCGAACCCTAGCCCTCGGGTCTGCATATAGTAGGCGGACCCAGTGGATAAAAGTTGGGCCAATACCCATCCGTACCATAGCTTCCCATAGGAAAGGCCAACTCACAGTATCAAAGGCTTTTAGTATATCTAGGGACAGAACTAGCCCAGGTCGCCTCGCACGTGCTGCCTCATGAACATGTAGGTATAACCTTCGGATGTTATCAAATGTACTCCTGCCAGGCATGAAACCGGATTGATCTGGCGGTATAAGGGCCAGGATGACAGACTGGAGTCTAAGGGCGAGAATTTTTGCTAAGATCTTTACATCACCATTCAGAAGTGAAATAGGCCTGTAGGATCTGCAATATTTACTATCCTTACCGGGTTTGGGTATAACCACAATAAGTGCTTCGTTTAAAGATTCAGGAAGCTTCCCTAACTTAAAGGAGTCCTGAAACAGTTTGAGGAGCCTAGGAGCCAGTACCTCTGCATGCGCTTGGTACCACTCTGAAGGAAGCCCATCCAGGCCCGGAGTTTTATTAGAGGGAAGGAGGCTTATGGCCTTGGTGACCTCCTCCAGCGTGATGGGTTTGTCTAGGAGGGATTGCTGAGAGGTGTTGAGTACCGGGAGGTCAAGGGATTCAAAGAAGCCCATAAAGTCTGTTTCTGGAGGGATTTCCGTGCCCCTATATAACGTGGCATAGAAGTCCGCGAAGGTTTTATTAATAGTCAATGCGTCGGATGTAATTGATCCATCAGGTAAGTGAATTGCAGCAATCGTGGCTCCCTGACAGTCCGCGTGCGCAAGATATGGCAGGAGTCTGCCATTTTTCCAACCATGCTCGAGTATACGAGCCGAGAGGTACAACTGTTGCTTTCTGGTCAAGTCTATTAAGTGCAACTGCAGCGCCCGGTGGGCCTCCGTCAGCATGCCTCTGAAATGGGCGCGGGCCTCCTCCAAAACCTTCCGAAGCTCATCCTGTGTCCTCCTTCCGGCAGATCTGTGGCTCTTAATTCTAGAAATATAGGAACCCCTTACCACAGCCTTAAAGGCATCCCAAACAGGACCCACAGGAGCAGAGTCAGCGTTAAGGGACCAATAAATAGTCATGTCAGTCGGGATGCCCTCAGCTATCTCTGGAGTAGAGATCCAAAGAGGGCTGAGTCGCCAAGTTCGAAACAACGGTCTATGGCCCATAGTCAGACCCACCTGTATCATAGAATGGTCAGATTCCGTCTGGGGAGATACGCTATGGATTGAACAACCGGTAAAAAATCCTTCGTGGCGAGGGCAAAATCAATTCTTGAAAGGGCTGCATAGGACCTGGACTGGCAGGAGTACACTTTGGCCTCTGGAAATTTCCAGCACCACAAATCCACATATCCATAGGTATTACACCACGCACGGAGTAACCCAGACTCTGACTTCAAAGGTTTTAATCTATCTAGGTCAGGTTGCAGGACCGAGTTGAAATCCCCAAGGATAAGCATAGGACAGCTAGGCAGGTTTGCAAACTGAATATTAAGATCAGAAAACATTGCAGCTGTGACCGGAGGAGGGAGATACACCACCACCATAATAAGGGGTGTGCCATGTATCGATACATGTAAAATAACATACTGCCCCTTGGGATCTAGGACAACTTAGTGACACACGAAGGGCAATCCCTTACGGATTAATATAGCTACGCCCCGGGCATAATTTGAGTAGGTGGAGTGATATTGGTTGGCCACCCAGTGTTTTCTGAGCGCCATCACCTTGGCCACCATTAAATGAGTCTCCTGAAGACACAGGATATGTGGTTTACTATGTTTCAGGGTCGCAAAGATGGATGCTCTTTTGAATTTAGAATTCAGCCCACGGACATTCAACGAGCAAACAGTTACGTTAGACATGGAGTTAATAATATGGGTGCATACGGGTCAGGGGGGGTCTGAAAGAAAATCCCTCCCCCGGTCACGGCCACGTATAGAATTAAGGGTCGCAGTGCCAGACATCCATTCAACCATGCATACATCACACATACAATCATACAACAACAGACATTATCACATTCAATACCCAACAGGGGTATTAATTCCCCTGCCCAGCTCCAAAAAAGGGGGGGAGTGGGCCTATACCCTAAACTTGTACCATGACTGGGGCACATGGCCGGGAACAGGAGGCAGGAAAAAAATATAAGCTCAAGAGCAACAAAAAATGTCATTTGTCAATTATAATGTTTCAAAATAAAATAAAATATGGGGAATAAGCCCTAAGGCAGCTCGGGCCCGGTTATAAACCGGGAATTGGTACTCTCCCTCCGGAGACAAGTAGGATCATCCAAGGTCAGCATATGTCAGTAATGAAACAAAAACTTCGCCATAACCAGAAAAGCAAAAAAAGGGGGGGAGAAGAAAAAAAATAATAATGCAGGCAAGGAGATCCCAGAGGAGAGAGGAAACTTCTGTTAAAGCTGTGGAGCCATCAAAATGTAGGGATCCGCATCAGGCAGGAGGCTTGGGAGGGCGGGGTATTGCTTCCCACCAGGACATGGCATCATGTGGGGATTGAAAGAAATGAGCTTTCCCTTGATATGTGACCCGAAGGGTGGCAGGAAATAGCATGGAATACTGAATATCTTGCTCCCGGAGCATCTGCTTGTTCTGTTGATAGCTGGCTCTACGGTTGCAGACTGTCGCTGAGTAGTCTGGAAAGAGTGACACCACGGCATTATTAATGCGGAGACTTCCTTTCTGCCTGGCAGCCCCCAAGATGGAATTGCGGTCTCTGTAATTAAGGAGACGAATCACCATCGTGCGTGGGGGGTGACCTTCTGGTAAGGGGCGCCCGGGGACTCGGTGGGCCCTCTTGATCACAAAACAGGGGAATAACTGTTCTCGGCCAAACTCTTGCTCAAGCCAGCTCTCTAGGAAGGCTACAGGGTCAGACCCCTCCACCCGCTCTGGAAGTCCAACCAGGCGCAGGTTGTTCCTGCGTAGGCGGTTTTCAAGGTCATCGACCTTGTCCTCCAAAGTTGTAATCTTTCCCCCATATGTATTGAGTCTAGGTAAAATGGGAGCAATAGTGTCCTCCAAATCACTGATACGTTGTTCAGTCTCGGTAACCCGGCCACTTAGCTTGTGCACATCTTGCCGCATAATGGTTAAGTCTATCTTAAGCCCATCCACCTTCCCCACCAGGTCTGCATGGTTTACCTTGATAATGGCCCGGGGTCGGTACCGAGGGGATGGCTGCAGGGTCCGGAATCTCGGGGGAGGGTGGTGGGGATCCGTCCAGGCCGTCACTGAAGAGATCCGGAGTAGAGGCTGGAGATGAGCTAGGCCCGTGGACAGTATGGCGGCGGCCATCTTGGCAGGAGCGTGTGGCGATGCTCATCTTTACCGGAGGTTGTTTCTTCGTACGCCGCTTTCCCATCAACCAAAATGCCCTCCAATGATGTAGAGGACACACCAGAAGGGATTAGGCAAAAAAGAAATCAGGTGCTGACGATGGATGATCAGGATGGAGCAGGATTGTACAGGGAGAGACCGGAGCTACACAGGAACACGTCCGATCACATCCTGAGCCAGGCCACGCCCGACGCTGACAAGTTTACTGAATTCTCTACAGGCCACCTCTCCAGCCAATTGCCACAGTCCGAATCTTTTCCTCCTAGAAGCCAAACGTAGCCACGGTCTCTCAGCCTTGATCTCTGTTTTGAAACTTCTAAGTTTCACAATATTTTACCTCCAGCACAAGTAAGGCTCCCTTCACACGATCGGGCAGCTCAGATCTGCTTGTCTGTTTTTCAGGCGGATCCAAGTGGGCCACCTATTGACTTCTATGGATAGGCAGATATCAACAGAGATGTGTCCGCTGACACCCGCCTGCCATCCGATCCGACAAGATCCGCTCAAAACAGACGGATGGCGATACGTTCACCATCCATCCAGCAGATCAGATTGGATGGGGCCAGATGAAAATGCACAGGCTGTCGTTTTCATCCGATCTCGCCATAGAGAACAGCAAGGCTCTGACAGGTCCCTCGCTGCACAGTGAGCGGAGACGGATCTGTCATCCGCCTGCTCAGCGGGGATCAAGGGAGCGATCCCCCGCTGAGCTGGCTCAGTCCATCCAGCAGATCAGCTCCATGTGAAAGGCGCCTAATAGGAGCATTTCCCCCAGACCTTTTGTGTTCCGCCCAATCTACCCCCTGGAAAGCTGCTTGTTCTCCTCCACCTTAGGCTTAAAGTGCTTTCAGAAGCACATGACATTAAGATGGCTAGGCACCCAGGGATAAAACTTTTTCTTTGATTTCTCCTGGGCTTTGGTGGCTCATAAGGACTCCTGTTCCTATGTAAAAGCTTGCAAAACCTGTGCTCACTCAAAGCCCTCAGAAGTCAAGTCCTCTGGATTAACCTTACTTTTGCCTGTCCCTAAACTCCCTTGGACGCACATCCAGGCTAACATTTCCTCAAGTTCCGCAATCGCTACACCTGCTGATGCGGTCCAGTCAATCGCTACACCTGCCAATGCGGTCCAGTCAGTCGCTGCCTCTGCACCAGCCCATGCCAATTGAGCCTCCTGCTTTTTCTTATTTGGGACTTTCTGTAACCTGGTCTCACCCTACTGCTATTACATCCACTCAAACCTGTCTAAGAAGTTCAATCCATCCTTTGGATAGACTGCCTTATTAGGCCAGGTGGGGCTTTCAACCTTTTTTTTCAAGCCTGTCTGCATCCTGCTTGTGTATCAGCTATCCAGCTTGACTCCTGTGACATGTCATCTGCTAACCAACCTGACCTTGCAAATCCCCTGACCTTTGCCCAGTCTGGTGGTCCTGTGCTGGATGTCCAGCTCATCTTTTAAGGGTCCGGGGGCCCCTCCTCAGAGGGGGGGGGGTAATGTCAGAAGTGTCTAGCACTACTGCTCCTCATTCCAGCATTCGGGTTTTTGCTATGGCATTTTCCCTGTCTTTGTCCACCTACAAGGTGATTGATGTGGTCAGTCTCTGGGTGGAAACCAAACCTGTTATAATCCAGCCAAATACTCACTTGCATGCTTGTGATAGAGAGTAATACGTGTGTAATTCCTGATCAAGCCCCCTGTCTGTCTGCCCTGCTCTGCTAGATTAGATTTCCCTGTGTATGACCTTGGAGCGGATTTTGGACTATTCCCTGAACTCAGCCTGCCTTTTACCTGGACTGTCATAGAACCCCGCTACCTGTCTGCCAACTGCAAGTACCTGTTTGCTTTGCTCAGTTCGTGTCTGCCCTGGCGTGGTGGCTAGGCACTATAGAGTTGTGTATAAGACCTGGGGGCAACCGAGTACCGGCAGGCCTGCTTGCCTTATGGGAAAGGGGGCTGCTATAGGTAAAGAACACAGTAGCCAGCTATAGTGTTTGACCACCTGCGTTGGGGTAGACATGATAGGCATTTTAACAAAGCAGCAGACACCCACCTCTGTGATCCTAAAAATAAGAAATGAGAAGGGAGAAGAGGTGTATAGATTAGAGGATACACTGCTTTCATGATTATTATGTTACATTTCATACCTGTACAGCAGAAGAGCTTCACCACACTGGCCTGCTCGGTCCCTGGCTTGACACACAATGCTGCTCTGCAAGCGTCACCTCTGCTGGCTGGGTCCCTGGCTTGCTACCCATTGAAGTTTCCCAATTCTTCACCATCCCCGGTTGGTGAGAATGCTGCTCCAGTACTTGCTTCAGTTACTCACTGTGGTCCCTGGTAATTAGGCGGATAGTCCCTTACTGGTGACAGCTTCCCTTCTACCTCCGACCATGACAGCTTGTCTGGCCGGCAGAACTCTGGCCTGCAAGCCGCAGTCCCAACTCTGCACTGCTCTCTTGCTTCTGGATAAGCCCTCAAACAGCCTAGCAGCCAGATGTGTCGGGGATAGGCCCCATCTCTGGCCTAGCAGCCCGGGCACTACAACACAAGTCCACCCAGACAGCTATCCAGATGGCAAAGAATACAAATCACCTGACTCTACCCAAATATATAGGCTCTCCCAGCAGGCCAAGGTATTCAAGAAAACCCCTGCCCATCGGCTGAGATACCCCATATACCCATAACCTGACCTTGTTGCCCTTCTCATATCTAGTACCACCAAGTACCCGGCCACCTAGTGGTAGAAAAGAAACGTGCAACGAGGCCAAACTTAGGGAGAAATCAATAGATCTCTAACAATCAACCAGGATAATTATTCCTGGCAAGTAAATTTGTGAGGAGAAACCCTGCCTAAACTCCAGGGTGCTACATAAATATAATAACATACAAGATAAATGAGGGCTGTACATTCAGTATAAAACACTCACCTGTGTTCTAGAGTCAGCATGTAGGTGGATAACCTGATGTGCATGGGCACGAAATGCGTATGGAGGAGCCTTGCATGCTGATGCCAGGCCTCCGTGTCCTCATTTGGGTTCGGCAGCTATTGATGTAAGTTCGGCCATTTATGTTTTTTTACTGGATCTACATCTCTCAGTTTTAATTGTATGTTATTAATTCTACAATAAATTACTACACCATAAACCTTTTCTCGGGCTCCATGTGGTGAGCACCTTTTTGATCAAATTTTAGTGCGTGAGACTGTTTCGCCTGTGGATGAGCTACTTGATGATTGCTGGGAACTCTCAAAGGATATTTTGACATTATGCCATTTACCAATGGCATTCTGGTGAGTGCATATTGGTGAAGGAAGCAGCAGCAGAGTCACTTGATGTAAAAAAGCACTTTTATCACTTTATGCAGAGAAGCACTTCTGTCACCTTTTATTTCTGATATCACCTGGGAATATACCATTACTGGACGATTTATACACTTTTTGGCACGTTTTGCACTTAATGTACTTTTAAGATTTTGATTATTTATTTCTTGTGTGATATAAGATGGTTACATGTTTGATTTATGTCTAATATTTCTTATACATGGCACTTTATGTTTGAAGTACTGTAGCGCTGCACTTTTTATTTATTACTGGTTTTAAAATAAATTGGCAGAAATATGTTTTAATGCCACTATGACAGGAATTATATATTTGAGATGGGTTATATTCCCCACTTAGGATACATTTAAGTATTTGGGAATTTGTATTACCCTACAGCCGGTGGATGCTTTGAAAGTGAATGCTTTGAAAGTGAGTGTATACCCTTTAATGGAATACGTTAAGCATAAATTGGGGATATGGTCTAAAATGCCATTATCAGTCGTGGGAAGAATAAATTTGATTAAAACAATATTACCTAAATTCTTGTATGTATTCTCACATTCACCAGTAATTATACCCAAACCGATATTCAATAAACTGAATTCCCACTTTACAGGGTTTATACGGGCTAACGTAAGATGTAAGCTAAAACTCACAACGCTGCAGCGAATGAAACCCGAGGCAGGAGTAACGCTTCCGAATATGTATTTGTATTATCTGGCAGGCCAATTAAAGCATTTGCAGAGGTGGGTGTCTCAGGAGCAGAGTAAAGGGGTGAAGGGGTACCTTTTGAAGATCTTTAAAGTGAATGACTTCCTAGTGGGATTGGAAGCACAATCCTTGATGTTATCTAAAGTAAAAATTCCTATAGTAACTCTTAGACGATTGGTGTAGAAGGACACAATGAAGGTAGTAGGTTTCACTGATGCTCCTTTAGAGGTTCCAATGTGGAACAATCCATCTTTGGATCACCTAAATACATTTATGGACTATGATTTCTGGAAAAAGAAAGGTATAGTCACATTTGCCCTGTTATGTGATCATAGAACTTTACACTCATTTGAACATTTATGTGAACAATATAATATTTCTCATAGGTATGTCTATAAATATTTACAGCTTTGCCATGTACTGTATTACAGGTGCAATTTGGAAATCAGAAGCCAAGAATATCGAAGCTCCCCCTTTTTGAGGTATCACAGAGCCCTAAAGGGTTAACTCATATTTAGTGCAGGTCAAGGTATGTGGAAGTCCATTGATGGTGAGGGAGAAATGCAGTGTTAAGTTGGAAGTTGGAAAACGTTTCCGTCAAAGATTTCGTCAGCGGCATTTTTACAGTGACAAAAACTAAACTAAAAGTACAGCACATTTTCATCCACTGACGAAAATCCGATCCGTTTTCATTATTGAATGACAACGAGACGAAAATGGCAAGCAGGGACGTTTACCAACTTCTGTTTTTTTACGGAGCTCCGCCTACTTCTGCAATCCGTGCCCAGCAAGCACCGTGCCACCGTGATGACTCCAAGAGTGCCAGAGAGTGTGAGTGAGAGTGGCACTGCGTGCATTACAGGCCTCCCGAGTCCCGACTCCTCCTGATGCCACGACAGGCACCCAGAGGCAGATCAGACCGTGTGAGTGCAGTGCAGTACTTTGCAATACAATAATTGTGGTACAGCAGGTCTGAGGCCTTCCCTCCCCTCAGACATCCACTGTCCGTCCAAGAGCACACTATGCAACAGTGCAAGTGCAACTGTGCAGGCATCCTCTGACAGGCAGTGGCATCCAGGCCTCTTTTGCACTGTCGATTATAGGCCATCCCTCAGACCACCATCCATGCTCCAGCACTGTGTGTGCTGCATGCCATTTATTTCCAAATTGTACAGGCCTACTGTACTCAGACCACCGTCAAGAGCACTGTGCGCACAGCTGCACACTGCACTGCAGCATATAGGCTTCCAGTTCCTGCCCACCGTCCGTCAACGACTCCAAACTATACCGGAAATGTTGGTTTCTGTGACTGTCACTGGTAGACAGAGAAGAGAAGATCTATGGATGTATTTTACATTTGATGTTAAGGACAACAAGACTCTTTGCAAACCATGTGGAGCGACACTCGCTGGTAAAAAATACAACAAACTTAAAGCATCATTTGCGGACAACTCATCCTGCTGTTGCTATTCGCACTGATTTGTGGACCAAAAAAAGGACCCCAGTTTCATTCCTTGCCATAAGTGCATGCTACATAAACCTGAACACATATTGTTGGCCCTTGAACAAGTAGCCCACCCACACACTGCACAGTCAATCAAATCATGTGTGGACAAATTCTTGCAAGAGTGGGACACACCAAAGAGGAAGATCCTTACAGTGATAACAGACAATGGGAGCAATATGGTGGCAGCATTTAAACAAACCACAGCAGCAGCAGAAGAACCACCCAGCTCTAGTTAGGAAGACTCCCCCATGACGGAATGTGACTCTGAGGCTGAGACCAAAATTGATAATCTGCGGTGAGTGAGCCATTTTTATTATTCTTTTACATGATGACATGGTTGACACCAGTCAATTATCACATAGATATGAGATGATTGATATGGGGGCGCTATCTGCTCTACTCTATGGGTGCACATTTGTTATTTTTCCACTTTATTAGTAGTCTTGTGTACTGTAAAAGTATTCCCATAAGATATTAAGTGTTAAAATAATATGTAGCGCTGATAACTTCTGTTTCTAGTCATATGTGTGTTATACAGTACATAAGTTGTGTTAGTGCCATCTTGTGGACATTTGAAAAAGTGCAATACGTTTACGTTTCATGATTAAGTGAAGTGACATGGACGTGATTTATTGTTTACTTTAGCTTTAGAACTTTAGCTCTGACCCACCCACAATGCTCCTGGACAAGGTGAGAACTGAACTGCATTGTGGGAGGATATAAAAGGGCTGGGAGCAGCCATCTTCTTGTTCCTGGGACAGCCTGCTAGCAGGACTCTGTGGGTGTGTGTGTCCCACAGGGTTGCGGCCTACCTTGTGAAGGAGCGGAGCAGCTGCAAGGATCCTGCCATCGCATCACAGCGTGCTGGAGCAGCAGAAGTGATCGTTCCAGAGACCCGTGGGGAGATAACCGAGGACTCCTGGTCGTTTGTGAACGGAACAGTGTGACGGCGTGGTGGTGCCTCCATAGGGACTGAGAACTGCTGAAACGGAGACATCCATCTGCCCGGATCCTGTGTGGTGAGAGGGTTAACACCCAGAAGTTTGTTTAACTACTACATACACGTTTAAAACTGTTACAGAGTGTTGCTGGGACTGATAGTCCCACGGAACAAGTGAAGTTGGAGAACTTTACGCCTGAATAGACTTCAATATTCAAGAACAGATGCTAGATGCTTGTTTTCTTCATATAAGAACACTTAGTCAATTTGTTGGATTACAATTGTTTTAGTGTGATACATTACACTGCGCAACACCCAGGAGGAACCCCTTGCGGATTACAATTATAAAAGCTAGCGAAGACTGAAGACGTCAGGACTACCTTTTCATTGCAGGGCCCTGCATTTAATTACGAAGTATAGTGACTTTAAGGTCTAGAGCAGGGGGGGCTCCCGGGTATAGATATATATATTTAAATATATTTATGTCTGTTACTGATTGTCATAACCATTTCTTATACTGTTACACTACGTTGGTGTGATAGTACAGTCATTGTAATAACTTTTTATAAAAATATATTATTTACTCAAAGAAAGAAGTTATTTTTGGTTATTATTGAAGTTTGTGTGGAGTGTTGTTGTTTCTCCTGCAGGTGGGGCCACCAGCACCCAGGTAGAGGTAAATATAATTATAAGTGTGTATTGTGGGTTAAAGTTAATACTCATATTATGACAACACTGCACTACATTTGTGTCAAGGTGATTGAACAGTTTAAGAAGGGTGAAGAGTATAGAGGACAGGCCCGCTTAAATCAGCAGCTCCACCGAGAGTTATTGCTACAATAGTATGGAACAGAAACCTTTTTTGGACCAGACACCATGTGTGGTGCAAGTGAAGGCAAGTGTGAAGAGAATACTGGATAAAGCAAGACCAATAGTGAACCTCTTTCGCAAGTCTTCAATTGTAACACAGAAGCTATTTGAGCATTGTGCCCTGATTCTTTTAAATGACTGCCTCACGTGCTGGTCAAGTACATTCGACATAATCGCAAGACTCCTCAAACTGAAAGAGTCAGTCTACCAAATCACAAACAACATGGGATGGGACAGCTTGCTCCCTAGTGAATGGCAAAAGCTCACATCATTGCATGACCTACTGCTGCCTTTTGCAAAACATACTATAACCCTACAGAGTGTCCCTGGCTCTCCCTGTCCTCTTTGATATGCTCAGCCATCTAGAGGACTTTAAATAGAATATGTAAAGGCTAAAGACTAGAAAAGTGGACTTTATAGGCACACAGGTAAACCATGTAAAAGTAATTAGGGTATTTTATTTATAGAAAAATTGGTTAAAAAAGATTATTAATACATAACATTTGTTAAAAAGAATTTTGTTATTCTATGACCCACACATGGATTTTGACAACGCTTCCAACATAAACAGATTCTATTAATACACCCAATGACACAGTAGTTGGAGTCTCAGTGATGATAACCGATTCAGGATGTACACGTGGAGTGGTCAGAGTCAGAGTGTGAATCCGGTTTGAGAAAATGTTCGCTCTACATGTTACGGGTAGGCTTCTTCAGGAGCACATAGGTCTATTAGATATATATATGAAAAAGAACATACAATAAATATACAATTGACATAACACAGAATCTCAAAAGTTCAAAAAAAAATAGGGCTGCGGAAATTAACGATTAATTCCTCGATTAATCGTTAATTTTTTTGATCGATCAAAATTTTTTGGATCGGTAGGCTGCCTGCCCTGGGGCCGCTTTGGGCCAAGCTGTGGCTGCAGCGCAGTGCTTCCTCCCCCTCCTCCACTATATGTCATACACAGTCTGCAGGCATCTCCCACTGTGTGTCTCCGAGCTGAGTGTGAAAACTTTGGCCGCGCTGTGAGAAAAGTCCCGCCTTCCTCCTAGACACAGTGTTCTGTCTATCACACGAGCTGATCTAGGAGGAGGGCGGGACTTTTCTCACAGTGCGGCCAAAGTTTTCACACTCAGCTCCGAGACACACAGCAGGAGATGCCTGCAGACTGTGTAATCCAGGCACAGGGACTGACTACAGTGAGGCTGCGATTATGGGCACGGTGAGACTGCATTATGGGCACGGTGAGACTGCAGTATAGGCACGGTGAGGCTGTCATTATAGGCACGGCGAGGCTGCGATTATGGGCACGGTGACACAGCATTATGGGCACGGTGAGGCTGCGATTATGGGCACGGTGAGGCTGCGATTATGGGTACAGTGAGACTGCATTATGGGCACGGTGAGGCTGCGATTTTGGGCACGGTGAGGCTGCGATTATGGGTACAGTGAGACTGCATTATGGGAACGGTGAGGCTGCGATTATGGGCATGGTAAGTCTGAGATTATGGACACGGTGAGACTGCATTATGGGCACAGTAAGGCTGCGATTATGGGCACAGTGATGCTGCGATTATAGGCATGGTAAGGCTGAGATTATGGGTACGGTGAGGCTAAGTTTATGACGTGTGACGTAATAGCCATGTCCCACTATGTCTGGCTCCAGGTTAACTGTATGTGCATTATAATTAATCAAAATTAGTCGATTAATCGATTTTAAAAAATCAATCAATCGAACATGAAAATTTTAATCAGAAACAGCCCTAAAAAAAAAAAAAAGGCAAATAGTTACAAAGAAAACTCCATTGAGTTCCGCAAGCAGCAACAACCCCTCCTCCTCACCCTTAAGTGTGGACCACCCAGAGGCAAAGAGCAAAGCCCATCAGTTGGGGCACATACATGTAGGTATAATACAAAGGTAATAAGTGATCAATAAAGATTGCTATATAATGGTTTGGTATCACTTTGTCAAGTCAGTATAACAGCGTAAGGGTTGGTATTTACAATAAGGATGTTATATACTGCAAAAATGTTGCCGCATTTGAGGAAGGTAAACAGCCAACCAACCAGTCCAGAATGTAAAGTCTGAAATTGTAAGGAGAGGGCTGCAGTACAATTATATGCAGTTAAGAATAGCTCAATAATATCCACTACATACACGTGCTGACTAAGCACATGCAGTATGAGCTCAAAAACATATCATAATTAAACGAGTAAATACTGACTTAACGAAGAAAGACCAACAAAGCTTACCACAAGATCAGTCGCAGAAATTTGACGTTTATAGTTTGCTAACGAGCAAAAAAAAAAATGTATCAATCTGTCCAGGAGAGGATTGTAGACACACCTCTAAACAGGCGTAGATACTGGTAATGTGAAAACACAGCCTGAGTGTATCAAAGTAGCAAGGCTGTCCACAGAGTAGATTTACGCTCCAAAAAACAGAGAGGGTGATGCCTATATAAAGATGACGCATTTCTGGTCGGGACATGTATATATATGGAGAGTCTGCTGTTTATTTCCAGCAGACCCTCACTCAATCCCAGGAGATACACCCATCACCCAGGCACGTCTCTGAACTTTGAGGTAATAACAGCATCTTTCTCTAAGTATAACTAGATTGCTACTATCTACTTGATATTATACTATTTATTTTTTATATAGGTATCACCCTCTCTGTTTTTTTTAGCGTAAATCTACTCTGTGGACAGCCTTGCTACTTTGATACACTCAGGCTGTGTTTTCACATTACCAGTATCTACGCCTGTTTAGTGGTGTATCTAAAATCCTCTCCTGGAAAGATTGATACATTTTTTTTTTCTCGTTAGCAAACTATAAACATCAAATTTCTGCGACTGATTTTGTGGTAAGCTTCGTTGGTCTTTCTTTGTTAAGTCAGTATTCACTTGTTTAATTATGATATGTTTTTGAGCTCATACTGCATGTGCTTAGTCAGCACATGCATGTAGTGCAGTGATATGCAATTAGCGGACCTCCAGCTGTTGCAGAACTACAAGTCCCATGAGGCATAGCAAGACTCTGGCAGCCACAAGCATGACACCCTGAGGCAAGAGGCATGATGGGACTTGAAGTTTGGCAACGGCTGGAGGTCCGCTAATTGCTTATCCCTGATGTAGTGGATATTATTGAGCTATTCTTAACTGCAAATAATTGTACTGCAGCCCTCTCCTTACAATTTCAGACATTACATTCTGGACTGGTTGGTTGGCTGTTTACCTTCCTCAAATCCGGCAACATTTTTGCCTGTATATAACATCCTTATTGTAAATACCAACCCTTACGCTGTTATACTGACTTGACAAAGTGATACCAAACCATTATATAGCAATTTTTATTGATCACTTCTTACCTTTGTATTATACCTACATGTATGTGCCCCAACTGATGGGCTTTGCTCTTTGCCTCTGGGTGGTCCACACTTAAGGGTGAGGAGGAGGGGTTGTTGCTGCTTTTGGAACTCAATGGAGTTTTCTTTGTAACTATTTTCTTTTTTTTTTTGTGGAACTTTTGAGATTCTGTGTTATGTCAATTGTATATTTATTGTGTGTTCTTTTTCATATGTCTAATAGACCTATGTGCTCCTGAAGAAACATACCCTTACGTGCAACATGTAGAGTGAACATTTTCTCAAATTGGATTCACACTCTGACTCTGACCACTCCACGTGTATATCCTGAATCGGTTATCATCACTGAGACTCCAACTACTGTGTCATTGGGTGTATTAGTAGAATCTGTTTACGTTGGAAGTGTTGTCAAAATCCATGTGTGGGTCATAGAATAACAAAATTCTTTTTAACAAATGTTATGTATTAATAATCTTTTTAAACCAATTTTTTTTATAAATAAAATACCCTAATTACTTTTACATGGTTTACCTGTGTACCTATAAAGTCCACTTTTCTAGTCTTTAGCCTTTACATATTCACTGCTGGGACGGTGGCACACTGCTATTTCTATATCCACAGTAAGTCACCCTGTGAGGATATACGTTAAATTCAAAAATCCCTTTCAGACTTTAAATAGAACACTAGCTATCAAGACCTTGCCACAATTGCACAGAGAATGAAAGGGAGTGTGAACCAGCGTTTTGCTTCATGCTTAGATCCAGCTGATGAAATGTTCTCTCCACTTGCAGCAGCTGCTTGTTTTGTCAACCATACCGTCTGTGAAACCCTTGTTGATGTGGCGGATGAGAAAATTCAGGAACTGCTTAAAAAGGCAGAGGAGTATGCTGCAAGAAAATCCACATTGCCACACACACAACTGAGGAATTGTCTGAAGAAGATGATGTGGTGGAAGAACTATCGCAGGAAGCGGAGAAAGCACCGCCACTGGCATCCACATCTAAGCAGCCAGTCTTTCAGTTTCTTTCTAAATGCCACAGAAGACCCAGGCAGAGGATCTCCCCAAACAGCATAGAGCAGCAGATCAGAAAATATAAGGAAGAGCTTTTGCACCAAATTGCCATCAGTAAGGACACCGCAACAGAATTTTGGCTGTCAAAGTGTGACACATTTTAATCACCAACTAAACCTTTTGCATTAGACTTGCTGGCTATGCCAGCTTCTCAAGCCTTTGCAGAGAGGGTATTCAGTATTACAGGTGACCTCTCAAGAGGTCAGCGGAATAGAGCAAGGGTCATGTTGGCACAAAGTGCTTTCCTTAAAATGAATCAAAACAAATAGAAGTGTTTTATTATTCTTTTCAGGTATTTCTATTTCTAACATAAGAAGTGAAGCACCCTCTACCTTTAGGGCTCCTTCACATGGACGTGTCTGTGTACGGAGCCTGCCCTGCTCAGCGGGGGATCGCTCCGTTGATCCCCGCTGAGCGGGCAGATGACAGGTCCGTCGCTGCACACTGTGCAGCGATGGACCTGTCAGAGTGCCGCTCTCCCCTATGGGGGAGCGGATGATGACGGACCTTAAAGTCCATCGTCACCCGATCAGATCTGCAGATGGATGGAAAAGTAGGTTTTTCCTCTGTCACACTTTTTCGGATCGGAGCGGGTCGGATGTCAGCGGACATGTCACCGCTGACATCCGACGCTCCATCGAGGTCTATGGAGCGTCCATTCAAGTCAGCCTGAAAAACTGACAGGCGGACCTGAACGGATAGGCCGTGTGAAAGAGGCCTTAGGTAGGTGCTAGAATAGGATTTTTTTGGGTCTAAGATATCAGTGTAGGCAAATTTAGACAGGCCAGTGCTTTGGGTTTAGGCCTGTTTGTTTTGATTTGAGGTTGGGTGTGTTTAGTGTAGTGGTGCTTCCTGCTTTCAGGAAGATTGTTCTGGAACAGAGGTTGGACCTGAGGTCTGAGTGGCAGGCAGCTATGAGGAGCCCTGACCAATTACCTTTCGGTATTGGCAGGGGGCAGGCCTCCCATATAAGCTGGGGTCACATGCTGCCCGGGAGTTCTGACGGTGCAGGAGAAAAGGAGAATGGAGTTATAGGTAGCTGCCGCAGGGTGTCCCCACTTGGGGGGTGCACCGAGCGTGGAGAAGGGATGGAGGAGCTGCCAGGATGTATTACTGGATAAAGATCTTCATCATGGAGTTGGTGTCAAGCTGCTGTGACCGGGGAATACAGGACTTGTACACAGGAGAAGATTGGTGTAGGAGAAGTGACAGTAGGACTGAGAGGAGCAGATTTCTGTCACAGAGCTTGCCCTTTGGAGAAGGTCAGTATGAAAGAAGCTAAAGGAGAAGTGTTGAGTGTAGTGCAGAATGCTGTGGCCGGGGAACGCAACATTTGCAGTAATGGACTGGCTGGGAACAGTAGTCCGCCTATTACCGTGTGCTAGGCCGTCGGGGAGAGGTACTGTGAAGCTCTGGCCTGGTAAAGCACTCCAGTAATACCTTCCAAGAGACTGTGTAGCTACCAATTCACTGAGCCGCCGGGAAGAGGTAATGCTTGCCTCTGGCTTATTGATTTGCTGAAGCAACACCATTCAAGTACAGCCAGCAAACTGGAATTATTAAGAGTGGTTCTTTTTTGTATTACTGGAAGTGAAGCAACAGGATGGGTACAGTGGCAGCTTTGATGGGCACAGTGGCTGCATTTGATAGGCACAGTGACTGGGTTTGATGGGCACAGTGGCAGTTTTGATGGGCACAGTGGCTGTGTTTGATGGGCACAGTGGCAGCTTTTGATGGGCGCAGTGGCTGTGTTTGATGGGCGCAGTGGCTGCGTTTGATGGGCACAGTGGCAGCTTTAATGGGCACAGTGGCAACTTTGATGGGTACAGTGGCTGCGTTTGATGGGCACAGTGGCTGCGTTTGATGATCACAGTGGCTGCTTTGGGCACAGTGGCTGTGTTTGATGGGCACAGTGGCTATTTGAGCACAGTGGCAGCTTTAATGGGCACAGTGGCAGCTTTTGAGGGGCACAGACAGTGGCTGTGTTTGATGCACAACTTGAACTTACTTAAGTAGACAGTGTTAGACTTACTTGAGGCCGCCGGCCTGGTGCAGTACAGTGTGTCACTCACAGCAGCAAGGCAGCACCAGCTATCAAGGGCCGTCTTTCCGCTCCACTCCCTCTCCACGCTGCATGAAGAACATGGTAGAGGTGGGCGGAGCTTGTTCACTAGCATCTTGGGTGGCCGCGGCGCGCTATGAATGCTGGGGCGGCCGCGTCTCGCTAGGTTGCTAGCTAGACGCCGAACGGCCGGCGATCCTAGCAAGTGAGCAACCAGTGCAGTTAGTGAACTTAAGCAGCAGATTGCAGCACTGAGGATCGGCCCTGCATGGGGCCCTCCAGACAAGTGGGGCCCCCGGGCAACTGCCCAGCATGCCCAGTGGAAAAAACGGCCCTGTATTTACCTCTATTATTGTCATTGCGAATGCTGAGAGAGAGGAGTTGATAAAAAGTAGTGACTGTTATAATCCAGTAAATCAACACACTAATGGCATTATTGCAGACTTTTCACTTTTTCTGTGAATGTATCTGAGAATTAGAACTGTTGAAATAATAAACTGACAGTAAACTTATTCTTATTGTAGAAATAAGCATTACCCTCAAGTATTGATTTATTATGCTGTGCCAGTGCCAGACTGGCAGTAACAGTGCCTGCGCAGTGTGCTGCTGTCTGTGTGTGCTGTACTTGGCCATGTACATGTACAGCTATGGCCAAAATGGCACCAATATTAATTTTGACAATGTCTGCCAGTGCTGCTTCAGTGTTTTTAGATCTTTTTGTGTCAGATGTATCTGGTATACATGATCAGACATTTGTGTCAGATCATTGTATCTGGTAAAGCATTCCATAAGTCAATATTTGCAGTGTTGACTTGAGTTGACCTTTCTTTTTCAAGACTTCTGCTGCAATTCGCCCTGGGCCTGGCGTGGCATGTTTGTCAATCAAATTCTGCGCCACATCCTGATTCATAATCAATGCTTGCAGCTTGTCAGAATTTGTTGGGTTTTTTTGGTTCACTCACCAGCCTCTTGAGGTCGGATTGACCATGACCACTGGTCCACCACAAGTTTTCAAAGGGATTAAGGTCTGGGTAGTTTCTTGGCCATGGACCCAAAATTTCAATTGTTTGTTCCCACTTCCCCAAACCACTTAGTTATCACTTTTGCCTTATGGTAAGGAGCTCCATCAAGTTGGAAAAGGCATTGTTGTTCATCACCAAACTGTTCTTAGATGGTTAGGAGAAGTTGTTCTCGTTGCCTGAGGATGTTTTTGTACCATTTATTCATGCCTGTGTTCTTGGGTAAAATTATGAGTGGGCCCACCACTCCCTTGACTGAGAAGCAACCAACCGCACACATGAAGGATGCTTTACTGTTGGCATGACAGTCACACTAAGGCCTCATGTACACTGCTGCTGGTAAACGGACGAGGCAGTTGGCTGCTTTTTTCAGCTGCCCTTGAACTTATCCATAGTTATCTTATGTGTACATGTACACAAGTTTGTTTAATGTAGTTTTTAGGCAGTTGCCTTTGGAGGGTTTTCTTTGAAGGCAAAAAAATTCGTTCAAACGCCTAAGTTTCCGATGTTTCAGACGCCAAACGCCGCTAAACGCAGTACCGGCGTTTAGCCGCGTTTCGTTTACAGGTGTTTTTTATTTTTGGCTATTTAAAAAAAATTTTTTTTTTTTTCAAATGCTTCTAAACGCAAACGCGCCAAAACGGACGTTTTAAATGTGGGTTTTTATCTGTCAAGTTAAATCATTCAGGAGAGGTTGTAAAAATGTCCCATGTACATTAAGCCAAAGAGTTCTTATTTTTTGGGCTGTTTTTGGGGTATTTTTACATCACCCTTTTGTCAAAACAGCAATATTCTTGACAAAATGGTTTTACTTAAATAAAGACATTATATAATGACTAAATCTGTGTCTGTATTGCATGTTCAAACCTAACCATTAATAACAACAACATATTCGATTTTTCACTCCAGCAGTAGTATATAATGAGTTTGGAAATTGTAGAGAAATGCTTAAATAATGCATTACAATTTAACTACACCCATTAGATTTTAGACAACTAAAATGAGTTTTAGTTGACTAAAATGTACTGTAGATTTAATCGACGAAATACGAAGAAGACTAAAATAGGACTAATCTAGTCTTAAGACTAAGATTAAAACTAAATCAAAATTTGCTGCCAAAATTAACACTGGATAAATGGCAGGTGATCGTCCCGAATATGACAGATAATAATTGAAAAAAAGTGCTACTTGTCACAGAAACTACGCTAGACTGCCCCACATCCCTAAATTGGAAAAAATAGATTTGAAAAATAGATTTCCTCTGGGTGGAACTTTAGATATGGCAGATAGCAAATGAAGTGTGAAAAGAGTATAAAACGTACCTGTATATATATTTTAATGAGAGTATTTTAAAATAATGAGCACATACATAATATACAGAACAATTTCATAATAATATTCTGGAAATAAATAAACATGCAATACAGTAGAGTTGTGCAGACAGTAACTGCAAGGATCTGTTGAACTAGAGGTGAGTACAACAGAGGTACTCGACGCGTTTCAAGATTTGCACAGGTTGCTATCTCTTCATCAGGGGTATATGTGATTTATCGCAGAACGTAAAAACGTCTGCGAATAAATAAATGAACAGAAATTCATTACATATTAATAAGCGTGCAATAGAAATAGAAATACAGCTTCAAAATAGATAGGCATGTCATCATATCTTAATTTAGATATTTAGAATATGACAGATGAGAGGAGGGAAGAGATCTGCTCTATGCAATTAACAGTTTCACCAGCAGTTAATAATAGATTGATTCAATTACAGGCAGTCCCTGGGTTACAAACAAAATAGGGACTGAAGGTTTGTTCTTATGTTGAAATTGTATGTAAGTTGCAACAGGTACTTTGTTTAAGTGTAGCTCCAGCATAGGGAATGTTTAATACACCTGTAACATTTGCTTTGCTGTCTTTGCCCCTTTTCAGAAGATTGCACTTCACATTCTGTCCCAATGACAAGTGGATTTAGAAAATTTTGAGTTGTTGTGGAAACAAGGATTGGTGATAAAGCTTCAGTGGTGACATCTTCTACCCATGATAGTGCTTACAGAAGTGAATTTCCCTTCCTAGGGGTAGATTTCCTCTCACTTCCTGTTGTCTCCCTCCATTTGTAAGTAGGAGTCGTTTGTAAGTCGGATGTTTGTAACTCGGGGACTGCCTGTACTGTATATACAGTAAGATACATCAAGTATACCTCAGCCCAAGCAGATAATACAGGATGGGGCATAGGACCACATCGAGTTGTATAAGATGCCATCAAGAAAGGGCAGATTTTCTGATTTTAATATGGCATTGTAATTATACCTTAACCACTTCAGCCCTGGAAGGTTTTACCCCCTTCCTTTTTTTTGCAATACGGCACTGAATTACTTTAACTGACAATTGCGCGGTCTTGCAACGCTGTACCCAAATAAAAATGTAATGTGTAATTTTTCCCCACAAATAGAGCTTTCTTTTGGTGATATTTGATCACCTCTGCGGTTTTTATTTTCTGAGCTATAAACAAAAAAGAGTGACAATTTTGGAAAAAAAAAAAAAATATTTTTTACTTTCTGCTATAAAACATATCCAATAAAAACATTTTAAAAATCAAATTTTTTCATCAGTTTAGGTCAATATGTATTCTGCTACATATTTTTGGTAAAAAATATGTAGCAGAATAAGTGTATATTGATTGTTTTGCGCAAAAGTTATAGCGTCTACAAAATAGGGCATATATTTATGGCATTTATTTTTTTTTACTTGTAATGGTGGTGATCAGCGATTTTTAGTGGGACTACGACATTGCTGTGGACAGATTGGACAACTAACTGACACTTTTGACACTTTTTTGGGAACCAGTGACATTATTACAGTGATCAGTGCTAAAAATATGCACTGACACTGTATAAAGTACACTGGCAGGGAAGGGATTAACATCAGGGTCGATCAAAGGGTTAAGTGTGTTCCCTGTTTGTGCTTTCTTACTATAGGGGGATGGGCTCACTGCACGGACACAGTGATCTGTGTTCCTGATTAGCAGGAACACAAAATCACAGTGTCCATGCCTGACAGCACGGTGGTCTGCTTTGTTTACATCGTTCTATCTACATTGTTCTATCTCTGTGGTGAGCAATCGTGGGTGATCCACTGATTGGCTCCCCCTGTGGCCAATCAGTGCGCGATTGCAGCTGGGGCGGCGCGCGCCACCCTCCCAGTGGCTATTGAATAAAATCACGTACAGGTACGTGATTTTGCGCAATAGAGACGACCTGTCACAGGATTTATGCGGTAGACGGACGTCAGCTGGTTGAAGAAGTTGTAAAGTCTAGAGGTTTTTCACCTTAATGCAATAGACACAGCAGCAGGACTCGGAAGCGTGGCCGCACGAGTGCCCCCATGGAATGCGGCTCTCCGTGGGGGCACTTAATGAAGAGGAGGAGTCAGGAGTGCCACCCGGGCACCCCAGAAGAGGAGGATCGGGGGCCACTCTGCAAAATCCTTGCACAAAGGAGGTAAGTATGACATGTTTGTTATTTAAAAAAAAAATAATAAAAGATTGTCGGCTATATTGGCTAGACCGATCCCATGTACTGCTGAGGTATGCTTGTTAGGGTTGCTAGAAAATGAGATATGGCCTAGATATACTAAGATTCTATTACAAGAAACATTGTTTTTGGCACGGAAGCAAATTGCAGTGAGCTGGATGCAGGTTGTACCACCGTCGGTAAATGAATGGATGAAAGCAGTCAATCAAAGTATGAAAAGATAATGCCCTGTGAAAAGATAATGTATGAGCACTGGGAGGGTGCTACAGAAATAGCACAAGATATGGGATGCATGGATTAACGCTAATTTAACTTTGGATAGGAGTAAAAAATAATTGGCAAATAGTAATAAAGATCATGAAAGGGAAACATAGTTAAGGTAAAAGAAGAAGAATAGGTGTGAAGGTTATAAGGAGGTGTAAATGGTAACTCAGCGGCAACTGAGTTATTGGGGTAGTATGATTGGTAGAGTACTCCTTGGAGGACTAAGATGATGGTATTAAAATGTAAGTGATAAGTAGTGTAGATATTATATATATTATATATATTATATTATAAAATATCTGACTAAATTACAGAGAGGGCATCACATTTACTTATCAACAGTTGGCTTTCACAAGCTGGAGGTCCTGTTGTAATGATAGAGGTCTAAATATAAGAACTGTTTTAAAACACACTTTATTCTATATAAGTGTCCTTAGTTCTTTAGGCTCTAGCCACCCAGCCGGTCCAGAATCTGGAGAGATCCTAACCTTATTGTCAGGATCCACCAACATTCCTGACCGGCAGCTGGCTCAACCTCTCAGCATGCAATTGAGAGCCTGAGCCAGCTGCTCCCGTCCCCTCCACAATCCAGCGTTCCAGTAAGCGCTGGAGGCGCAGAGCACAGAGTCACCATCATGGGCTGTCTGCTCACTGAAGAGTGAGAACTGAGTGATCAGTGGTCTTTGATCACTCAGTTCTTGGTCTTTGAGGTGGCAGGGAACAGCTGCAGCATCGAACCAATGCTGCATCCACCTAGATGAGTATACAGTAAATATTTATTTTTTTCAAATCTCGAACCTCTCTTTTTTTTTTTTTTTTTTTAACTTTATTTGAAAATTTTGCATTATACAACATACAAAAGACATAAAGCAAAACACACATTGAGTAATGCATGGTGTTGTATGCATTACTCAATTTAACTGGTTAGAAAAATCAGGGGAGGGGTGGAGAAGGGGGCAAAGGAATATCATGTTTCAACTATGTCATATGAACACTAACATCAATGAATCACATCTGTCACTCCCCCCTGATATGAGGCTATAATGACTCAGACCCCCAAACATGGATAAGGGACTAGATGTAACCAAAAAAATAAAAACAAAGTAAAATTGAAAAATACCAAACAGAACAAATAACCTAAACATATTAAGGCGTCATTTCATGCTGGTTTGTTTCGTTTAGGGATCGGGAACCCCTACAATTCCAACCCAACCCCATCAACAAGAGGGGCTGCTGAATGTGTGGACCCCTGAGAGCCCGTTATGACTTTACTTGTATAGTGCATCCAAGTGGCCCATATAGCATAGAACTTATCATATCGGTCTTTACATTTTGCATTCCATTCCTCTGCAGCCATGATGTTATTCACTAAGGTAATCCATTCAGTACGTGTAGGGATTTGTGGTCTCTTACAGTATATCGGAATTAACCTTCTGGCTGCGTTGAGTAAATGAGGCAGTACGGACTTGCGATATTGGCTGAGAGGAATGGTAGGAACATGTAGCAAAGATTTCAACGGGGAATCAGGGAGCTTGAGGTTGAAAATGGCCTTAGGACACTCCCACCAAATGTGGAGGAATGAGCCCCTGAGGCCACATTCCCTCCAGCAAGCGTCAGATACAGTTGGGTATATCCAAGCAAGCTTAGAGGGAACTCGATAATACCGGGTAAGTACCTTAAAACTATTTTCTTGCATTTTCGTGTCTATCAAGCTCGTATGTGTGAGACAGTAGAGATGGTCCAACTGAGTTTCAGTAAAGACATGCTGAAGGTCTCTCTCCCACTCCCTTATGTATCCAGGCTCCAAGCTTCCTTCTGCTCTCCAGCGACTGTAGTAGCTCATACAGTACAGATATAGTGTGTGGAATAGCAGGTAGTGACACGTAGCAAAATGGCCAGGAGGTTGTCATGACAAAGGCTCAGTACTTTTGTCTGGAAGGTTTCTGGTACAAAGATTTTATTGCCTTTCCAAAATAACCCATCCTTGGGCAACAGGGCGACTCCTGGTGGGCTGGATACTCCCGCAGAAGCTTGTCTTAGGCTGGGCATCAGATCTGACTGAAGGAATAAAAAGTTGCCGTTGAATAGGATGGTGTCTGGAACTGAGATCTCCTTGGGGTCATCGAACATACGGGCCAGGGCGTCTGGCTTGATGTTCTTTGACCCCGGCCAGTAGGTGATGTGAAATGAAAATCTGGAGAAGAATAACGCCCATAGCGCTTGACATGGCTACAGTCATTTGGTGGTTCTCAGATACTCCAGATTTTTGTGGTCGGTGTAAATAAGTATAGGATGTGCTGCTCCTTCCAACAGGTACCTCCACTCCTCAAGCACAACCTTAATGGCCAGGAGTTCACGATCACCAACATCAAAATTCTTCTCGGCTGGAGAAAGTTTACGGGAGAAGAAGGCTATAGGGTGCATTAAATCCTTAAGACCTTGACGCTGGGAAATGACTGCCCCTACCGCTGTTTCTGAGGCGTCCACCTCAAGTAGATAAGGTAAGGAGGGATCCGGATAACTCAAGATGGGGGCAGAGGTAAAAAGTCCTTTTAGGGTTGTAAAGGCAGTTTGAGCCTCGGAACTCCAGTGGAACTGAACGTTATGTTTTGTGAACTGGGTCATTGGAGAAATGATGGTAGAGAACCCCTTGATGAACCTGCGGTAAAAGTTTGAAAAACCGACAAAACGCTGTACCCCCTTTTTGTCTGATGGTGCAGGCCAGTCCAAAACAGCTGTAACCTTCTGCGGATCCATCCCGAATCCCTCAGTGGAGATCACCAGACCCAGGAACTGGATACTCTGCCGCTTAAATTCACATTTTTCGGGTTTGGTACAATCCCGAACAGTTCAATCTTTAAATTACAATTACAATTTAATCTTACAATTACTTACAATCTTACAATTACAAAGCTATCTAGACAGTCTCTGAAGATATCATTAACAAAGTGCTGGAAGGTTGCAGGGGCGTTACACAGACCAAAAGGCATCACAAGTACTCATAGTGGCCGAATCTAGTACAGAAAGCTGTCTTCCACTCATCTCCTGCATTAATTCGCACCAAATTGTAGGCCCCTCGCAGATCTAGTTTAGTGAATACAGCTGTAGTACGTAGTCTTTGAAAGAGCTCGAGTACCAGGGGCAAAGGGTACTGGTTTTTAACAGTAACTTTATTTTACTCCCGGTAGTCCACACAAAGCCGTAAAGTGTGATCCTTTTTTTCTACAAAAAGATTCCTGCTCCTGCCGGAGAAGTAGATGGTCAGATGAACCCCCTCTTAAGGTTTTCGTCCACATATTCCTTCAGTACCTCCAACTCCCGCTCAGACAAAGGGAAGATTCGTCCAAAAGGGATCTCTGCCCCTGGAAGAAACTCAATTGGACAGTCGTATAAGCGGTGGGGAGGAAGAGTCTCAGTCCCCCGTTTACTAAAAATGTCCAGAAACTCATGATATTGCTCAGGTACTATTGAGCGTATCTCCAAGTCAGATTCCATACACAGTAAGGGGCAAGAGGCTTTAGGAGGTGTGAGCAGGCAATGTTCCTGGCAATAAAAGGATTGGAACTTGATACTTCCAGAGCCCAGTCAATTTGCGGGTTATGGGCCTGAAGCCATGGTAGGCCCAAGATGACTGGGAATAGTGGGGACGCAATTGCATCCAGACTCAACAGTTCCTTGTGGTCTGTGGCAGAGATCACAGGTAGTGGAGGGGTCTCCTAAGTCACCAGACCTGACTTGATAGGGGACCCATCTGCTAGAAAAATGGAGAGTCCTCGTGCCCTGGATCGGAGTGGGATGAATTGTTGGTGTGCAAAGTTCAGGTCAATAAAACAACTGCATGCCCCAGAGTCAATTATTGCAATAACCGGTATAGTTCTTCCTGGAAGTTGGAATGAGATGGAGTGAGCCAGGTGCATGGTGTTGGCAGCAGGTGCTGAGTAACTGGATGGAGAGATGGATAGACATCTATGGAATTTTGCTGGACGAGAGTGTACATAGTGGCCGGCCCCCCCACAGTACAGGCAAAGGTTATTCTGCTTCCGGTGTAATCGTTCCTTAGCGGATAGAGAGGGTCTCATTAACACAAGCTGCTTAGGCCCGGGAAAGTCTGAAGTCCATTCAATTGGTACAGATCTGACCGAAGCAGGACAGGAAATAGCGGGGTGAGTGGGAGCAGGTACTCTGGGTAGCATCCACGTTGCATGGATTTGCTGAGCCACTTTCTCTGCCTTGCGCTCCCAAAGGCGTCGGTCCATCTGAATGGTCAGGGAGATTAAAGCCCCCAGGGAGTTTGGTATACCGACTCGGCGGCCTTGCTGGAGTGCATGGAGGGCAGCCTCTGCAGTGGAAGTCCGTTGCAGATCAACATATAGCAATGACATGGCATTGAAGAAGGATTGCAAAGAGTCCAGCATAATATGGTGATCTTATAGCAGGCGATGGGCCCAGGTCTGTGGTTCTCCATGCAGCAGAGAAATAACAAACCCCACCTTGGTGGTCTCTAGGGTAAACATCAGGGGTTGTAATGAAAAGTATAGCTCGCAGGCATTGCGGAATGCCCTAAACTTATCTCGGTCCCCAGAAAACTTCTCTGGGGTGGGGACTCTTGGCTCTGGAGAAAACATCATTGCTGCAGGTGTGGTGATGGTCTCTGTGGATGTCTGGCCAGTAGGAGGATTTGCAGGAGTGACCAGGATTTGTGCTTGTTCCTCCAGACGCACATAACTGTCCTGGAGAGATTTCACCACTTGAGTAAGGGCTGAGAGGTGTTGGCAAACTTCATCTGTGGGAGAGGTCCCTCTTGCAGGCTCAGGCATGGCTGTTTGATACTGACACTTACCTTGGATGTGAGCCTGACGTGCAGAGGGAGACCTCTCGTACAGCCCTGGTTCCGGGATCACTGGAGTGGGGACAGTGATCATCGGAGCACAGTGAGGTGTGAGTGCCTGCAGGGTTCACTTGGATGGAGATGATGTCAGCTGACAAAGACAGGAACAGACTTGATTGCTGTGGATGCAGGTAAGCGCATGCAGGTGCGCTGAGGGGCAGCGAATGCAGATGCACACAGATGCAGGACAGCAGGCAGGAGCAAGGTCAAACTTGCCAGGTCATAACAGTGGATCAGTCAGGCAGAAGCGGCAGGCAGAGACTGGTCAAAGTTCAGGCAAGTTTGATAACAGGAGGTCAGGCAAACAGATAGACAGAGGTCAAGGCAAGCCAAAGGTCAGGACTGGAGACGGCAGCGAGGTCAGGAAGCCGGGTAAGTACTGGATCAGATGCGGGTTCAGGATCAGGTCACAGGATAAGCTGCAGATCAAACAGCAAGGATCCATACAACAGAAGCCCCTTTTAAAGGTCACTGGGCACCAAGGCAGCGTCACCATGCACGCGTGCACGATCTCCGCATGCGCATTGGTGCAAGTCTGTTTCCCGCTGGATGCCTGTGAGCTGGAACACGTCTCAGTGAACCTGTGCACCTGTGATCAATTGCAGCACTATGCGCAGCGTGTCCATGACATGTAGACATACAGAGCCGTTCAAAGGGAGACGCTGTGATAGGGGAACGGATGTCATGGGATAGGCTGCAGACAAAGTGTTGGAGCTGTCTATACCACCATGGGGAAAGATCCATATTGTTTTCTCAATGTGACCAACAGCAATAAACCCTGGTCTTAGATAAATCTGCCACATCTTGACTCTGCATCAGTCGACCAAGCCCTAAAAAAGGAGTAATGTTCCCCAGGAGCCCCCCAAGGGAGCCAGAGGGGAAATCAAAGGAGCGAGCTGTCCCCCTTCCCATTCAATACGTCCCAAATTGCCAGGGCATGGATGGCCATGGGTGAAGCAAGTGCGGAAACTCCCCTGCAGTCCCAGGGAATCCATGGGGCATGTGATAATTTTTTTTTTTTTTAATTTGTCAAGCGGGACCCAAAGTTTAGAAGTTACATTATGGTATCAATCCAAGATGCGTTGTAATGCTATCACTTCATAGTATTTGCGAATAACTGGGACACCCATACCCCTCTTGTTTTTAGGGCATTGTATAGTGTGGAGAGCCAAACAAGAGCTTTTCCCATTTCAAATATATTGCAAAAACAGGCTGTTCAGGGTTGAAAAGAAAGGTCTGGGTAATGAAACAGGCACCATTTGCAAGTAGAAAACAATACGAGGCAACACGTTAATTTTTAAAACACTGACTCGGCCCATCCAGGAGAAAGCAGTGCGGTCCTAACTCTTTAGGTTCGCTCTGATAGTAAAAAGCAATGGGGAAAAATTACAGGTGTATAACTGTGAGCAGCGTGCTGGTAAGTAAACTCCCAAATATTTTAGTGCAGTCTGGCACCAGGTAAAGGAAAAATAGGCCATGATATTAGGGAGAGAGATCAGGGGGTCTGAGACATAGAACAGGACATCATCCGCATAAGCAGATAACTTATGCTGCATTGGTCCCACCGTAAAACCTTTAATGGCACTGTTAAAGCGGATCTTGTTAAGCAGTGGCTTGAGGGTTAAAGTGAAAATGAGGGGGGACAAAGGGCACCCTTGTCGCGTTCCGTTGCGGATAGGGAATGAGTCTGATAATAGCCCATTCACTTTCAATTTGGCTTCCAGGGAACTACAAAGGGAGGATATCCACGACAGCATGTTGGGACCCAGACCAAGTCTGATCAACACCGTTCGCAGGTAGGTCCAATCCATCCGGTCAAATGCCTTCTTGGCGTCAGTGGAAACCAAAAGACAGGGGGGGCACGTGGCCTGTGATTCAACCCAATGAATTAACTGGATCTCTCTATTAGAATTGTCCCTGGCTTTTCTCCCCATAATGAGTTTTGATCAAGATTTATGACCGTCGGAAGGATCGGTTTAAGTTGGTTGGCCAAAATTTTTGCAATTTTTTTTATATCGGTGTGCAGAAGCGAGATTGGCTTTCCCTTCTTTGGGGAGAACTGTAATGTGGGCCATCAGCGCCTCCTTGGGCATCGCAGTACCCAATGCCAAAGAGTTGAAACACATGGGCACACATGGGGCTGGACAGCAGCGATGGAAACTTCTTATAATATGCGTTTGTGAAGCCATCAGTGCCAGGGCTCATACCTTTGGGGAGGTCTTTAATAACCGCCTCAATTAATGACAAGGAGATGGTGGTATCCAGTTGGTCGCTAATCGAGGGAGCGAGCTGCTGCGACTGGGCCTCCTTTAAATATTGCAGAATTCATTCCACCTTCTGAGGCTCCGTGGAACCAGGTAGAGTGGTAGGGAGGTGGTATAGCTGGGCATAGTAATCCCTAAAGGTGTTAGCTATTTTTGAGGAATGGACCACGGATGAGCCCGTCGCAGTGGAGAGCTTATGTACATGTCCCGAGTCGCATTGATGTTTGAGTAGTCTCCCATATTTGTTGCCAAATCGTAGAATTTATGGGAAACGTGGAATAGTCAAATCCTAGTGTCGAGCAAAGGTAGCCAGCTCCTGGCTAAGAGATTGTAGTTCCAGTGCCATCTCTGGAGTAACGTAGAGTTTATGGGTGAGTTCGGCCGAGCAGATTTTTGACAAGAGGGTCTGCAGTTCCCCCTCCCTTGCTTTTTTCAGTCTAGAACCCTGGGAGATCAGCTCCCCCCGAACCACTGCTTCATGTCCTTCCCATGTGGAACCCATTCCTACTTCACCCAGCTTAATCTCAGCAAAGTATAAGGAGATGTGTCAGAAACCTGTTTCTGAGCCACTGCGTCATCCAGTATACCCTCTTTCAGGCATCAGTTCCATGTCCACGCATCCGAAGACAGGGGATGCAGGGAAATAGAAACCGGAGCATGATCTGATATAGTTATGGAGCCAATGGATGGGCCAGATGGGGAGTCATGGGAAAACTGGTCAATCACCAAAAGGTCTATATGAGTATAGACATTATGGGTGGCTGAGAAATAGCTATAGTCTCTACCAGTGGGATGAAGCAGCAACAGTTGACCAAATGGTGCGCCTGCAGGGACTTTCTAAAGTGCTTCAGGAAAGCAAACGAATGAGCAGAATGGCCTGAGGACGTATCTAATTGTGGGCTAATATTTAAAATCATCCCCCAATATTAGCTGGCCTTCCCGGAAAGTGGATAGAAATTCTAGTACAGAGTCCAGAAAAGTAGTCTGTTTACTGTTCGGGGTGTACACAGCTGCAAACGTGAACTTACGGTCAAAAATAGTGCCTTTAAGAAACACAAATCTACCATTAGGGTCCGCCAGATGTTCTAGCGGTACAAAGGGGCATTGTTTGTGAATAGCTATGGCGACCCCCCCAGATTTGAGTCGCGGGGAGTTGCTCAAGTACCATGATTTATACAGGTGAGTAGGGAGGCGAGGGACCGAGTCAGTGTAAAAGTGTGTCTCCTGTAGAAAAAGTATGTGTGCCCCCAGACGTTTCATTTCAAGCCACAACTTACTGCGTTTCGAAGGGGAACCCAGACCACGCACGTTGTACAATATGACTTTTAAAGAGGCCATGGTGAAAGGCAGCATAGGGGAACAACTGGGCCCCCATCAGGAGGAGAGAGAGACCCACAGCACTCCAGACCAGGAGTTTGGGAGCACTGATGACACACCAAGCAGGAATAAGAGCCTAGAAAACAAACCACAGTTATTGCATAAAAAAAAAAAAAAAAAAAGACAAAATGAACAACATAAAAAATATGAAGCCCAAAGGGCACACCAAGGTGCAGTAACACAGCTAGTCGGGGGCCACCACTCAGTGCTCAAGGCAAGGAGACAGTGGAGGCCAGCGAGCAGCATTAGGTCCCAAAAAGGGAGCATGACTCCAAGGAGTTGATCTACTGAAGGTAGGTGGTAAGGCACAGAAAGCACCTCAACTTAAAGCAAATAGTAGTACAGCAGCCGAAGGGAATGGGGGAACCCTCGGTGTAGCAGGTAGGCCTGCAACGGTCTGTTCAGCTAATCAAGTTGTCCCCCGGGGGGGAGGAAGGAAGTGGGGCTTGACTGGAGGGGCCTCCTCTGTGGCCACTGCATCTTTTGCAGTGAGTCGGGCACCAAGGCTGAGGGCAAGCTGGGAGAGGCATCTTCAGAGATGCTCTCCAGTCGGGGATGTCCACAGGAGGCAATCCAAGGGAATTCAGAAACTGGGGAGGGTCATCTTTATTCCGCAAGGTGAACTGCTGGCCATGTTTGGTAGCTGAAAGGCTGAACGGGAAACCCCATCTGTAAGTCAGCTGTGCGTCCTGCAGAGCTTCCAGTAGTGCCTTGAGGGCACGGCGTTGCATAAGTGTGCGTCTGGAGAGATCTGGGAAGAAGGTTAACTTAGCACCATCGAAATCCACATGACGGATTCCCCTGACCTGAAAAATTATGTGTTCCTTTAAGGAATATTTATGCAATTTACAGATAATGTCTCTGGGTTTGTCATAATCCTCAGATGGTGGCCGGAGAGCCCTGTGGGCCTGGTCAATTTCTATGTAATCTGGTGCTTGGCGGCCCAATATTTGCTTAAAGACACCCTGCAAAGTGGGGACTATGTCCCGCGGGCTTCAGGCAGATCTCTGATACAGATGTTAACCCTGTGACTCCTATTTTCAAAGCCATCCATTTGATTCAGCAGGGAATTAATCCTGTGATCTTGCATTTTATATGTCTCAGTGAGTGCTTGTATAGCAGGAGTAGTTTCTTCCCACTGTGTCTCTAATGCCTCTACTCTGCCCCCTATATGCGCTATGTCAGCCTGCAGGGCCTCAATGTCCTGTCGTAGGGCCTTCTCTACCCTGTGAGCAAACCGCTCCAGATCAGCCTTAGTAGGGAGGGATAAGAGTGTATGGTTATCTTTATCCCCTAAAGTGTCACCCACATCAAATGGCCTGTCCTGGCTATCAGAGCAGGAGGGAGAGGATGGGTGAGGAAGCGACAACAGTGGCAGCTGTGGAGAGCTGATGGGGGAGACTGCACAGGCAGGGTGCTCACCCAGCACCATCTTGGAAGTACCTGTAGTTCCCCGGCGGGTCTCATAAAAGTAATTGTCCAGCGATCCAGACCGGCTCTGGGAGGTCCGCTGTGGTGGCGGGGATGGCTTGCGCTTCGGAGGCATGTTTTTATGCCAATTATCACCCTGGAAAGCTGCTGTACCAGCGGTATGTTGAGCGGGTCTCACGGAGCTCAGGGAAAGCACATCCTCACTCGTGCATGCCGTGGCCACGCCCCTCCAACTTCTCTTTCAATTTACTCAAATGATTTGAGAGAGCTTTTTTATTTAATAGAGATGCCCCTTTCCCCTGTTTTTTTTCATCTAACACCTCCTACTTTTAGTTTGAAAAGAGGAGAAGAGTGGACCCTTATTTTTAGGCCTCATGTACACTGGACGTTAAAATAACGTTTTAAAAAATGCCAGTAGCTTTGCAGTGAGTTTTTCAACGTTTTTGGAATAGCGGTTTTTAGCGTTCATTAGCGTTTTTCCGAATTAATGTTTTTTTTCGTTTTTTTTTTATTGTATTTATTTTTATCTTTTCAACTGATCAAAAACGTTAAAAAAACAGCTGAAAAACTCCTCTCAGAACCCACTAGTTTTGGGTTTTATTTAAAGCCCAAAAACACCCCAGCCAAAAACTGCTGATAACAGCCTATGTGTGCATGGACACATAGGATAACATGATGAGGAGTTTATTAACTGTAGAAAAAAAGGTCCGAAGCCAAAAACAGCTGCTGTAAAAACGTCCAGAAATGTCCAATGTGCATGAGGCCTTATATTCCATCCTCTGTTAGGGATGTGCCACTCTTTTTTTTTTTCATTCTTTATTTATATTTTGACAGCAGTACAGGGGTGAATTCCAGAAAAAGATAAAATGTTTATGAAACCAAATGTTCCAAAACATTTCACATATCTGTAGATGGCCTACAATCATACGTCTGGGTTCACATCTATGCAGTTGTGCTTGATGCGTTTTTCAGGCACATTTGTCAGTGTATTTTGCATTTTTAAACCAGCGTTTTTTATGCGTTTTTGCATGTGTTTTACGTTATGTTTTTCTCTTTAAACACACTGTAAAACACACTGTATATAGCTGGTTGCTAAGGAGGGGCCAGGAAGCTGGCCGCCGCATCCTTAGCAACCGAAGGGTCATCACCTGTCAGCGGGGTTCCCCACTGAAAGCTGAATGTAAAAAAAAAAAAATTGCGAAAAAAACGGCGTGGGGTTCCCCCCCAGGTCCATACCAGGCCCTTCAGGTCTAGTATGGATTCAAAGGGGACCCCTCCACGCCCAAAATTTTTTTAAAATGGCGTGGTGTCCCCCCAAAATCCATACCAGACCCTTATATGAGTATCCTGCCTGGCAGGTCAAAAAAGGGAGGGGACGAGCGAGCACCCCCCCCTCCTGAACAATACCAGGCCACATGCCCTCAACATGGGGGTGGGTGCTTTGGGGCAGGGGGGCTCTGCGCCCCCCACCACAAAGCACCTTGCCCCCATGTTGATGAGGAGAAGAGCCTCTTCCTGACAACCCTAACCGGGGATTTCGGGGTCTGTGGGTGGGGGGGCTTATCAGTATCTGGAAGCCCTCTATAATAAGGGGCCCCCAGATCCTGGCCCCCTCATGTGAATGGGTATCAGGTACATCGTACCCCTACCCATTCACCAAAAAGGCAGTGAAATGTAATAAAAACACAAGAGCCGGTTTTTGACAATTCCTTTATTATTAGCTCTGTCTTCTCTAGCTGTCTCTTCCTGTCATCTTCTCTTTCCCGCTGTCTCCTCCTTGAGCTGTCTCTTCCCGCTGTCTTCTCCTTCCAGCCGTCCCTTCCCGCTGTCTTCTCCTTCCCACCATCTCTTCCACCGCCCCAGTCTTTTCCCGCTGCTGTCTTCTTCCTCTCCGCCAGTTACCCGCTAAAAAAAATTAAAAAGCCATTCTTGTTCTGTTGATGTTTTCATCTGTTTTGTTGTTGCCCGCTCTCTGCCGACTCTTATATAGCCATGGGACGTGGCCATCCGATGACATCACCCGCAGAGCCCGCCCCTTGCGAGGAGAAGACGGCGGGAAGAGACGGCGGGAAGGAGAAGACAGTGGGAAGAGACAGCTCGAGGAGGAGACGGCAGGAAGAAGACAACAGGAAGAGACAGCTAGAGAAGACAGAGCTATTAATAAAGGAATTGTCAAAACCGGTTCTTGTGTTTTTATTAAATTTCACTACTTTTTTTATAAATGGGTAGGTGTACGATGTACCCGATACCCATTCACATTGGGGGGGGGGGGGCTGGGATCTGGGGGCCCCCTTCTTAATGTCAACCAAAAAAAAATGATAAAAAATTCATTTGTGTGCAGTGTTGTGTGACTGAGTAGTCACATTCAAAATGTGACAGTGCTGAAAACTTAAAAATGGCCTGGGCAGGAAGGGAGTGAAGGTGTCAGGTATTGAGGTTGTTTACTCCTTCTCATCCCAGCCGCTGACATCCTATGGAGCCTGTGGATTGTGTAGTGAGCTCTGTGCAGAATTTTGTACTGGACCAGTTTATCTCTTGCTGAAACAAGATGGGAGAAGGGAAAGTCCCAAACCTCCCTCCAGTCATCATCATCCAGTTCCAGGTTGTCCCCCACCCATTTCCTGCGGACGGAGGACAATTCGGGACCGGCAGCAACAAGCAGGGACCCATAGAGCTGGGACATGGGTTTCTCCAAGTCATTCACCTGAAGTGTAGACTCAGGCTCTGAATATGATAACTCAACTGGCTGGCCCAGGAACTGACACCTATAGGCATGCGCAATTTGAGGGTACCTAAAATGTGCATGTGCGGGTAAAATTTGGTGCGTAAAATGTGAAAAGGGGTCAGCTCTTTATTTGTGATAATGTGTTCCAGTGTCACTATTTTATATTTAGCCCTGGCCTGCAGATCCGGTTTGGTGTTGAACTGCAAAAGGTTAGGATTCAGCCAGAGTGGGGTGTGAGGAGACCAGGTGTTCAGTTGGCCGCCCTCAGAGCTTCACTCACCTTCCATGCTTGTATGGTGGTACGCATGGAAGGAGTAAGGTGATGTGGGGTTTAAGTTCCCCTGACCAACAGCCCCTGCAAGGCCTCAATAGACCCAACTATAGCTGCCTCCAGCACCGTTGCAGAGTTGGTCAAGTCCGGCTGTAACCGCCAATGGGAGGTCACAAGCTGGGTGGCCAAATAATACTTGTGATAATCAGGAAGAGCCAACCCCCCATTATCCACAGACCTGGTCAGAGTGCTATATTTGAATCTAGGCGGTTTGGGCCCCCAAATGAAGGAGGTGAAAAGTTGTTTAATGGAATTGAAGAATGTCTTAGTCAACCATTGTGGGGAGTTTCTAAAAATGGACGTGAATTTAGGAAGGACTTTCATTTTTAGCAGGTTGATGCGTCCTATGAGGGAAAGGGGTAGGTTGCTCCAAGCCTTCAGTTTGATCCTTACTCCAGCCAACACAGGGTCAAGATTGAGCCGCACAAAATCCCCACTCTGTTTTGAGATGACTATACCCAAATAGGTAAAATGGTCAACCCATTGCAGTGGGAGAGAGGGGGATGAGGAGGATCTAGCCTCCTCATCCACTGGGAAGAGCTGGGATTTGTGCCAATTCACTCTCAGACCCGTGAAGGTGGAGAAGGTATCCATGATTTTGATGGCGCCCTTCAGAGAGGCCCCAGCATCATTTAGAAAAAGGAGCAGATCATCTGCTTAGAGAGCCACTCTCTCCTCCAACCATCCCACCCGGAGATCACGGACCTCAGCCGAGCACCTGAGAGCCTCAGCAATGGGCTCCATGGCTAGGGCAAAGAGGACCGGGGAGAGAGGGCATCCCTGTCTGGTGCCCCACTGCAGGGGAAACGGAGCAGACAAAGATCCATTTAGCCTAATGCATGTCAAGAAGCCAGTGTATAACGTACGTATCCAATCAATGAATTTTAATGGGAATCCCATTCTTCGCAACACATCCCAAAGATACACCCACTCCACCGTGTCAAATGCCTTTTCCATATCCAGGGTGGCAATAGTTCTGGTACCCTGGTTGGTGTGTGGGGCATGGATATTAGCAAATAATCTGTGTATATTGATGTCCGTGGACCTACCGGGCATAAAGCCCGTTTGATTAGAGTCAAAAAGGGATTTTATAACTTTATTTAGTCTAGTGGCAAGTACTTTAGTAAGTATCTTTAGATCGCAATTAAGAGGTGTGATTGGCCTGTAGGAAGCGCACAACTTAGGGTCCCTATTGGGCTTTGGGATCAGAATGATGTGTGCTTCTCTCATGGAGGGAGGCAGAGAACCTGTTTGTAAACAGGTTGGGAACAGCTTTGCCAATCTAGGGACAAGCAATTCAGTGTGGGCTCTATAGTATTCCAGGGGCAGGCCATCCGGCCCCGGGGCTTTACCTGCCTGGAAAGACTGTATGGCAAGTGTAGTTTCCTCTGGGGTTATTTCTGAGACTAGGAGGTTCCTTTCAGTGTCAGAAAGCCATCCCAGTGCCAGGGTGTCCAGGATAGAAATCATAGGTGCAGGGTCAAAATTTTCCGGCAGTGAGGAGATGTACAGTGTGGTGTAGAATGTGGTAAATTCAGCTAGGATATCCTCCTGCTTGGTGGCGGATGCACCACCAGGCATGAGGATTTCAGAGATAACCACAAGAGGTCTATCCTGCTGTGCTAATAGCGCCAATAGTGTGCTATTTTTGTCTCCATGCTCAAAATACTCCTGTCTGCTAGATTGTATGCCAATCCTAGTGGTTTCAGAGACCTGAAGATGCAATTTCGGGACTGTAGCCGAGGCTGAGTATTGACTCGAGGCCCCATTAATCATGTGCTGCAATTCAGAGACCGTATCCCCAAGCTCCGCCTTCATCGCAGCCACAGCCGAAATATACTGCCCCCTGCTGTGAGCCTTAAATCATCAGATCATCTCTAGAGTGGCCGATTCCACATTGTGTGCCCAATATTCCTGCAGCTGAGGGGAAACTCTGTCATGGACTGGCACGTTATTGATCCAGTGGGGTTGTAGCCTCCAAAGGGTTCGGTTACGCGACCTGGTGGTCCTAATGGTCAATTTGAGCGGGTTATGGTCAGAGAGGCCAGAGGGGAGGTAACATGCCTCTTGGATGTCATTCAGAAGGGCTGCATTGGCAAAAGCCAAGTCAACACGGGAGGAGGTTTTAAAGGTAGTTGAAAAGCAGGAGTATGTTCTGTCCTGGGGATGCAGCCATCTCCATGTCTCAGTAAATTCGGTGGCTTAAGCCCAGGTGCCCAATTCTGGGCTAAAATTAGATTGGGGGGAGGGTCTATACAGGTCACGTGATAAGGTCCCCCATGAACAGAATGCGGGCTGGGCAACGCAGAGCCAGCCTCTCATACATCGAGTACAGGACCTGTATCTGACTAGGAGGAGGCAGATATACATTTAAATAATATACTTCACATTGTAGATGGTTAACACTAACATAATATATTTCCCCTGGGGATCTAGATGAACATCTTGAAACACACATGGTATACATTTGCTATTCAGAATAGACACCCCACGGGAGTATGAGGAATAAGTAGCATGGAGCGCTCTCTGCACCCATGGCCTCTTAAGAGCCAGGACCCTGCTTTCCATCAGGTGCATCTCCTGCAGCGACACTATGTGAGGGTTATGCATTTTTAAGTATTGGAACAGCAATGATCTTTTATATTTGGAGTTGAGCCCTCTGACATTCCATGACAGAATGGTCAGGGATTCAGTATCCGAGTTAGCCATCATGGAACTTTAGGAGGGAACAGGAGTAGGATGAAACCAGCTAGCCATTGCATGTGAAAATACCCATTTTTAGTACAAACAGTCATATGAGTCTTGAGCTGATGGAACGTTTGAGCAGCAGAATATACATAAGGAGTTTTAAAACAGAAAAATGCCTCTCCCAAAAAACATAACACCCTACCCATACACCATACAAACCAAGCCCAGTGGCCAAAAAAAGAGGCCAAAAAGCCAAAAAAGTTGATGTAGGGCTTTTTCCCATAACAGACAAACCAATGGAACCTTCAGGTCACTTGGACGCCCTGTATACAGGGCCATGGTAGATGAAGCCCTAACCGGGCTTGTAGTTAATCCCTAACCTTTAATACCAGGTGAGGGTAAGGGAACGTGCGTCTCATCACCTCCGGTAGGAGACTGGATATTTTGTAGATGCCCAACGCGGGCACACTGTCCTCGGGAAGGTGTGTTGATTATCTTGCCGTAGCTCCGATTAATTAGGATCATGTGAGAACAGGAGAGTTCAGTGCCCCAATTAGGGGGGGAGTGAGCCGCACCAGTCACCCGCCATGGGAGGGACCCACGGTGAGACCCCAGGAGCAACAGGAGTCAACAAGTGGAAGGTCAGCCTACCCCCCCAATGCGGGTACATGCTCAGAGGGCATCCGGGCAGTCCCGCTAGGTGGTCACAGGAATGGAGGAGGATGGTAAACAGCTTGGTAGATGAATCCCCCTGCATGGCCCCTCCACGGGAGAGCGGCAACTCACCACCCATTGTAATGTACTGTGTTAAGCCAACATCCATAGAATATAAACAAACAGGCCTTGGAACAAAAAAACATCAACCTCAACAGGATTGTAGATTGGAGAAGAAGCACTAGAGTTACTGCAAAGATAGTAGCCATGTGTCTGCTTCATTGGGGGGTTCAAAGAATTTCACCGAACCGCCATGTTGGACTCGCAGGTGACTTGGGTAGAGCATGGAATATTTGATATCGCGTTCTCGGAGTCATCTTCTGACATCAGTGAAGGTTTTGCAACGTCTTTGTAGGCCGGGTCTCTGTGGGCCCTTTCCACCAAGTATGTTGAGGGGACCTCAGTCAGGTTAAGAAGTGTCTTAAAGAATGTTTCCGCAAATTCAGCCGGGTGGTCCCGTTCCGCCCCCTCCGGGAGACCCAGGACCCTGACATTGTTTCTCCGGAGATAGTTTTCTGCGTCATCAGATTTAGCCACCAGGGATTGGACGGTGCGCTGCAGTGTGTGGAGGGCATCGTCATGGCGGGCAGTGAGATCCTCTGTAGCAGAGATTCGGGTCTCAGTCTCAGAAAGCCTGCCTCTGAAATTGTCCAGGTCTGCCCTGATAAGGTTACCTTCCTCAGCCAGGTGGTCGATGCAGACCAGTAAGGAGGTTCTATTCCGTTCTGTGGGCGTGAGGATAACAGTGGTGTCACTTGTTTGCGGTGGCGCCTGCGGAGGTGGAGAGACTGATGGATTCGCTGCCTGCTCCATGTCCGCTAATAGCGCTTTAAACTGAACCAGAATGGCACTGGGACACTGGGCAGGCTGGGCAGGCTGTGCAGGCGCCTTTTTGTTCACTGTTTTGTTCTTTGCGGGCATGAGCAGGCGATCTAGGGTTTTGCAGTTTGTAGTGCAGGGTGTTGGTTGTGTCTCCTTTAAGAGATTGTGCTTGTTTAGAGAGGGAGGTTTGCAAGCAGGAACAGCAGACTCCTCCAACTAGTGCAGTTCTGTGCTCCACTAAGGCCTATTGGAGCCGGCTAACAGCTCCCAGTTGCTGTATTTATACACAGTCCCCTTCAAGGATGTTGTCACTGGGGAAGAGGGTGCGGGACAGCCGTATTGGCCGCGGATCGCGGCACCCGGTCGAGGAGGATACAACAGGCCTAGTAGGCCTCAAGATGGTGGCGGGCCACGGATGTGAGGAGCTGGCCGTTTGGGACCTCCCGGAGACCTCTTTTGCTGGGCACCCGATCGATCCCCGCCGGAGATGCTGCTACAGGTGGGTGATTGTGTGGCGCTCGCCCGTTCCACGAATTATGGTACCTGAGCACAGATGGGTCCGGAGGCACATAGGCCTCAAGATGGCGGCCAGGTCCCAGGTGTATGGGGAGGGCCGCGGGCTGTGAAGCTCCTCAGCCGGTCGGCCGTACTCCAAGATATTGGCTGGGGCTGAGGCAGGGGATGCCCAGGGACAGACAGGGCAGTTTTATAGGCTCACCAGGATGTGCAGTGGACAGGATGGTTGCGGATTATATCCAGGAAAAGCGGAGCTCTTCTTTATCACGTCCTCCTAGGCTCACATCCGAACACGCCCCCCCCAAAATTGTGACAATTTTAATCTTAGTGTCTTTAAATGTCCATTAATCTTCACTGAAAGCTATATGACATTGTAGACTCTAATATTTGTGCAAAAAATCCTCCACCGCTGCATGTAAAATCAATTCACACTCAATGTGCTCAAGTATAAATTCCTGCTCACCAGATGTCTATGACCTCTTTAATTAAAAATAAGGTCTGTAATTGCTAGATAGACACTCCTGGAGCCAAAGGATGGATCAGGAACCTCCTATGCTGTGCTCTCCTCTCCATCACGTTTACCCATAGTACAAAGGGGAACCAATAGTGTAATTCTGCTTTTTATTAAAAAATCGTAAAAATACAAATTCTGCTTACATTTATTAGTGCCTATGTCCCAGCACTAGGGATCACTCACATGTGTGCTGGTAGGAACCAAAAACCGCTCAGTCCACACTGAAGATCAGCGTGCGTACCACTGCTACTCAGAGAAGAACCGGATCTGACGTGACCGGAAGGTGCCTCGACATAGGTTTCGTATTGCTACATCTTAAGGAAGTGTCACTGAGTAACCATGGCAGTGGCAGATACTATTCAACATTTAATATGTCACTGTAGCACCATCTAGTGTGCTAGGAGTGTAAAGTTTTTTTTTCTCTTAGGACATGTACATTTCCAGGCTTGGCTGGCAGCCAAGCCTGGGTGTGTTTTGTGATCTGGGCTGGGAGTGGCTCAGAGTAGTGCTAGGTGACTCACAGGTGCCATCACCAGGACCTCCTACTTCTTTCTAGAATCTTCTAGTGCTTTCTGGAAAGAGAGGATGGAGGAGAGGTTGAGTCACCTGGGTTATTCTAGGGAGTCCTGACCAATCCCCAACCTGGATTGGCAGGGGGCAGGCCTCCTTAACCGCTTGCCGCCCTCCGGCCGTCACATGTTGGCCAGGCGGCGTGGCTCTTGTTCTGGGCGGGCATCATATGACGTCCGTCCATTTAAACAGGGCATGCGTGCGATCGTGTGCGTGCAGCCCTGTACCTTCGGTGGCAGCGTGTCACGGAGACACAACGCTCGCCACTGAGTGGAGTGAACAGCCATTGGGCATGGCTGTTTACCACGTGATTGGCCGTGATGAAGTCACGGGCGATCACAGATGGTACCGCTCCACTTTGCACGGAGCATTCACGCGATCGGAATGGAACCGTGCTTCAGAGGGGGCGGGGTCACCGGGTGGCCCTCTGTTATTTAAGAAGTGTCAGAAGAAGAGAAGCGTCACACGGCGGGAGCCTCCCATGGATGCGGAGCGGCCCGAGAATGAAGCAGGGAAGAAGATGCCGCGGAGGAAGATGCCGGACGAGAACACCGGAGCAAGAAGCAGAGGATCGGAGGAAGAACCAGAGGAAGAAGAAGATGGAAGAAGAAACCGAAGGAAGAAGACCCGAAGAAAAGATGGAAAGAAGAAGGCTTTAAATAAAGAAATTGTCAAAAATGGTCTCTTGTCATTTTTAACATTTTTGACACTTTTTTTGTGAAATGGTAGGGGTACTTTTGTATCCCATTACCATTTCACATGGGGGGGCTGGGATCTGGGGGTCCCCTTGTTAAAGGGGGCTTCCATATTCTCATAAGCCCCCCGCCCGCAGATCCCCACAACCACCGGGCAAAGGTTGTGGGGATGAGGCCCTTGTCCTCATCAACATGGGGACAAGGTGCTTTGGAGGGACCCCAAAACACCCTCCCAATGTTGAGGGCATGTGGCCTGGTATGGTTCAGGAGGGGGGCCGCTCTCTCGTCCCCCCCTCTTTTCCTGCGCCTGCCATGTTGTGTGCTCGGATAAGGGTCTGGTATGGATTCTTGGGGGGACCCCCCACGCCATTTTTTTTTATTTTGGCACGGGGTTCCCCTTAAAATCCATACCAGACCTGAAGGTCCTGGTATGGATTTTGAGGGGGACCCCCACGCCATTTTTTTTTTTTTTTTGGCGTGGGGTTCCCCTTAATATCCATACCAGACCTGAAGGGCCTGGTATGGAATTTCGGGGGAACCCCACACATTTTTTTTTCTTAATTTTGTTTTTTTTTCTTAATGCTGTTTTTATCAATGAACTTTTATGTGTATTGCCGGACCGACATTTCATTATAGCCGCGAAGTGAACCAGCGTTAAAAAAAAAGAAAAAAGTTTAGAGGTGCGCCCGTTCAACCTATGCAAATGTATTTACTTTGCTTGACATTTACTAAGATTTTGCCGGCGCAGTGAACAAGCGCAAATGCCGTTTGAGCATGCGTGGTGCATAAATTGACCTCCCGCACTTCTAAATGTACTTGCCAGTGCTGCAGGCTTGTTCATATAAAGTTACTTTCTTATTCTATTTTGGGCATATTTGTTACTTGGGCAGTTATTACTATACTTCCTCACATCACCCCACATCACCCCCATAATATTGGCATTTCCAGCTTGTTTAAATTTTAAGTTAAAGATGTCGTGCGTCATGTCTATAGTGGCGTACTGATCGCCTCCTCCCGTGCGCCGAGAAGAGAATAGTAAATGGGGAATTGCGCTGTGTTACCAGCGCAAATGTTTTGTAAATACGAAAATGTCCTTTGGGCATTGACGTGCGCCGCAACTCATGATGCAAATGCTTCATAAATCAACCCCTATGTATCTTTGTGTACTGAGATCAGCCACCCGCTCCTCTACACCAGTGTGATTCCCTGTAGGTTCCAGCCAGCCTCTCATTACTAAGCACAATTGTACTGTGTCACCACATCTACAAGACTTGTGTGTTGGTGTCCTTTGATGTAATTTTGGTGATCAATAAACGGCATTTGGATTTCCATCGCTGTGCAGTCATTTCTTCTTCTACTCTCATTACTATCACCTATACATTTCTAGTTTGTTTTCCTACTCTGTACCTTTGGTTCATTCTTACCAGTTTGGACTGTGTGGATGCATGAGTGCTGCTGGTGCTGTGGAGCTGCATTTCATTGATGGTATCATGAATTCACAGATGTACTGCTCTATATTGAAAGAGAAGATGCTACCATCACTCTGCGTCCTTAGTTGTCGTGCACTTTTTCAACATGACAATGATCCAAATTACACAGCTAAGGCCACTGTTGCATTTCTGAAGAAGAAAAGGGTGAAAGTGATTCAATGGCCAAGTACTATACAGTGGGGCAAAAAAGTATTTAGTCAGCCACCAATTGTGCAAGTTCTCCCACTTAAAAAGATGAGAGAGGCCTGTAATTGTCATCATAGGTATACCTTAACTATGAGATACAAAATGTGGAAACAAATCCAGACAATCACATTGCCTGATTTTTGAAAGAATTTATTTGCAAATTATGGTGGAAAATGAGTATTTGGTCAATATCAAAAGTTCATCTCAATACTTTGTTATATATCCTTTGTTGGCAATGACAGAGGTCAAACGTTTTCTGTAAGTCTTCACAAGGTTGTCACACACTGTTGCTGGTATGTTGGCCCATTCCTCCATGCAGATCTCCTCTAGAGCAGTTATGTTTTGGGGCTGTCGCTGGGCAACACGGACTTTCAACTCCCTCCAAAGGTTTTCTGGATACTGGCTAGGCCACTCCAGGACCTTGAAATGCTTCTTACGAAGCCACTCCTTCGTTGCCCGGGTGGTGTGTTTGGTATCATTGTCATGCTTAAAGACCCAGTCACGTTTCATCTTCAATGCCCTTGCTGATGGGAGGAGGTTTGCACTCAAAATCTCACGATACATGGCCCCATTCATTCTTTCATGTACACGGATCAGTCGTCCTGTTCCCTTTGCAGAGAAACAGCCCCAAAGCATGATGTTGCCACCCCCATGCTTCACAGTAGGTATGGTGTTCTTTGGTTGCAACTCAGCATTCTCTCTCCTCCAAGCACGACGAGTTGTGTTTCTACCAAACAGTTCTACTTTGGTTTCATCTGACCATATGACATTCTCCCAATCCTCTTCTGGATCATCCAAATGCTCTCTAGCAAACCTCAGACGGGCCCGGACATGTACTGGCTTAAGCAGGGGGACATGTCTGGCACTGCAGGATCTGAGTCCCTGGCAGCGTAGTGTGTTACTGATGGTAGCCTTTGTTATGTTGGTCCTAGCTCTCTGCAGGTCATTCACTAGGTCCCCCTGTGTGGTTCTGGGATTTTTGCTCACCGTTCTTGTGATCATTTTGACCCCACGGGTGAGATCTTGCGTGGAGCCCCAGATCGAGGGAAATTATCAGTGGTCTTGTATGTCTTCCATTTTCGAATTATTGCTCCCACAGTTGATTTCTTCACACCAAGCTACTTGCCTATTGCAGATTCAATCTTCCCAGCCTGGTGCAGGTCTACAATTTTGTTTCTGGTGTCCTTCGAAAGCTCTTTGTCCTTCACCATAGGGGAGTTTGGAGTGTGACAGTTTGAGGTTGTGGACAGGTGTCTTTTATACTGATAACAAGTTCAAACAGGTGCCATTAATACAGGTAATGAGTGGAGGACAGAGGAGCCTCTTAAAGAAGAAGATACAGGTCTGTGAGAGCCAGAAATCTTGCTTGTTTGTAGGTGACCAAATACTTATTTTCCAGCATAATTTGCAAATAAATTCTTTAAAAAATCAGACAATGTGATTGTCTGGATTTTTTTCCACATTTTGTCTCTCATAGTTGAGGTATACCTATGATGACAATTACAGGCCTCTCTCATCTTTTTAAGTGGGAGAACTTGCACAATTGGTGGCTGACTAAATACTTTTTTGCCTCACTGTATGTCTCCTGATCTGAACCCAATCGAACACCTATGGGAAATTCGGAAGAGACAAGTTGAGCATCTCTCTCCATCCAGCATCCAGACTCTAAAAGAGGTTGTTCCTGAAGAATGGTAAAAGATAGATGTTGCAATATGTCGCCAACTTGTTAATTCCATGCCTAGAAGACTTGGTGCTGTCCTTACAAATCATGGGGGTCAAACAAAATACTAGATGGTAGACATGTGCAATTTGTTTCGTTCCGAATCGAAATTCTGACAAATTTTTCATTATTCGGAAATTCGTATACATCCGAATTTCCGAATTACAAAGGTACCGAATTTAAACGAATCCGAAATAACGATTTAAATCGAAAAAAAGTGAATGAAATTAGAATCGAATCGAATTTGAAAACAAATTTGAAAAAATAGAAATTGATTTTCTAAAAAATACAACAAAATAGAATATAAAACAATAAAGCAATAGAATAAAAATAAAAGAATAGTAAAGAATAGAATAGAATTTAATAGAATGTGATAAAATAGAACATGACCGTCTTATGAAATTCGAATTCCGAATAGTATAAATTTGAGAATAGATTGGAATATAATTGAAAACAATGGAAACTAAAATAGAAAAGAATAGAAAAACAATAGAACAGAATAGAATAAAATATAATATAGAATAAAATATAAATATATATTATATTTTATTCTATTCTGTTCTATTGTTTTTCTTTTCTCTTCTTTTCTATTCTATTCTAATCTTTTCTATTCGAATTTGAATTCATACTATACGAAATTCACATTTCTTATAGCATGAAATCGAATTTTGAACTGCATAAAAAAGATTAGAATAGATTAGTGTAGAATTAGAAAATTTTTTTACCGAATTCGAAAAAAGTCACTCAAATTTGAAAAATGTGATCAAATTTGAAAAAATTCTACCGCATTCGAAAAAATTTGATCGAATTCGAAAAAGTAACTATATATACCCATTTTCCAAAATTTGAATTTCGTATGGAATGAAATCGAATTAGATTAGAAAAGATTAGAATAGAATAGAAAATAATAGAAAAGAATAAACTAGAAAAACAATAGAACAGAATAGAATAAAATATAATATATATTATAATTTATTCTATTTTGTTCTATTGTTTTTCTAGTCTATTCTTTTCTATTTTCTATTCAAATCTTTTCTATTCTAATTCAAATTCAAACTTCTGAAGCCATCTTCCAAAATTCGAATTTCGCATAGAATGAATTTGAATAGAAAATATTACAATAGAATAGAAAAGAAAAGAATAGAAAAGAATAGCATAGAAAAACAATAGAACAGACTAAAAAAAAAAAATATTATATATATAAAATATCATTTTTTTTTATTCTGTTCTATTGTTTTTCTAGTCTGTTCTTTTCTACTCTATTCTAATCTTTTCTATTTGAATTCAAATTCATTGTATACGAAATTTGAATTTCGGAGGATATATATATATATCCTCCGAATATATATATAATATTTTTTTTCTGTTCTGTGCTATTGTTTTTCTATGCTATTCTTTTCTAGTATTTTCGATTTCATTCTATATGAATTTTGGAAAATGATTATATATAGTTTACTTTTTCAAATTCGATCAAATTTTTTCGAATTCGGTAGAATTATTTTGAATTTGATCGTTTTAAAAAGCTTCGGTAGATTTTTTTTTCGAATGCGGAAGATTTTTTTTGAATTTGAATACGAATCAAAACGAATCCCGTAAACGAATGCAACGAATTTAACTAAACCAATTTAGTTAAATAACTAATTGAAACAAAACTAAACTAAACTAATTTTTTCATCCTACACATGTCTACTAGATGGGGTGTATTCATTTTTGCATCAACTAATTTGAGTAAATCTGATAATTTTGTATTCTAAGTTATATTATTAACCTTACTTTCATGTAATGGAGCTAAACAAATGTTCTATAAAACTCAGTTTTGTCAAAATTGGAAATTGTTCTTGTGTTCATTGAGATATTGATTAAAATCTTACTTTCAAAAGGGGTGTACTCATTTATGCTGAGCATTGTATATAAGTAAAAAATGTAAAAAATCTGATTTCATCATAAATTTTGGTCAAAATGTATTCTGCTACATGTCTTTGGTAAAATAAAATTCTAGTAAGTGTATATTGATTGGTTTGCATGAGTTATTGCGTTTACAAACTATGGTATATATACGTTGGAATTTATTTATTTTTTTTATACTACTAATGGTGGTGATCAGCGACTTATAATGGCACTGCATTAGTGTGATGGGCAATCTGACAATAACTGACGCTGGGGGGAACTTACTAACTACCACTGACACTAATACAGTGATCAGCACTAATAATATGCACTCTGAATCTCCGAATGAAATAGTAATGAATAGTAACGAATTTCGTAAAATTTTGTTCTGTTTATTCATATTCTAACGTATTCCAACTTTTCAGAAAGATTAGAATTCAGATCAGTCGAAAAACGATGGGCCGATTGGAATTCTGTGTGAAGAAAATAGCTGGTTGTTAAGCAGCGGGACGGGAAGCCGGTTGCCCGCATCCTGAGAATGTAAAGAAAAGAATGCCGGCAAGTGCAATAGAAAAATGTTTAAAAAAATGCCCAAATTCTTTTTAAAAACGGCATGGGGTCCCTCCCAAAATCCATACCAGACCATTATCTGAGCATGCAGCCCAGCAGGTCAGGAAAGGGAGGGACAAGCGAGCCCCCCCCTTCTGAACCAAACAAGGCCCCATGCCCTCAACATGGGGGGGTGGGTGCCACCCCAAAGCACCTTGTCCCCATGTTGATAGGGACAAGGGCCTCTTCTTGACAACCCTGGACTGTGGTTATCAAGGGTCTGTGGGCAGGGGTGGCTTTTTCAGGGGTGGCTTTTTCAGAATCTGGAAGCCCCCTTTAACAAAAAATAAAAAACAGTGCAAAAAAAAAATACAGTCATACTGCGGCAGGTTGGCTCGGCTGTGCGAATCACCATAGGTGTTCGTCGGTTCGTGCATGAGGTTCTGTGACCAGCGTGGGAGCTAATCAGCGGGTCCGGCAGACTCGATGTCCGCTAGCCGCCCATGAACGCTCCCCGCAGAGACAGAACGGATATCTGCCTGTGTAAACAAGGCAGATCTTCGTTCTGACAGGGGATAACACATGATCTTGTCTTCCTGCATATCTGTGTGTTGTCCCAGGCAGCCGATCCCCCCACACAGTTAGAAACACACTGAGGGAACACATTTAACCCTTTGATTGCCCCTGATGTTAACCCTGTCCCTGCCAATGCCATTAGTACAATGTCAGTGCATATTTGTAGCACTGATTTTTGTAATAATGTCACTGGTTCCCAAAAAAGTGTAAAAAATGTCAGCTAGGCATCCGATCTGTTCGCCGCAATGTCGCAATTCCGCTCAAAGTCACTGATCACCGCCATTACAAGTAAAAAAAAATAATAATAAAAATGGCATAAATCTTTTCCCTATTTTGTAGACACTATAACTTTTGCGCAAACCAATCAATATACGCTTTTTGTTTTGTTTTTTTACCAGAAATATGTAGCAGAATACTACATGGCCTAAATTTATGAAGAAATTCAATTTTTTAAATTTTTTTATTGGGTATGATTTATAGCAGAAAGTAAAAATATTGTTTTTTTTTTGTTGAAAATTGTCTGCCTTTTTTTGTTTATAGCGAAAAAAAATAAAAAACGCAGAGGTGATCAATTACAACCAAAGGAAAGCTCTATTTGTGGGAAAAAAAGGACATCAATTTTATTCGGGTACAGCGTAGCACGACTACGTAATTGTCAGTTAAAGTAACGCAATGCAGTATCGCAAAAAATGGCCTGGTCAGGAAGGGGGTAAATCCTTCCGGGGCTGAAGTGGTTAATTAGGGGTGGGGCATCCATTTTTTGTAGGCGTGTCCGCTATTTAACTACTTGCCAACCAGCTGCTGTCATTATATGGCGGCAGGTTGGCTCCCCTGCGCAAATCGCCGTAGCTGTACGGCAGCCGCTTTAAGGGCTATAGGGGGCGCGCACGTGAGCTCATGGCCCCTCGCTCCTGCAGAGTATCCTCACAGCAAGCAGCTTGCTATGGGGGTCACCCAAGCCAAGCCGCAGCTCTCTGTCTCCATTCAGTCATGGAGCCGCAGTTCAGCCACGCCCCCCTCTCTCTCCTCATTGGCTACCATCAATCATTGACTTTGATTGTCTCAGCCAATCAGGAGGGAGACTTTTAGATGGCCAAGGCACTCGTCCACATCGCTGGACTATGATGGGGCCGTGGTAAGTATTAGGGGCTGAGGGGAGGCTGCTGCACACAGAAGACTTTTTATCCAAAATGCTCTCTAAGGGCTCATTCATATGGGTAGCCAAGGGATGATAAAAGCAGACGGTTAAACCGAGGTTTTACTGCCCTTCCAACCCACTACCTGAAGAAGGGCATGTAGCTGCTCAGGGCTTGTCATGTAATGATTCTGAACACGATGCTTTGCTTTGTGGCGGCAGCAAAAATGAAATGCAACCATAACGCAACATCAAGAAAAATAACTGTGCTGTGTTGCCTTGTGCTAAAATAATTCATTCATAATTCATCATTTTTAGGCAAAGCATTACTGTACGAATGCTACACAGCGCATCTCACTGCAATGGACTTGTGTCTGAACATGCCTGAGCTCATCACTGTTCAGCAGAACCATGAAGTGATGTCACAGGAAAGAAGCACTAGACACACCGCAAGATAATACAGCACAACAAGAATACACTGAAACCACAAATAGATGCATCGAAAACTCACAATAACGCACTTTAATGCATCTCGGCATGGATGCCATAATACTTGCACTGTGGTGTGAACCAGCCCTATAGGTTTGTTCCCACTAGCCCACATGCTAAATCACAGAGGATGTGAGGGGCGGTGTGATGTGTTGTTGCAACGCACTGCACTGCTTACATTATTTTTTACAAAATGACACTTCACTTAACACTATGCACCTCAGCACGTTGTGACATATGGTTTTTACTGCCCCTCAACTGCTCCTCCCTTTTGCTGCAGATGATTTGCTTCACTGCTGGAATTATACTGTCAAGCTAGTGAATAGAGCGGTGCTGCAACTGTCCCGCATCCGTACACAACTTGTTCAGTTGTGACATGCTTGTCCAGTATTTAGGGTGTTTAACACAGGCGGCGATGAGGTAATGTAATACCTCCTTACAGCCTGCCAAATATTCTCTGAAGAGTGATCAGAATGTAAATCGCTCTTCAGAGAGCAAAGCAGGTGTAAACGAGCCCTGAGTTTTCACCACAAAAACGTTCTTCAGATCCGTTCTGGATGCATACACATTTTCAACGTATTTTTGATGTGTTTTTATTAGTTTCCGGATGCATTCCAGATGCTTCTTTTCTTATTTTTTTCCTGTATTTTTCCACTGTACTGGGATCTGTTGCATTTTTGGTGCATTTTTTTATGCTTCCTACCATGTTAACCACTTCCCGCCCGGCCTATAACAGAATGACGGTTGGGAAGTGGTTCTGTTATCCTGACTGGGTGTCATATGACGTCCAGCAAGATAACATGCCGGCGTGCGCCCGCGGGGGTGCGCAGCACAGTGAACATGAGTGTGGTGTGTCAGTCTGACATGCCGCATCTCCGATCCTGATAAGAAGCCTCTGACAGAGGCTTCTTACCACGTGATCAGCTGTGACCAATCACAGCTGTTCATCGAGAGAACCAGGAAGTGCCGGTAAACGGCATTCCTCGGTTCGCGCTGACAGGGAGAGCCGATCGGCGGCTCTCCCTGTCAGGGGGGGGGGTCTGTGCTGATAATCAGCACATTGATTATCAGCACAGCCCCATCAGATGTGCCACCACAGCTGCCAATCAGTGCCCAGCAGTTCCCCAATAATAAAGTCTGCCAGTGCCCACAGTGCCAATCAGTGCCCATCACAGTGGCAATCAGTGCCCAGCATTAATACCTGTCAGTACCTGCCCAATCAGTGCTGCCCATCAGTGCCATCTATTAGTGTCCATCAATGCCACCTGTCAGTGCCAATCAGTGCCTCCTATCAGTGGCCAATCAGTGCCGCCGGTCAGTGCCCATCAGTGCCGCCTGTCAGTGCCCATCAGTGCCGCCTGTCAGTGCCCATCAATGCCGCCTGTCAGTGCCCATCAGTGCCGCCTGTCAGTGCCCATCGGTGTTGCTTGTCAGTGCCCATCAGTGCCGCCTGTCAGTTCCCATCAGTCCTGCCTGTTAATGCCCATCAGTGCCACCTATTGGTGCCCATCAGTGTTGCATATGAGTGCCACCTATCAGTGCCCATCAGTTCTACGTATCAGTGCCTCCTCATCAGTGCCCATCAGTGCCAGTTTATCAGTGCCAACTCATCAGTGCCCATCGGTGCCGACTCATCAGTGCCGACTCATCAGTGCCCGTCAGTGAAGGAGAAAACAACATTTTATAACAGAAACTAAGAAAAACTTTTTTTTTCAAAAATGTTGGTCTTTTTTAGTTTGTTTAGCAAAAAATAAAAACCGCAGAGGTGATCAAATACCACCAAAAGAAAGCTCACTTTGTGGGAAGAAAATGATAAAAAATTATTTTGGGTACAGTGTTGTACAACTGTGCAATTGTAACTTAAAGTGCGACAGCACTGAAAGCTCAAAATTGTCCTGGGCAGGAAGGGGCGAAAATGCCTGGTATTGAAGTGGTTAAAGTACAGCTCTGTGCAGGAAAAAAGCAGCATGCTGTACTTCTTTTTCTGGAACTGAAAAGCACTGGAATGCACTGCGCTGGTGTGAACTATGACATTGGAACCCATGTAACCTACTTTCCATGCTTTTTTGATGCAGGAAAAAAAGCACTGCACTGTATGTTTTTTTAGATGTGCAAAGAAATTTGAGTTCTCATTAAAGCATCTATTGTGTTAACGGCAGTGCTTTTTGTATGTTTATGATGCGTTTTGTAAAGCATTTGCGTAGCATTAAATACTGCTTAAATATATCCTCTGTGCTGGCTTTCTCTTCTGTGGATTCTTGAACTATTACCTCAGCTAGTAAGGCTTTCTAATTGCATCTAAAACACGCTGTAAATGCTGCAGGGGTGTTTGAGAGGCATTTTCAGCAAATGTTCATTGACTTGAATTGAGGTGTTTGGTGAGCAGTAAAGCCAGCCAAAACATTTCAGGTCAATTTTGGCACAATGCAACACTACCATGTGAACAACACTGGCTGCTACAATGCACACTTTTTTGACAGGCGTTGGTGAGGCTTCAAAAATGCCCACTAGGCCTCATTTACACTTGCTTTGCTTCACTTGACAGGTGATGAGGGGGCATTGTATGGTCTCCTGCGTAACCACCTAAATACCAGACAAACACCACCACGTCTGTTGTGTGCGGTTGAGGGGAGGTTGCAGTGCAGCCCAATTCAATTGAATGAGTCACGCTCAGTGGGCGCACCAAGAAGTATAGTTCTTGCTGCAACCGTGAAGCAAAGCATCACAGCTGTGCTATGTGCAGACCCCAGGCCGCTGCCTCTGCAGCAAAAAGAGGAGCTGTTCCCCTCCAATTGCAAGTGTAATAGGGCGTACACACGGTCGGACTTTGTTCGGACATTCCAACAACAAAATCCTAGGATTTTTTCCGACGGATGTTGGCTCAAACTTGTTTTGCCTACACACGGTCGCACAAAGTTGTCGGAATTTCCGATCGACAACCACGCGGTCACGTACACCACGTACGACGAGACTAGAAAAGGCCGGTTCAGAACCAAGCGCGGCACCCTTTGGGCTCCTTTTGCTAATCTCGTGTTAGTAAAAGTTTGGTGAGAGACGATTCGCGCTTTTTCAGACTCGTGGCTTTCAGATCGTTTTCTGCCGTTCAGTTTGTGCTTGTGGGTTTGTATCTGCTCTTCAGTGCGTGCAAGCAAGTTCCGCGTGACTTTAAGTAGTCATTGTATTCTTGTTCGTTCGTTACTGGTTTTCAGGTCGCTCTTCACAGGCCTTGCTGTTCTTCAGTGCGTTCTGTTACTTCGTTCTGAGCAGCCGACCGTTTTCTAGCCATGTTTCATATGCGTACTCCTCGTACAGTTCTTGCTGTGCGGGGGCTTGGTGTTGGGGTCCTGACCTTGACACAAGACCAGTCCATGAACAGGGTGAGGAGGAGTTCATGGACCAAGAATTGGTTGCTTCAGCGTGACCAGTTCTCTCATATGCCTTTGCTCCGTGAGATCCGTGAGAATAATCCAGATGATTTCAGGAACTTTCTCAGGATGACGAACCCCGTGTTTCACCGTTTGTTGGCTTCGCTGACCCCCTATATCAGCAGGCAGGTACCTGCATGAGGCAAGCCATCACTCCGGAGCAGAGGCTCGTCGCTACCCTGCGGTATTTGGCCACAGGGAGAAGCCTGCAGGACCTCAAGTTCTCGACAGGCATCTCCCCCCAGGCTCTTCTTTGTGGACATTTACTGCTTGTGTTTGTTTGAGCTGACCCTGACAGAAATGTGTGGAGTCCAGAAAATGTCGTGATTGTGTAACCTTATAGAAAGCACTGTTGGCTGTTATTTACTAAATGCAAAGACACTTTTCACTACAAGTGCACTTGCAACTGCACTGAAACTGCACTTGTAGTGCAAAGAGGATTTGCCCTTAGGAAATTACCCCCATTTTCTCATAAAACAACAATTACATCACCCCAAAAGTATTGTAGCGTTGAGACAATAATCCACACATTCTTGATGAACAATCTTTTTAATACCAGCACAATCACATGTGCATTTACCAAAGGTTTTTCTGACAAACCGACATGTTTGTTGTATAACAATTTTTGTGGTGTCATTATCCAAAATCAAAATGTGCATTTTATAGAAAACAGGCCTGTGTAAAACCCACAAGAAAGACACAAATCTTGATCTTACAAAGTTCACATTTGGTAGAACTGGAAGGCAATATCAGACATGAGTATTTAGGAACTGTGTTTGATATTGCGTTCAGATGGGGTGAAATCACCGCAGGAAAAGCCAAATTTGGAAGATGCACACAAATTTCACAATGTCAACATGTGCTATCTGCCATCATGGGGGATCAAGGGACGTGTTTTGGGGGAGAAAGCCCTTCCTCACCGCTACTTTATTATTGAGGAAGGGGTTGCACCCCCAAAACGCGTCCATTGATCTCCCGTGATGGCAGATAGCACATGTTGACACACTGTGTGCATCCTCCAAATTTGGCTTTGGGAAAAATCACAAAAACATTTCGCACATTGTAGCACACAAAAGAAGAAAGTGATTTGGAGGGGTTTTAAACTCGCCCCAAAACATCAATGATGTTTTTATATTTTGGAATAACATCATTGATGTTTTGCTTGATGTTTTCCAATTGTAAATTACACCCCATGATCTCCCCGATCAGGATCTGGGCACTTTCGGATGTGAAAGGATCTTCATCCACAACCTCACGATCACCTAAAAAGAGAGGAACCCCAAAATAAATTAGGTTTCCCAAAAAATGCCGCCATCCATCTCTTATCTGAGCCTGTGTTTGCAGACACTCACCTGTTGTGGTGACTAGTTCCACCACGTCTTCTTCCTCCTGCTCATCTTGTGTTGGGGGGATTTCCCCTTCTTCCAGAGGGGGGGGGGGGCTCTGGTCTCCTCGGATGAGGGGTGTCCTCCGAGTCTTTTCTCCCCTATGTAAAACAAAAATGGTATAATTAGCACACAGATATTTGATGGCAGAACTATAAAGATGAAACATTGCTTGGAAGTGGGGTACAATTATCTATTTTAGCCGAGTTCCAAGATGTAGCTTTTTTAGTGTCCTTTGTCAAGCTGCAATACTTTACCTGTTTAGTACAAGCTTCACAGATGTAGCCCCCCCTATAGTATACACTGGAGCACCTGTGTGGCCCCCCTAATAAAAATGGTGTTCTTGTGTCCCACACTAGTGCTCCAGTGTCCAGATGTGAAAACAGCTGCTCAGTGTCCTCTCCTTACACAAAATCTAGTTTGCATTTCATTCTAGTAACAAAGCCATCTACACAACCCAATTCTTTGAAGACAAGTATAGGGCGTCAAAATGGTGGCCAAATGCATATGGCCTAAACAATGGTATTTTATCGTCCGAAATAAAAATGTGTGATCCGAACGAATAATGTGCCCATGAACATGAAAGTTGCCATTTTAAACTGTACAACAGTTCCTAAAAGCACATGGAGCAGCATGAACGTCATAAACATAAAGAATAGGAACACAGCACAACTACTTACTTTTTTGCAGCACTCTCCAGATCTTTCTGTACTGCTCATGTTTTCGTAATTTCAGGTCCGACCACCGCTTCCTGAGCTGATCTTTCGATCGTCGTACCCCGAATTTCCGGTGCAGACTCCTGACCACTTTCGCCATGATCTTGGCCTTTCGGACATTGTGGTTGGGGTAAGGCCCATACTTTCCATCATAGTCAGCCTTCTTCAGGATGTCCACCATCTCCAACATCTCCCCAAAGGACATATTTGAGTCCTTTAATCTCCTTCTGGATCGGGACGTTTCAGGCTCCGGCCTTTCCTCCTCCTCCTCCTCCTCGTTGCTGTAATTAGCACGATCCTGCTGTCTATCCGCCATGTGCTCTTCCTCCACTGCGCCGAACGAAAAGGGGCGGGGAATAGACTAGAAAGAACGTCAGGGGCGGGCGGAGTTATACGCATGCGCAGTGTGTATAAATCGTAACACGCACGTCTTACGTACGATCTGTGAGCGGAGGAAGGAGCATCGGAGACGCCGATCGTGCTAACGAAGGTAGGATCTAAACTTGGGCCTATACTGCTTCGAAATGGAAGCCTATATTGTAACAAGATTAGGGGAGTTTGGCCTGACGTTAGGGTTTGTCTTGTGTTGTGTCTTGCAGAGAAAATGGATGGGTTCAACGACCACAATTTCCTGCCCCTGTTCATTGACAAGTACAGGGAGCTGCCCTGTCTGTGGCAAGTCAGACACCCCCACAATAATCACAAACAGAAGAGGCAGGCAGCGCTGGAGAAACTGCTGGAGTTGGTGAAGCCGGTGGTCCCCACAGCAACCATCCCCTATTTAAAAACCAAAATTGGTGGCCTGAGGAGCACATATCTTAGGGAGCGCAAGAAGGTCACAGATTCCCAGAGGTCCGGAGCTGCAGCAGATGACATTTATGTCCCCAGGCTGTGGTACTATGAGAGACTGCGATTTCTGTCAGACCACACTGAAGTCAGGGAATCCCTCTCCACTCTTCCTTCCACACTTCCTTCCATCCCAACTGAGGCTTCTGATGTCCAACCTGGGCCTTCCAGCCAGGAAGAAGTGGAGGAGCCCAGCTGGAGTCAGGTATAGCATTCTTCTACAGATTTCTGGGCAATAAATAAATGATGTTTACTAGATGTTATTATTGATCACTAATTGCTGATTTCATAAAGTGTTTTACATATCAATAGACAGTAGTGGGCATCCAAAATTGGGACAAGAATGCAAAATGCTGGGCTCAGAAGGATAGTCTGTTATATTTGTTAACATTCAATTTGCAGCAGTCAGGAGGTGAAAATTGTGTGTGATTGATGTAAAAAATACTAAAACTATGTCCCTTTTTCATACACAGGAAGACCTCAGCCAGGAGGAGGTTGTGGAATGTGGCAGCCAGGAGGAGGCGGGGATTAGTGTCAGCCAGGAGGAGGCGGGGCTAAGTGTCAGCCAAGAGAAGCCTGGGACAAGTCGCAGCCTGACTGAGTCTCAGGTTCCTCCCCTCCGCCTGCCACATAAACGAGCCAGGAAGATGACTCCCAGTCCTGTGCAGGATTCAGCATACAGGCTGATCCAGGAGGCTTCGGCGTCCCTCAGAGCCTTCCCCAGTCCTGAAGAGGCCTTTGCCTGCATGGCTGCCACCAAATTGCAGGGCATGCAGGAGGGCCAACGCAAGATCTCTGAGGACCTGATTTATAAAGTCCTACGTAAGGGGGAGAGTGGGGAACTGACACACAAGACGGATGTCATTGAGATTGACGATCCTCCTCCTCCTCCTCCTGCTGCCACAACTCCACCACCACAGCCAAAGCCTGGAAGGAAGCGTGGAAGGAAGACCTGAGAGTGATGGCCCTTGGTTCAGTCTGGTCTGACAGAAGATGCAGTCTCTCGTATGACCACAGCCTGGGGACACAGATGTCATCTGCTGCTTTCCGGATCTCTGGGACTTCTGGACCAGACTGCCCTCCCTTAGATATGGACTCCTCAGGCCACCAATTTTGCTTTTAAATAATTGATGTCTGCCCTGGGGGTCCAAGGCTTCGCCAATTTCTGCAGTTTCTCCAGCATTGCCTCCCTCTTTGTTTATAGTTGTGACCCTTAATAAAATTTTTTTCGGTAAATTCTACTCTCCTGTGTGTGTTTTCATCCAAAAAGGACAGTTTGTTGGTGACGATTCAGGTACATTTCTAAAAACATAAAATGTGAAATTAACAAGGGACAACAACACCAAACAATTTCCTACAGATTAAATAGAACAACATATTAGTGGTGTTGTGGGAACTTGTCACAAAAAACACACAAACATTTTCGGGAGTACAAATCAAAATCACCAAAAAAAACTATTAAAAAAGAGAAACACAAAAAAAGAATCTACATTAAAGTCAAAAAAAAAAAAAAAAAAAATATGTTGTCAGATGTGAGAAATCAAAATATATTGAGGGAATCCCGATAAATAGTAACGAAAGAAGTTTGTGAGAAGTGTGTGTGAATATGAGTATCAAAACTACTTAATTCTTGTCACATTATAAAGAAGAAGAGAGTGCGCTGTATTAAACCATTTTTAACATTGCAGCGTGACAAAAGTGCTGTATCCATTGCGAACGCTAAGTTTACCAGAACGAGCTGTCCCGTGTCGGAATTTCTTCTGAGCATGCGTGGCACTTTGTGCGTCGGAACAGGCCACACACGGTCGGAATTGACGCGATCGGATTTTGTTGTCGGAAAATTTTATCTCCTGCTGTCCAACTTTGTGTGTCAGAAAATCCGATGGAAAATGTCCGATGGAGCCCACACACGGTCGGAATTTCCGAGAACACGCTCCGATCGGACATTGTCCATCGGAAAATCCGACTGTGTGTACGGGGCATAAGGTTTTGTTCACAGCAGTCCACACAATAAAATAGGTGGAGGAGTGTAGAGGCTGTGAGGGGCGATCATTTTTTAATAACTTTATCGAAGTGTCACAAAAGGACACTTCTTTCATATCTATGCACCTCAGCACGTTATAACACATGGGGGTTGATTTACTAAAGGCAAATAGACTGTGCACTTTGCAAAGTGTAATTGCACTCTGCAAGTGCAGTTGCTCCAGAAAAAAAAACATTTCCCCTTAAATTAAATAAAAATGAATTGGAGGGTGTCTGGAGTGTGTTAATGTGCCTGAAATGAGCATTTAATGCATCAAAAAAATGCACTTTACCGTTATAGGTGCATCGGCGTTGCGTTAATGTCAATGTTAGAACTATAACATACAGTACATGCAGAAAGACAAAAGAACCTTATGCATTAATCAAGAGAACTGTTTATTTAAAAGATTTTAAGGAAGAAATTCCCGGAACCACTGTGCGCGCCTCCAGATGAGCTCAGGAGATGCCATGAGTGCCTGCAGTTGCTGACGTGTTTCGAAGGGGCCCCCTTTTCTTCAGAGCATAGTAAAATTATAGCGTGCATTACAGCAGCCAGTGTTGTTCACATGGTTGCGCTTGCATCGGGCCAAAACTGACCTGACGTGTCAACAATGTGCTTGACTAGCCCAAACGCCTCCAATTCTTGTCAACGTAAACGCCCCTACGACATGTTTGAAATGTGTTTAGAAAGCCCATTAAACGCATTAAAAACACTTCAGAAATGCACAAAAACACATCTGAACACAATAGGAGTGTTAGGGCTCATGTACACTACAGCTTCTAAGCTTTAATTTAGGAGTTTTTGGCGTTTTTTTGATAACTCCTAAAATCCAATGGGATCAATTCACTAACGTTTACTGCAGAGGCGTAACTAGAACCTTCAGGGCCCCGGTGCAAGAAACCATGAAGGGCCCCCCTGACTCCCAGATGGGGTCCCTTCTCATGAGCCTGGGACCCTTACCCCGAAGCCCAGTGGCGGAACGCCAGGGCTCGGTCGCAAGTGTAACCTTTGTGACTCTGGTAGTCAGTAGTTTTTTATTATTATTTTTTTTTTTTTTTACTGTTTATTTTATTTTTTTACAATATTATTTTTTATTATTTTTTTTACATTTTGTTTAGGAGCCCCATTGGGGGGCTTTGGTAAGATATCAGGGGTCTAAACAGACCTCCCATTCTCCTCCTCCGCAACCTCAGCTGCACAGAATCTTCCCTTTCATTCACAAACTAAAGCATAGTTAAGATAGTTATGAATGAAGAGAGTCAGTGATCGGTACAGATCCCTGACTCTGTCCATTCAGACAAGGAAGGGGCTGGTAAATTACATATTTACCAGCCCTTTCCCTGCTCTCCATCCTGACAAATCCCCCGGCAATACTGCAGGGGGGGCAGAACAGAGGACAGGGGCCCAGGAGCAGCAGAAAGAAGCTGGATAGGAGGGGGGAGGCGTATAGAGGAATCAATCTCTCCATTTTTCTACATGAGGAAAATGGAGGGGATCAGTTCCTCTATATGCCGCTCCTCCTATCCAGGTGTACATTGGAGCATGGGCCCCCGTAGAGCATGAGGCCAAATCGCAACTGTGACCCCTGTAGTTACTGCCCTGGGGGCAGTGCTGTGTGGGGGATGGGACACAGTGCTGCTAGGGTGGATGGGGTCAGTGGCAGTGCTGGTGATAATGAGATCAGTGGTAATGCTGGAGGGAAGGGGGATTGATCATGGGCAGTGCTGGGAGGGAGGGGGTGGACTAATCACTGGCAGATGCTGGGGGGGGGAATGGGATCACTGGCAGATGCTGGGGGGGGGGGGGGATCACTGTCAGATGCTGAAGGGGAGGTGGTTGGGATCACAGGCAGATGCTAGGGGGTGTTGGGATCACTGGCAGATGCTAGGGGGTGTTGGGATCACTGGCAGATGCTAGGGGGGTGGGTGGGATCACTGGCAGATGCTAGGGGGAGTGGGTGGGATCACTGGCAGATGCTGGGGGGGTGGGTGGGATCACTCAAAGATGCTGGGGGGGTGGGGGGATCACTGGCAGATGCTAGGGGGAGTGGGTGGGATCACTGGCAGATGCTGGGGGGGTGGTGGGATCACTGGAAGATGCTGGGGGGTGGGGGATCACTGGCAGATGCTGGGGGGGGTGGGGGGGGTCACTGGCAGATGCTGGGGGGTGGGATCACTGGCAGATGCTAGGGGGTTTTGGGATCACTGGCAGATGCTGGGGGGGGGGGGTGGGATCACTGGCAGATGCTGGGGGGTGTTGGGATCACTGGCCAATGCTGGGGGGGTGTTTGGGATCACTGTCAGATGCTGGGGGGGTGTTAGAATCACTGGCAGATGCTGGGGGGGTGGGATCACTGGCAGATGCTTGGGGAGTTTTGGGATCACTGTCAGATGCTGGGGGGAGGGGGGTGTTGGGATCACTGGCAGATGCTGGGGTGTGGTGGGATCACTGGCAAATGCTGGGGGGAGTTTGGGATCACTGACAGATGCTGGGGGGGGTGGGATCACTGGCAGAAGCTGGGGAGGGGTTTTGGGATCACTGTCAGATGCTGGCGAAGGTGGGATCAGTGTGACAGTGGTGGTAGGATGGGAGCAGTGCCATTGCTGTATGGGGGAAGTGGCAGTGCAGGAGGGTGATGGGATCAGTAGCAGCATTGGTGTGGGTTGGGATCTATGTTACTCACTTGCACTCGCTCTCTCAGTGTCAGCTTAGGGCTCTATGCTCCATGTTCCGTATATGCTCCCTTCACATGTATCCAGGTCACTATCCCAAGATGGGGTTTCCTCAGACGTCTGAGACCTCCCCTGGCTCCTCCCTCTTCACTCTACCTGACTGGTCGGCTGACAAAAGCATACAGCTTCTGCCTCCCGATGGCTCTGGGTGAGCGATCCGCTGTGCAGTTACTGTGTCGGTGATAATACTGTAAACAGTGCAGCTGCGAACTCCATGGGCAGAGAGGCTGGTGCAGTGATAGTACACTCACCCATCATTGCCTCTGGGTAACTAGCAGAAGAACCTTCTGGCGGTGGGCCCCCCCATAGTGGCGTGATGACAGGGCCCAATCGCTAGTGCGACTGGTGCGACCCTGGTAATTCCGCCACTGGTTTACTGCATGCGATAACGCGGTCACGTGACAAATTTGCATAAGTTATCGCATGCGGTAAATAAAGTCCAATTCACAAAAAAAAAAAAGATTATGAGGTATTTACCACAAAATGAAAAACGTGCCGGTAAATATCGTCAAAAAGCATGCGGTAAGCTCTTAAGTCCAATTCACAACAGAGTAAAATAAACATGCGCTATTTATCACCAGGGTTTTGCTGGCTGTATCACATGCAGTATTTGTCAGAAACAGCCTGGGGTCCCCCCCCCCCAATAGCCAGCTGCCACGCCCTTAACAACGGATGACTCATAAGCTGCCAGCAGGTTACCCGCTGACAGCTAAATGTAAAAAAACCATGCCGACAATTTAAAATTAGGGGGAAAAAACAGCGTGGGGTCCCTCCCAAAATTCATACCAGACCCTTATCCGATCAGGCAGCCCAGCAGGTCAGAAAAGAGGGGGGGCAAGTGAGCGCCCCCCCTGAACCATACCAGGCCAAATGCCCTCAACATGGGGGGCTCAAAAGCACCTTGTTCTCATGTTGATGGGGACAAGGGCCTCTTTCCCACAACCCTGGGTAGTGGTTGTGGGAGTCTGCGGACAGGGCGGCTTATCGGAATCTGGAAGCCCCCTTTAACAAGGGGGGCCCCAGATCCAGCCCCCCCATGTGAGTAAGTAGGGGTACTATGTACCCCTACTCATTCACCAAAAAAGTGTAAAAGTAAATAAAAACAGTACAAAAGTAGATCCATCCTCAATCACGATGCCTGCCACCACCGCCGGACCTGAAAAAAAAAAGCTCCGATCCTGACAAATGTTCCCTTGGTCTGTCTGTATCGCCGTTTGACAGTTCTTAAATAGGTAAGGTGCGGGGCCACCCCATGATGTCAACTGGTGGCACCGCCCCCCTTGTGATGTCACCGACCGATGCATGCTGGAATTGTCAAAATGTTTGTACTTTACTCACTTTTACACTTTTTTTGTGAATGGGTAGGGCTGGTATGTACCCCATACTCATTCACATGGGGGCTTCCAGATTCTGAAAAGGCCCCCACCCGCACACCCCCACAACCACTGCCCAGGGTTGTGAGGAATAGGCCCTTGTCCCCATCAACATGAGGACAAGGTGCTTTGGGGTGGGGGGGCAAGCCCCCCCACCCCAAAGCACCCACCCATGTTGAGGGCACGTGGCCTGAAATAGTTCAGGTGGGGGGAGCTTGCTCACACCCCCTTTCCTGACCTGCCGGGTTGTGGATAAGGGTCTGGTATGAATTATGGGGGGATCCCCACACCGTTTTTTGGCGTAGGGTTCCCCTTAAAATCCATACCTGACCTAATGGGCCTGCTGACAGCCTGCTGGCCTGCGGGGAACCTGTTGACAACTAGTGAAACATCCGTTGTTAACGGGATAATAGTTCACCTTTACCACAAAACTGCCTATGCAAATAAGGGGCATCTGTAGATAAAAACAAACTGTGCAGCTCTGACTAAAGTTGAATAAAGCCCTTGTTAATGGGTAAGGCCATTTAGATACCTTATGAAGCCTGACTGGAATACTCTCAGGATGTTGCTAAGTGAGGCCTAGTCATCAGCCATGGGCGTCCGCGGAACTTTTTTCAGGGGGGGGCATCATTTTAAGGTCATGTACACAGTGGTTGTCGTGGCACAGGCACTGCTGTTACCTGTGGTTCTTCGGCGATAGGCCAGGACAGGCACTGGCAGCCAGGCAGAGTATTTTCTGTCATCTCGGCCACTGCAAGCCACGCACCTGTGACATGTGGGAGGAGCCGAATCGGTATAGGCCCAACATACATTCACACAGGCAGAGGCAGGCTGAGGCAGCAGCCAATTACAGAACAGCCGGGTCACGGTGATGTTAAGCAGAGGCCCGAGCGGCAGAGCCAATCCGATGCTTGGGTCGGGGGTGAGGAGGGAGGGACGGATGTGTAGTCGGAAAAGATTGAGAGCAGCCCCAGCCCCCAGGCCAGCAGCAGACTTTAAAAGAAAAGTCCACGGCTGCCACGGAGGCAGCCGTGGTGGCCATTGCAACACAGGGGGTAAGTGCCTTCACTCTGACTCTGGTTTGTTTTAACCACTTGCAGACCGCCCCGCCATCATTGTATGTTGGCTGTTTGAAGTGGATTACCGTTGTTTATGGCTGCATATAGCTGCCATAACCCCAGTATCCTCTTCAACGCCGAACGGTCCTCTTTCAGATAAACGTGGTCTCTGCGGCGGATTCGCCGCAAGATTACTTTTATCGGGGGTGCAAAAAAAGACATTTATTCATTTTTATTTTTTTTTTTATTGCATTTTAGTGTAAATATGACATCTGAGGTCTTTTTGACCCCAGATCTCACATTTAAGAGGTCCTGTCATGGTTTTTTTCTATTACAAAGGATGTTTACGTTTCTTGTAATAAGAATAAAAGTAACCCAATTTTTTTTTAAAAGGACAGTGTAAAAATAAAAAGGAAAAAATATATAAGAAAAAAAAAAAGTAAAGCGCCCCGTCACACCGAGCTTGCTCGCAGAAGCATACGTATGTCGCGCCCGCATATTAAAGCGGTGTTTGAACCACACATGTGAGATATCGCCACGATCGTTAGTGCGAGAGCAATAATTCTAGCCCTAGACCTCCTCTGTAACTCAAAACTGGTAACCTGTAGAAATATTTAAACATTGCCTATAGAAATTTTTAAGGGTCAAAGTTTGTCACCATTCCACGAGCGGGTGCAATTTTAAAGCATGACATGTTGGGTATTAATTTACTCGGCATAACATTATCTTTCACGATATAAAAAAAAAATCAGCTAACTTTGCTGTTGTCTTATTTTTTAATTAAAAGAGTGTATTTTTTCCAAACAAAAATGCGCTTGTAAGACTGCTGCGCAAATACAGTGTGACATAAAGTAATGCAACGACTGCCATTTTATTTTCTAGGGTGTCTGAGAAAAAATATATATGATGTTTGGGGGTTCTAAGAAATTTTCTAGCAAAAAAAAAAATTATTTTAACTTGTAAACACCAAGTCTGAAAAATAGGCTCGGTCCTTAAGTAGTTTATCTACAAACATCCCTTACCTGCATAGGTAGGTTTTTTGTAAAGGTGAACTATCCTTTTAGCCACTTCAATACCCCTTTTCACAATTTTCAGCTTTCAGCGCTGTTGCACTTGGAATGACAACTGCATGGTTATGCAACACTGTACTCAAACTAAACTTTTACAATTTTCTTCCCACAAATAGAGCTTTCTTTTGGTGGCATTTGATCACCTCTGCGTTTTTTATTTTTTGCTAAACAAAATAAAAAAAGACCAACATTTTAGAAAAAAAAACGCTTTACTTCGTTTCGGTTGTAAATTCTGTTTTCTCCTTCACTGATGAGGTGGCACTGATGGGCACTGATGAGTTGGCACTGATAAGGTGGCACTGATGGGCACTGACGAGGAGGCACTGATATGTAGAATTGATGGGCACTGATAGGCGGCACTGGTATGCAGCACTGATGGGCACCGATAGGCGGCACTGATAGGTGGAACTGATGGGCACTGACAGCCGGCACTGACAAGCGTCTGTGATGGGCACTGACAGGCGGCACTGATTGGCACTAATAGGCGGTACTGATTGGCACTAAAAGGTGGCACTGATGGGCAGCACTGATGATGAGGTACTGATGAGGTTCTGACAGGTGTTACTGTAGGGCACTGATTGGCACTGTGATAGGCACTGATTAGCACTGTGGTGGGCACTAATTGGCACCTACAGCTATTTCTGATGGGTCACTGACTGGCAGCTGATGGGCACATTTTTGGCAGCTGTGGTGGCACATCTGATGGGGCTGTGCCGATAATCAATGTGCTGATTATCAGCACAGACCCCCCCTCTGACAGGGAGAGCGGCCAATCGGCTCTCCCTGTCATCGTAAACCAAGGAATGCCGTTTACTGGCACTTCCTGGTTCACATGATGATCAGCTGTAAGGACGCAGTGGTCAGCTTCTCGCCTGCTCCTTAGCAACCAGCTCAAAAACGAACACCGCATACGTTATCTAACGCAAAATTCTTAGTGGATTGCACTTTCAAAACTGAATTATTGCAAGCGCTATTTTACCGCATTTTATTGCCCGTTATTTAACTCTTAGTGAATTGACCCCTATGTGTCCATGTACACATAGGCTTTTACAAGAGTTTAGAAGCTGCTGTGATTAGGGGATGTTCAACCTCCCTCAACCACCCTCTCCTGAACGCGGAAGAATCATGTTAAGGATAGGAACATTTTGACCATGCCATGGCCGCGTTTAGGAGCTTTTGGTGTTTTTTTGCCAAAGCCCCTAAACGCAACCCCATAAAAACCTATGTGTCCATGTACACATAGGCTTTTAGCAGAGTTTAGGGGGATTTTAGGAGCAACCGCGATTCTTCCACGTTCACGAGAGGAACGTTTTGGGCAAGGACCACTAAATGTGGCAAAAACGGGTGTAAACCACGGTACCAAGTTTATACATGTTTTTGCAGTGTATCCTTTTTTTCTGCAGGGGAGGTTAGTGGACATGAAGCCTTAACCACTTCAGCCCCTGAGGGTTTTACCCCCTTCCTGACCAGAGCACTTTTTACAATTTGGCACTGCGTCGCTTTAAGTGCTAATTGCGCGGTCATGCAATGTTGTACCCAAACAAAATTTGCGTCCTTTTTTTTCCCCACAAATAGAGCTTTCTTTTGATGGTATTTGATCACCTCTGTGGTTTTTATTTTTTGCGCTATAAATGGAAAAAGACCGAACATTTTGAAAAAAAATGATATTTTCTACTTTTTGTTATAAAAAAAATCCAATAAACTCAATTTTAGTCATACATTTAGGCCAAAATGTATTCAGCCACATGTCTTTGGTTAAAAAAAAAGTCAATAAGCGTATATTTATTGGTTTGCACAAAAGTTATAGCATCTGCAAACTAGGGTACATTTTCTGGAATTTACACAGCTTTTAGTTTATGACTGCCTATATCATTTCTTGAGGTGCTAAAATGGCAGGGCAGTACAACCCCCACCCCACAAATGACCCCATTTTGGAAAGTAGACACCCCAAGAAAATTGCTGAGAGGCATGTTGAGCCCATTGAATATTTTATTTTTTTGTTCCAAGTGATTGAATAATGACAAAAAAAAAAAAAATTTTACAAAAAGTTGTCACTAAATAATATGTTGCTCACACATGCCATGTTTATATGCGGAATTGCACCCCAAAATACATTTTGCTGCTTCTCCTGAGTATGGGGATACCACATGTGTGGGACTTTTTGGGAGCCTAGCCGCGTACGGGGCCCCCGAATACCAATCACCGCCAGGATTTCTAAGGGCGTACATTTTTTATTTCACTCCTCACTACCTATTACAGTTTTGAAGGCCATAAAATGCTAAGATGGCACAACCCCCCCCCCCCCCCCCAAATGACCCCATTTTGGAAAGTAGACACCCCAAGATATTTGCTGAGAGGCTTGTTGAGTCCATGGAATATTTTATATTTTGCCACAAGTTGAGGAAAAATTACAAACTTTTTTTTTTTTGCATAACCCCTATGGCAGTAGTTTAGAAAGGATGACATTGGGTTTACATCCACTTTAAGGTGATGTCGTTGAATGTAAGAAACAAGATGAATGGTTTTGGTGGTGTTGTCCTTGGCTTCACACCCAGGGACAAACCCCACTTGGTTTGTGTGGATGATAGAAGGTAAAAGTGGTGAGAAGCGGTTAGCCAAAAGTTTTGCAAAAAGTTTAACGTCTATGTTGAGGAGCGAGATCGGTCGGTAACTACTGCATTGGGAGGGGTCCTTACCTGGTTTGGGTATGACTGAGATGCTGGCGGATAAAAGAGCACTAGAGGGAAGATGAGAATCGTCTATAAAGTTAAATGCTCAAGAGAGCAAAGGGGCGAGGGATTGGGCAAATGATTTATAAAACCTAGGGGATAACCCATCGGGTCCCGGACATTTACCGGACTTCAACCCTTTAATCGTGGTGAGGAATTCCACCACTGTGAGGGGATCGTCTAGGTTGGTAGATTATTTTGCATCTATCCGTGGTAGGGCCGTCTCCGTGATATAGTCGTGCATGTTGGGAGGGTGTGGTGTATTTGTGGGGGACCGTCTAGTTCGCGGGGGGAACGTTATATAACTGAGAATAATAGTGTTGGAAGGCATCCGAGATACCCCGGGTGTTACTAATCTTTTGTTGCTTGGAGGTGCAGATGTGTTGGATGGGTCGGCGGCGGGGGGCAAGGGTGAAGGACTGTCGCTAAGTGTTGCCCACACTTGTTGGCTAAAGTATAGTGTCGGTTACGGCCCCTGTCTCTGGCTATGAGGGAACGGGCATCTAATATGCCAAGTAAATCTCGTCGGGCGTTGGAAAGATCAACATAAGTGGTAGGGTCTGGGGTTTGTTTATGTGCGAGTTCCAAAGTAGTGATTGTGGAAAGCAAGCGGGCGATATCAGCAGATCTGTCCTTCTTTAGGCGGACTCCATGTTGAATGAAGGTTCCCCGAAGTACGCACTTCAGGGCTTCCCATTTTGTGAGGGGGTTGGTGTTGTCTGACCGGTGATCCCGAATAAAGTCCTTAATCATCTGCTCGACAGCAGCAACGCAGGGGGCATCTTTTAATAAATTGTCGTTCAGACGCCAAGAGACTGACCTACAGGATTTAGGGGGGTGGGCCAGACTTAGGTGTATGGGGGTGTGGTCAGACCACAGAATGTTAACTAAGGAAGCTTTGAACGGGACATCCAACAGCGATTGGGAGATCAAAAAAGTCAATACCACTGTATGAATTGTGGGCTACAGAGTAACAGCTGTAATCTCTCTCAAACGGGTGTTGAACTCGCCAGACATCCACGAGTTGAGCTGAGTGTATGAGTGAGTTTGATGTGTGTGAGAGTGGAGTGTGGTGTAGAGGACTTACCCAAGGAAGTGTCCACAGCCGGGGAAAGGGCTACATTAAGGTCCCCACCCAGGATGAAGCAAGGACCGCCAAAAGAGATCAGCTTGTTCAGCACCACGGATAGGAAACTCCCCTGGTCTTGGCTTGTACGTTAGCCACTGTAAAAATAGAAGCGTTAGTTTTCAATTTAAGGAAAAGGAAACGGGAATCTAGAACTTCTGGGTGGGAAGATTTGTGGAAGGCTATGGACACTCCCCTTGATTTAGCCAGCGGGTTCGTACTGTGGTGCCATTGATGGTAATAAGGGTTATTGAGAAGCGGAATAGCCGTGCCCCTAAAGTGAGTCTCCCGCAGGAGCAAAATTTGAGTCCTGGCCTTGTGAAAATGGTATCATATCTGGCTCCTTTTCTCCGGTGTGTTGAGGCCCCAACAGTTATAGGAAGACAAGGTTACATGGTCAAGGGACATTGTGATGGAACTGGGGGGAGTGGACAACAAATCTCCAAAGCGGATAGTGTGAAAATCAAGGCCTGCCCAGACGGGGAGTGGTGGGAATAGAGGGAAGGGGAGGTGAGGTAGAGGGAGAAGACAGAGTGAGAGGAGAGGAAAAGGAGAGAGTCGAGGGAGTGGGTGGGATCTACCTCCACAACAGGGAAGGATAAAGGATTTGGTTTGCAACAAGCTGGCACCACTACTAAAGAAAAAGAGTGAAGAAGAAGTAACAGCCTACAAGGTGGCGGTAGCATACCATGAAGTAAATATCTTAACATTACTAAAACAAGAAACTGACTAAGAAAATTACAGTGCATGTACATGCACTGTCGGTCCTAAGGGGGGTGTACGTGGGAAGCACACGGGGTGTCTCCTGGTCCTTGGGTCCACGGGGGCGTAGTGATGAATGCAAAGCTAAGAATAACCATCAACATAACCACAGTTAACTTATCATAAACAGTAAGGCACAATAGCACAATGCGGAACAAATGTTCCCTCATACTGTAGGATGGCGTGCCCAGGGGAAGAATAGTAGAGTAATGGGAAACAGGACGTTGCTGGGGTACAAGGAAAGGAGACAGTAAATACCAAATACCAACAGGAGTGACCAGGGTCGCCCACAGTATGGAGGAAGCTCTCTGTGTGTCCAAATATCCGGGAAAGAAAAATATTATTAAGCAGTCCGGGAAAAAATAAAAAAATATATATAAGGAGAAAAAAAAAAAGAAACCCTTTCAGGAAAAATTGTCCCGAGCAGTATAAACGTGGTGAAACTGGGGCAGCATGGGGGAAAAAAAAGGGGGGAGCTCCCTAATAAGGGCAACAGGAATGGTGGGGACACCAGACAGGTGATCACAGATGTTAGTCTAAAAAAAATCAAGGAAGTATGGGTATGTACTCCATTAACAGGGCAAAGAAAACATAATAGTCCCAGGTGTGGAAACAAAAGGTGAGCCATTAGCTGAGGCTATGGCAGAGTCACCCGTCAGGCGGCATCAGAGGCCGACTTGCCGGCCTTCTGCCATTGCGAGTCGAATGGAAGACCCGGTATGGTAGGCGGGAGGGGCCAATCCGGCAGGGAGACCTGAGGTAGCTCCAGAGTGCTCAGGAGTCGCGGTAGGTCCCCCAGAGTACGAAAGAGGGCCATCTTGCCTTCATGATGGACCCACAGCTGAAACAGGAACCACCATTGGCATGGTAAGTATTTTGCAGCTCTCATTTGTTTTTGAAAATGAAGAAAGAAAAGAAAAATGTATTTTCTTTTTCAATTTTTAAAAAATTTGTGACAAAAAGCGAGGTCTGCAAAATACTCACCATACCTCTTAGCAAATAGTTTGGGGTGTCTACTTTCCAAAATGGGGTCATTTGGGGGGGGGTTTGTGCCATCTGGGCATTCTATGGCCTCCGAAACTGTGATAGGCAGTGAGGAGTGAAATCAAAAATTTACACCCTTAGAAACCCTGAAGGTGGTGCTTGGTTTTCAGGGTCCCGTACGTGGCTAGGCTCCCAAAAAGTCTCACACATGTGGTATACCTGTACTCAGGAGAAGCAACAGAATGTATTTTGGGGTGTAATTCCACATATGCCCATTGCATTTTTGAGCAATATATCATTTAGTGACAACTTTGTGCAAAAAAAAAAAAAAAAAAAAAAAAAGCTTATACATCTTGACCCCGTATCTGGAATGCTTGCTGGGAAGGTACTGTTTGAATGACAAGCGGCCAGAACAGAAAACTTAATCAGGGACTCATCAACGCAGACAACTTGATGGGGAGTAAACAAGTCTGCAAAACGTTGGTTGAAGTGGTTTACGGGGGGCCAAATTTTGTAAAGCCGATTGTATCCAGGGTCTCCACGAACCGCATGATCTGCTCATATCGTGCCCTGGCCATGGAAGCAGAGAACACGGGTATATGGTGAATTGGGTCAGTGGACCAATATGACCGCAACTCACTCTTTTTGGTTATGCCAATGAGGAGGGATAGGCCCAGAAAGATCTTAAATTTGGAAACTGTAATTGGTTTCCAATCTCCGGCAAGGGAGGACTGGGGAATAGTGGCGATGTGTTGACCAGCATACAAATTGCTTTGGTCCACAATAGATCTATAGAGATCTTCGGTGAAAAACAGCGAATACAAATCAAGTGACGTAAAATCAACTGTTTCCACCTGAATGCTGGGTTGGCCAGTGAATGGGGGAAGTGTGGGTGCTGCAGAAGTGGTGGGTTCCCAATTAGGATTGGCGAATGCCGCAGGAAGGGCACTATGTGTTCGTCTTCTTGGTGGCAGCAGGACACTACTTGCCACCTCGCCAGCTTGAACTGCACTTATGGGACTCGCCACGTCACCAAGTGTTACTGCAGTGCTGGATGTACGACCAGGGTGTACTAGGCCGCTGGTGCTTGCCAGTTCACCAGAAGGAATAGCGGCGCTAGTACTTCTCTGCTCCATGCGAGAGCCCTGCGGTTCTTGCACCTCAACAACAAAAGAAGAATTTTGGTTCGGGGTTTCCCTGTGGGGAATTCCCATGCCGTTTTTATCAATGAACTTCTATGTGTATTGTCGGCAATGCAATAGCCGCGGGTAGTTTTAAATGTTTTTTTTCCTTCGAAATGTCATTTTGCTGTCAGACTGTTCTAAACACGGGAAACATGCGCCCCTTTACAGGCATACTATAGACACCCCCCAGGTACGAAATTTAAAGGGATATTACACTTTTATTGTTTGACTTTAAGCATTATTAAAATCACTGCTCCTGAAAAAACGGCCGTTTTTAAAACTTTTTTTTGCATTGATCCATGTCCCCTGGGGCAGGACCCGGGTCCCCAAACACTTTTTATGACAATATCTTGCATATAAGCCTTTAAAATTAGCACTTTTGATTTCTCCCATAGACTTTTAAAGGGTGTTCTGCGGCATTCGAATTTGCCGCGAACACCCCAAATTGTTCGCTGTTCGGCGAACTTGCGAACAGCCAATGTTCGAGTCGAACATGAGTTCGACTCGAACTCGAAGCTCATCCCTACTCTTCACTACTGTACCTTCAATTTGCCCTTTTGGGCTCTAAATTTAGTGGTACAGTAGTGAAACTCACAGGTAAAAAAGCTCCTGACTGTATCAAAACGCTACCAAAAAACTGTTAGCGATTGCAGGGATCAGGCCTGACTCTGCGAACGCTGCAGTTATGTGTTTAGTGTTTTGTAAGTGACAGTGATCAATCGATACTGCACTTGGGTGGGCTGGGCTGGGCGGAGGGGCAAAACGCAGGTGCTACCAGGTACCTGGGCTGATCCCGCTAACACTGCGTTTTTGGGAACCCTAAACTGCTATTGGTGTCACTGTGACAGGGCGTACAGGGGGGTGATCGGGGGGTGACTGGGGGGTGAAAAGTTTGCCTGCGTGTTCTACTGGAAGTGTACTGTTGGTGCAAACTTACTTAATGTCTTCTCTCCTCGGAAACCGGAACGAAAAGGCTTCACGAGGAGCGAAGACATCACTTTCTCCGCTTCTGTTTACATTACAGAAGCCGAGGAAGCTTGTCATTCGCCAGGAGCGATCGCGAGGGGGTGGCCATGAATCCGACCGCCGCATGCACCGGGGACCCCCGCCCGCGGCAGGCAGGGACGTACAGGTAAGCCCTTATGCCTGCCCGTGCCGACGTACATTGGCGTGCCCATCGGTGCTGCATACCAGTGCCGCCTATCAGTGCCCATCAATTCTACATATCAGTGCTTCCTCATCAGTGCCCATCAGTGCCACCTCATCAGTGCCCGTCAGTGAAGGAGAAAACAAAATTTACAACCGAAACGAAGAAAAGCGTTTTTTTTTTCAAAAATGTCAGCCTTTTTTAGTTTGTTTAGCAAAAGTTAATCTACAAACATCCCTTACCTGCATAGGCAGGTTTTTTGTAAAGGTGAACTATCCTTTTAGCCACTTCAATACCGGGCACTTTCACCCCTTCCTGCCCAGGACAATTTTTAGCTTTCAGCGCTGTCGCACTTTGAATGACAATTGCATGGTTATGCAATACTGTACCCAAACTAAATTTTTATAATTTTCTTCCCACAAATAGAGCTTTCTTTTGGTGGTATTTGATCACCTCTGCGGTTTTTATTTTTTGCTAAACAAACTAAAAAAAGACGACATTTTTGAAAAAAAAAAAAAGCGCTTTTCTTTGTTTCGGTTGTAAATTTTGTTTTCTCCTTCATTGACGGGCATTGATGAGGTGGCACTGATGAGTTGGTACTGATAAGGTGGCACTGATGAGGAGGCACTGATATGTAGAATTGATGGGCACTGATAGGCGGCACTGGTATGCAGCACTGATGGGCACCGATAGGCGGCACTGATAGGTGGAACTGATGGGCACTGACAGTCGGCACTGATGGGCACTGACAGTCGGCACTGATGGGCACTGACAAGCGACTGTGATGGGCACTGACAGGTGGCACTGATTGGCACTAATAGGCGGTACTGATTAGCACTAACAGGTGGCACTGATGGGCAGCACTGATGATGAGGTACTGATGAGGTTCTGACAGGTGTTACTGTAGGGCACTGATTGGCACTGTGATGGGCACTGATTAGCACTGTGGTGGGCACTAATTGGCACCTACAGCTGTTTCTGATGGGGCACTGACTGGCAGGTGATGGGCACCTTTTTGGCAGCTGTGGTGGCACATCTGATGGGGCTGTGCTGATAATCAATGTGCTGATTATCAGCACAGACCCCCCCTCTGACAGGGAGAGCCGCCGATCGGCTCTCCCTGTCATCGTAAACCAAGGAATGCCGTTTACTGGCACTTCCTGGTTCACTTGATGATCAGCTGTAAGGATGCAGTGGTCAGCTTCTCGCCTGCTCCTTAGCAACCAGCTCAAAAACGAACACCACATACGTTACCTAACGCAAAATTCTTAGTGGATTGCACTTTCAAAACTGAATTACTGCAAGCGCTATTTTACCGCATTTTATTGCCCGTTGTTTAACTCTTAGTGAATTGATCCCTATGTGTCCATGTACACATAGGCTTTTACAAGAGTTTAGAAGCTGCCGTGATTAGGGGGTGTTCAACCTCCCTCAACCACCCTCTCCTGAACGTGGAAGAATCACGTTAAGGATAGGAACATTTTGACCATGCCATGGCCGCGTTTCGGAGCTTTTGGTGTTTTTTTTGCCAAAGCCCCTAAACGCAACCCCATAAAAACCATGTATCATGTACACATAGGCTTTTAGCAGAGTTTAGGGGGATTTTAGGAGCAACCGCAATTCTTCCACGTTCACGAGAGGAACGTTTTGGGCAAAGACCACTAAACGTGGCAAAAAGGAGTGTAAACCACGGTACGTGTTTTTGCGGTGTATCGTTTTTTCTGCAGGGGAGGTTAGTGGACATGAAGCCTTAATGGAAGCTTTCTTGGCACATCTAAATAAAGCCTGCAATGGACACAGTGTGAATGAGCCCTAACTGGCACCCTCAGAGTGTGTGAAGCCTCCACTATGTACACTAGGGGGCCCCCCACTCTCCTTTCTAGTGGTACCCTTCTAGCCAATGAGTGTCAGGGCTCTTTAAGCGGGCGGTATAAAAGCAAGTGAGTGCGCTCCTCCTCTTCTTGTCTCAGCTGAGAGCCCGGACAGTCCCCGCCTTTGCTTCAGTACTCTTTGCCCGTCTCTGAGGTAACAGCGAACCCCTCTTCTGTCAGCCATGTCTGCCGGCGAAGAAGCGGTCCCCGCCCAGACTCCCCAGTCAGAGGAGAAGCCGCCGTCTCAGGAGGAGAGCCAGGCCGCCGAACCCAAGAAAGAAGAGCTGGAGCAGAAGCCAGCCGAGGAGGAGGAGGCGGCGGCGGCGGCGGCGGAGTGCGGGGGAGAGGAGGCGGCTCCTCCGCAGCCTGAAGTCACCTACAAGTCTCTGGTCCTGAACGGACATGGCGGCTATGATAAGGTGAAGCTGCAGAACAAGAAGGGCGCCCCCAAACCCAAAGCCGGGGAGGTGCTGATCCGGGTCCGAGCCTGCGGGCTCAACTTCGCCGACCTAATGGCCAGACAAGGAGTATACGATCGCCTGCCATCCCTGCCCGTCTCCTTGGGAATGGAATGCTCCGGCATCGTGGAGGAGATAGGAGAAGGGGTCACCGACAGACAGGTAAGTCCTACACATCGATCGATCAATGGATAGATAGATGGGTGTGACCCTCATCGCATCACCTGCGCTGCTACTGAGAAATGGCACCTCAGCAGCAGGGAACTGACCTAGAGTTGGTGATTAACTGATCTCTCCACCCCGCCCCCTTTCCTGTTATGATTAATAATTAGTCGATGTATTGATAGACTTGTTAATAGCCAATTAGCTGTACCAGTACTTCAGGCTGATTCTCACTTGCACACGAGGGGGCGCTGTTTCTTCCCATTGAGGTCTATTATATGGATGGGCTGTGGCTGGCTGTCGGTGCTGGCTGATGCTTCTGCTGACTCTACTACAGCCATTCTCAGAGTTTCTCCAGAGGTTGTTGGGGGTTCCTGGAGCTGACTGACCTCCCACTGGATGGTGGGAAAACAGGTGTCTAGGTGCTGCATCCTTCCCACATAAAAGCCCCGCTCGGTGCTCAGACCTTGAGGCTGCTGATGCCTCCAACGTACTTGAATAAAGGAAAGGGATGGTCTGCACCCTAGATGACATCCACAATAGTTTTTTTAATAAATTCATTTACAAAGCTATAAACCAGGCTGGTTTACAGCTTTGTACATGCATTTAAAAAAAAAAACACTATTTTCGGATGTCATTTTGAGTGCTGACCATCCCTTTCTTTCCCTCTGGATGGTGCCTGTAGGTTCCAGGGCCAACACCACTTTGCAGATCCACTGGCATGACACCAGTGGTCTTTTCAGCTGTCTAAAGGTGGTATTCTGCCCACTGCCGCACCCCCCTAGTGAATTAGTTTTAGCAAGGGTTCTGAGACCTGCATAGATTTTCAAGGGTTCCTCTGAGACAAAATGGTTGAGAATCACTGAAGCAGCCAAACTTTGAATGGTGGGGGGAATGGTTTACCATTAAGTTGTTGGTTTGAGATGTAGCGGAGATCTAATCTTTGCTAGATGGCCACACCTAAGGCTACATTCACGCCAGTGATTAGGGCTGGTGTAAATTGTAGCAGCAAGGTGTCTCCAGCAGTGATCACCTCAGATAATTATTGGTTGCACAGAGTGGAGAATAGCTGCTGGCAACCTGTAATTGTGGTGAATGGGCTACCTGCTGAGAGCCGCAGAAAACTGCCACTACAGTTCACACTAGCTTTAATTGCTGATGTGAATATAGCCTAGATCACACCAAACATGTTACAGTACTGTACAATCATCTTTTATTTACCGGAGCAATCGATGTGTATCTGTTCCCTCCAGGCAGGCTGCTGTTTTTGGTAGATCTAAAGACTTCACAGGTTGTAAGGTATGTGGTGAACTAAAGACCCAAGTCTCAAGACAGATCAGGCTAAGGGTTATTTTATCTTTAGAAAAGTGCTGCTTATTGCTGGGTGAGTCCAATAAGACTTAAAAATGGTTCACATGGATGCAAGTCTTGTGTGCATGGAGCCTATTGTCTCTGGTATGAAATATTGTGTATTTGTACTATGTTAATATCTTAGTGGTGTAATCCCCCTTTTTTGAGGTTTCTGGTGCATGTCTGACTTAACATTTGTTTTTAGTGGGCATTAGATGGTAGTTGTAATATCCATTTACAATCCTATTTAGAAGAGCTGTTTTGGGGAAAAAATTGTGACCAGGTGAGAATTCATGATTTCCCCTGTAATTGGCTGATCAGACAGTATTGTGGTCTATGGACACCTTACTCAGTAGGGAGAAGGGCTTTGTACAAGATACAGAATCAGTGAACTTAATTGTTCCTTTTTGTCTCATACCTGAATGTGGTAAACCCTGACCATACACCAATGTCCAGGATTTCTGAAGTTCTGTGATTTAAAGAATTAACTGTAGTAAGACTTGCTATATCTTGTGTGGTTTGTATCTACTGATCAGTCATGGCATTGTGGTTGTTGATCACGTACTGGTGAGATGGGTGTGGCAGTCAGTGGTACAGATTCTGAAGTTCTCTAATTCCATAGCTGTTAAAGAATTTTGTTGTCTTTGGGTTTCTCCTCTATGTAACAATTACCCTCCCATCAATAAGTTTTTCTCATCACAACTTTTTTTAATGTGCTTCTAGAATCTTATTGCTGGGGTGGCTTTAACCACACCCATTGGACCATGATGCAATCTTTATTGAGGTGTCCCATTCGGTGTTTTATATAAACGCATATAGGTTGTTTCCTTCTACCTTGAGATCCATAAATTATTTAGGAGTAGCTTGGGAATTTGAGGGTTTTTTTTTCCAGATGGCCATTAACACCCCTAGTGCGCAGGCTGCATCTGTTGCGCATGCATCCGCCCCAAGCTGGTGGTCCATAGAGGTGGACTTAACATTTGAATGCAGGCAGTGTGTTCAGATCAGTGCAACTACCTCCATATTTGCCTGTGCGCAGCTTTACGCAAATTCTTGTGCAACAAGCAGGCTGCATGCGGAATGGGTGTCAACACCCATCGGAGCCCTAAATGCCGAAAGTAATTTCCATTTTAGAGTCTAAAAGTGTTAATGGGAGTAAAACCTTTTCTCTGTTGTCTTAGGCCCCTTTCACACTGGGGCGGTGGGGGCGTCGGCGGTACAACAGCGCTATTTTTAGCGCTGCTGTACCGTCCTTGCAGCGGTATTCGGCCGTTAGCGGGGCGGTTTTAACCCCCGCTGGCGGCCGTAAAAGGGTTAAAATCCCTCGTACAGCGCAGCTATAGCCGCAGTATTGCCGTGGTATAGCCGCGCTGTCCCATTGATTTCAATGGGCAGAAGCGGTGAATACACAGCTCCTTCACCGCTCAAAAGCGGTTTGCAGGACTTTTTTCACCGTCCTGCCTGCGCACCGCTTCAGTGTGAAAGCCCTTGGGCTTTCACACTGAACAAACAGCGGAGGCTGTTTAGGGGCGGTTTGCAGGCGGTATTTTTAGCGCAATACCGCCTGCAAACCGCCCCAGTGTGAAAGGGGTCTTTAAGTTGCTAAACCCTCAACAGTAAAATCCATCTGTATATGCAGTAAAGCATATGTGCTACTCGCTGTGGAACCTAAGGGGTTAATCCTTGTGTAAAAAGGCTGTTTGATCCTGTATGCTTAGATCCTCGCTTCCTTCCACTGTCCCCTGATTTCCTGATAACAGACTAGTCAGGCTGCACATGCTCAATTTGGTGTGTATTGCTAGGTTTTTTTCTTTGACCCTGTGCTGATCACGTGCATGCTCCCATCAGCACTGTCAAGACAGCCAGGGCTCTTGCAGTCTCATAGAACAGTCAGAAAACTCCTATGAGCTTTAACCTTGATTGGGCACTGATAGAAGTCACAAGATATACTGCTAAGGTATTTAGCAGTTTATAGTTACTAAAATTGCATTTCCATGTTGCATACTGTTGGGAGACCAGATATAGTGAATGCAGGGTCCAGAGTTTAGTAATGCTTTGTCAGTGCTGATGCTATGAAAACCATGGACAGCATTTTGAATGTATAAGAGCTGTATTTTTGTTAGCCTTTTTCTGTGCAACTTTCTTTAAGATGCGTATTAACATTAAATGCATTTTCATAGCTTAATATTAGTCCTCCCTTTTAGCTTTTCAAACAAAGTGTAAAACCAATTTCACATGTAAAGTGACCTCATAATACTACATTTTTGTTAAAGCTGCACTCCATGCACAATTTTTTAAATCTAACCACTTGCTTACTGGGCACCCTCCTGCCCAGGGCTGTTTTCAGCTTTCAGCGCTGTCACTTTGAATGACAATTGCGTGGTCATGCAACACTGTACTCAAATTAATTTTTTATAATTTTCTCCAGGTTTTTTGGTTGTATTTAATCACCACTGGGTTTTTATGCTAAACACGGAAAATTTCGAAAAGCCCATGTTTTATAGTTATAAAATTTTGCAAATGGGTAATTTTTCTCCATTGACATGCACTGAGGGGTGGCACTGATGTGCACAGATGACTCCATGGCTACTCTCCTTGATCGGGACTCATGTCCCTCTGACAGCTGCCAGTGATCGGCTTTTTTTGATAGAGTGAGGAGAAAAATGACCGATTACCTCTTCTGTTTAAATTATCAGCTGTCATTGGTTTGTGCATGGCTGACAGCTGATCATATGGTAAGGGTCAGGACTCCGATCAGTTGAGTCTGACTTGCTGATCAGAGCGTGCCCTGCAGGGGGCGCACAGGCTGCTCAAGCACAGGAGGACATCTATTGACACCCTCCTGGCAAAGTAGGTCCACGCTGTAGCTGTCGTTTGGCTTTAGCGCAGATGGGAAGGTTTAATATGGCCATAGATGGCGAAGCTTGGCACCCAAGATGTGTTAGAACTAAATGTCCCATGATACTCAACTACACTGCAGAGTGCAGGACCATCATGGGAAATATAGTTCCAAAACATCTGGGGTGCCAAGGTTTTGCCGTCACTGCCATAGAGGATATAAATCCACTTTGTGCACCAATTGCCTTTGAAAACCCAGAAGCAGTTTTTTTTACTCAATTACTATACAGATCTGGGAAAAAAGCAAAGCACACCCCAAAATACACATGCTTCTTGTACTTAAGACTAAGCTAACAGTTTAGCGTTTGTATTGGGTGTTGAAACAAGGACTTTGGTGATGGAAGGGTGTTCATTGGCTCCTGTGCTGTCAACACTTTAGCCAGGCATCTGGTTGGATTTGGCATCCTTTGTAGTACCCTTATAGTATTAAATCCTGTGTTTACCTTAAGTGTGGTCTTTAAAAAAATAAATAAAAGCACACACCTCCATGCTGCAGCATCTGTGTGATGCTGCAGCTGTCCCATGTCAGCTTGAAGACCAAAAACTCTGATCACATGACCTGATTACTCGCTCAATTCTTTGAAGTGAATTTCTTCCTGGCAACCTTATCTGCATTTTTCCTGAGCCTGGCACTGCTCTGCCCCACCAGCAGATAGCTGGGTAGGGAACAAAAGTAACTTTTTTTTTCTCCTGTGACTCAAGAGAAGTACAGCCAAAGCTTTGACCATTTATTTTAATTGCCCTTTGTATATGCACAGGACATAAAATGTTTGCTTTTATAAAAAGTCCAGTAAAACTTTAAAGTTCTAACGACTGGCCTCTAGCTTGCTCTGTGGGTTTCCTTAGGTTTCTTCCCATACTGTACAGACAATCCCCTGATCCCCCTTCTGAGGGACTAACTTCAGAATTCAAAGTACTACAGCTCATGTGGACCCATCCAGCCCACTCACTGCCTGCATGTACAGGAGCAGCAGTTTGGAGTCTTTCTGTGGGAGTGAGCATTAAAGTGTTTAACCCAAAAAAATACAGATCCTGGTCCCTTAAAGCAGATTACACTGCACAAGCACTGTGCAGTGTAATCTGCCCCCTCAACTAAAAAACACTGAACCCACTTCCTGTATGCCCTCTGTGCTGACCATAAAAATCAGGGCTGATCACCGTGGTCAGAGTGTGTCCCTGCATCATACGTATCTGTCCTCTTGGCTCTCCTCTCCCCCCTCACCCCCCTCCTCCTTCCTGCCTGTCATCTCCCTCTGTCTCTAAAATGGTCACTGCCAGCCTCTCTATTAGAGGCTGGCATAGCAAACTGAGTAGGTTTTAAACTAGCTTTCTGAATACTAAATTTGAGCTGTCTTCAGGCTGGTCACATGATTTGCAGCTGCTATACAGCTACGATAGAGCGGAGGAGACAAGTGGCCATGTGATCTTCCCAGCTGTCAAAGGGAGATTGTGGCCCATCTCGCAGAAGCAATCCATCAGAGCTGTAAAACAGTTGAGTAATGTGACCAGCCTGAAGACACCTCAAATTAGGTATTTAGAATGCTAGTTTTCTCAACCTTAAAGGACAGCACCTGAGAGATCATGGCTCCTCCCACAGGAAACTCTTTATCAAAATCTTTATCAGGAGGCCTCCACGTCACTTCCATCAGTTTGTTACCACCAGCTGGAGGAACACATCTGGTGGGAGCGCTTTATCTCAGGACTTTCCTGGAAGATGAAAGGTTCTCACCTGTCAGTTTTTTCACTAGGAGTGATCCTCCCACTTGTCTCTTGCTGGATGATCTTGCAGGCTCCCTCTCCTTCTGAGCCTATACTGCCTGGAAGTGCTGTGTGTTTTTTTTTTTTTTTTTTGCAGGATAGGCGGTTTGCTGTGGTCCCCTGCTGGCTGCTTCGTGGGATGGCGGTGCAAGGCTGAACAGCTGCCATTGTTCTGGTGACTGAGAACAGTCCTCAGCCACATCCTGTGCAGTGTACAGAAAGAGGCAGCACTTCTGGGTTGGGTGCGTGGTGCCATTTCCAGCCACTAGTGCAGGGGGAGAGGGCAGGGTCACCTGGTGCATTAAACTTCTGTTTCTGGGTCAGTGCAGTGTTTTTGAATCCAGAACCGGCTTTTTCACCACGCGACTGCAGTGCACTCTGCTATGGAGGACCATGCAGCGGATAAGGGGGCAAGGTAAGGGACACCTTTTGTTAATCTGGGCCATCTTCTGTGGGTGTTTTCACCCCACCACCCCTCCCTCCAGTGAGAGCTCTCCCTGGGAATGTATAGTGCAGTGGCTAGTGGGTTAGCACTTCTGCCTAGCATTAGGTGACTCCGCAAAAGGTGGTGGCTTGCTTGGGCACCGGAAAGTAAAGTGTGTTTTTTTTTTTTTTTTTTTTTTTTTTTTTTTTCCCCCCCACCTAGTGCACCTGGGTGTTTTACTTGTGCTGTGCAGAAGCTGTTTAACCAGTCAAGAGAAGGTGCCCTGTCTGCAAGGGAAAAATTAGCAAAGCTTGGACTAAATTGCTTTGTGCAGATTGCATGTCAGATTTAGTCAGGGAGGAGTCTTCATCCATTTGTTGTGATCTAGTTACAAACATTAAGGATGAGCTCTGTGCCACCTTTCAAGCCTTTAGATCAAACCTAAAAGAACTGGGTCCCTTGGGAACCCAGGACTCTGCAGCCATATTCAGAATCCCAAGGGGTCTCCCTAATACTGGCAGGGGGTCCACTCTCCCAGGCACTTCCCAAGAACCTGCTTCCCTTGCTCCAGACGGAACAGATTTGGAGGAGGAAAATTAAGTGTATGTCGCTGCGAAGTACAAGATGTCACTAGAAGAGGTTGGAGGACTCCTGAAAGTAATCCATACTACCTTGGAGGTGGAGGAGGAAAAGGAGCTCTCCCTGCATGACTGCATGGATGGAGGTTTGGGAGACTCAAAAGGCTGTACTTTTCCAATCCATTCAATAATCAGACCTGATAGTGGCTGACACCAGAGAAGACATGTGTTGCTTGGAATTTAGAACAGATGTGTACAGAAACTCTCAGCTGTCAAGTCTTGTTCACAACTCTGCATATCAAACTTGCATTCCCACTTTTTTTTTTTTTAGTGAGGGGGGAGGTGTTGGAGCATTTTCACTCATCACACAGGGCAGCCCATCCACCTGAATGGGCTGCCCTACCCACAGCAATTGCCCCAAAGAAGCTTCAGAATTTTTTTGAGTGGCGCTTGGTGCATTTGTACTGTGGGTTTTATTTTTCTGCGGCACATTTCTGAAATGGAAGGAAATGCACAGATGTGAATGGAGCCTTGTGGTGGTGCAACAATTCCACTTTCATGCCCCACTGACATCTAGCATAGTAGGAGTGCACATTTTGTCTAGTTTTTCCTGTGACATGCATAAGGCAGCCTGTTTTAAATTGGCTGCACTACATGTGGTTAATGGGACATTTTGGCATGATTTTATATTTTTCTGTGCATTTTGCAGCATTTGCCCCTCATTTTTTCACATGGCAAGATGGGTTTGCTTCTGTTTATGCCATTAGCAATGGCACAAAGCGCAACTAGTAATGTGTATAAACATGGCCATACACTATGCAAATCTGTATGTTGTATGTTTAGTGAGGATGATCACTGATTCCCAGGTGCACATTTTTTAAATGCAATGGGTAGGTGGATGATGCATGGTGTGTGCTAATGAGGTCAGCTGGTCAACTTTCCTGTGTCATGACCTACAGTCTGTAAGGAAGAAAGACATTACTAATGGAAACGTCTGGAAACATGGCTTAGGACAAAAGCAAGTGACTCTAGATTTAATGGAAAGCTTTGATATTTTTGCAAAAAAGTACATGAATACTATATTGGTGCATAGGGGAGCTGGTGTACATGGTGTGCAACGGTGAGCTTGCCCTTTAAGATTGCATGGGGTGGTGATGTGACAAACTTCCATCACTTGCATTGGTTTCATCCAGCCAAGGGATACGCTGAAGGTTTGTTTACATAGTTGAGAGGATAAGTTCACTTTTTTAGTAAAAGCTGTATTAGTTGACAGGTACTGATTGGGCAGAATGCCTGGGGTTCTCAGCTCTTGACTGGATTGATAGCAGCGTAGCTGTTGGCTTCCGCTGCTGTTGATCAAATCCAATGACTTGGGTGCCAGGGCCGAGTCGTACATTCAGCGGCTATGGATGCCAAATGATGGACTCAAGAGTGCACCAGCAAGGTAATTGCTCCCCCCGGGAGAGAGCTTCTCCTAGGGGGATTATCTGATGTGGGGGGAGCTGCTAAGGGACCCCAGAAGACAGTGTTCGGGGCCACTCTGTGCAAAACAAGCTGCACAGTGGAGGAAAGCATGACATGTTTGTAAAGCTTTGTTTTGTTTTTTTATCACTTTAACATGGATTATAGCCAGCATTCATATTTTCACTTTGTTAGTTTGTTTAATGTTATAACACATCTAGTTAGAACATTCTGAGTTATTTGAAATGGAGAAAATATAAACTATTTTTCATCCAAAACCTTCCTTTCAAAAAAAGGGGGGTGGGGTAATCTCCCCACCATTGAACCCTATGAAAACTTTCTGATCTCAGGAAAGCTGAACTCAAGGCAGTGTTTTTTGTTTGGTCCACAGAAGTACTGTTTTCCTGTCCATTCCAGGGCTACCACAGTAATGCTTAGCAGGGTTTCTGTATGCCACATTGAGCAGTGTGTAATCCCAGAATTATCTTAACTACAAGACCAGGCCAATTCAGATTTTTCCCATGTAAACTTTATAGCAGAAGAAAGACTTGGTACCCCTGAACTTTGTGATGGAGAGATCTGCAATAATGTGAAAAAAATAGTACAGGAAGCAACTCATCTAAGATCTCAGCACAGTCCCAATATTGTATAAGTTTACCGAGTTGTGCTGAAATAAAAAAAAAAAAAAAAATTAAAATTGGAAATAATGTCCAAGTGACAATTACTGACATTCCTAGTGAGTATCGCCCTCCACCTTGAATTGTGATACTTTCTGTCAACACCACCAAAGGCTGAAAGGCTCACATGAAAGTGCTTGTGGCTCCATACCCAGCCAGGGCCTTTTAGAACTTCAGAGGATCTTCCAGCATTGACATATCAATCGTCTTGACATGGTTGTCATAGATATTCCCCAAAAACACAAGGCTCCATAGTGTGTAATCGTAAACATTTATTGCACACAAGCTAAAGGTTACACGTGCATCAAGCATGCATATAGAACGCCTTTAAAAGTGTGCGTTGGCCAGCACACCTACTTACAAAAACCTGTCCTTCCTGGACTTGAGGGTTACAGTGATGTCAGTGTTGGTCTGCCCTACTCGTTTTGCCATATGTTGACATCCTTCAGGGACATTCAAGTATGACATGCATAGGGTAGAGTGACGTGCTGACCTTAACCCTCGTGTCCCAGAAAGGACTGGTTTTTGTATGTGTGCCAACCACCCTGGTAGATGGCAGATTTTTATTTTATTTTTCAAGAATGTCTTAGTACATTTTTACATTAATCCTGCATTGATGTAGTTTGACAGTACTATATGCTGAAAATCGGCCCCACACCATGATGTTCTCACCTTAACTTCACTGTTATGCTGTTTTTGGGGTGATATGCAGTGCCATTTGACCTCCAAACATGTGTAATATGGCATCCAAAGAATTCAATTTGGTCTCATCTGATCATACTATATTCTCCCAGTATTTCCCAGGTTTGTCTAAATGTGCAGAAAAACGAGCACAAAGCAAAATGAGCTTCAAATGCTTTCTTCAGCATGGTGAGCCTGCATACAGGCCATGGTGGTGAGTGCATTGAGTTTTCTTTATCGTACATAATAGGACACAGAGCCTCAAGTATTAGTGGGTTATGGGCCTACCTTCAGGTGTTGACACTGGTATAACCAATACAGGAAGTTGACTCCCCTATATAACCGCTCCTCCTTCCAGGAGTACCTCAGTTTTTTTTTTTGCCAGTGTCTAAGGTGTTGGTCACGAGTGAAGATGTGCTCTGAAGAGCTCCTAGAGGGATCATGACTGATTTAAAAAAACCTCCACAACCAGATCCACCCTTTCCACTGAGGCCATAGGATGGTGCCTGGGCCTCGATTCAAGAACGAGGTTTTGCCTGTAACTCTTTGAGCTGGACCCTAGGAAGCAGGACTTTTTGGTCTTGCTACATTACCTAAAGTTGTTCCTGAGGGGTGCTTTACAAGTCCAAAGGAGTGGAACCCCTATTAAAAAGGGACCCGGCCTTTGAAGGTGTTACAGCGCAGCCTGCTGTGCTGGGTGAAGTTTGGATCTGTCAGTTTCAGCAGTATCCTGCAGCGAGGACAAGGTAAGGGAAGAGGCTATGCTTTTTCCTTCAATATACCTTGTATGCCTTAAAATGTCTCTCCTATAGGGGCTAATTTACACACCAGTGTACGATGTCTTAGAGCAGCTCTGTCTCAGAACATGGGTGGTCCCAGTGGCAGAGGGGGTTCTTACTTTTAAGCTCCTTGAGGGATTTAGTAAATATACAGCAGTTACTAACAGATGTATATAAGCTTCTATATGGGCAGTGGGTGGCTGTATGGTTAGCGCAGCTGAAAGGATAAAGATTTATCCCAAACCATGGCCCCCTATGTCTGCATGGTTTAGCAGCACTGGCATTCTCCCTATGTCTCTGGTTTAAAAAGACTATAAATCTGCTGACAGGACCTCCCCCTCTTCCCCTCCCCTCTTACAGAGGTGCATAGTGCGTCCACAAGTTAGAAATTACTCAACTTACTTTGTGCTGGTCCCTAGAGGTGATAGAGTAGATGTCCCCAGCCTTCTGTTACAGGCAAATTGGAGGAACGGCCAGCGTCACTTCTCCCTTCAGGTCGGTCTGCAATAGCAGATCCGAATGCCATGTGTGAACTAGGCATATTCAAGGAGAGGGCGGGTATTGCCGGAGGATGCAGAGGGGCATGTCCACAGGGTCACGATGCTGTGTGCGGGACGTAACGTTCACACACAGCACTTGATAGCTGAGGGGAAGCACTGAGGACACCAATCAGGTCCACCTGAGGCTTAAACAGACACTGTTACAGAAACTTTTAACTGAAGAAGAGTCTGTCACATTAAGACACGAGCGCTGGGCACGTAAGGGTGCAAAACAGGCATTTCCAGTACAGGAAAAAACAATTTAGCAGCAAAAAGCTGTTATGACATTATTTTCCTGACAATAGTTCTAGCAGACAATGTGTACCTCTGCTTTTGTACTTGGCACTATGTCTTCCAGACCTACCGTAAAGGTACCTAAGGTGTCACCCAAACACACATTGCCTCAAATGTAACATGCTGTATCCGCTTGAATCAAAAGTAATAGGACAGTAGTTTTGACTCCAGCAGATTGATGGCAGTCATCTATTAAACCCTGGAACAAATGGGCCCCATATAATGACACAATTCACCTTCTACTCAACAAAGCAATTGTTTTAATGCCAGATTAGCTTGTATGTAATGATTGCTGTCAGTGTAACTCTGGAGTCTTCAAGAAAGTGATTTAGTTTTAGTTCAGGTGAGTCTTTGCACAGATTAATACTGACCTGTTCCACTTCTAAAAGCATTAGGCTTGGTTTTTACATATTGGATGTTTTTTTAACTGCATCCAATTCACATAACCTATGAATCGGACCAGCTTTCAATGGAGCTGGTTCACGCATGTCCAGGGCGGCCGAGGTCTGTTTCTGAAAAGGGTCCTGTGCATTTTTAGGTCTGGTTTAAATGAAAGTAAAAATTAGCATCTGAACCAGTGAACAAAACCCCACCAGACTACATTTGTAGGGAATGGGAGGATTTGGTGCTGGCTTGAAGCCTTGTATATTGCCTCTGGACGGTAGGGTGGGGGTGCTGATTAGTGGCCCTTTAGGAACCAGAAGAGCATCCCCAAGACCTGCTGCCAGTGGAGAATTGGAACACTTTAAGGTTATTTTATTCCTGGTCAGTGAAATTACCCTGGGGGCTTGAGTGCAGTATTGGCATTTAGCCTGCAGAAGTACAGTATGCTGGCTTCCACTCTAGGCTTGTAATCAGGTCTTGAGCTAAAATGTAGTGGACAGGTAGTGTGTGTGTGTGTGTGTGTGTGGCTGCAGGCAGGAGTTTTTAGGCTTCGGCCTACTCTGTGGCATCCAGCCTTGCGGACTAGGCCGTGGCCTCACCTAAACTCCTGCCCACAGCTCCTCAGAGCTGGCGCAGTGAAAATCTGAAAAAATTGCTTTTGCTTAAATTTTGAATCTATTTGACCCCTCAATTCAAGATTTAAATCTTTTTTTTTTTTCCCAGCCCTGTGGACAGGTCTAGGCACTGGAGTTGTCACTAAGTTCTCACCAGTGATTTATGATTAAGATTCTGTTGCAATAGAAAGTAATGGAAAAGGTTAAAATGGTGACAAACATCAATGGGTTTCAAAAGTGGTGTTCCCGGCACATGCCAGGAATGTAACTTGCATTGGTTGTGCCCTCCAAACTGCCAGACCATCAAATGGCTGGTGTCATAACTGATCACATGTGCAGCATCATGGCAGTTGAAGATCAGAGGCCATGATGACCACTTCCTTGGCTGTGAAAACGCTAGAAGGGTTTAGTTCTACTTAAAGCAGTGCTCCACCTACCCCTACACAAAATTAAATACTGTAGCTGCTGACTTATTTTCTCCAATCGCCTTTCAGGACAACCTTGGAGAGAGCATAGCTCCACCCATTTTCCAGGAAACACATGCAGCCTTTAAATCCCTCTTCCACCATGGCCTCAGTTGTTTCCTCCACCATGGAAGTGCATGCTGGAACCAGGGGGGCTGTGCTCCCTCCAGGGTGGTGGGGAAAGGGCTTACCTCCTAAGTTTTGTTTTTTGTTTTTTTTTTTTTTTTCTGGAGTGCAGGGACCATCCCAGCACCCGCAGTATGGGGGGGGGGGGGTTTCAGAGTCTCCAGTCTCTCAGCTCAGTGGAGCAGCTGCCAGCAGGAGGTCAAGGCATCTGTGTGCCCGGAGCCTGAGGTGTGGCTCACCGCTGTTCGTGGTATATTCCGCATTGTGCAGTTCCGGGTACTAGCAGGCTGGCTATGTCACATCCAGTGACATGGCTTCCTGTGTGGGCGTGGTGACAAGTGGTTCCGGTTGCCTGGAACGCAGAGGCCAAGAGGAAAGGTCTATTGACTGGTGCTTCCAGCCATTGTTTGACGCCGGAGCTGGGAAATTTTAAAACGGGAGGTTTTCTCATCCTCCTCTGCGCTCTGCTAAGATGGATGAGAGACCGTCAGCAATGGTGGAAACAGGCATCCCAGGCACCAGTCAGGCCCAGGTAAGAGGGCCACAGTGGTGCCTTTATTTTCCTTATGGGCTTATGCTGTGACTGTTTGTTCTTTGTTCCTCCCTGTAGGGAGCCTGTTACTGCATGGTCAGAGGTTACTTCTCTTGGACCCTGCAGTTTGATGGTGGAGGTTTGCAATGTATGGATTTCAACACTGAGGGGCATCTTTCTTACCTATTGCTGGTGGTGGCCTGTGTTTTCCTAAGCACTAAAGGGCAGGAAGGTGTTTCATTTTTAGAGACACCATTGCTCTCGTTTCAGGAAAAACAAAACATTTGAAGCAAGTCAGAAGAAATGCCCTTTATGCAAGAATCCTCACTCTTGGCAAAAGGCTATGTGCAGATCCTGCATTAAGGATCTTGTCGAAGAGGAAACATCCCAGCAATATAAAGACTTGTTTTCCTCAGTACGTGAACTCAAACTCATTGAGTTCAGTCAAATCCTTGCTGGTCCAGCCAGCAGGCCAAGTTGAAACCCAGCAACAAAAACTAGTCCCAGGGCATCTACCTCTAGGCCTGTGAAGGTTGTAGACTCAAAGGACGAGAGGGCAAGTACTCTCCCTTCCCTCAGGGATTCAGAGGATGAGGAAGACTATGGCTAAGGCTCTAGGTACAAATTGTCTTTAGAAGTGGATGACCTTTTGAAAGCTATTTTTACACGACCCTCGACATTCAGAAGGAGAGTACAATTGTTGGTTCATGATAGAATGTACCAATGTCTGGATGACACCAAACACACAGGGTTTTCCCAGTCCATAGAGTTCTATCGGAAACGTTCAAGAAAGAATGGAAGGACCCTGAAAGAAGCCCTTTTCTTTCCAGAACCCTCAAGAGACTGTTTCCCTTTGAAGACTAAGTCTGAAGTGTGGAATAAAAAAACGCGGGTGGATGCCGCTTTTTCACAAGTGTCCCATCGCATAGACCTAGCCTTTGAGACATGGGGGGGTGCTGAAGGATGCAATGGATAAAAGGGCAGACTCCCTCTTGAAAAAGGCGTGGTATTCCACATCTGCCAGCCTCAAACCAGCCATGGCTTCCATGGTGTTGACAAGAAACCTAGAATGCTGGGTGGAAAAACTGAAGTCATGTAGAGGCGGATGCCACTTTTTTAAATTTTTTTTTTGGAACCCTTTCCATTAATTCTTAAAGCAGTGAAATACATGGTCGACACATCGGCTGAATCAAAGATGGCAGCAAGGTCATCAGCTCTGGTGAATTCAGCCAAAAACTTGGTGACACAGCCTCCAAGGTTAAAGTGGAGTTCCACCCAAAAGTGGAACTTCCACTCATCAGATTCCTTCCCCCCTCCGGTGACAGTTGGCACCTTTCAGGGGGGAGGGGGGTACAGATACCTGTATATTACAGGTATCTGTACACACTTCCGGCATAGATAGCTGCAGAATCTGCAGTTATTTACGCCACTTCCTGCTCCCTCCCCGCTGGCTGCTGGGAAACACGGGTCCCAGAGGCAGCAGGGACCATCCGTATTGCGCTGCGCGACTCGCGCATGCGCAGTAGGGAACCGGGAAGTGAAGCCGCACGGCTTCACTTCCTGATTCCCTTACCAAAGATGGAGGCGGCAGCACCCAAGGACGGAGAGACGGTTCGGCCTCGGGTGCTGACATTGCGGGCGCCCTGGACAGGTAAGTGTCCATGTTTTAAAAGTCTGCAGCTGCAGTATTTGTAGCTGCTGACTTAAAAAAAAAAAAAAAAAAAATTTTCGGCGGTGCTCCGCTTTAAATTGTGTGGCCTACCCTTTTTGGGGGATTTTTTTGGTCCAAACCTGAAAACAATCTTGGACAGGACAGCTGACAAGAGAAACTTTCCCTGCCAAATAAACGGCTAAAGAATTTTCATGCTGTTCAGCAGCCCCATAAGAGTAGGAAAGATGAGAACTGTTGGGCCTCCCAAAGGGGTTGGGGTAGAGGAGTTCTCTTTAGATCTCCCCCAGACCAGCCCCCCAAAAACAAGTGACAGTCTTGTCCCAGTAGGGGGAAGTCTGTGCTTTTCTCCTACAATGGAACAGAACATCTTCAAGCCTGTTCATAAGGAATGTTATCTCGGGGGTACAGTCTGGAGTTTTAAGAGCCCCACAAGCAGATTTTATGTTACGGCTCTTCTAAGGGATCAGGACAAAGCTTCGGCAATGAACCGATTACAGGATCTGATTCAACAAGTGATTGTCCAGGTCCTGAGACATCAGGAGGGCTGAGGCTTCTATTCCCATATTTTTTTGGTGCAAAAGCCATCAGAAGTATTGATTTCTGAACCTAAAGATCCTAAACCAATTCCTTACAAACATTTCCACATGGACACAATCCATTCAATAACTGACTCCAGACTGCTTCATGGCATCCCTAGATTTGAGGGATGCTCATGCTTGCCTACACGTCCCCATTGCTCAGGCTTCCTAAAGTTTCCTCAGATTGGCCTTCAACCTGGGGTCATTGGTTTGGCATTTTCAGTTAAAAGCTCTGCCTTTTGGACTCATCATCTCCTCAGGATTTTCACAAAATAATGGAAGCCCTGGAGCCTCTGAAGTTAAGAGGAATTTCTGTCATTCCATATCTATACAACCTGTTCTTTGCAGACTCCAAGGAACAAGTGGTGACAAATCTGCAGGTATCACTTGCCTCAAGAACCTAGGGTAGCTCTTCAACCTGGAGAAGTCAAATCTGGAACCAAGACAGGAAATGTTTCTGGGTTATACCATAAACTCAGTGCTCCAAAGTGTGTGGGTTTTTTTTTATACCACAGGCAGAAGTTGGAGATCTTTTCTGCAGTAAAACAAAATCAGTCCAATCGGCCATGGCAGTATTAGGACTTCTCACAGCATCGATCCCAGCCATACAGTGGGCCAGATTTCATTCCAGACCACTCCAGTTGAACATCGTAGACCTAATCGCATCAAGTTTCACTGGAAAAGCAGATCAGACTTGCCTCGAAGGCAAGCACTCTGGTGGAGGGACTCAGTCAACCTGATGAAAGGTCTCTTCTGGGTCTTTCCACTACACAAGTGTCTAACAGACGCGAACTCCTGGGGTTGGGGAGCCCACCTGGATGAACTCTCAGGGGTTTGGTCCAAGACAGAAGCCCGAAAGTCCTCAAACTGGCGGGAACTAAAGGCCATCTTTCTGTCCCCTGGCTTTTCAACAGGCAGTGAAGGGACATCACGTGCAGGTCCCTTCGGACAACATGACTGCTGTAGCATACATGCTCAAGCAGGGAGGAACCAGGAGCAGAGGACTTGTAGAACTAGCCAGTCATCTACTTTCCTGGGCAGAACAGAATGTGGCCTCTGTCACTAGTTCACCTAAGGGGTTCTCAGAATCTGCTAGCAGACTTACTCAGCAGCAGGAGAGTGGTGGAAGCGGAGTGGAGCCTGAATCAAGAAGTTTTCTTAATCTCAAACTTAGGGGCAACCCCAAGTAGACCTGTTTGCTAGCCAACAGAGCTCAAAGGTTCAGGAATTCTTTTCTCCTCACTGAGGACCAGGCCATAGGCATAGATGCTCTTGTGCATCCATTACCAGCTGTGCTATGCCCCCCCCCCCCTCCCTCTGATACCAATGGTCTTAAGGAAATTCAGAAAACCAACATGATCCTAGTCACTCCCTTTTGGCCAAAGACCCTGGTTCGCAACACTACTAAATTTGGCCACAGAACCTCTGTGGAGGCTGCTGCTAAGGCCCTAACACAGAGCTCTGATTCATCCGGAAGCAGACCAGTTACAGCTAACTGCTTGGCTTCTGAGGAAGATCTCCTAAAATCTCCTAAAATCCAAGGGTTTATCCAATAAACTAGTAAAGACTACTTTCCAGCAGAAAGGAGGTAACTTGGGCCATATACCTGAAGGCCTGGAAGTTTACTTCCTATTGTACCTATAAAAACTTTCAGGTAAACCTCAGTCCTTGAATTTCTCCATGATTGAATGGAAAAGGAACTGGCAGCCAACACCCTAAAAACCCAAGTGGCGGCTCTTTCAGTTTATTTTGAGAACTCTATCCAGAGAAATTTTTTGATGTCAAGATTCTTCAGGGCACTAGCATGAAATATTTTCCCAGTTGGGACTTATCTATTTTACGGGGGCTCCGTTTGAACCCTTACAGGAAGCATCCTTAAAGACTACTTCTGAAAACCATCTTCTTAGTAGCCATTACCTTGGCAAGAAGAGTTGGTAAGCTTCAGGACCTAGCAGTCACGGATCCTTTTCTTAAAGTTTTTCCAGACGAGTGGCTCTTCAGACAGACCCAGTTTTCCTGCCCAGTTTCTTCAAACTTTCATAGCTCACAGGAAAGTGCTTCCCACTTTCTCAACTCCTGCCAATACAGGAGAAGCTTTTACATACTTTGGATGTAAGATGACTGCTTCCCTTTTTTTTTTTTTTTTTTTTTTCTTCAATCACTAAGGAATTTAGAAAATCAAACACCCTCTTTGATTTTTCTCAGGCTCACGTAAAGGAGAAAGCTTCCAAAAGCACTCTGGGCAGATGAGCGATTAAGGAGCCGTATGAAGCTAAAGGAGAAATACCCCCTCAGGTATTGCTGCTCATGCCACGAGATCAACAGCAGTTTCCTGGGCCGAGAGGGCCAGTGCTACGCGTGATCAAATTTGCAAGGCTGCTACTTGGTCCAACTATTCAACATTTCTCCGACATAAGTTATACTTGCTGTCCGCTGCAGATCAAGCCTTTGGCAGGAAGGTACTGCAGGCAGCAGTCCCACCTTTAGGGTAAGTTTCTTGGTTATCCTCTCCAAGGTTGTCCTGAAAGGCGATTGGAGAAAGGCCTAGTTAGACTTACCGGTGACGGTATTTCTAAGGGCCTTTCAGGACAACCACTATTTCCCTCCCTTTGTATCTTAGAAGTGGTTTAAGTGTCTATCATGGTTGTGGTTTTCTGTGCTTTGTTTTCCAGTATGTCGGAGACCGCAATAACTTGAGGCCATGGTCATGAAATGCTGTCATCGGTTAGTCTAACTAGGCTTTTTTTTTTTTTTTTTTTTTTAAATAGGACCCTTGCCTGTCCTGGAATCCAGCAATATTGGCACGCCAGCCAATGTCTTCATCAGCTCTTTAGTGCTGCCACCATAGCCTGTAAAAGAAACCGGCAGTGAAGCCTTGTGGCTTCACAGCTGATTCCCTACTGCGCTTTCTGAATGGCACAGTGGCAGGGAAGGAGGGGGACTAGAGTCCTGGTGTACCTTGCCACGGCAAGGTCTGACGAAAGTGGGGACAGGTACCTGTCAAAAGATGCCAAATGTGGCACTGGAGGGGGGTTAGGAGACTGAGCTGAGCTTCCACTTTTGGGTGGAACTCCGCTTTAAGATTTGTGTGGTTGCAACTTTCCTCAAATTCCTATTAGCTTGTTTTTAACTGCTTAAGGACTGCCCCATAGCACACTTATTGCTATAGGGCTGCTCTCTTGTGCAGAATTGCGTATGTGATTTTGCGCGCCAGCCTGCTTCTGTTACAATTACTTACAGCAGAAGCCGATCTGTGGGTGCTGGGCACTGGATACTTGCTGATCGTTAGGCAGATCTCAGTTCTGTTTCTCTGCCTATGTAAACAAGGCAGATCTCCTTTCTGACAGGGGAGGGGATGGATTTTGTGTCCCTGCAAAGCAGGGACAAAAATCACTTCCCTGAGTAAAAGCGGCATATAGTACAGTAAACTCTTTGATCACCCTAGATGTTTAACCCCTTCCCAGCCAGTTTCAGTGGTGACGGTGCATATTTTTAGCATTGATCACTATTGGTGTCACTGGTTCCCACAGTGTCAGTGTAATATCAGGCCTGCTATAAGTTGCTGATTGCTACCATTGCTAGTATAAAAAATTCCAGTGTATAAATACCCCATAATTTGTAGATGCTATAACTTTTTTGTGCAAACCTAATCAATATAAGCTTGGTATTTCTTTAGCAGAATACATATTTGCCTACCCTTTTATAAAGAAATTTCATTTTTTTTTTTTTTTTTTATAGCAAAGTAAAATGTTGTTCAAAATTGGTTTTATAGTGCAAAAATATGCAGTGGTGATCAAATGCCACCAAAACACTATTTGTGGGAAATTTTATTTGGGTAAAGTGTTGCATGACTGCAATTATCAAGGTAATTCAGTGCTGTACCTCAGACAAATGGCCTGGTTATGAAGGGTAAATCTTCCAGAGGTCAAGTGGTTAAAGTGCTTTTACTGCTTCAGAATATGTAAAGTGTAATTCCGGCAGGGGTGTAACTACTTTATTCAAAACTAAATATTCTGTATATACATTTGGACCCCTTTCACACACAGCGTGGCTGCGTTGGTGGTAAAGCTCTGCTAGTTTTAGTGGCTTTAGCAGTTTTTTTTTTTTTTTCTTTTGGCCACTAGCCAACTAGGGTTAAATGTGCCGCTGCCAAAGCACTTTGCAGGCGCTTTGGCACCCATTCATTTCAATGGGCAGTGATGGTGGAGCAGTGTATACACTGCTCCTCCACAGCTCCAAAGATGCTGCCTGCAGGACTTCCAGCGTCCTGTAAACGCAGCGATTCAGTGTGAAAGCACTCAGGCTTTCACACTGGGATATATAATTTATTTAATTATATTATATTATATTATATTATATTATATTCTTCCCTTTAGCGCCTGAAACTCCAAAGTGAGAGGAGTATAAGGGTATTTTTACTTGTGTGGACATAGTTTGGTCCATATATAGTAGGACATGGGCACAATTTTAATTTTTTTCAGGGATTTACCAAAACCTATTCAAGCTATAGTTCTATATTGGATATGGGTTGAAAGTGCACACTTGGGTTTAATTTGAGGTACATCCAAATTGGAGAAAGGGTTTAGGAATTGCAGGTCTCAAGAATAGCCATAACCCCTTCAAGGGACCTAAAGTATTTGGACAATTGAATCAAAAGCTGTTTCATGGCCAGGAGTGGGCTGCTTCTTTATATATAGATTATAACACCCCAGAAAATAAAATGGCGGTCATTGCAATACTTTGTCACACCGTATTTGTACAGCGGTCTTACAAGCGGTCATACCTTTGCTAAGCGTCTTCCAGGACAGCCATGAGACCTAGGGCTCATCCTACCACCAGATAAAAGGGCAGTCCTCCAGGCCCCATATCAGTATTAGGGTTTCCTCCGAATGGGTTTGGGTTTAACATGTTTCCTGGAACTGGGTTCTCCTAGGTCTCATGAGCGTGGCTCCTGTGCATTTTGGAGTGGCAGTTCCTACCTTAGGTCCCAGAGCGGCACATCCACCAGGGGAGTAGGTGTGGGTGCTGTCCCTGCTTCTCAGTGCATGAGGAATGCCAGCACTGTGGTGTACATCGGAGCTCCAGTCTTTGAAAGGTATTTTTTGGGGAAAAAATACAGTAACCACTTCAGCCCCAGAAGTTTTTCCCCCTCAATGACCAGGCAATTTTTCTGACACAGCACTGCATCGCTTTAACTGACAATTGCGCAGTCGTGCAAAGCTGTACCCAAACTTTCTTCCCCCCCCACAAATGGCTTTCATTTGATCAACTCTGCGTATTTTTATCTATTGCGCTTTAAACAAAAAAGATCGACCATTTTGAAAACCATTTTTGCTATAATATCCAAGAAGTAACGATTTTTTTTCATCAGTTTAGGCCAATATGTATTCTACAAATTTTTGGTAAAAATCACCATAAGAGTATATTGATTTGCTCTAAAGTTATAGCATCGTCTGTTTAATTATAAAGTTATAGCATCTACAAAATGGGCATAAATGTGACATTAATTTTTTTTTTTGGGACCAGTGACATACAGCGCTATAAAAATGCACTGATTACTGTATAAATGACACTGGCAAAGAAGGGGGGTTAACACTAGTGGTGATCAAGGTTAGATGTGTTCCCTGGGATGTGTTTCTAACAATGGTGGGAGTGGACTGACAGAATACAGAGATTGCTTTTCCTGATCACTAGGAGCAGACTATCACTCTGTACCTCCTGAACGGGGATCTGTTTACATTGACAGATCCCCGTTCTGGCTCTGTGGAGCGCTCACGAGTGCCCAGCAAAAATTGCGGCCATGCACATCAGCTCCCCCGCCATGCAGTGGGCGTGCGCCTGCTTTAGCTGTTAAAGGGACTGCCGTACCAGTATGGCAATTCGCAGAAACATGCTGACCTGCTGCTGTATGATGGTGGCTGGTCAGCAAGCAGTTGATGAATTTAAAGTAGTTAGCCCAATTTTTTTTTTTCATGATGTGATAGATGTTACGTCGCGTGAATCGTATTCTTCTAAGCAAAAAAAATTGATTCTCATATTTTTCCCAGAATCGTGCTGCAATAGGTTTGCTTTTGGGTGTAAATGGTTCTTTAATTTGTGACGAGCATTGAATTTGTCACCTACTTTAGTTTAAGCTTTTCACACCATCTGGCCACAATTACTATTCCTATGAATGTGTAAATTGTAATATTGCAGTGCATTTATCAAAGGAAACCACATGGCTGAGAATTTTACATACAAATACTGTTTTACAGTCCTTCAATGCACTTCATAGCAAAGTTCAATAAAATGCTTTTGCCTTGTTTTTTAAAAGGGGAGGTACAGTGATACCCTTAAAGCTGGTTCACACTGAGGCAGCATGACTTGCAGCGCGACTGCCTCAGGCGACCTGCACACGACAGCAGCGACTTGCAAAACGACTTCTATATAGAAGTCAATGCAAGTTGCTTCAAGTCGCTCCAAAGTAGTACAGGAACTTTTTCTAAGTCGGAGCGACTTGAGTCGCTCCTATTAAAATGGTTCCATTGTACAGAACGCGACTTATCAGGCAGCTAAGTCGCCTGACAGATCGTCCCAGTGTGAACCGGCTCTTATGCGCACTTCTAGGAGTCCGGCAGCTCAGTTGTGCAGATATATTTCACTTTAATAGAATGCTACAACCCTTTGACTGAAGTCATAATGCTTTTAGATACCATGGCAAAGTTTGCTATTCCCATGTTTTGCAGCTAGCAGTACAGATTGTACTGTCGTTGGCCTTTGCTTGCCCCAGTAGGCAGGTCTTGGCCGTTGGTTCTATTATAGTCTTAAAGATTTTATCCTCTCTATCCAGTATCTAAATAACTTCGGGCATTTCCATGCCATGTGGATAAAGTCCTTTGTTACCCTGCACCTGGGACACTGGTTGTTTTGTCTCCACCCAAGTTTGAACAATTTTTTGGGGTATACTCTATGTATTAGGAACGGGTGGGATACCTTCTGCGAGGGGGAAATTGAGACCAGTATTCCTTGTCTCAAGACCTTATCCCATTCTTCTGCAGTCATTGCCCCCACATCTCTCCCATCTGTCTCTACTCCTAGCAGGTCCTGTTCTATTTATTGATTTAGCTTCCAGTCTGGCATATATCTCGGACTAGTCCCTTGGATGTGTCTGAGTTAATTGTTTTTGCGAGTGGGGATCTGAGTCCATTCGCTTATCTGCGACCTGACCTGTGCCTAGATGGTGTCTGATTTGAAGATATTTATAAAATGAATTGTTTGGTATATATGAAATTCCCGTTTTTAAGTCTAATGTGTTTTCAGAACATTGCCCTCATATAATTGGCATAGTCGGTTAATGCCCTGTATATCCCATTCCATGGGCCTCTCTATCCCTTCTACTAAATTTCTGTTGTACCATAAAGGGGCATATTCTGATAACCCTCTATCCCAACAATACTTTCGTTGTCTGCCATACTTTACTAATGTTGTTGTCGCATCTATGGATAAATGAATCTACCTCTAAAACCTCTATGTGGGGCCCCCCGTTATCCACATCCTACCACAGGAGTCCCCCCACCCCCTAGATGTTGAAGTTGAGATGCCAGAAAGTATCACCTCAGGTGTGGGACCGCCATGCCCCCTCTAGTCGGTAGCTGCATAGTTTGCAGACTAATTCTAGATTGGCCCTTTTTCCAAATTAATCCCTTAAATAGGGATTCTAGTGTTGAACCACTTTTGACCTATCCAGATTGGCGTTATGGAAGAGATATAGATAGAATCTGGGGTAACCATATCTTAGATTGCAGCGTCCTGCTACAGATAATGGAAGTCTGTGACAGATTTCTCCTTTTTGCTTTTAAGTAGTAATGGGGCTAAGTTATCATTAAGGTAGATTTGTCGCTGGTGATCCAGACACCCAGATTTAATTTTTGCAACTACTTTTAGGTTGGGAGTTCCAGACAGTGTCTGGCTGCCAAGTGGGTTGACCGGTAACAAAGCTGATTTTATCCCAGTTTTCAGCCAGACCTGGAAATTTTCTGAACTCTCCAACTGTTTGTATCATGGTTTTTAACGAAGTTTGAACATCTCAGAAAAACAGGACATCGTCTGCAAACAGTGCTATCCTATCCTCTTCTGTCCGCCTCCAAAATCCCTGTACGCCCGGCATTGATCTAGTCATAATTGCTAATAGTTCCTTCGAGGGTGAATAAGGGGGACGGGACGACCCTGTCTTGTCCCTCTATCTAGCTGAAAGATATCAAAATATTCATTGTTGTTTTTCTCTTGGTTCGGTATAGAGTATTTTCACCCACCTAATGAAGGAGGGGCCAAACCCAAATCTCTCGAACTCTCCATAGGTAATCCCATTTCATGCTATCAAAGGCCTTAGCTGCATCCAAGGCTAATATGGCCCTAGAGCCCCCATTATGTTGGAATCTGCATGTTTAAAAGGACTCTTCTAATGTTGGTATAATGTTGACCTATTTGGAATAAAACCTGACTGGTCAGGATGTATAAGATTTTGAATGCATCTATTTAGATGGGTTGCTAGTACTCTGGCCAAGATTTTTAAATCTGTGCATAGTAATTGGGTGATAAGAGGAGGCTTCCAGTTGGTCTTTCCCCTCGTGTATTACAACAATAGTGGCTTCTGACATTGAGGTGGGCAGTCTCCCACTGGTTAATGCCCATTCCAATGTCTTCAGCAACCCTGGGAGCAATACCCCTCCATATAGTTTATAAATTTATACTGGAAGCCTGGCCTGGCAACTTCTGATTGGGCATCCTGGCTACTGCTCGCCACACTTCATCCAGTCACTGAGCATCTATCTCCATTTTGTCCTTTTCTGTCAAAGTTGGGGTTCTCTGCAGGAAGTCCCCCCCCCCCCCCCCTCAGAATACCCCTATTGGATTTATAGATGAACCTATAATCAGTAAATGTATGTATTATCTCTGTTGCATCGGTAGAGATCTCTCCACTTAAGGTCCTGACTGCTGAGACAGAGGGAGGGTTGACTAAGGCCATATCCATTTTGGACAGTGAGGTAGGAACTTGAAAAGCAGGAGTATTGCCGTTCCTGTGGGTGCTGAGTTCGCCATATATCACTCAACCCCATTTCTCTTAGGAATTGAGATAGCCGGCCCTCTCCTATTCCATTGGGTCTGTTTCCTGGTGGGAATCTATCTAAGCCCTTGTCTAGGACTTTGTTAAAATGTCCCCCACCACTATGATTGGGGTTCCAACTTTGTCCAGTGTAAATTCCAACAGTTTTTGTAGAACCTCAAATTTAAATAGGGGAGGAATATAGATGTTTGCCAACACCATAATTCTCAATCGAGCAGAACAAGAAAAATATACCGGCCCTGTGTATCAATACAGCTCTCCTGGCAGGAAAACACTCTCTCCCAATCAATATGCTCACCCACCTTGAATGAGTGGACAGAATAGTATTGGGTTTGAAATTTCTGGTTGTGGAATAGTCTTTAGTCAAGTGTCTCTCCTACAGGCAGAGCAGTCCAGGCCCACTCCCCACTAGTGCAGACAGAACTGTAGTTCTCTTTATTGGGTCCCCTAAACCTTGGATGTTCCAAGAGGTTATACTAAATGTCTTATCTTGCATGGAAACTAATAAAAATACAGAAATGAAAGAAAAAAAAGCAAATTAAATAAACAGCAACCTGTACCATTGTGTAATCCAATTCTCTCCCCTCCACCTTGAATACTTTCTCCCATCTGTTTTTCACTCATACCCCATCATGTGTCTTGAATCATATAATATATTTGTGGTGTGCATCCTTTATCTCCTACCCACCTTATCCTCCACTACCACCTCCCTCCCCACCTCTGCACAACTGGGATTCCCATAGGGGGTTCACCTATGACCTTTCCATACCTTTCCCACCTCACATACCAAACCAATACTCTTGAAAATTTTAGTGCAAAGTATAACAAATATGGGAGCCTCATTTGCTCCTTTGATCTCATTCTACATCTTAAACCTCTTAAGCATTCAAATCAAAGTTCATTTCCTCTCCTCCCCTCCTATTCTAGTCCACCATTGTTGGTAAAGTGGTATTGTGATATTCAAGTGATCAAACTGATAGAAAAAGGGAAGGGGGGGTGTGGCCGACTGGCAAAGGAGAAAGATGTGCTCCAGAGGAGCTCTGCTAAGCCCGCTGCTATCCACAGCCATCCTGTGGATTTCAGAAGCAGGAGAACATAGAAACTCTCCCCAGCCATCCCCAGCGAACCCCTGTATCGCTCCCAGTGGGGATTACTGAAGCTGACAAGCCACTTGGGTGTCCTCAGGCCCGCGGCCGGGCCTACAACTATACAGCAGCCCGCCGCCATCTTGAGGCCTACTGTGCCTCCTGCAACCACGGTCTCCGGTACCGAGATCCATGGGCGGAGAGGCAGCGGATCGCCACACAAGGATGCCGGACATCCCTGGGAAGGCGCTGCAGGGTGAGGGGGCCCGAGCGGACGTCGGGAGGTACACGGAAACTGTTCCTGGAGGCCTGCGGCTGTTGCCATCTTGAGGCCTACTAGTCCGAACAGAGCCTCCAGGCCCAGGTACTTTATTTCCTCATAGCGGTGCCGCTCTCCATGCGCCATAATTTGGGTCCTGGGGGTCTCCTACTGCCCTTGTATCTGGGCTCCTGCCTCTCCCCTCCAGCCCCCCCTCACCCCCCTGGAAGCTGGGCCCAAATAGAGAGAACCCGATCATGGATGGCTGAGGACACCCATCCCTGAGTCCCGTGCCATCCCGACAGCTACAGGCTATTTTTACAGCACAGCACACCGAGACCTACATGGCGACAGCTAGCTCACTGACCCTCAAGGCACCATACAGAGATCTTCTTAGAACAGCGCCCATTGATCCTTGGACCCCCAAGGACAAGATGGCGCCCGGCCATACCACAGGGAAGACCAAGCCTCCCCCTACCACTCCAGCCTGCACGATCGAGGACGACAATATGAGACTCAAAGATCCCGGGGGAGAGCCCTCAGCCTCATCTGTGAGCTCGGTCACATAGCATGACACAGGTGCTGGGGAATCTCAGACAGACACACATCCCCTGTCAGGAGAGCCCATCAGAACAGAAGCTACAGCCCTTCTATCTGCCCTCAGAATGGATTTCGACTCATGGGCAAGCAAAATGGAAGATTCCCTACATGTGGAGCTAAATGCTCTGAGACAAAGTCACAGCTAATGAGGAAGCAGTGTCAGTCTTAACCACTGGTCAAGATGACCATGAAGCACTTGAATCCTCAACCGTGACACACCTTCATCGCCTACGCCATTAGCAACTCCGCATAGAAGACAGCGAAAATCGCAGAAATAACATTAGACTGCAAGGCATACCGGAGGCAATGTCTGGAGCAGAGCTGAAACCCACTGTCATAACTATCCTAAAAGTACTGGGGAGAGGCAACATCACCAATTGAACTAGACCGTGTTCACAGAATGGGGGGACCGGAGGGGGCATGAGATGGTCGCCCCGATATGTTTTGTCGAGTCCACTACTTCACCTTGAAAGAGGTCATGCGAAAGGCATGGAGCCTTGGTTCCGTTTTTTTTGTGCCCCTATTCACCTGTACCCTGACTTGTCTCGCAATACACTGTACATGCGTCGAGTGGTGCGCCCTCTCCTTGACCTTATACAACAAGCCGGAGCTTCATATACATGGGGTCACCCCTTCAGCATCAAGGTGACCAGGGGAGTCAGCAGGTTCATGCTATCAGACCCAGATCAACTGCCTGACTTTTTCCTCTTTTATTGAGCAGGAACCAGTGGATATCTTGAACTGGCTGGATCCTCCGGAAGATCGATCACGACAGATGTGTCTTGGCCCACTCCCGCAGCGCTGTAGACTTCCTAGGTCTAGATCAGTCTCTTCTGGCCCCAAGATAAGAGGACCTACCTCTCCGGACTGATGTCTTGTATTGCCTTGACTCGCCTCCTATCTTGCAGAGGGGTCCTGGTAGCCTTGCCACATTTCTGGTGGCATGTTATCTTTATTGATCCTTTGACTGACTTTCTTCTTTAACCACTTCCCGCCAGCCCTATAGCGGATTGACGTCCGGGAAGTGGTTCTGTTATCCTGACTGGGCGTCATATGACGTCCAGCAGGATAACATGCCGCAGCGCCCCGGGGGGCGCGCATAGTGGCGATCGGTGTTAGCCTGACACACTGCTACACTGATCTTGGTAAAGAGCCTCCGGCGGAGGCTCTTTACCACATGATCAGCCGTGTCCAATCACGGCTGATCACGCTGTCAATGGGAAGAGCCGTTGATCGGCTCTTACTCACTCGCGTCTGACAGACGCGAGTAGAGCCGATCGGCGGCTCTCCTGGCAGGGGGGTCTGCGCTGATTGTTTATCAGCGCAGCTCCCCCTCAGATCACCACACTGGACCACCAGGGATGCCACTAGGACCACCAGGGAAGGGGCAACGTGGATGGCCAGTTATGTACCCCATGGCCATCCACATGTGCCCAATCAGTGCCCACAAATGGGCACTGGCACCATTATGTCACTGATCTGCCCAGCAATGTTTTCAGTGCCGCCATATCGGTGCCCATCATTGAAGGAGAAAGCGTACTTATTTACAAAAAATTTTTAACAAACTTGTGTTTTTTTTCAAAATTTTCTGTCGTGTGTGTTTTTTTTTTTTTTTTTTGCGCAAAAAATAAACTGCAGAGGTGATCAAATACCACCAAAAGAAAGCTCTATTTGTGGGAACAAAATGATAAAAAATTTGTTTGGGTACAGTGTAGCATGACCACGCAATAGTCATTCAAATTGCGACAGCACTGAAAGGTGAAAATTGGCCTGGGCGGAAAGGTGTCTTAAGTGCCTGGTATTGAAGTGGTTAAAATCAGAGCTCTCTAGTAAGCCAGGAAAGGGATTCTGTAAGTACAGGACTCGGACTACTAGCTCTTTCCCTGCTCTTTGCCGATTTAGCTGGCTGGGGTTCAGGAGAGAACATAGGCAATAGTCACTCTGTGACCCTCATTGTGACAGGCGTCAGGTAATGCCAACATACACCAAATGGTTTTTTCTTTGATATGTTCTATTTCAGATTGTTCCCTCACCCCCTTCCTATAAAGTATGTGGTGGGGGGTTTGTGGTGGGGGTGGGGGATACTGCTCTGGAGAGCTTTGACCTCCGGCTTTAATCTCTGCTCCAAGAGATACAGGTTTAAAGGTGCCACCCATGGGGTGGTTGACTGCCTCCGTGAGTGGATCCTCCGCCCCCCTGCCCTCCCTATATTTATATTTTAGTTTTGGCTAAATTTCTCTACAAACAGGAGCCAATATAATTGTTCTAGTTATGTACCCCTAGGTTAACTACCTGAATCCTATAAACAAATTTAGTTGGCTGTTCCCATCTGTTATTGTTAACAGTAGTTCACATGACTGGGTTTCTCTAGTTTTGGTTAATGGGTAAAGAGTGCATCCACGATTCTTAACTCACTGGTCTTGTATATATGATGAGACTTAGAATTAGAGGCTCTACCTCAGAGGGGGGATAACATAGAAAGGAGTCTACAGACCCTTACCTCCATGTTTTTTTTATGTTGCAGTAGGAGTCATTTCAATCCCACCCAGAAGGTTCTTTTTATGAAAAAGCTGTTCTTTGCCTCACATACTGTTCAAATGTTAAGTGTGCGACATACTTTGTTTCGCTGTTGGGACCACAACTCAGGTTCATTCATCCGGACCTATCCCCCGCGATAGGACGGGCACGGTTTGTGCCTAAAGCGTGATATTTCATGCAATGTTCTCTCAGACACATTTTTAGGTGTCTTTTCATTTACATCTTTCTTTTTATTCTCACAAATTTCTTATTCCTTTCTCCCCCTTCCCCCCCCCCCCCCCCCTTCTCACACTTCTGCATTTCACTTTTTTCCATTCTACCCCTTACTGCTCTCTACTCTACAACCTTCTTTTTACAACCTATAGCACCCCAGCATGGCTCACACGGTGACCTCACGCCCCCAGGTGAAATTTTGTTCATATAATATAAATGGGATTAACATCGCTTCAAAATGTGGGCAAATTCTGTATCAGATGCACAAAAGACAGGTTAATGTGCTTTTGCTACAGGAGACCCACTTCCAATCTGGCTCCACCCCTTCCTGCTCCAACAGATATTTTAATGGATCCACAGTACCAATCCGACACAAATCTAAGGGAGTCTCTATTGCATTTCACAAAACTCTCCCTATTGAATTGCTTGACCATATGACAGACCCCCAGGGCAGATACATTTTTGTGAATATCTCCCTTTGGCGGACTAAATTTATAATGGCCAATATATTTGCCTAACACACATCGTCCCATCAGCCTTGCAGTATTTAAAGACGCTGGTGGGTTTTGCAGAGGGCAAGCTCATACTTGGAGGAGACTTCAATACTCCCCTGGATCCACTATTGGATTCCTCAACATTCCGTTCCTCTGTTTCCTTTCCTAAAATACGGGCTCTAAAACGTGCCATATATAACATGCATCTTGTTGACGTATAGCGGATACTATATCCTGACTCCCGAAACTACACACATTTTTCCAACGTTCATCGTTCTTACAGCTGTCTAGATTACTTTTTAATGGACCACAGCTTCTTAGATTGGTCCCCAAACTGAAATAGATCCTATGGTTTGGTCTGACCACTCGCCAATATCCCTGACGCTTGCAGTCCCCTCTACCCCAATAAAAGAATGGACATGGAGGTTAAATGACTCGCTTCTAACTGAACCAGGGTACGATACATGGATATCGGAGACTATAACCAACTTTTTTGCGGACCACGCCTCTGATACTTCACCACCTATTCAATGGGAGGCATTAAAGGTGGTTTTGCGGGGTAGCTTTATTCAAATGGGTGCTTGCCTGAAAAAACACTCAGCTGCGATAACTACGGCAGTACACAAACTTAAGACGCTTGAGACTACTCATAAGCGTTCCCCCATGGCGAAGGTGCTTGCGGAGGTTTCTTCCGCTCGCACTCAGCTTGGGGAACTATACAAGGCATCAGCATGTACATTTGCGAATAAACTAGCCTTTCATCAATACAAATTAAGGATAAATGTGGTAGATCGCTAGCTCGCACCCTACATACCAAACAACCTAACACCTTTATACCTCACATACGAGACAAGTCCGGGAAGACTGTCTTGGCGCCAGCGGCGATGTGACAGGTTTTCTAAAACTTCTATCAATCTATATATAACATACCTTCAGCAAGCCCCACTGAACCTTCCTTTATTACAGCGGAAACACAGGCCTCATATATTGCGCAAACTGCACTTCCTACTTTAGATGATGCAACGATAGAGGACCTTGAGGCTCCGATATCAGAAAACTAGGTTGCCCGTGCCATTGCATATACCCCATCTGGTAAGTCTGGGCCCTGATGGCTTCACTCCAAAATTCTACAAACAATTTGCTCCCCTCCTTACCCCTTTCTTAACAAAAGTGTTTAACTCCATCTCTGAAAGCTCAGTATTCCCGCCACAAACACTAGAGGCTCATATCACCCTTATCCCAAAACCAGACAAAGACCTGACTAGATGTGCTAATTACCAACCCATATCGCTGATAGGGGTAGATCTGAAGATGTAAGCGAAGGTGCTAGCTAATAGACTACAACCATTATTGCCCCGCTTAATACACCTAGATCAGGTTGGCGTTGTGAGTGGAAGAGAGGTGTGGGATAACACCCTGAAAACACTTCTCATTACAGATTATGCCCAGACCCACAATGTCCCATTGTGCCTCCTTACGATCGACGCGGAGAAGGCTTTTGACCTGGTTGACTGGCAATTTCTTCGCCTCTCACTGCAGCAGTTAGGTCTAGGCTGGAACATGATCTCCAGAATAATGTCCCTCTATACAACACCCTCCGCTAGGATCAGACTAAACTGTTCCCTTTCTCCAAAATTCACTATCCACAATGGAACGAGACAGGGGTGCCCCTTGTCCCCCATTCTCTATGCTCTTGTTATGGAACACCTGGCCATCGCCCTTAGAAACAACCCAGCTATTCATGGTATTAATGTAGGCCCTATACATACTAAAATGGCCCTATTTGCAGATGACCTGCTCATGTTTGTTACCCAACCGCAAGTTTCCCTGCCTGCTATTCAAGAGTTTAGGAGATATGGAGATGTTGGTAACTTTAAAGTTAATCATAGTAAGTCAGAAATCCTCAACATTTCACTCCCAAAAGCGGCTCCAACAGCTCTCATCCTCTTTCCCTTTTAAGACAAGCTCTACATCTATTCGGTATCTAGGAATCCATATCCCAACTATTTTCTCCCTTGATTCCTATCTTTTTCAAACCATTCCTATATATATTCCCACCTCGTTCTTCCAAAAGCTTCGTCAGATGTTTTCTAAATTCATTTGTAAGGGAAACCGCCCCAGGATAAAATACGAGCGGCAAGGATGTGGAATTCCCTTCCACAGGCAGTGGTCTCAGTGGGGAGCATTGATAGCTTCAAGAAACTATTAGATAATCACCTGAATGACCGCAACATACAGGGATATGTAATGTAATACTGACACATAATCACACATAGGTTGGACTTGATGGACGTGTGTCTTTTTTCAACCTCCCCTACTATGTAACTATGACACAATGACCCTCCTGAAGGTCTGGGGGGGGGGTGGGGGTCCCAGATGCCTCTACATATAAGGCGGCGGTACTCATACGTATTGTGGACTGGTTTCACCACCCCTCCTCCAAGCTCTGGGTTCAATTGGAGAGACATCTCAATGAGAATGATCTTTGTGCTCTGCCGTGGACCCCTACGGCCCAGCGTAAGGATAGTACACTCTCTACTGCTCTTACTCTTCAAACTCTTCAGATTTGGGACTGCCTGACCTTAACTGGTAAATTATCTAAACCTCAGGGCCCAATGACCTCTTTGGGACTCTGGCCTTCCCCCTGGCTGTAAGCAGATGGGGATTTGGACCCTGGAACAGGGATAGTCATAGACACTTAGCGCAGGTTTTACGCACTGACCCATCTTTGAGAACAGACATGCCTTCCCAGACGAACATAGGGCCCCCAACAATGTGGTTACAGAGGGGTCAATTAATGTCATATGTACGTACTTTTTCTTCCATCTGAGATCCTAGCTGACCCATCAGACTTTGACGAGCTACTTTTACAATCAGACCCACCCACATAGTCGTTATATTCCATATTACTAAACATTTCTGCCCCAGACCTTCCAACATACATGCAGAAATGGGAAACAGACCTACAACACTCAATCTCCCCTGCTGATTGGCAAAAAAGCTTTGTCCTGACGCATAGGATTTCCTTAGCAACCAAGTCCCAAGAAAAAGGATTTAAGCTATTAACGAGGTGGTACAGATGCCCAGCGACTATCCAACAGTTTAATCTTTCTTTGTCAGATACTTGTTGGCGGTGCATGTCCTCTAGAGGGACAATGCTCCACATTTGGTGGGTATGTCCTCCAATCGGGTAACTTTGGCAAAAGGTCTTTGATCTATACAGCAGGCTGATGGCGACCTCAATTAACCCTACACCAGAGATGGCCGCCCTACTATCTATGCTCCCAGGCCCCCTCAAGTCGATTAAAATATATTGCGCCACTTTTTGGCCGCAGTCAGGACAGTGATTCCCTGCATTGGAGAACAGCGGATGTGCCTTCCTTGGGCAACTGGGCTGTCGAGGTGGATCAGATAAGATATCAGCGCCTGTTGGCACAGGAATCGGAAGGAGGAACAATTTTCCATCACCTGGACCATGTGGGCAATGTCTCGTTAATCCGATTACTTTTCTGTATGGGTCAGGGATACCCCATCACCATCTACCGACTAGCCATGCTGGGGTGCTTCCCACCTTCTTCCTCATCCTCTATTTCTTTTCACAATATCTTTCTCTTCCCTCTTTGCTTACTCCTCTTTCTGTACTGAACCAGTCACTTAAGCATATGAACAAAGGTCATATACCCAGATTAGTTCAACGACATCAATACTTATAAGTGAGTAAAAGATCCCGACAGTATATCATGAAGGGGAAGATCCCTCTGATAATACCAGTACGCAAAACCATAAGAGTAAACATATGTTGGATCCCACTCATATGGTATACTTCCCATATGTCTAAAGGCCTTTATATACAATACGATATTTCGTTGTTTCACCAGAGATTTTATGTCAAACTGTATACACCTGTTCATCTATGGTATAGATTTATATCATTGTTCTTTGCACAATGCATGTAATCACATATTGTAATACAATGTAGCGAACTTTCTCTTTCTGTTATATCATGTTTTGAAATGAAAAAGGGAAGAGAAGCCCCAAAACTTCTCTCCTTCCACAGACCTATATATCTGAAATAGAAATATATCCTATCTATCCGTCCGTCTCCCCACCACCCCCCCTCAATACATATACGAATCAAAACGGTACCAGTTCCATGCCGTTCAAGGTTAAAAATCCTTATTTCCATCAGCCGGAGAGTTAGAACAAAGTTCTGCCAAGTGCTGTCACCCGCAAACGGGCCGCATACAACAATGCATATACAGTCTTGTATTTCATCAGGCTACGCTTGATCTATATAAATTCAGCTCTGCGCTTTTTTGAAGGTCTGGCGAAGTCGGGATAGAATGAAACCTTAACCCCATTGTACTTAATGTCCCCCATCTCTCTGGCCTTCTGTAACAGGGCCACCTTATTGTAGTTAAGTTTCAGGAGTAGCAGTGTAGGGTAATCACCCGCCTGCCGGGTTTTAAAGGGCACTCGATGAGCTCTTTCGATCCCAAATAGTGGTGAAAATAGTGGGCCCAAGAGTTTCCCTAAACCACCCCTCTAAGTCGCCTCCCGTTCTGAACTACGGAACTTTTCTAATAGGAGCGATGCAAGTTGCTCCGACTTAGAAAAAGTTTCCTGTAGTACTTTTGGGGCGACTTGCATTGACTTCTATACAGAAGTAGTTTTGCAAGTCGCCGCCGAAGTCGTGTGCAGGTCGCCTCGGTGAGGCGACCTGCAAGTCGTGCTGCCCCTGTGTGAACTGGCACTTAATTTCTCGCCTCAATGGATACAAATCGTCCTCAACTGTACTTACTCTTCTAAAGCGGTAGTTCTTTCCAGTCTTGCAAAGTTCTTGCCCAGTGGTGAGTATTTCCTCTTTGATACTTTTTTAGCTGAGTATCAAGACTAGGGGTGCAACGGATCAAACTCGGGGTTCGGATTGTTCCTCTGATCAGGAGTCACGGTTCGGATCATTTTTGGATCAACAAAATCTACCCCCTGTAATAAAATCTACAATCTCCCCCACTGCTGTAATATCCAGTTGGCAGGGTATGGCAGGATGGCTGAGGATGGATGGATCCATGAATGTGACCAATTTCAGAGCAGCACTGTGGGCACTACAGATCCAGCCCACAGCGCTGCTGCCATCTGATCTCTCCCCTCTGTACAGATTAGTACACAGAGGGGAGAGAGGAACCTTTACCAGTGATCGCTCCTTCATTTGACAGAGCGATCATGTGGTAAACAGCCTCTGGGTGTACCAAGATGGCTGCCGCTCCGGCTAGGCCGAGGCAGTGGCGCGCTCCGCAGAGCGCATGTGTGCCAATTCGAACAGGTTAACTGTTCGGCTCACGGATCGGTGATGATCTGTTGCACCCCTAATCAAGACTAGTAATCTTTATAGTCGTTAACCACATTGAATACATCTCTCAATGAGGGTTCCTCCAACACTATGGAACCAACCGCAGGGGCCATCTCGGGTACTACCGCAGTTATTGCAAATAGATTCTGGTTTTCCTCCCCCTGACCCTTTAGTACTCACTGTTTTGGTAGTTGATGGGGTAGATGGGTTTGAGGATACCTGTCCTTGGCTCCTGTCTATGGAAGAGCCCATCTGTACTTTGGCTTGCGTTGCTGCCTGTTGACAGCCCCCTTTAGCAGGTGACAGAGGCTGTATGGGCAGATCACTCCAATTAAGCTGCTGCAGTAGCTGCCGTCTGGTTCAGTTTCTCCATTTGCAGCACGCGTTAGTTTAGGCCCCTCCTGGAGCGGCTGTTCCTCGCTACTCGTTTTCTGGACATGCTGGTTTTAAGCAGGTTTCTTCAAAAATCGTTATTGTTGCTGGCTTATTTAGGAGGGAGGGGGATTAGAGCCCCACTCCTTCCTCCCACAATACACACTGCCTGCAGGTCTCTCCGTATCAGCACACTTTGCATCCTTCTGTGTCAGCTGGGTCGAGCAAGCAGGACCCACAGCAAGATCTCTATTGCCCAAACACTCGTGAGACCACAAGCGCCCTCAGCCTCGGTGTCCCCACTTTCAGTTCTCCACCCCAGAACTCTGCACTCCCCACCCTGCACTGTAAGGGAAGCCAGGAGGGGGTCAGATGTCTCTCCGAGCCAAACACTCAATGATAGGCAGCAGAAACGGTGAAAAATTGCATAGGGCCAAAGACCAGGCTGTTCAGTTTCTAGCTCTGGAGTTTGGAAAAGCCTTCCTCTCCCTATCACAAGAGATCAGCCTGAAGAGTCCTAGACACCATTTGTCAGTACCAGGGGCATTGGCTCCATCTCTTATCCTGATTAGCATTTGGGAATTTACAATTTGGCTGTCCTTGCAACCCTTACTTGAGAGTCAAGGATTCACTCAGACAATGCTGTGGCTTGCATCTACAAAGGAACCAGAAGCTGACAAGAAATGGGATTTTTGCTTGGGCAGAACTCAACATTTCAGTTGTCTGGTATGAACAATTGGCATGTAAATTACCTCAGTTGACAGCATCTGGACCCAGGGAGTTGGTCCCTTCGTTAAGATGTGATCCAGGAAATTGGTGACAATTGGAGCATACTGTGTATCCCTGGCCTGCAGATTCAAGTCTGGAAAGGTTGAATCCTCCAAATGCATACATCTTGGTGGAGGTAGTTGTGTGTCCAAGGAATCAATCAACAGCCTGATTACACCTTGGAGGGTGTTCTGGTGATGCTCATTGCTCCCAGATTTGTGCGGGTAGATATGGTACTCTGGCTATGACCAGGTTTTGGACTGACACACTGAGCTCTCCCAGATTGAACACATTTCCAAGTTTCTAGTCTACTATCCTGCTTCCCCTGTCACTGGCTTTAACAGCTTTGCTGTTGAAGCCAAGGTCCTATGATGGAGCAGTGTGACTCCCTGATTTCCATGCCTTTTTTTTAAAAGCCAGAAAGAGTCCACCTCCATTAAAGGGTTTGTAAAGGTTCATGTTTTTTCACCTTAATGCATCCTATGACTGGCCTCCCAGCCCCCCACCCCCGTGTTTTTTTTACTTAACTGAACCCTCGAACATGTCCCACAGGGACGCGCTCTCTACCTGGTGTTCTCGGCTCTTGGCCGAGTCCTGCATTTCGACCTATATGAATGCCAATTGCTGGACTCGGGAGCATGCCCGCAAGGTAAGCCCCACCCCCCGGGAGAGCGCTTCTCTATTCTGATGTGGGGAGGAGCCGAGAGCTGCCGGGGGACCCCAGAAGACCAGGTTCAGGGCCACTCTGTGCAAAAGGAGCTGCACAGTGGAGGCAAGTATGGTGTGGGTTTAAAAAAAAAAAAAAAAAAAAAAACAAACCTTTAGTGTCTCACTTTAAGGTAACATCTCTACACTGCTGGCCTCCCTTTTTTTTCTTTTTTTTTTTTTTTTTTTTTTTATGTACACATTCTGTACAGGTTGTCTTGTGTGCAGTTCCTCCTGGTCAACCGTTGGTGAATCTATATATTGGTTGTCAGGTCTTCAAAAACAACACTTTTGAATCTGTCAGGTTTTTTTTAGCAGCAATTTGTGGCTGCCAACATACCAAATGTGTACAAACAATGAAATGGAACCCTCATGAGTGGGACTTTAACAGCAACCGGGTTATATGCAAAAATATAGCACTCAAAATGGTGTCCTGGTATTATAGTAACAAAAGCTTTGACAAACATTCAAGATAAAAACATTAAATGGATATTAAGGCTATTCATAGTTCATGGGATATACAATATTCCCACTAAATGTGGGCCAAAACTTGAGTGCCCAACGCATTTCAAGAATGGTATATATTTGGTCTTCAACGGTATAGATACACCACAGAAAGGAACTATTCTATAATAAACACACATTTGGCTATAATACAACAGCTGCCCTTTTAAAGGGAGTTAAGTATTTACCTATTACAATGTGGTATGGTATACTGTTAGAATAGCCATAATAGAACGAGGTATAATTATGAAACCCATCCTTGAATGACCACCTGGAGGAAATGGGAGAGCTGAAAGGGCCACATAAGACCAGCTGTAAAAGCAGGGGGTCAAATGAATCTTTAAAAGCTGGAGTCGGTCTCAAATATATAAATGCTCTTTTTTTTGAATATAGGAATATTGTGTGAGCTTGTCATAGTAGGTGCAGAAGCGGCAAAAAATCCACTGGATATTACTTTCCACTCTTTTATGTTGTGTTGCTTGTTGCCACAGCTGTGTGTGTGTGTGCAATCTGGCAGCATCTTTCCTGTAAAGAACCCTTTAGACGCAGGCATATGTTAATATTGAGACTTGGAGCCTCTAAGGTCCCTCTAAAGAGGAAACAGGTTTTTCTTTCAACACTTCTGAACCCAGACAGATCACTATTCATGCCTGTGGTTTTGATGACCAACATTTTTCTGTCAAGGTACATTAAGCTAGGTAGGTGATTGCCTCTTGACCTTTTAGGCATCAGGCAGCTGTTTTGCTGTTTTTGTAAGGCTGCCACTTCATCCTCTGTTCATACAATCTCTAGGTTTTCCTGGATGCGCCTCATCTGATACAAGGGCCTTCGGACAGCTTTGAGTTACAAGCTGCCATTTGGGCTTATTCACACCACCCCCTGCAGCTGTCTGTGTGGGCTTGTGCCTGTTGTGCACCAGTGTAAATTTTTTTTTTTTTTTTTTTTTCTCTTTAAAGCGAGGCTCCATTAAGGGCTGTATTCTGCAGCTCAGCTGCAATGTGGAGAGTCTGCATAGGAAAGCACAGGTACCACATATGGTGTGAACAAGCTCTTAGTTCTGAATTATTGTTGGCCTGTTTGCTGTGATGCCTACCCCTTAAGTCTGCTTTTGGATATCCCAATACTATCAGAATACCTGCTCATTATTTGACCCTTAATGAACAATAAAAATGGCTTTTTGTACATGACATAAATTGTTGGTGTTTTAAGGGCTACTGGTCCCACTCTTGTTTGCTGTCAAATTCCTGCTATAGGCGGCAGTATAATGCTTTTCGTATCAGAATAACTAATCCTGTGTCCTAACTCCAAGACTTTGATTTTATGGTGCGTATAAAAAATATTTTTATACTGTGACTGCCCATAAGGAAGGTATCCTTCAGTTTCCTGCTTTCTCTGCCACACAATGCCTGCTGCTGTGATACCTCTGCACTCCTCCTATTTCACATCTTACCAGTAGAACTGTTCCTAAACATTATTTCACATACCCCCAATCTTGCCAATTCTGATACAGGAACACTTGCTAGTAGCATGAGCATGTACACTAAGGTGGGGTGCTGGGTCCCCTTCAAAGAATGTGCTTGTAAAAATGGGAGATGGTTTTCTAACAGTGTAATTCTTCAAACGGAAGGCATCCTTCAGTTGAACCTTTTTTTAAAAAAAAAAAAAAAACCTTACCATCAATGTACAGTTAATGGAGGTCCACAGGACTAGATATGCAGTTTAAAGTGCAAGTTTAAGAAAAATCTAAGGTGCACTTGCACTGGACCCCCTCCCCATTGCACCTGGTCCTGCTGTACCTGATTCCGGCGATCTCCCACACTGACACATCTCGTCCACTTTACCAGCCTGGGTATTTGAAATACCTGTGGCTTTCTCAAGCGCTGGCAGGACAGGCTTCGTGGGTTCTGATTGGTCGGGTGACGGCACTGATCAGAATACCTCCTAAGATCTGCCAGCAGGCTTTTCATTGCAAGAAAATGTCTAGCTTCCAAAATATAGAAGTCTTTTTTGATGAATTTAACAAGTTTCACTAACCAATCATCTTAAGATCTGTTAATTATAGCTAGCATCCAGGCTATATTAGCAGCTCTCTGGTTTGTCTTGCCATTTAGCAGATCCCACAAAGCATTCTTGAAGCAGTGAGAGGCGGCTGTGATGTGCTGCTCCACAATAGGGGACTGTCTGATTCCTGTGGTGTCTGGATGGATAAAAGAATTTGAAGAATTGAGCAGCAGGGAAAGAGGAGGTGGAAACTGCCTTTCCTGCCTATCGGATAATGCTGGGCAGCAACATTTTTAACAAATTGCTGATTGCCAGATATTTCCACCTATTTAATAGGATCTTCACTGGAAGCTGTTGGCCACATTTGTAAGGATGCCATGAATCTAAACACAACAGAATGAGATTTCCTTAAGTGCACATGACAAAAAGGCTGCTGAAGGGTTATTGCCACACCCAAGCTGTTTTAGTGTACCATAGTACTGCAAAACAAGACTAATTCTGTATAGGATTAGCAGGTACCCTCTGGTGCTGCACTGACTTTAAAGCGGTTGTATACCTTTATTTGTAACTTTTACCTACAGGTAAGCCTATAATATGGCTTACCTGTAGGTAAAAAAAAAATCTCCTAAACCTGTAAGGTTTAGGAGATATTCCCCTCGCAATGAGCCGCTGACTGCAGCGGCGCATGCGCACAGGGGACTTTCGGCTGACAGCCCGGCAAACTCCGGAACTTGCCGGGCAGAAGTCTCCCGCGTGCATGCGCGGGAGTGACGACATTGCGGCTCCGGCCACTCACAGCGCCGGAGCCGCGATACCCGGAAGACACGCCGAGGGGAGATGTCGGCTCCCTCGACGTGCACCAGGTGAGATGCCGGCGCCTCGTTCTAAGGTAAGTATCTCATAATGAGCTAGTATGCGGTGCATACTAGCTCATTATGCCTTTTCCCTTGCAGGTGTAAAAAAAGACAGCGGGTATACAACCGCTTTAAGGCTCCATTCACATCTGAGTTGTAGCTTGAAGCCTGAAGCTACAAAATGCTGGAGGGGGAAAAAAAAATCCATTCTCTATGGCGATGGTTCACATCTCCACTCCAAAAAGCCAAAAGCTCAAACTCCTGAAGCTCAAACAAGTTCTGGAACTTTTTTGGGCAGATTTGGGCATTCTGCTGCTTATGTTAGTGACCTTTTGACCTGTACAAAATTGTGGCAAAATCGTGTGACTTTCTGCCTGAAAACACTACTCGTGTGAATGGGGCCTTGGTGTCCACCTATCCCCCTGATCTGCTGCCGGAGTTATAAGCATGCAAAAAAGGGGTTCAACGCCCACAACACGGGCTATGCATAGCTATAAAGGTGCACTTTTTTCAGGTGCACACAGCTAAAGGAGGGACACAGAGCAGATGGATGGTGTGTCCATGCATAAACAAAACATATATAATACATATTGTTTCCAACTTCCCACTGGTTGGTGAAAACAAAACTCCAGTGCAAACAGACCTATTTGCTGCAATTACATGGACACTAGAGATGCTAATTTTCAGATTATAACATGCCAAGATATATTTAGGTATTGATATTAGACTTCACTTTTCTATGTCAGTTTCATCTACTTAACACTATATAGATAATTAGTATTCGACACATGGGGGGGGGGGGGGGAAATCTAATCACACTGATCTGCTGCAGTGGTGCTGGCTGTGTCTGTGCCTCTGCTTGCTGGAGAAGGGGGGCTCCACCAGGCTGAGTGCAGACGCAGGGAGGAATCTCGATTGTGTGCAGAGCCCTACAGCTAGCAAGGAAAGGACAGATCTGTGCGGAGGTCACACAGAACTCACTCCTGCTCACCAGACTGTGACAGAAATGGAGCAGAGCTAATTGTGAGAGCTGCACCCGTCAGGAGGGGGAGGACAGTGGAATGGGGGAGCTGGGCTTGCTCACCTCTAATGCAGGAAGTTTCCACAGACCTGCGGTCCTGAGCCTGGTAATAGCTGGCAAAAGGAGGAGGCGGGGAGGGAAATCCTGAGGACACCTGATTGGTTAAGGACTCAGCGGCCCCGTTAACAACCAAAAATTGACAACATTTTGTTCTTTACTTTTCAGCTGTTAGCAGGGAATTCCTGCTGACAGCTGAAATTACCGAGCCCGAAGGTATCGGTTTTGGGTATCAGGGCATTTGCACGAGAACCGATACTCGTGCAAATGCTTAGTATCGGCATCGAGACCAGTATCGGTGCAACCCTATCGGTATTTCAACGTCCGCTTGCTTCGCATTCTTTGGTCCGAAGCTTTATACAGGGGGTAACGCGGCTTAATCCACCGGTTAGAGCCCCCCAGAACCCTTGGGACTTAACTTTAGTTCTGTCGGCATTACAGAAACTGCCTTTTAAGATGATACAACCTATTCCTTTGGTCCTTTTGACAAGCAAGCTAGTTTTTCTGGTAACAATTTCCTCTGCAAGAAGGGTATCGGAATTGGCGGCTTTCTTGTAAAGAGCCATATTTAATCATTCACAAGGATAGAGTAGTATTGCGTCCTCATCCTAGCTTTCTACCGAAGGTGGTTTCAGGTTTTCATCTAAACCAGGATGTTCTGCCTTCGTTTTTTTCCAGAACCCTGTTCTACGGAAGAAAAGTCACTACATTCTCTGGATGTAGTGAGCGGTCAATCTAGTTGGAGGCGACTGCTCAGGTTCAGAAAACGGATGTTTTGTTTGTTGCCTGAAGGTCCTAGAAAAGGACAGGCAGTGTTGAAATCTACTATTGCTAAGTAGTTCAAGCTTATGGTTTGAAGAGGAAAGTTCCACCTTTTCAAATCAAAGCGCACCCCCCCCCCCCCCAGGGCTGTTAGTGCTTCATGGGCAGTGCATCACCAGGTCTCCATGGCTCAAATCTGCAAGGCCACAACTTGATCTTCAGTCCATACATTCACCAGATTCTAAGAACAAATCAGTGCAAATATGTATGTAACAATGGCAAATAGCTGACACCAGGGTCAAGAATCACAAATCCCAAAAAAAAAAAAAAATAAAAAAACAGATGGTGCAGCGCTAAAAAATGTTTGTAATAAAGTCCATAAATCAAACAGCAAACAATGTATCCAAGTCGTTGTCAGTGATGTAGCAGCATGCAGAAAACTCAGTGGGTATATGTGATCCCTCCACCAATGCTAAAGATGGCCGCTCAGCGCAGGGACCCTTTAAAGGGTCAAATGCACCTTACCTTATGGGTCAATGAAGATAATTGGCAGATCCCGATCAGTCTGGTTTCAACAAAGATTAAGGACTATGCAGCGTAGGAAACTCGCTTCCTGCTACCCTCGCAGTCACCTCCGGCAAGCTCTTGTTTTCTGCATGATGCTACATCACTGATGACCACTTGGATACATTGTTTACTGTTTGATTTATGGACTTTATTACAAACACTTTTTAGCGCTGCAGAATCTGGTGTGTGTGTATCTATCTATATATCTATCTCAGGTGGATGTGAGAAGGCATGAGGATATCTCCTTTGGGTGCAGTAGGCAGCAGTATAGGTCCTCGGGTCTGTTTGCACCCTACTTTTGTTTGTCTCCCTCCCCTCAGAATTGCTCTGGGACATCCCATTCAGTAAATACTGTGGCTCTGTGTCCCATGATGTACTCTAAGAAAAGGATTTTACAGGTAAGCTGTTATAAAAATCTTTTTTTTTTTTTTTTTTTTTTTCTCGCCTCCTAAATGCCTGTTGCTAGGGGGTCCCTCGTAGTCTGCCTCTTTCAGTGCCTGGGCTGGTGACATCACTTCCCCCTTGGCACAGGAAGGGCTCAGCTCTGCTCCTTCCCTCTTGTCAATCATCTGAGACCCATTACAGGTCCCAGGTGACTGAGCGGCCAATCACGGTGTGCCGCTTGTGCATACACAGTGGGTGTCCGGCTGTGAAGCCACAGCCCGGTGCCCACAGTTGCAATGCCGGCGCTGCCGAATGGAGGGGGAGACTGGCGGGGTTTCGATCCCCTGCATCGCTGGACCCTGGGACAGGTAAGTGTCCAATTAAGTCAGCAGCTGCAGTATTTGTAGCTGCTGACTTTTAAATTTATTTATTTTTTTATGGGTCGTCCTCTTTAAGTACTCCCTAGAGGTGTTTCTAATGAAGGGGAGTGGACTGACTGGGAGCTGTTCCTGATCACTAGGAACAGACTATCTCTTCTCCCCTGTCAGAACGTGGATCTGCTTTTACACTGGCAGAACCCTGTTCTGGCACGAACGAGTGGGTGGCGGACATCGCGCCCCCCCGACCATACGCATTTGCTCTGGTGGAGCATGCCTGCTATAGTTATTACATGAAGCACCGTACTGGTACAGCAGTTCGTGCAATAGAGCCGCCCTGCTGCAGTATATCTATGGCAGGGTGGTTAAAGCAGTTGTATACCTGCACATCTAGAAAGAAAAACCCCGTAAGGCAAAGGCATAATGAGCTAGTATGCACCGCATGCTAGCTCATTTTGAAATGCCTTAGATTGAAGCCCCTGTATTGCAGCCCAGTCCATGCTGTGGGAGTTGACTTCTTGCCACTCCCACGCCTGCAATTCTTCCCGGCAAGGGCTGGCAGCGTCTGCCAGGCATTCAGAGCGCATGCGCTGCTGTCAGCGGCTGCATGCAAAGGTAATCTCCTAAACCGTACAGATTTATATAGGCTTACCTGTAAGTACAAATGACAAATTGGGGTATACAACCACTTTAAAGGATAAGTTTGCTTTTAAAAAAATTGCTTTCTTATTGGAGCCTGGAAAGTATTGGACCAGCAACCACCAAATCGCTGATGCCATGCAGTACTCCTGCACGCTGTCAGTAAGTCCTGTACAGGTAAGCCCAATACTCCTGGACAGGAAAACTTCATGAACTACCATGGTGCTCCAGTGCTGTAGTAGTTCATTGAGAACTAAAAGCTGACAGCCGCTAAGGTTGTCGGGGCTTGTAGTTCATTCACACATGAAGCTGTCTGAATGAAGCCATGTGGGTGGAGCCCTGCATGGTTTTTAAAACAGTGGCAGCTAGTATAGGGGACATCTCCCTGTACGGCTGCCACAGGGAAGGGGGGCAGTGGGTAGCGGCTGCAGCACTGGAACATATTATGCCCTTAAATCAGGTGTAACATGTTCTTCATGTTACAGGTATAACATGTAACACTTATCCTTTAACCAAAACGTCTCTGTAGATTTTAATGCTAAGAAAGCTGTGTCTTCACTGAATTATCTGGCTGCATTAAAAAAAAAAAAAATGGTAGGACTGGGGGTGTAAACCTGTAGGGCACCCGCAGACCTTGAGGACTTGTACTGCTGCCTGCAGCACACTGCGCCGAAGGCGATATGCTCATTCCTTCTTACACCCACTTGGTAACGTTTTGTTAATGTATGGACCGAAGACCAATTGCGGCCTTGTAGATCTTAGCAAAGGAGGCCTGGGACGCGCTGCCCAAGAAGCACTAACCGCTCTGGTAGAGTGCGCTTTAACTTGAATAGGGGGAATCTTACCTCTTAAATCATAAGTTTGAATTATAACTAGTCAAATCCACATAACAGTGGATTTCGACGCTGCCTGTCTTTTTTTTTTTTTTTTTTTTTTTTAGGACCATCTGGAAGAATAAATAAGACAGTCTTACGAATCTGAGCAGTTTTCTTTAACCACTTGAGGACCGCCTCACGCCGATGTACGTCGACAAGGCGGCACGGGCAGGCAGAATCACGTACATACACGTGATCTGCCTCCCGCGGGTGGGGGGGTCTGATCGGACCCCCCCGGTGCCCGAGGCGGTCCTCTTTTGTCCCCCAGCAATCGGAGGTGAGGGGGAGGCCATCCGTTCGTGGGCCCCCCCTCACGATCGCCGCCGGCCAATCAGAACATTCCTTTGCTGCTGTATGCTAAACAGCAGCAAAGGAAATGATGTCATCTCTCCTCGGCTCTGTATTTTCTGTTCCGGCGCCGAGGAGAGAAGACATCAATGTGAGTGCACAAACACTACACCTCACAGTAGAACATGCCAGGCACACAACACCCCTGTTCGCCCCCAAATCACCCCCCCCCCGTCACACTGACGCCAAGCAGTGTTTTGTTTTGTGTGGGGTTTTTTTTTTTTTTTTTTGATTACTACATGGTCAGTTTGACAGTTACTGTGGTAGGGCAGTTAGCCCCCTTTAGGTCTAGGATACCCTCTAACCCCCCTAATAAAGCTTGATCACCCCCTGTCGCCAGTGTCGCTAAGTGATCATTTTTCTGATCGCTGTATTAGTGTCGCTGGTGACGCTAGTTAGGGACGTAAATATTTAGGTTCGCCGTCAGCGTTTTATAGCATCAGGGACCCCCATATACTATCTAATGTTTTAACCCCTTGACTGCCCCCTAGTTAACCCTTTCACCACTGATCACCGTATAACCGTTACGGGTGACGCTGGTTAGTTCGTTTATTTTTTTTATAGTGTCAGGGCACCCGCCGTTTATTACCGAATAAAGGTTTAGCCCCCTGATCGCCCATCGGTGATATGCGTCGCCCCAGGCAGCTTCAGATTAGCGCCAGTACCGCTAACACCCACGCACCGTACACCTCCCTTAGTGGTATAGTATCTGAACGCATCAATATCTGATCCGATCAGATCTATACTAGCGTCCCCAGCAGTTTAGGGTTCCCAAAAACGCAGTGTTAGCGGGATCAGCCCAGATGCCCGCTAGCACCTGCATTTTGCTCCTCCGCCCATCCCACCCAAGTGCAGGATCGATCACTGTCACTTACAAAACACTAAACACATAACTGCAGCGTTCGCAGAGTCAGGCCTGATCCCTGCGATCGCTAAGTTTTTTTTTTTGGTAGCGTTTTGGTGAACTGGCAAGCAGCGTCAGGTTAGCGCCAGTACTGCTAACACCCACGCACGCAGCATACACCTCCCTTAGTGGTATAGTATCTGAACGGATCAATATCTGATCAGATCTATACTAGCATCCCCAGCAGTTTAGGGTTCCCAAAAACGCAGTGTTAGGGGGATCAGCCCAGATACCTGCTAGCACCTGCGTTTTGCCCCTCCGCCCAGCCCAAGTGCAGTATCGATCGATCACTGTCACTTACAAAACACTAAACGCATAACTGCAGCGTTCGCAGAGTCAAGCCTGATCCCTGCGATCGCTAACAGTTTTTTTGGCAGAGTTTTGGTGAACTGGCAAGCACCAGCGGCCTAGTACACCCCAGTCGTAGTCAAACCAGCACTGTAGTAACACTTGGTGACGTGGCGAGTCCCATAAATGCAGTTCAAGCTGGTGAGGTGGCAAGCACAAGTAGTGTCCCGCTGCCACCAAGAAGACAAACACAGGCCCGTCATGCCCATAATGCCCTTCCTGCTGCATTCGCCAGTCCTAATTGGGAACCCACCACTTCTGCAGCGCCCGTACTTTCAACATTCACATCCCCAACCAAATGCAGTCGGCTGCATGAGGCATTTTCTTTATGTTCTCCCGAGTACCCCTACCCAGCGAACCCCCCCAAAAAAGATGTGTCTGCAGCAAGTGTGGATATAGGCGTTACACCCGCTATTGTCCCTCCTGTCCTGATAATCCTGGTCTTTGCATTGGTAAATGTTTTGAACGCTACCATGCACTAGTTGAGTATTGGCGTAGGGTACAGCATTGCACACACTAGGCACACTTTCACAGGGTCTCCCAAGATGCCATTGCATTTTGAGACCCGAACCTGGAACCCGTTAGTTATAAAAGTTAGTTACAAAAAAGTGTAACAAAAAAAAAAATATATAGAATAAAAAAAGTTGCCGTTTTATTCTCTCTATTCTCTCTCTATTCTGCTCTTTATTGTATTCTATTCTGCAATGTTTTATTATGTTTTATCATGCTTGCTTTTCAGGTATGCAATTTTTTATACTTTACCGTTTACTGTGTTTTAGTGTTAACCATTTTTTGGTCTTCAGGTACGCCATTCACGACTTTGATTGGTTATACCAGAATGATGCCTGCAGGTTTAGGTATCCTCTTGGTATCATTCTTTTCAGCCAGCGGTCGGCTTTCATGTAAAAGCAATCCTAGTGGCTAATTAGCCTCTAGACTGCATTTACAAGTAGTGGGAGGGAATGCCCCCCCATCCCCCCCACCACCACCGTCTTCCGTGTTTTTCTCTGGCTCTCCTGTCTCAACAGGGAACCTGAGAATGCAGCCGGTGATTCAGCCAGCTGACCATAGAGCTGATCAGAGACCAGAGTGGCTCCAAACATCGCTATGGCCTAAGAAACCGGAAGCTACGAGCATTTCATGACTTAGATTTCGCCGGATGTAAACCGTGCCATTGGGAAAGCATTTTTATCACACCGATCTTGGTGTGGTCAGATGCTTTGAGGGCAGAGGAGAGATCTAGGGTCTAATAGACACCAATTTTTTCAAAAAGAGTACTTGTCACTACCTATTGCTATCATGGGGGATATTTACATTCCCTGAGATAACAATAAAAATTATTAAAAAAAAAAATAAGGAACAGTTTAAAAATAAGATAAAAAAATAAAGGAAAAAAAAAAAGCACCCCTGTCCCCCCCTTGCTCTCACGCAAAGGCGAACGCTAGCGTCGGTCTGGTGTCAAATGTAAACAGCAATTGCACCATGCATGTGAGGTTTCACTGCGAACGTCAGATCGAGGACAGTAATTTTAGCAGTAGACCTCCTCTGTAAATCTAAAGTGGTAACCTGTAAAGACTTTTAAAAATGTATTTCGTTTGTGCGCAATTTTAAAGCATGTCATGTTTGGTATCTATGTACTCGGCCTAAGATCATCTTTTTTTTATTTCATCAAACATTTTGGCAATATAGTGTTTTAGTGCATTAAAATTTAAAAGTGTGTTTTTTCCCCAAAAAATGCGTTTGAAAAATCGCTGCGCAAATACTGTGTGAAAAAAATGAAACACCCACCATTTTAATCTGTAGGGCATTTGCTTTAAAAAAAATATATAATTTTGGGGGTTCAAAGTAATTTTCTTGCAAAAATTTTTTTCATGTAAAAGTGTCCGAAAGGGCTTTGTCTTCAAGTGGTTAGAAGAGTGGGTGATGTGTGACATAAGCTTCTAAATGTTGTGCATAAAATGCCAGCACAGTTCAAAACCCCCCCAATGACCCCATTTTGGAAAGTAGATACCCCAAGCTATTTGCTGAGTCATGTCACGTCATGGAATATTTTATATTGTGACACAAGTTGTGGGAAAGACTTTTTTGCACAGTTGTCACTAAATGATATATTGCTCAAACATGCCATGGGAATATGTGAAATTGCACCCCAAAATACATTCTGTTGCTTCTCCTGAGTATGGGGATACCACATGTGTAAGACTTTTTGGGAGCCTAGCCGCGTACGGGACCCCGAAAACCAAGCACTGCCTTCAGGCTTTCTAAGGGCGTAAATTTTTTATTTCACTCTTCACTGCCTATCAGTTTCGGAGGCCATGGAATGCCCAGGTGGCACAAACCCCCCCAAATGACCCCATTTTGGAAAGTAGACACCCCAAGCTATTTGCTGAGAGGTATAGTGAGTATTTTGCAGACCTCACTTTTTGTCACACAGTTTTGAAAATTGAAAAAAGAAAAAAAAAAAGTTCTTGTCTGTCTTCATTTTCAAAAACAAATGAGATCTGCAAAATACTCACCATGCCTCTCAGCAAATAGCTTGGGGTGTCTACTTTCCAAAATGGGGTCATTTGGGGGGGTTTGTGCCATCTGGGCATTTTATGGCCTTCAAAACTGTGATAGGTAGTGAGGAGTGAAATCAAAAATTTACGCCCTTAGAAATCCTGAAGGCGGTGATTGGTTTTCGGGGGCCCTGTACGCGGCTAGGCTCCCAAAAAGTCCCACACGTGGTATCCCCATACTCAGGAGAAGCAGCTGAATGTATTTTGGGGTGCAATTCCACATATGCCCATGGCCTGTGTGAGCAATATATCATTTAGTGACAACTTTTTGTATTTTTTTTTTTTGTCATTATTCAATCACTTGGGACAAAAAAATTAATATTCAATGGGCTCAACATGCCTCTCAGCAGTTTCCTTGGGGTGTCTACTTTCCAAAATGGGGTCATTTGGGGGGGTTTTGTACTGCCCTGCCATTTTAGCACCTCAAGAAATGACATAGGCAGTCATAAACTAAAAGCTGTGTAAATTCCAGAAAATGTACCCTAGCTTGTAGACGCTATAACTTTTGCGCTAACCAATAAATATACGCTTATTGACATTTTTTTTACCAAAGACATGTGGCCGAATACATTTTGGCCTAAATGTATGACTAAAATTGAGTTTATTGGATTTTTTTTATAACAAGTAGAAAATATCACTTTTTTTTTTTCAAAATTTTCGGTCTTTTTCCGTTTATAGCGCAAAAAATAAACCGCAGAGGTGATCAAATACCATCAAAAGAAAGCTCTATTTGTGGGAAGAAAAAAAACGCAAATTTCATTTGGGTACAGCATTGCATGACCGCGCAATTAGCAGTTAAAGCGACGCAGTGCCAAATTGGAAAAAGTCATCTGGTCCTTAGGCAGCATAATGGTCCGGGGCTGAAGTGGTTAAATATATTTTCACTGCTCACTACATCAAGACAATGTAGTGACTTTCCTTCCCTGGAACATGGTTTCCTTCCAGGAGTCCTCGGTTTTTTCACCAGTGTCTAAAGGTGTTGGCACAAGTGAAGATGTGCTCTGTGGAGCTCCAGGAGGGATCCATGCTGGAATTTAAAAGCCTCCACAACCGGATCCATCCCGCCACTGCGGCTCCAGGATGGTACCCGGGCCTTGCTTACAAGAACAAGGTTTTGCCTGTAATGCTCCTCTTTGAGGGCTGGACCCTAGGAACCAGGACTTTTTGTGGTCTTGCTACATTATCCTATAGCTGTCCTGAGGGGTGCTATACATGGTCAAAAGGAGTGGAAACTCTATTAAAAGGGCCCAAGTCTTTGAAGGATTAAACATACTGCCCGCCGTGATGGGTGAAGTTTGGATCTGTCTGTTTACAGCAGTATCCTGCAGCGAGGAAAAGGTAAGAGGAAAGCATAGGAACTGCAAAGTCCACCTATGACTTTTCTTTCAATTGTATTGTAAAATGCCTTAAACTCCTAGAGGGAGTAATGGTGTATAGACCCTGTTTAAATCTGTGCTAATACAGCGTGTCAGCAGCTGGAGGAGGGGGTCTCCTCTCCCCCTGAATGGGGAAACTGAGTGGATAAGGGACACATGTTATGTTTAAACAAGCATAAATCTGAAAAGCTGATAAAGGCTGTGTAAATCCCCTTCTCCCCCTCTGAGGTGACTCTTGCTAAAGCACAGGAAAGGGTGTGGCGCAGACAATTGGGCTCAAGCCTGAAAAAGCTTAAAGCTGATACTATGGGAAAAGACAGTGTCAGAGCAGCTGAAGCAAGGCTGCCACAGGACACCGAAGCGCTGGTGCACGTCAGGGGTTGGTTTACACAGGCATTTGCAGTACAGGAATGAACTTATTTAGCATTAGATCATTCTATGCTACCACTGTTTTTCCTACTATTCAAATAGAACAGTTCTTAAAGTACCTTTTGCTTTTTGTGCTTTGCACTATGGCCTCAAGGCTTACTACTAAGGCACCAAAACCACCCCAGGTGCTGGGAACTCCAGACATGCCTCCACATTGTCATTCTCTCCGGAGATACCTGACATGGCAAGCCAGAGTGAGTCATTGGAAGCAATTGGTGGTGCAACTGCTTCTCACACTTCAGCCCCTGTATACGTGACTGAACATGCATTTTCCTCTGCCCTGCAGGGCTTAAAGGGGATAAGCGTGCTAAATCCCTCTCTCCCACTCCAAACCCCTTACAGGGGAACAGTGGGGACAGGATGAGGTATTGCCCTCAAACGATCGGGAAAAACCGATTACTCCTCTTGCGGAGGAAACAGTTGAAGTTTCTGCTTCACAATCTGAGGTACAAATCCTTACGGACATGGTTCACTCCACTTTCATGCTACCCCTAACAGTCAGCTGAAAGTCTGGTTTCTTTGGGTTCCTTGAAACCTTCACAACCAGTGCAGGCGTTTCCAGTCCACACATTACTAGAGAAGCTTATTAGGATCATCTGGATAAGCATTTTCTCCCTCATCTCCGTTCTCTATCCGGGGGGGGGGGTGTATTTCACCAGAAAATGGAAAGTTCCAGCAGTAGATGCTGCGATTTCCAGTGTGAATAAAAGTTTAACTTGTCCAGTGGACAATGCACAAATACTAAAGGATCCAACAGATAAAAAGTTGGAATTCCTGTTAATCCTTTTTTTTTTTTCCTTTAGCAGGTACTGTTGCTCAGCCTGCAATTGCAGCTATAGGCATCTTAAAAGACCAGTTCAGAGGCCCTTAATGAGCTCCCTGCACAACAGGCCAGTGAGTTGGCCGATTTAACAAAAGCATTGTTTTGCCATAGATGCTATAAAGAATTCTATTCACCAGGCGTCTCGCTTTGCGCTTGTGCTAGTACACATGCATAGGACCATTTGGCTAAAGGATTGGTCTGCCAAATCACCCTGCAAAAAGCTACTGTCTAGTTTCCCATTTCATGCGGAGCGACTATTTGGCGATTTGGATAAATACATCCAATTTTCAGTGGAAAAAGTACTTTTGCCAGTCAAAAGAAAGTATAAACGTCCTTCATTTAAACTGACTTTCTCTCCTGCGCCATGCGCATCCGCCTCTAGGCAGTGGCGACGGCTTCCACCGTCCGATTCCAGAGAAATCGCTGGGTCAGGCCCAGGCTCAAAGACCTGGAGCCGCAAGACTACAAAGCGGAATACTAAGTCCTCTTCATGAAGAGGCATCTCCCCTCACCAAGGTGGGGGGGAGAGACTTCTGCATTTTGCAGAAGTCTGGCAGAGGGAAACTCAAAACAGATGGGCTCTCTCCACAGTGACTCTAGGATACAAACTAGAGTTTCGGGAGTTTCCACCATCTCCCTTTCTGAGATCAAACGTTCCCAAGGATCCAGGGAAAAGGCAATCCCTGTTTCAAGCATTAGACCGATTTTTACTCAAGGGGTATTCATACCGATCCCCACAGAAGAACAAGGTTTACGTTTCTATTCAAGCCTGTTTACGGTACCAAAACCAAATGGGGCTGTCAGACCCATTCTGGATATAAAAAATCTAAATGGGTTCCTAAAGTCTCAGCTCAGAGGTGAACCATATCCTAACTTTGGCAGAAAGGAATGTCCCATCCCTATCAGCAGTTTTCATTCCGGGAGTAGAAAATTGGCAGGCGGACTATCTAAGTCGCCAGCAGTTATTCCCAGGGGAATGGTCTCTTCACCCTGAAGTGTTTCAGGCTGTTTGCCAAAGATGGGGGACTCCGGACATAGTTCTTCTAGCATCCAGATTCAACATGAAGTTGGTTAACTTTGTGTTCAGAACAAGGGATCCACTCACATACGGAACAGATGCGCTGGTAACTCCGTGGTATCAGTTTTCCCTGATCTATGCTTTTCCCCTGGTTCAGTTGCTGCATTGACTTCTTTGCAGGATCAAGCTGGAAAGAAAGCTGGTAATTCTGGTAGCACCATCATGGCCCAGCAGGTCATGGTACGCAGAGATCGTAAAGATGGCAGTGTGGAGGGTCCTTGGCCTCTCCCACTAAGGCCAGACCTGCTATCGCAGGGGCCGATATTCCATCCTACTTTACGAACGCTAAATTTAATGGCTTGGCTATTGAAACCCACATTCTGAAGAAGCGTGGGCTTTCCAGGTCCGTTATCTCCACTTTAATCAATGCAAGGAAACCAGTTTCCAGAGCTGTATATTAGTTTGGAAAGCTTGCGTTTCCTGGTGTGAATCCAAGGGTTGGCACCCTCTGGGATATATTCTAGGCAGAATCCTTGCCTTTCTACAATTGGGCGTAGAGCTGAAGTTGGCCTTAAGTACTATTAAGGGCCAAGTCTCGGCCTTATCAGTTTTATTTCAAAGACCACTTGCTACTTTTTTTTTGTTTTTTTTTTTTTGTGCGGATTAATCCGCCAGTTAAATCACCTTTAACCCCTTGGGACTTGAATTTAGTTTTGTCAGTTACAAAAACTGCCATTTAAACCGTTACAGCATGTTCCCTTAGTCCTGACTAGGAAGCTGATATTTTTGGTTGCTATATACTCAAGGAGGGTTTCAGAATTGGCTGCTCTTTCTTGTAAAGACCCATATTTGATTATTCATGAGGACAGAGTGGGGTTACGCCCTCATCCAGGCTTTTTGCCAAGTGGTTTCAGGCTTTCATCTGAAGATATTGTCCTGCCATAGTTTTCCCAAAACCATGTTCCAGGGAAGAAAAGTCACTACATTGTCTTGATGTAGTGAGCAGTGAAAATCTAAAGAAAACTGCTCAGATTCGTAAGACTGTCTTATTTATTCTTCCAGAGGGTCCTAAAAAGACAGGCAGCGTTGAAATCCACTTATGTGGATTCGACAAGTTATAATTCAAACTTATGATTTAAGAGGTAAGATTCCCCCTATTCAAGTTAAAGCGCACTCTACCAGAGCAGTTAGTGCTTCTTGGGCAGCGCGTCCCAGGCCTCCTTTGCTAAGATCTACAAGGCCGCAACTTGGTCTTCGGTCCATACATTAACAAAATGTTACCAAGTGGATGTAAGAAGGAATGAGCATATCGCCTTTGGCGCAGTGTGCTGCAGGCAGCAGTATAAGTCAAGGTCTGCGGGTGCCCTACAGGTTGTCTCCCTCACCTCAGGTAGCATTGCTATGGGACATCCCACTAAGTAAATACTTAAGGCTCTGTGTCCTATGATGTATGATAAATAAAATAAGATTTTTAAAATGGCTTACCTGTAAAATCCTCTTGGAGAACATCATAAAACAGAGGTCCCGCCCCTCTTTTTATGCGGTGTAAGTATATGGCTTATATTGCTTGGCTACAAAAACTGAGGGGTTATATAGGGGAGTCAACTTCGTATATTGGGTGTTTCCAGTGTCAACACCTGAAGGTAGCTATAACTAGAGGTCGACCGATTAAATCGGCCAAAATTTTTATTTTTTTTTTTTTTAAATCGGCATCGGCCGATTATAACTTCAGTGCGACTTGCAAATGACTTCTGTAATAAGTCAATGCAAGTTGCCTGAAGTCTTCCGTGGAGCGACTTGTTTGTCCTCTCTGGGCAGCCTGCCAAGTCTGATGAAAGAACCAAGAGATGCAATGTTTCTACTTATCAATGGACTGAACTCCTGTGCAGGAGTTCTCAGTTTAACCATTTAAAGACTAAATCTTTTCTAACACTTGCGTCCTGAAGCTCTGTATAGCACATGAGTGTTCAGCAAAGCCAATTGAAATAAGTATACAGACACTTTTTTTATACCAGTGTCTGGCCTTACAGGCAACTAGGTACAGCGCCAACAATGGTCGTTGAGGTCCACCCCTCCCATATTTTGGTTATATTCGTGGACACAGGGGTTTTTCCAACACCAGTCGCTGTAGTAATTTGGACTGTCTTGTCTGCATGAAGGATGGTAAGAACGAAAACGTTCTTATTATCCCTCCACTTCATAGCGAGCAAATTACACTGCAAGCAGGCTCTCTCCCCCAGCCTAAGATGGGAATCTACAAGCCGCTGGAGAAAGCCCTGGCGATTAGGTCGCATGGTGCCACATGCTCCAATCTGATCAAAAGTGGCACGCTCGTGTAATTGTCCACATATAAGTAGTACCCCTTTCTGAATAAGGGTGACACCAAGTCCCACACAATCTTGCAGCGCTTCCTATGTAGTCAGGGCAGTTTGTTGGCTCTACATGGCTCTTTTCCCTCGTAGATCATAAAACTACATGTATACTGTGGCCCTGTCAGAGCTTATACATCTTGACCCTGTATCTGGCACGCTTGCTGGGAAGGTACGGTTTGAATGACAAGTGGCCAGAAAACATAATCGGGGACTCAAAAATGCAGACAACTTGATTGGGAGTAAACAAGTCTGCAAAACGTTGGTTGAAGTGGTTTACGAGGCGCCGAATTTTGTTGAGCCGATCGTATCCAGGCTCTCCACGAGGATGACTGAGTTCATTGTTGTTGAAGTGCATGAACCGCAAGATCTGCTCATATCGTGCCCTGGTCATGGAGGCAGAGAACAAGGGCATATGGTGAATTGGGTCAGTGGACCAATATGACCGCAACTCACTCTTTTTAGTTATGCCATTGTTAAGGGAAAGGCCCAGAGAGCTTAAATTCAGAAACTGTAATTGGTCTCCAATCTCTGGCAAGGGAGGACTGGGGAATAGTGGCGATGTGTTGACCAGCGTACAAATTGCTTTGATCCACAATAGATCTATAGAGATCTTCGGTGAAACAGTGAATAAAAATCAAGTGGCGTAAAATTGACTGTTTCCACCTGAATGCTGGGTTGGCCAGTGAATGGGGAAGTACGGGTGCTGCAGAAGTGGTGGGTTCCCAATTAGGATCGGTGAATGCAGCAGGAAGGGCACTATGGGCATGGCAGGCCTGTTTGTCTTCTTGGTGGCAGCGGGACACTACTTGTGCTTGCCACCTCGCCAGCTTGAACTGCACTTATGGGATTCGCCACATCACCAAGTGTTACTGCAGTGCTGGATGTACAACCAGGGTGTACTAGGCCGCTGGTGCTTGCCAGTTCACCAGAAGGAATAGCGGCGCTAGTACTGCTCTGCTCCATACGAGAGCCCTGCGGTTCTTGCACCTCAACAGCAGAAGAAGATTGGGGTCTGGTACGCCTGACCTTGGCAGGGACCACAACTCCGTCATCAGAGCTATCTGTCATGGAGCCGCTGCTGTCTACAGGTTCGTATTCTGAGCCGGAATCTGACTGACGAGTGACTTCCTCTTCACTATCTGTCATGCTCAGAAACGTGTAGGCCTCTTCACTAGTGTACCTTCGATTTGCCATTTTGGGCTTTAAATTTAGTGGTATACTAGTGAGAATCAAAGGCAAAAAAGCTCCTGGCTGTTAGCGACTGTATCAAAACACTACCAAAAAACTGTTAGTGATTGCAGGGATCAGGCCTGACTCTGCCAACTCTGCAGTTATGTGCGTAGTGTTTTGTAAGTGACAGTGATCGTTCGATACTGTACTTGGGTGGGCTGGGTGGAGGGGCAAATTGCAGGTGCTAGCAGGTATCTGGGCTGATCCTGCTAACACTGCCTTTTTGGGAACGCTAGTATAGATCTGATCAGATATTGATCTGTTCAGATTCTATACCACTAAGGGAGGTGTATGCTGCGTGCGTGGGTGTTAGCGGTACTGACACTAACCTGACACTGCCTGGGGCGACACAGGCCCTATCTGACCCTAAAACTTATATCACCGCCGGGCGATTAGGGGGTTAAACCTTTATTGGGTAATAAACGGTGGGTGCCCTGAAACTATAATAAACTAACCAGCGTCACCCATAACAGTTATACAGTGATCACTGGTGAAAGGGTTAACTAGGGGGGGCAATCCGGGGGTTAAAAACTTTACTAGGTAGTATATGGGGGTCTCTGACGCTATAAAAAGCTGACGGCGAACCTAAATACTTACCTCCCTAACTAGCGTCACCTGTGACACTAATACAGCGATCAGAAAAACTATTGCTTGGTGACACTGGCGACGGGGAGTGATCATGGGGTTAACTTTATTAGGGGGGTACCCTAGACCTAAAGGGGCTAAACACTAACTGCCCTACCACTTATAACTTTCACAAAATGACACCAATGCAATAATCAGAAAAATGCTTTTGGTGTCACTGACAGGGTACAGGGGGGTGCTCGGGGAGGTGATGGGTGAAATGTGTGCCTAGAGTGTTCTAAGTGTTTGGTGTTCTTGGATTTCTTCACTCCTCGGGAGCTGAAACGAAAATACTTCCTGAGGAGCGATGACATCATTTCCTCTGCCGCTGTTTACAGCAGTAGAGGAAGCCTGTCATTGCCTGTGCCATTGTGCTGACGTACATCGGCGTGCGGCGGTCAGCAACTGGTTAAACTTGTTGGCTTTTTGGTTTTTTCTTTGGCAGCTCTGAGCAGAGAACTGCTCTGCACTTGTTACATGAATCATGGAAATGCTGGATTAAGATCATGAAGGGGTAAAATTGTGATCGCATTTTTTTTTTTTTTTTTTTTCCAACTGAACATGGAATACCCAGCTTAACCCCTTCAGATCTGCGCTATAGCCGAGTGACTGCTACAGCGCGGATCTGCTTTGGCGGGAGACCGTCAATAGACATCCTTTGCATGCTGGCCATGCCCCCTGAAGGGTGCATGCGGCACGCTGTGATCACCCAAGTCAATGAGACTCGGATGATCGGAGTAAGGGGTCGATCCCGACCCCTTACGTGATCAGCTGTCAGCCATTGACAGCTGATTACGTGACTTAAACATAAGATCAGTTTTTTTTTTTTTTTTTTTTTTATGCGGACGGAGTGAGGAGAAAGCCGATCTCTGGCTTCGATTTGAAGGGGCATTGGTCCCGAATGTGCCCACCAGTACTGGCTGTCGGTGCTGCCTCTTGGTGCCCACCAGTGCCGCTGACAGCTCAGCGTGGGATCGGTCAGCTGCAGGAAAGGCATGTATACTGATTTCTTCTTTACAGGGCTGGATGTAACACTAAACATGGCAAAAGTGGTACTGTTTTTGAGGCATTCAGTGTTTGGAGTTCATTTCATTGGCCAGAGTACTTGCCATTGAAATGAAGAAAAGCTGCTAGCATTTGTGTTCACATGTTGCGTTTTTGGCTAAAATGTTACTCTCCTGAAAACACAATTGCCCCTAGACTCTGCTGCTCCTAAACTCTGATAAAAGCCTATGTGTACATAGGCTTTTATTGATTTGCGTTTAGGGGCTTTGGCAAACACAAAGTTTCTAAGGAGCATATACATTTACATAGTCAGGCTGAAAAGACACGTCCATCTAGTTTAGCCAAAAAATACAATCCCATATACACAATCCTTCACACAGTTGATCCAGAAGGTGAAAAACCCCAGCAAAGCATGCTCCAATGTGCTACAGCAGGGGAAAAATTCCTTCCTGATCCCCCGAGAGGCAATCGTGTGGGGGGTGTTTTTTTTTTTTTTTTCTTTTTTTTTCTTTTTTTTTTCTTCCCTGAAAAAAGACCACCTCAGATCTCATATTTACACTAAAATGCAATAAAAGTCATTTAGAAAAATGACATTTGAAAAAATATGCCTTTAAGAGGCGTGGACGGAAGTGACGTTTTGACATCGCTTCCACCCAGCAGTGTCATGGAAACGAGTGAGCGCCATCTTGGCCTCACTCGTCTCCAGACACACCACGGCACAGGACGCGATCGCCTCCGCCGCTACCGACGGCTCCGGTAAGCGGCGGAGGGCACCAGATCGCGGCGGGGGGCCCTCTCCCGCCACCGATAAAGGTGATCTTGCGGCGAATCCGCCGCAGGGACCACTTTTATCTGAAAGCCGGCCGCCGCACGAAAACGGGGATACCGGGGTTATGGCAGCTAACTGCTGCCATAACAACGATATCCCCGTTCAAACTTAGGACGTACATAGTTGTGCGGCGGTCGGGAAGTTCACTATATAGACAACTTATGTATTTGTACATGTTGACCATATCCCCATTAACCTCCTTAAGAGGGACTAGATTCTAACGTTTCCTCATGGCACATAGAGCTCCTCCATGCCTCAAGTTTGGTTGCCCTTCTCTGTACTTTCTCCAGTTCCCTGATATCCTTTTTTGAGAGCTGGTGCCCAATACTGAACTGCATATTCCAGATGAGGTCTTACTAATTTGAACAGGGGCAATATGATCTCCCTATTGATAAGCTCTGCATGGTTTGAGATTAGGAATGACGCTCTGCTGGACCCAGTAGTCGGGGGCGCCTCAAACTGGACCCTAAAATTGTCTTATAATAGGTTTATAAATTTTTGCCCTTTAACCACATGCCGACCAGCCGCTGCAGTTGAACTGCAGCAGAATGGCACGGCTGGGCGTAACTACGTTATCTATTGTTGCTTCGCCCTGTGGCCACTAGGGGGTGCATGCTCATCCCACGGAGAACCCGGAACTGTGTGTAAAGTTTCTGGTTCTCTGAGGGGAGAACTGACAGATTGTCTGTTCATACAGAGTATGAACAGCGATCTGTTAGCTTTCCTGCACAGTCCCCATCCCCCTTCAGTTAGAACACAAACTAGGACATGCAATAACCCCTTCACTGCCCCTAGTGTTAACCCCTTCACTGCCAGTGACATTTTTACAGTAATCAATGCATTTTAAATTACACTGATCGCTGTATTAATGCCAATGGTCCCAAAAATGTGTCAACTGTCCAGAGTCGCAGTACCGATAAAGATCGCTGGCCATTACTAGTAAAAAAAAGTTGGTAAAAATGCCATAACTATCCCCTATTTTGTAGATGCTATAACTTTTGCGCAAACCAATCAATATACGCTTATTGCTGTTTTTTTGGTAAAAAAAAATGTAGAATACGTATCGGCCTAAACTGAAGGAAAAATTTTTATTTTTTTGGGGGGGATATTATAGAAACTTTTTTTTTTTCTTTCTTCAAAATTGACGCTTTTTGTTTATAGCACAAATAAAAACGCAGAGGTGATCAAATGCCACCCAAAGGACGTTGATTTTGTTTGGGAGACATGTTGCACGACTGCGCAATTGTCAGTTAAAGCGACACAGTGCCAAATTGCAAAAAGTGCTTTGGGCTTTGGCCAGCCAAATGGTCCAGGGCTTAAGTGGTAACTGTCCCAGCAGTGCCATTACTCCAATCAATTTCCATGTAGTTTAAATCTCCAATTATCACGGTCCCAGCTCTTTCAGCTCCTTGCAGATGCAAAAGGCTGCATTTCCACCTCCTCATGAACACTGGGAGATCTATAACAAACTTCAATGACTACCTTTGTAGTACATACACCCATGTAAAGTTCCACCCAGAATGCTTCAGCCTCATCACACTCTCCAACTAGGTTCACTTTCACACTGAGATCACTTCTCACAGACGCCACCATCCCTCTGTTTTTACACTGTCTTTTCAAAATTGTATTTTTATTGGGATATCAAAGAAAGTACAAAATTGTAACAAAGTGTACCTTGCACTATCAATAAAAGTGCGTTGTAAACAGTCATAATAAAAAGGAAAAGCAAAATGGAAAGTAACAGTTATAAGTAAAAAGTGTTCACAGAAAGTAGGCACAAGTGTGGATTTGATCATTTCCTTATGATGTACGTAATTAGTGTATTAAGGATAAGAATCTAGAACCTCGGTCAATCTAAGCCATGTACATAAGCAATGTAGAATCCATATAAGATTAGGGCGTGTTTGGTAGTATGGGGTCCTGAATTCCGAAAGGTCCCAGGGTTCCCATATTTTATTAAAGTAAGAGATGCAGTCATGTACCCAGGTTGTTAACCGCTTGCCGATGTACGTCGGCAGAGCGGCACGGCTGGGCAAATGGGCGTACCTGTACGTCCATTTGAATTTCCCGCCGTGCCCGTGCGTGCGCACCGCCGGCGGCGCGCGCGCCGGACGGCAGCTCCGTGAGTCGGGTCGCGGGTCCCGCGGACTTGATCACCGCGGGGATACCCGCGATCGCCTCACGGAGCGGATGAACGGGGAGATGCCGTTGTAAACAGCATCTCCCCGTTCTGCCTAGTGACAAGTGTCACTCGATCTCTGCTCCCTCATCGGAGCAGAGATCAGTGACGTCACCCACACAGCCCATCCCCCTACAGTTAGTAATCACTCCCTAGGACACACTTAACCCCTCCCCGTCCCCTAGTGGTTAACCCCTTCACTGCCAGTGTCATTTACACAGTAATCAGTGCATTTTTAATCACACTGATCGCTGTATAAATGACAATGGTCCCAAAAATGTGTCAAAAATGTCCATGTCCGCCATAACGTCGCAGTCACAATAAAAATCGCTGATCGCCGCCATTACTAGTAAAAAAAAAATTTATTAATAAAAATGCCATAAAACTATCCCCTATTTAGTAAACACTAACGTTTGCGCAAACCAATTAAACGCTTATTGCGATTTTTTTTTTTTTTTTTTTTTTTTTTTTTTTACCAAAAATATGTAGAAGAATACGATCGGCCTAAACTGAAGAGAAAAAATGTTTTTTTTATATATTTTTGGGGGATATTTATTATAGCAAAATGTAAAAAATTTGTTTTTTTCAAAATTGTCGCTCTTATTTTGTGTATAGCGCAAAAAATAAAAATCGCAGAGGCGATCAAATACCACCAAAAGAAAGCTCTATTTGTGGGAAAAAAAGGACGTCAATTTTGTTTGGGAGCCACATCGCACGACCGCGCAATTGTCAGTTAAAGCGACGCAGTGCTGAATCGCAAAAAACGCTCTGGTCAGGAAGGGGGTAAATCCTTCCGGGGCTGAAGTGGTTAAAAACTCAATTGTCTGAATCTCAGCCCCCAAATGTAGAAATCTGGACCACGAAGGAGGTGCATTGGATAACCAGGACAATGGAATAAGCCTCTTGGCGGCTAGTAAAATAGGATATTAGTTTATTTATCTTTTTAGATGCACCTAAAGGAGGCAAACTCAATAGGTAATTCAAAGGATCCATCGGAAGGGACACCCCAGCCACCTTTTGTATAAGGAAATGTACATCACGCCAGATGGGTTGAATCAAGGAGCATTGCCAAAAGATGTGAAATAGGGAGCCTATATCTGTCCCACACTGCCAACAGTGCGGTGGGCCTGAGGGATCATACTTGTGAATTACATCAGGAGTTCTATACCAAAACATGAGAATCTTAATGGATGTCTCTCTGAGTTGCACATTTGGAAGATCTAAAAGTAGAGGACCAAATCCTATCCCACATCTGTATTGTGACAGGATGGTCTACTAGGTGAGACCACCTCATAATGGTGCAAGGTCTCTGTGATTGGAGTCAACTCATGGAGGATACGATAAATACAGGAAATTAAATGTAGTTGAGGGCCTTTAGCACACAGGTATTCAAAAGTAGTAGGCTTATCTAGGGTCAGGGTTGGTGATTTAGAATGAAAGTAGTGTCTAACCTGTAGGTAAAAGTGGAAGAGGTGTGGTGGAATATCAAATTTTTCACCTAAAGTGTTGAAAGTATGCAACTTCCTCATTGTGGGATGGACCAGGTTCCAAAACTGGAAGAGATGAACATTTATCCATGGAAAAATCCTGCCCAGGGACATACTGTCTGAAATGAGAGGGTTGAATAATACATTCACAAGAGGAGAGCAGGGGGAAATAAGGGAATAGCGTTTAAGGGCAATGACGCCAAATGGTTAAACTTAGTGCCATTGGGCCAGTGCATTGATGTGTGTATATATGGGATCCAAAGAAGGGGGGCACCCCAAACCAAGGAGCACGGGTGGACCAGATAGAGTACCCCTTTCTCAATGGCAGCCCATTGGTTTGGTGCATGTAAGGAAGTCCAAGAGATAATGGCCCTTAAATGCATGGCATGATAGTATTTAGTAATGTCCGGAGCTCCCAAACCTCCTCTGGATCTAAGGGATAACATCACGGAGCTCGCTATGCGATGAGCCCTGCCATTCCATATACATTTTAGAAAAATCCTGTGGAGTGCTTTTAGTTGTGAAGCAGGTACAGCTACTGGGAGAGTTTCAAAATAGTAGAGCAATCTGGGTAGGATAGACCTTTTTAAAACCTTGAGACGGGGTATTTGGTCCAGTTTGACAAACTTATTAATATCCAATATCAGAGGGAAGTTAGTATTATAGAGGGAGGCATAAGAAGGGGTAAGTAGGATTCCCAAGTATTTGAGAGGTGTTACACCATTTATAAGAGTGATTCTTTGAGTTGGGGTGTGTATAGGAAGGGCTTCAGTTTTGGAGGTGTTGACTTTATATCCGGAAATAGCACTAAAAGAGGTCAATAGTTTATGTAACAAGGGGAGAGATATCAACGGGTTAGTGATAGTAAGTAAAATGTCGTCTGCAAATTACTTATATTCCCCCTGTCTCATCACCACCCCACATATCTGGATGTATACGGATAGACTCGGCTAGGGGTTCCAAGCACAGGATAAAAAGCAGTGGCGAAAGGACAACCCTGCCAAGTTCCATTTGTCATGGGGAAGCCAGGAGACAGGATGACATTTGCACCTGTGCTGTGACAGTTGAATATAAGGCCTCTAAAGCTTTTAGGAAAGGACCACTAAACCCGTAACTTTTTTTAAAGTGGCAAACCTGTAGGACCAACTTAGCCTGTCAAAAGCTTTCTGTGCATCCAAACTCAGAATCAATGCCGAACGAGAAGTTCTATCCAAAAGGTCTATTGTACGCCGGGTGTTATCTCCCGCACGTCTACCGAGCACGAAACACACCTGATCTGTGTATCAGTTTGGGGATGAGCCCAGACAGTCGAAGCAAGGATTTTAGTAAATATTTTGTAATCTGAATTTAGGAGGGCTATGGGTCTGTAGTTATCTGGGATAGAGGGATCCTTTCCAGGCTTAGGGATAACCAAAACGAATGGGAGAAATGTGAATGCGGAAGAGTGCCCTTAAGGAGGGAATTGTATAAAACTAGCATGGGAGGGGATAGAATGTAAAAAAAAAATTGTAGTAGGAGTAGCCATCCAGGCCGGGAGATTTGTGTAATGGGAGACTTTTTGATTATAGCTAAGAGTTCTTCAGCTGATACTTTTAAACTCTCTAAATCCGTTGTAGATAATTTCAGTAGCTTTATATTGAAAAAAGACTAAAAATTTCCCTTGGTAAAATCAAAATGATTCTCTGGGGTCAGGCAATTCAGTTTGCTGTAAAATTTACCAAATTTTGGACATCTCATGGGGGCAGTGTGTTCTAGATCCATCTGACTGTTGAAGAAAGTCAGGGAATGAGTTGAACGGATGGGGGCATAACTTAACTAACATCCTGTGGGGTTTATTGGCGTATTCATAAAATTTTTGTTTCGTCCACATCATGGACCTAGCTGTTTTGTTTTTTTTGTTTTAATTTGTTCTCTGAGATGAATGACTTTACGTAATTTCACCACTGTGGGACCACCCAAAAGCCTCCGCTCAGCAGTTACTAGAGCGGACATTAAGAGCTGTAATAGACTATTTCTGTCTCTCTTCAGTCGAGCCCTCAGCTATACATGCACCCCGGAAGACAGCCTTGTGTGCCTCCCACAGCGTAGAAATCTGGGACACTGATCCAGTGTTGAGTTTACACTGTCTTTTCGAAAGGGCATAGCCAGGAAAATTAATAGTCCAGTCATGAGAATGAAGCCAAGATTCAGCAATACTAATTGGATCATGGTTCTCCTCGTGCACCAGAGCTTCCAACTCCTATTTTGCTTGTTGGACTTCTGGAATTGGTGAACACTTTAATTCATTGTCACATTTTGCAAACGTATGTTGCATATTTTAGTACAAATGGTACCATTTCCAATGGTTTTAATATGGGAACCTTCATATCATCTGCCATAGCCCTCCCCCCATCTTTCCCCATTCCACCCAATAGGGCAATCTAAGCAGCTGGTGTACATGAGGCCTAGGCCTCAAATTGGAATGCAACTTGTGGCTGCCTGGGGTATAGGGGCCTTTAAGCATCGCCTGAGACATCAAACCGCAGAAGATTTTTATGGTATCTGCAATACTGCAGGAGACATAGTGAGGGAAAGTATGATTCCCTGCTTATTTTTGTACGTTTGCCCACTGACAAATTATCAATCTATAATTTTATTGGTAGATTTATTTTAACAGTGAGAACAAAATTATCCACGAAAACATTTCAGAAAGTTAAAATTTGCATTTTAATGACTTTAAGTATTCCCTGTCAAGATTTCTGGCTCCCATGTGTCTTCTATACAGGTAACGAGCTGAGATTAGATTGGCACTCACAGAAGTGATCAGATTCCAATCTCTCCACCATGGCAAAGACCAAAGGGCTGTCCCTGCATGTCAGACAAGATTGTAGACCTACACAAGGCTGGAGTGGGCTACAAGACCATTGCAAAGCAGCTTGGTGAAAGGATGACAACAGTTGGTGTGATTGCAAATGGAAGAAACCCAAAATAACTGTCAATCTCCCTCAGTCTGGGGCTCCATGCAAGATCTAAACTCATGGAGTTTCAATGCTCACGAGAATGGGGAATCAGCCTGGAACTACACAGGAGAATCTTGTCAATGATCTCAAGGCAGCTGGGACTTTGGTAACGCACTATGCTGCGAAGGACTGAAATCCTGCAGCACTTTTAAGGTCCCCCTGCTCAAAGCACATGTACAGGCCAAAATAGAGCTCTTTGGCATCAACTTGCTGTGTTTGGAGGAATGCTGCCTATGATCCCAAGAAAACTCTATCCAACATGGAGGTGTAAACCTTATGCTTTGGAGGTGTTTCTGCTAAAGGGGACAGGGCAACTTCCCTGCATCAAAGGGACAATGATGGGGCCATGTACTGTCAAATCTTGGGTGAGAACCTCCTTCCCTCAGCCAGGGCATTGAAAATGGGTTGTGGATGGGTTTTCAGCATGACAATGACCCAAAAGACATGGCCAAGGCAACAAAGGAGTGGCTCAAGAAGCACATTAAGGTCCTGGAGTGGCCTAGCCAATCTCCAGACCTTCATCCCATTGAAAACGTGGAGTGAGCTGAAGGTTCGAGTTGCCAAATGTCAGCCTCAACCTTAAAGAGGATCTGCAAAAAGTGGGACAAAATCCTTCCTGAGATGTGTGCAATCATGGTGGCCAACTACAAGAAACATCTGACCTCTGATTGCCAGCAAGGGCTTTTGCCACAAAGTCATGTTTTGTGAAGGTCTCAAATACTTATTTCACTCATTAAAATGCAAATCAATTTTAACTTTTTTGAAATGCGTTTTTCTGGATTTTTTTTTTTTTTTGTAGACTGTTTTTGGTCAGTGGGCAAACATACAAAATCAGCAGGGGATCAAATGCTTTTTTCCTCACTGTAGGACAACCACCATAAGCATGTTACGATGTTTGTATCCCAACACTTGTTCTCTACTGCGAAATCCATAAAACTGACCACTTTGCAAATGGCAGATTTGGCACAGGATATTTTAGGTTTTGGTATTACGACCTCATTAATACAGGACCTGGAATTCAGCAAGGCACTTGGGTTCAGTTCACACCTATGCATGTGTGCAGGCAGCATTTGCTCAGGCACAGCAGCCCATTTAAATGGGCTGCTGTGCCTGCATCTTTTTCAAAAGTAGGCCACGAGAAAATCGCTTGTGTAACGATATCAAGTACGGGACATGAAAAGCTGTAGCTAGCTGCCATCTTGTGTGGAAGTAGCCATGACAGTTTGGCTCCTCATGTAACCTCACAGAGAACTCTGAACTCCGTCTTCCCCACCTTAGGAATTCAAAGCTTTTTAAGTTCAACAGAAAAGGTTATCTCAACAGAGAAAACAGAAAGGTTAGGTCAGTAGAAAAACATTTGTTGTAAGGGCAGTGTTCAGGCCTGTCGTAAAACTGTCACCCTCCCCATTCAGAGACATAACAGGTCTAGGTCGTAAAGTCTTCTGAATACACCTCACTAGAATAAGTATGAAATTTCAGCATGTTTCATAACTTCTGACTTAGTAATAGCACAGACATAATCTGGACATATTTAGCTTCCTCAGATAATATGGAACGTTTCAAGTCCAGACACCCCTATGTCAGGTCATATGGGAAACCCCTGGGACCACTTATTCCTCCAAAGCAGGCTATACGTTATAGACATAGCATGTTTAGACTTGTTTTGAAGGAAATCTCAAGTTGAATAAGAATATGGATATTTGGAGTCTGTAAACACTACAGATGCAGATATATGAGTATGTATTACAAAGTCACCTGGGACGTGGTCATGAGTGTAGACACCTCCCAGCAACCAACCCCTAAAACCAGCTGATCAGATGATTGGTTACTGGTCGCTGTCAACACCCCCTTTGATTTGACAGAAAAGAGGAGATGCCAAGACAATGGGCAGTTCTCCTTTTACCATCCAAGAAGAAACATCTGCCAAGTCGAGAACCAATTACCTAGCTCATCGATCGAACTCTGATCAACCCTTGGACATTAATTGCAAGTATTCTTTCTTCCCAATTCTACCTTATTGCTTTGTGGCTGTATATTGTCTTTATCTTTTGAAACATCTTTTTTCTGTAAATATTTTATTTGCATCAACCTTGACCTTTTCATAATAAACCCTTATGTTGAAAAGTGTTAACCTTGTCTCTCAAGCTCTTAATGCAAGCTATAAACGAACCTGCCTCTTGAAGAGCGCTACTGTTATAGAGTAAGACTCTGAGCAGACCTGTCTGAAGTGGCAGTGTGTGTGGCAGACGCTTATTCTCAAATTATAATTGGTATTGCAAAATTACGAGTCTCCCCCGGCTCGGTCTTTTAAACGGGGGTGGTGGCAGTTAAAGGGTTAATTGTGTAATTAGCCCAGTAACAATCACTCTCAGGCTGCTCGCACCTAGATTGTGGTCCTGCAAGCTGGAAAATCTTTGTGCTGGGCGCAGCTGAGAGTGGCATTGTTACGTAAGTGACAGCGTGGTGTGCGGTTGGCTGGTCCTTTGTCGCGAGTTAGCGAGGAGGGCAGGGATCTGACACCCGCGTTCGTCACAGCTTGGTCATTTTAACCATGCAGTTTCCCTACTGTTCCTTCACCTCCATCCATACCTGTTGCATTTTTACATGCATGTGTAGGGGTGCCATTCAGAACGAATGGCTGCTCCACATGTCTTCTCACAGCAGTGTTTCCACTCCAGGTAGTTGTGGGTGTAATTTACTGCATAGCATACAGCAGCTGTAAAAAACATCCAGTATACATGAGGCCTTATTCTTAGGCGTATGCTGCAGGGCCAAAGGAAAAATCTAAGAATGAATCTCTAAATGTATGGCTGGGCAAAATATAGAATCGGTACCAGTAAGCAGTTTTCATCCGAAAGCTTGGTGTAACCTGGGGTTGCATTTCAGTATGGCTTATTCAGCTGAAAAACGAAATGAAATCTTTGCACACAGCAAAGGCACAAATTGGAGAGCTGTAATTATTGTATTTCTTCAATTAGCCTTAGTTTTGACTGCTTCTGGAGATTTGATTGCAGATCACTCACCCACTTCCTTTCTGATTCAGTAAAGCCGATTTCAATCTGTTAAAAGCTCTAGTCTTGTCAACATGTCTGTGTAGACTTGACTAGGGTACAGCAATAATTGGAAAGTGCATATGTGTTCCAATGCTTTGTCTTAGACTAGTTTCTCAAGTGATGCAAAGCCAGTTAGAAATGAGCAAAATAACTCTGGTTCTGCTTCAGGGGATGTTCTCCACACATGGTGGACATGCCCTATGCTCTGTTTTAGGAACAAAGTCCTCAACACTTCCTGCCCGTAGGCTGTCATGACGTCCTGGACTTTGGGGATGTCTGAGTATGTGTAAACTCTGCTGTATCTCAATCCCTATTGTAGCTGCAACTCAATTGTGGAATTTACAAATGTATACAAAATAACAAAATAGAAGCTGCGCTCTAAATAGTGACACAATAGTGCAAGTGATGTGTGCCAAAAGTACCACAGTGACACTGACAATTGTAGTATAACAAGTCCCAAAATAGGTACAGTTGTGCTTATAAGTTTATATACCCTGGCAGAATTTGCTTTCTTGGCCATTTTTTCAGAGAATATGAATGACAACACAAACCTTTTTCTCTCGTGGTAGGTGTTTGGCTGAAGCCATTTATTAATCAAACGTGTTCACACTTTTTAGAAATCATAATGGCAACAGACTATCCAAATGACCCCAATCAAAAGTTTACATAGCCTGGTGATCTGTTTGCTTGTGGTATGTGTGTAAAAGGTCAATGTGTTTCTAAACTCCTGACAGACCCTTGCATCTTTCACCCAGTGCTGTACTTGTTTCTGGACTCTGAGTCATGGGGAAGGCAAAAGAATTGCCAAAGGATCTATGGGAAAAGGTAGTTGAACTGTAACAGGAAAGGGATATAAAAAGATATCCAAGGAATTGCCAATCAGCAGTGTTTAAGTTCGGATCAAGAAGTGAAAAATGAGGGGTTCTGTTGAAACCAAACCAGTCGGGTAGACAAACTAAAATTTCAGCCACAACTGCCAGGAAAATTGTTGGTGATGCAAAGAAACCCACAAATAACTTTAGGTGAAATACAGGACTCTCTGAAAACATGTGGTGTGGCTGTTTCAAGAGGCACTTGAAGAAAGATGGGCTGCATGGTCGAGTCGCCAGAAAGCCATTACTACTCAAATGCCACAAAGTATCCCGCTTACAATATGCCAAACAGCAGGCAAGCCTCAAAGCCTTCTGGCAAAAAGTAATTTGGACTGATGAGACCAAAATTGAGCTTTGGCGACAACCATAAACGCTACGTTTGGAGAGAAGTCGACAAGGCCTATGATAGGTACGAAGGTGGATCGCTGATTTGGGGATGTGAGCTACAAAGGCACAGGAAATTTTGATCAAAATTGTTGGCAAGGGATAGAGATCCTTAGGAAGGAGTGGGGAAAAAGCCATAGCAGTCACACATAAACTCTGTTTCAACTAAACACCAAGAAAGAAATTATAAGATTTTAGCTAGATGGTATAAGTGCCCCGTAGATCTTTATAGGATAAGTCCAATGAATAAAGAAGTATGCTGGAGGTGTCAAGAAAGACGGGGTACAATGTCCCATATATGGTATTATTGCTCTAAAATCCTTCCATTCTGGCAGAAAATTTTCGAGATCTTCAGGGCCATGACAGCGAGGGAAATATATCCAGATATACAAATAGCAGTATTATCCATGATCCCTGGATCAATAAATAGTATAAAGAAAGGTCCACTAAAATATTTCCTAACGGCTGCCCGTACGTGTATAGCCAGAAAATGGAAAAGTACAGAGGCACCCTCCATGAGAGAGTGGGAATGTGAGATGACGGAGATGCGGACCCTGGAAGAAAGAAAGGTGAAAGAGGAAGGATCTAATAAACGGATTAAACGGACAATGGATACTTGGAAGGGGTGGGTAACATTTTGTGCCACGTCAGTATTACTATGTGATCTATAGGAGGCTAGGTATCCTTGGGTATGTTGGATTATATAAGGTGTGATAGGAATAGTGATTATAACTATATATTAATGACCCCTTCTTCCCCCTCCCCCCCCCCTTTTTTTTTGGGGGGGGGGGGTTTTGTGGGTTATGAATGGGAGGTATGGTATGATTAATGGATCGGATCAATTATTAGGATGGGTGGGTACAGGGGATTAGTGTTGGCTTAAGGTCATATTGAATAATCATTATCCATGGTGTGTATGTGTGTTTTGTAGTTTGGCTGTTTTTACTATTGTAATTATTGCAATGCTAAAATTGAAAATTGTTTGAATAAAGATATTTAAAAAAAAAATTGTTGGCAAGATGCAGTGTTTTATCATAAAAATACTGGAGGAACATTTGCATTCATCAGCCAGGAAGCTGTACATGGGACTTGGACGTTCCAACATGCCAATGATCCAAAACACAAGGCCAAGTCGACCTGTCATTGGCTACAGCAGAATAAAGTGAAGGTTCTGGAATGGCCATCTCAGTCTCCTGACCTCAATATCATTGAGCCACTCTGGAGAGCTCTAATGTGTAGTTCATGCAAGACAGCCCAAGAATTTACAGGAACTGGAGGCTTTTTTCCAAGAGGCATGGACAGCTTTACCATCTGAGAAGATAAAGCGCCTTATCCACACATTCCACAAGACTTTGAGCTATCTTATGTTAAAGTACATGGTATTAAGAACTGGGTTATGTTAACTTTTTTTTTTTTTTTTTTTTCAGGGTCATTTGGGTCGTTTCTATTGCCATTATTAGAAGAGTAAACACGATTGATAAATGGCTTCAGCCAAACACTAATTATGAGTGAAGTTTGTGTTATCATTCATATTCTCTGAAAGGCCAAGAAATCATAAATATTGCCGGGGCATGTAAACTTATGAGGACAACTGTGATGAAGAGAAAATGAGTCCTCCAATTAAGGTGTATGGGAACATCCAACGTAAAATACTCCTCCTGTGACACATTAAATTAGTGGGGATGGAAAGTATTCAGACCCCTTAAATTTTTCACTTTGTTATATTGCAGCCATTTGCTAAAATCATTTAAGTTCATTTTTTCCTCAATGTACACTCGGCACTAGAGGTCGGCTGATATTTGGCGGTTTTTACTTAATCGGCATCGGCCAATTGTGCTGATAAAAAAAGGCCGATTATAACCAGCGCAACTTGCAAATGACTTCTGTAATAGAAGTCAATGCAAGTTGCCTGAAGTTTTCTGTGGACAGACTTCTCTCCTCCTGGGCAGCCTGGTATCTCTTCTTCTTTTATCAATTAGCTGAACTTGTGTAGGAGTTCTCAGTTTAACCATTTAAAGACTAAATCTTTTCTGACACTTTTTGCTTACAGGTAAAAATCCTGTATTTTCTGCTAGAAAATCACATTATATATATAAATTTGATTTTCTAGCAGAAAATACAGGATTTTATATATATTTTTTTTTTTTTTTTGCAGAGACCCTAGGGAATAAAATAGCCGTTGCAATATTTTGTTACACGATATTTGCGCAGTGGTCTTTTAAACACAATTTTTTTAAAAAAAATACACTAATGAATTAAAAAATAAGCAGTAAAGTTAGCCCATTTTTTTTTCGTCCAAGTTTTGATTACCTGTTTTTGTGTATTTAATATTTAAGAGTTTTTGTTTTTTTTTGTTTTCTTCTTCTTTTTTGTTATACATACAAGTGAACTGATTGGAGGTTTGTTTTGTTTAATAAATGTAAAATTTTCTGTATCGCTTATTACTTAAGGTTGCTCCCACACTGGAGCGGGCATGCGTTGACAGTAAAATGCTGCTAGTTTTAGCGGCACATTACCATTTTAACGGCGCTATTCGGCTGCTAGCGGGGCGCTTATAACCCAGCTAGCGGCCCAGGAAGGGGTTAAATGCGCCATTGCTGAAACACTTTGCAGGCGCTTCGACAGTGGTGCGCATTCATTTCAATGTACAATAAAAACAGAATTGCGCTTACTCAGTAATGAAAGCGGCTAACACCAAATAGAAATTTTGCAATAAACAAGTGTAAAAAAGTGTAGTACTAAAGAGTTAAATACAAATAAAAATGGTGATTAAGAAAATCTCTAATGGTTTTTTTATAAGTCCATGTATAATAGTGAATCACAGTCCATCTTTGCATGAAGCCATCATGATCACCATGTGCATAAGAATGGAAAAATGTGAAAATACCGCCACCGGAGTAAGTGGAGGCCTACCGGAAAATTTGAACCCAAAACAGCATAGGCTCTATGGGTCAAACCAGCTTGTATTGCCCTCCAGCAATAAGGGGAAAGCCTTGGTAACCAGCAAGGGATGAGGTCCTATGAGCCTTCACAAGAGTGTCATATGCATATGAATGGAGAAATGTGAAGATACCGCCACCAGAGTGAATGGAGGCTTACCAGAAAGTTTGAACCCAAAACAGCATACTCTATGGGTCAAACCAGCTTGTATTGCCCACCGGCAATAGAGGGAAAGCCTTGGTAGCCAGCAAGGGATGGGGTCCTAGGAGCCTTCACAGAAGTGTCTTCTCCATAAGGGTGGTTATACGTTCAAGGACATGGCCCATAAAGGATAAAAAGGGGCCACAGTGTAATTCCGTAAACAAGGTAAACTTTTTTAATAAAAAACACTTACATTTTAAGTAGTTAAAAAAGCGCTTGTATATAAAAATAATGGTGGCAGTGTAGTCCTCCCGACGCGTTTTGTCTTACAAGATGACCACTACAGTGTATGCTGTTTTGGGTTTAAATTTTCCAGTAGGCCTCCACTTACTCCGGTGGTGGTATTTTCATTTTTTCCATTCCTATGCACATGGTGATCATGATGGCTTCACGCAAAGATGGACTGTGATTCACTATTATACATGATGGACTTGTAAAAAAAAAATAGATTTTCTTAATCACTATTTTTATTTTGAATTTTTATTTGTATTTAACTCTTTAGCGCTACACTTTGTTACACTTGCCATTCATTTCAATGGGCTGGAGCGGTGGAGCAATGGTATACACCACTCCAAAGATGCCGCTTGCAGGACTTTTTTTTTTTTTTTTGTTTGTTTTAACATCCCGCCAGCGCATTGCCTCAGAATGAAAGCACTCGGGATTTCACACTGAGACTGCAGGAGAGCCGTTTTGCAGGCACTTTACAGGTGCTATTTTTAGCCCAAAAGCGCCTGAAAAATGCCCCAGTGTGAAAGGGGTCTAACTGTTACATTTTATGAGATGAAGGGGAAAAAAAGAAAAAAATCAGCCAAATATATCGGCCCCAAAAAATCGGCATCATATATCGGCCATCGCCACCGCGATTTCTAAATATCGGCATCAGCCAGAGAAAAACCCATATCAGTCGGCCGCTACTCGGCACCCCATATTGACAAAAACGGAATTGTTGACATTTTTGCAGATTTATTATAAAAAAAAAAAAAAAAAACTGAGTACATGGTCCTAAGTATTCAAACCCTTTGCTCAGTATTTGGTAGAAGCATCCTTTTGATCTAATACAGCCATGGGTCTTTTTGGGAAAGATGCAACAAGTTTTTCATACCTGGATTTGGGGATCCTCTGCCATTCCTCCTTGCAGATCCCCTCCAGTTCTCAGGTTGGATGGTAAACGTTGGTGGACAGCCATTTTTAGGTCTCCAGAGATGCTCAGTTGGGTTTAAGTTGGGGCTCTGGCTGGGCCATTCAAGGACAGTCAGAGTTGTGAAGCCACTCCTTCATTTTAGCTGTGTGCTTAGGGTCATTGTCTTGGAAGGTAAACCTTCGACCCAGTCTGAGGTCCTGAGCACTCTGGAGAAGGTTTTCATCCAGGATATCCCTGTACTTGGCTGTATTCATCTTTCCCTCGCTTGCAACCAGTCGTCCTGTCCCTGCAGCTGAAAAACACCCCCACAGCATGATGCTGCCACCACCATCCTTCACTGTTGGGACTGTATTAGACAGGTGTTGAGCAGTGCCTGGTTTTCTCCACACATGCCGCTTAGAATTGAGGCCAAAAAGTTCTATCTTGGTCTCCATGCGGGCTTTCATGTGTCTTGCACTGAGAGGCTTCCATTGGGCCATTCTGCCATAAAGCCCTGACTGGAGGGCTGCAGTGAAGGTTGACTTTCTTCCATTTCCTGACTGCATCTCTGGAGCTCAGCCAGTGATCTTTTCAGTTCTTTACTTCTCACCAAGGCTCTTCTCCCCTTCTCCCCAGACGGCCAGCTCTAGGAAGGGTTCTGGTCGTCCCAAACGTCTTCCATTTAAGGATTATGGAGGCCACTGTGCTCTTAGGAACCCTAAGTGCAGCAGAAATTTTTTTGTAACCTTAGCCAGCTCTGTGCCTTGCCACAATTGTCTATGCTCCTCTGGCAGTTCCTTTGACCTCATAATTCTCATTTGCTCTGACATGCACTGTGAGCTGTAAGGTCTTATATAGACAGGTGTGTGGCTTTCCTAATCAAGTCAATCAGTATAATCAAACGCAGCTGGACTCAAAGGTGTAGAACCATCTCAAGGATGATCAGAAGAAATGGACAGGACCTGAGTTAAATAGGAGTCACAGCAAAGGGTCTGAATACTTTGGACCATGTGATATTTCAGTTTTATTATTTTTAATCTGCAAAAATGTCTTCTGTATTTTTCTGTCAATATGGGGTACTGTGTACATTAATGAGGGGGAAAAAACAAACTTAAATGGTTTTAGCAAATGGCTGCAATAGAACAGTGTGAAATTTTAAGGGGGTCTGAATACTTTCTGTCCCCACTAAGTGCTTATCCACTACCTGAAGTGCAGGCTTACCAGCTTGCACAAGCTAGCTTGTGGCTAATGCTCAGCCAGGGCCTTTTCCTCTAGGGATGGCAACTGAAATGGCACATTGATCCGCTACCGCCTCCACACACCACTATCGCATGGGTACTGATGTAGTCACAAGAACACTGGCAATCCAAGGTCCTCACTCAACATTGGTATTAGTACAGCTCAGGAGGGGTGACCTCACTGTGCTGGTCAACCTCAGGACAAGCGTTTGTGGCCAGCTTTTGTTGGAAGAACCTTGCCTATACGTGTGGTACTGTGGTGTTTTAATGAGAAAAATCCTTTTTTTTTTTTTTTTTTTTTTTTTTTTTTTTTGCGTTCCTTTCCTTTTGGGCTGTATGAATACTCTGCATGCGCAACGGATCGGGGCCTCTACTAAATCCAATGCCCCTGCTGTTTTCTGAGGGGAACTGGGGAGTGCAGAGAAGGGACACCAAATTGAGGCATGGAGGAACTCTGCTGAGGAAAAATTATGGGAACTGAATAAATTCTGGGGGGAATATGATCAACATGTACAAATACATAAGGTGTCCATATAGTGAACTTGGTGTTGAGTTATTATTGACATTTGCTATGTTATTCCTTTACTGGTGCTTTTTGAATAGACTATGCATACATCGTTAAACTGAAGCTGCAATTGTCACAAGCTAGTTTCAGAGGAAACTATATGGAACTGCCTCACTACACCTGCACTTTAAATCATCTACAAAATTGTTAAATCTGTGGCTAAACTACCCATGATCGAGAGTCTATCATTACAAGACTACCCCAGTCATCTCTATTGACAAATTTCCCCTGATCACCCGAGGTTTATACCCACAATTTAAATCGATCTTTTGATCGATTAAAATCTACTGGTGTATGTGAGGATGAGAGTTGCGTGAGATGAATTTAGAACATGGTGGCCACCTATGCCTTCTCTAGACTTTAGGTCTTTTTAATGTGTACTGGGAATAGGGTTGTATTGTGATAATTGTTTATACTTAAATTATAAAATTCTTGGATAGTCTCAAAGATTAATACCTTCATCACCGGTTTGTCCTCACAGAAGAGTTGCTTTGTGACTGTCAGATTTGTTTAAGATTTTTCATTAACTCAGAGGACAACTAAAATCCTGGTATCTCTGATTTCCCCCTTCGTCTTTCAGGACAGCCACCATGAGAGATAGTCTCCTCCTCTTCCTCTAGGAAACACTGCGCCAGCCCATAAATTCTTACTTCCCCCTGACAGACCTCAGTATTAGTGTTTCCTCCGGTGGGGAGACACTGTGCAAGGAACCAGGCCATTCAGTCAGGGTGACTGTGGCTGTTTATATTTTTTTGGAGCCTGTAATGGGAGCAGGGGTTTCCTAGGGCATAGGGGGGACTCTACCCCTCGTTCTGTTGCCACCACTTCCTAGCCGAGCGCAGCTTCAGGTTGGGGGGACTCCCTATCGCCGCTACAGGGCTGCAGCAGGCAAGCGTTCACCTTCCCTGTATACCATACAGACCGCTCTCTTCTCCTCCTTTTTTTTTTCTTTTGGAACTAGGCGGGCCGGGCGACGTCATTTCCGGCGGAAGGGCGAGTGCTTGCCTTTGACCCGCGACTTCCGGTTCCGGGTCGCGGCGCTGATAGGGAAGCCAGGCACAGGCTGGAGACGAGTCTGGGTTGCGCACAGGCGGCGTGGAACTCGGTAGTAGCAACCACCTGCAAGTCATGTCGGAAGCAGATGCTCAGCCAACGGACACTACCTCCAGCCTTCCTAAGGTAAGAGTGCCCTGGGGAAGAGTACTCTTTATCTAGGATTGTCCCTCCATGTATAGTTCCTGTCATGGGGGGGCAGACACCCTGGGTGGTCAGGGGAGGGAGGCTCAGATCCCCACATATTAAGGAGGGTCTAGTGCACTCCCAGGGTTGTATCCTTGTTTTTTGGAAAAAAAAAGTGACAAAATGTTTTTTTCTTCATGTATTTCAGAAAGCTACAGAGAAGTCTAGGTCTGCACATAGCTCTAAGAGCTGTGCCTCTTTCAGGGACACTTTAGGGGAAACATGGACAAAGGTCTTGTGTAGGGAGTGCATAGACTCCCTTTTTAAGGAGAGGGACTCTGAACAGGAGTCAGGACTTGCAGCCTCGGTTAAGGAGCTTTCGTCCACCTTCTCTTCATTTAAAGCCTTATTTAAAAGATTTCAGCCTCCCTTTAGTCCAGTCCCCCAGGATACAACCTCGCCTCAGGGCTCTGCTCCTGCCCAACCTGCAACTTCAGTTAGGGCAGTGGAAGCTCCAGGGCCCTCCGGAGTGGAACAAAGACAACCAGACAGTTCCTCCTCCGATTCCCAGGATGGTTCAGAGGGAGAGGACCTGGACGGGGAGTCCAGGAAATCCTCCAGATATAAATTATCCCTGGAAGAGGTAGAGGACCTCTTAGGGGCTATTTATACAACCCTCGGTATTCAGGAAGACAGGAAACCCCTGACCCTTCATGACCAAATGTACAAGGGTTTAGGGGAACAAAGGAGGAAAGTTTTTCCAGTACATGAGGTACTGGTTGAAACTATTAAAAAGGAGTGGCAGGATCCCGAAAGGAAACCCTTTTTTTCTAGATCCTTAAAAAGGAGATTTCCATTCTCGGATGATCCTACATTTATCTGGAATAAAAGTCCCAAGTTAGATGCTGCCTTCTCCCAGGTTTCCAGACACACAGACCTGGCTTTTGAGGACATGGGGGCCCTGGTGGATGTCATGGATAAGAGAATAGACTCTCTCCTCAAAAAGACTTGGGATTCAACAATTGGTAATTTAAAACCTGAGTTGGCTGTCACAGTAGTGGCTCGCAATCTGGAGCACTGGCTCTCTAAGATTCAAGAGCATATTGAAGCTGGAACGTCAAAAGAAACCATTCTATCTTCTTTCCCTACGATTCTGTGGGGTATCGACTACATAGCTGATGCCTCGGCAGAATCAGTCTGTATGTCGGCCAGATCAGCGGCTCTGGCCAATTCGGCCAGGAGAGCCCTCTGGCTAAAAACTTGGCCGGGCGATGGCGCCTCTAAGGCCAAGTTGTGCGGCATACCGTTAACGGGAGACCTTCTCTTCGGCCCAGGGTTAGAGACCGTCTTGGACCGCACAGCAGACAGGAAGAAATCCTTCCCAGTTAAGCGGAAAACCCCTACACAGACAAAGAAGGGGTTTCGTCCGCAAAAGCGTAAAGAAATTCCAAAGCCGGAAGGGCAAAAGAAATTTTGGGGTCAGAAGGGCAAGGGCAGGGGCGATTTTTCGCCCTCCTGAACAGCCCCATAAAAACCAATGACTCCCCAACCAGGGTGGGGGGAAGACTGGGGGCCTTCCTCCCACAGTGGGAAGCGATATCCCCCAATCGCTTTATCCTAGGGATTATAAGAAGGGGGTACCATATCGAATTCAGAAATCCTCCTCCACAGAGATTTCTTGTCACGCACCTACCCAGGTGTACGGCAAAAGCCGAGGCTCTGTTGGAAGCATTAAGAGATCTGGTAGATCAAAATGTGGTTCTCAGAGTTCCAAAGGCCGAGGAGGGAGAGGGTTTCTATTCACACATCTTCGTAGTGAAGAAACCCACAGGGAAATTCAGACTGATTCTGAATTTAAAGCCCCTGAACAGGTCAGTGACGTACAGGAGATTCCGTATGGAAACAATTTTCAGTCAGAGCCCTGTTGCCCCGCAACTGCTTTATGGTATCTCTGGACCTAAGGGACGCGTATCTACACGTTCCTATTACAGAAGCCTTGCAGAGGTTTCTGCGGCTAGCGGTAAATGTAGGTGGAACGGTACATCTACAGTTTCAGGCGCTACCTTTCGGGCTATCCTCCTCGCCCCGCATTTTCACCAAGGTCTTGACGGAGGTGATGGCCTTTCTTCGGCTCCAGGGAATATCAGTGATAGCATACCTGGACGACTTGCTCCTGTTTGCACCGTGTCCACTGCAGTTAGTCAGATCTAGAACTAACAAAGAGGGTTCTTACAGGTCTAGGGTGGCTAATGAACTTGGAGAAATCCAGTTTGATTCCCTCTCAGCGCATTATGTACTTGGGCTATCTGTTGGACTCAACGCTACTGAGGGTGTTTCTTCCAGCAGAAAATTCAAAAACTGGACAGGGCAGTGGCGGTTCTTCAGTGCAGCAGTCAGGTCTCCATAAGAGTTTTGATGTCGGCCCTGGGACTATTGACCGCTACCCTCCCAGCAGTGCAATGGGCAGGTCTGCACTTTCGTCCCTTACAGTCCTTTGTCCTAAGGGTGTGGGATCAGTCAGGAAGATCTTGTTCCACCCCAAGTATAGAGATCCCTCTGGTGGTGGAGGAGGGTCTCAAACTTGTCGCAGGGTCGTCTGTGGTTCATCCCAGTTTCTCAGTTGGTAACCACAGACGCAAGCGGCAAAGGTTGGGGGGCGCATCTGGGTTCCCTTTTAGCACAGGGCACCTGGGAGGGCGACGAACTAAGGTCGTCCAATTGGAAGGAGCTGAGGGCAATCGGGCTAGCACTCAGGTTCTTCAGAGGAGCTACAGGGCCACCATGTTCAGGTGCAGTCGGACAACTCGTCCGCCGTGGCCTATGTAAACAAACAGGGCGGCACGAAAAGCGGAGTCCTGTTGGCCTTAGCATCAGACATTCTGAACTGGGCCGAGACTCACACTCTCTCTCAGCAGTCTTCCTGAGAGGAGAGAAGAATGTGATAGCAGATTTTCTCAGCCGAACCAAACTGAGAGGGAGATTGGATCCTCAACCAGGAGGTTTTCAATCTCATTTCAGAGAAATGGGGTCCTCTAAAGTAGATCTGTTCGCGTCAAGAAGCAACGCGAAGGCCCCTTGTTTTTTCTCCCTAAACAGAGGGGAGGGAGCGCGAGGGGTCGACGCATTGATCCAGAGCTGGCATTTCAGAATCTGCTATGCCTTCCCGCCCCCAGCGTTATTACCGGCGGTCCTCAGGACGTTCCAGATGGAAAACACGTCCCTGATTCTAGTAGCACCACATTGGCCAAAGAGGGCTTGGTTCTCAGTACTCAAGCAGCTAGCGGTCAAACCTCCCTTATTCCTGCCACCTCTAGAGGATCTCCTCTCACAGGGCCCAGTCCTCTGTCCACAGGTTCACCATTGGCAGTTAGCGGCCTGGCTACTGAGGAGGGTATGCTAAGAGCTAGGGGGTTTTCTGAGAAATTAATCTCCACCCTCAACAGCAGGAAGAAGGAAACACGCCAGATTTATAAAAAAAAGTCTGGGTACGTTTCAATGAATGGTGTGCAGAAGGCTCCTTTGCGGTACATAGTCCCACAGCTGTGTTGGAATTCCTTCAGTGCGGGGCAGACAGGGGTTTGTCCATAAGTACCCTTAAAGGTCAGGTGTCAGCACTCAGTGCTTATTTAGAAAAGCATCTGGCCACCAACCCTTGGGTGGTCAGATTATTTAAGGCTCTGTCTAGACAAAGACCGGTTCAGGGTTCTTCCTTTCCCAAGTGGGACCTATCGTTAGTTTTACAGGGCCTGACGGGAACCCCCTTTGAACCTTTAGAAGAATGTCCTTCCGGGTTCAGCGTGGTAGTAATATTGCACTACTATTGTCACTTAGTATCATTTAAACCTGACATATAGGTTTACGTAAAATTCTTTCTTCAATTTAATTGGTCAAATAATTCTTTATACACCAATTTGCTTTTTTCTTTCTAACATTTTTCATTTTTGGTAGAGATTATCACATATAAACATGGACATTTTTGACTATAGGGCATCAAAGACAGTTAATACTGATGGGGTCTTTGAAACCTATAAGGATGGGGATAGGGATCTGGGAGGCCTCTTCATGAGACTAAAAAATCTCATGGTCTCGGAAATTCATACACAGTGGGATATAGCGTTTTTGGAAACTTATATTCGTTTAAAGATGGTCCCTAGGAGCTTGAGGTGGGAGGTCTGCCCGCAGAAAGGAGAGACAGAACTTGAGGAATGGTTCCGGTATTTCAATGGTGCCGGTATCTATTTCCTCCAGTTTCTGATAACTCGTAAAAAAGATAAGCTCACGAGATTGGATTTGGAAATCAAGACTCTCAAAGACAATCTCCTTCCCTATAAAGATGGTGAGGAATATAAAGAAAGGACTTGTTCCCTGATCAAAACCCTAGACAAAGGAGAGGGAACAGAAAATCAAAAAACGCAAGAAGTATAATAGGGACTATGATGACTATCAAGCTAGCCTGGTTTTCGAATGGCAGAAAAAAATGGTGGCTGAACAAACGGCCCAATCTGACCCCCGTATGGAGGCTATTACCCAGGGAGAGGAACACCCAGATACAACTCCCATAAAGACACATTTGCCTAAAACGTATCATACCCAGCAAACACCAAAGAAACAACCAAGTAACATCGGGGGTGTTAAAAAAGTGAGTAGGGTTTCCTATCAATCCCCACAAAGGGGGATGGGTATGCCCAGAGGAGGATATCCCAAGAAACCCATAGGGGACAAGGCTCTACTACCACCAAGAAGGAATGGCCATTATGAATATGGCTCTCCACAATATAGGGGCCCCTATCGGGATCAAGGAAGGGAACATCAGTACCCTAGAAGGGAATCCGACAGAATGCCATACTACGATCACGGTCCTATTAGGCATTATGAGTATCATCATAGGGATCGTACTTATTCCGAAAGAGATGATTATGGCTATGACTATAGAATAGATCAGTGTTTCTCAACTCCAGTCCCCAAGGCGCACCAACAGGTCATGTTTTCAGGATTTCCCTCAAATGAAAAGGCTGTGGTATTTACTAAGGCAGTGAAACTGATCAAATCACCTGTGCAAAATAATGGGAAATCCTGAAAACATGACCTGTTGGTGCGCCTTGAGGACTGGAGTTGAGAAACACTGGAATAGATACCCAGAACCGGTTTTTTCCCTTGAGTGATAGAGAAGGCCCTATGGAACAGAGATCTGGCAACTCTGCTAACTATAGTCAGGATCATGAATCTGTGAGACCAGGTCCCTCCAGCGAATATTACAACAATCCGAAAGGGGGAAACCACTCACGGAAAAATTGGGGTCTTCCCAGGCCAAATCAAGGGGTCAAAAGGCCGGTGGAAAACAAAGGGGAACCAGAGGGGGGAGGAGAGCACAGTCAAAAAAAAATCAAAGAAGTAAATAGTGATGGGATCTTTAATCTAAGCTCTCAAACCCTCACTGTTGCTGAGACCTCTTTGTTAAGTAAGGGTTTGAAATTCGCACCCCCTAAGAAGTTAAATAAATTTCAAACCTATATGGACATGCACAGATTTGTTCGCAGGGTAAATATCAAACGACATTTTGCGATCAACCAACTCATACTACAATCGAACAGTATCAAACCCAACACTCAGGGTTGTCGAATGCTTCAACATTCAACTCCCCCGGAACTCTAGCTCCTTCATTGAGGGTATTTAGGGATGTTCTCATACGTGATTTGGAACTTATAAAAAAACCCCAACCCCCGTATGGACAAGACTCTTGAGGATGGGCTGGATTCGCTATGTAATAAAAAAACAGTGATCCGCCCAGCAGATAAGGGTGGGGGCATTGTCATTTTAGACAGAGACGCATACCTCTTGGAAATGCAGAATATCCTTGGATCAGGACACTTATGTCCGATTACCAGGTAACCCCACTCGGGATTACAAGAAGGCATTAATACCTATAGTTGACAAAGGCTTTAGGATGGGTATTTTAAATGAGAAGGAAACTTTTTCTCATTCCAAAAGCCCCGCGAATTCCCATTTTGTATTGCTTACCCAAGATTCATAAAAGTTTGACTTGCCCCCCGGGACGTCCCATTGTTAGTGGGATTGATTCCATCACGTCCCGGGTGGGCAAGTACATCATTTTCTTCAACCATTGGTGCATAAAATGCCCTCGTATGTGAAAGATACTCGACATATAATCAATTTACTATCTGAACAGAGGCCTAATGATCAGACTCTATTGGTGACTGCGGATGTCACATCCCTGTACACCATTATCGCTCACCACTTGGGAGTGACCGCGGTGGAATACTATCTGAAGAAATTCTCTACCCTGCATGAACAGGCTTACATTATTGAATTACTTGAATACGCAGCTGGCCATAATTATTTTTGGTTTAGTTTTCAGTTTTACAGACAACAACGGGGCGTAGCTATGGGGGCTAAATACGCCCCTAGTCTTGCCAACCTATTTATGGCCAAATGGGAGGAGGACGTCATCTATACAGACTGGAACCCTCACCTCAAGTTTTGGGCCAGGTATATAGATGTCCTCCTATGGGATGGGTCCATCTCTCAGCTCGATGATTTCTTCTCCATAATTAATAACAGGGGGATAAGGTTTGTCCATGAAAGCAGCTATAAGAGGATCAATTTTCTTGATCTCACTATATTTAAGGAAGGAGATATGTTTAGAACAATTTCTTTTTTTAAAAAAACGGATCGGAATTCCTTCATTCCTATTGGGAGTTGCCACCATGACCCATGGCTTAAATCTATTCCGAAAAGCCAGTTCACTAGAATGAGGCGTAATTGCACCGACATTAGAGACTACAGGGTACAGGCGGATATCATATCCAAAAGATTGGAAGAAAAAGGATACAATAAAGAACTCCTAATTAAAACTAAACAACAAGTGGAATCCATAGATAGAGCTTCTTTATTAAATGACGCCCCCAGAAGTAACTCGGGGGGACCATCATTACCGTTTATTACGAGCTTTTCCACACATTACCAGATCACAAGGATCTTGCGAAAACACTGGCACCTCTTAGAGAATGATAGGGTTATTAAAACAATTTTACCCGATAAACCACAAATTGTATTTAGGGGGGTCCCCTCGTTACGGGACAAAATTGCCCCTAATGTAGTGGACCCGCCCACTCAAAAGATTTCTTTCTTCCAGAATTTCTGGCTACCATCAGTGTCGAAGGTGCCAGATATGCTCGCTTAATAGGAGTAAACAGAGGAAAACTGAGTCTTTTACATCCTTCAGTACATCCAGGGTCCATAAAATTGAACCTTTTGTTACGTGTAGCACTAAAGGGGTGGTATATTTATTGCAATGCCCTTTGCGGGCTGCAATATATAGGTCGAACTAAACGCCCCATGCAGGTCCGGTTAGGAGAACATATCACAAACATCAAGAACGGCTATCAATACCATTCGGTATCAAAACACTATGTGTTACACCATAATAGGAATCCTGCTAACACTTTATTTTTGGGAATAGACAGGTATAGCGCTCACTGGAGGGGTGGATCCCTGGTCAGGGAACTGTCCAGATTGGAAATGACCTGGATCCATCGTGTCCGGTGTTACACCCCCCATGGCTTGAATGTTGATACCGATGTGAACGCTTTCATTGATAATGGTTAGACAGTTTATTCTATGGCCTTTATTTGAGATCATGGTGTCCGGAGGTGGTTGGACAATATAAGGGCGATATTTCCCCCCTCCCCATATATTCATCCCTGGAGGGTCATCTAGCTTCAATCTTTTTTAAGTTTTTAAGTTTGGGGTCTTTCTGGTGTGCTAGACAACTGACACACTGATCGGCCATTCTCAAATATTCCTAAGGGTGTGTTTGTCCACTAGGAAATAAGATGCATGGACTGTATTCCATCTAAAATCTCAGCCCACTTAGCATTTACAAGGGTTAACAATACGTTTGTCAAGAGACATTGTCTGCGAATAAATTTTTGACCATCCTAGTAATGTATTAGTACATGCTTTGGCTAGCATGAGATAACTAATACTTCTTTGTGTGGCATTTATAATTGAAGACGTGGAGCTTTTTCTTTTTCTAAAGGGTACTCTCTTTACAAAAAAAAAAAAAAAAAAATTTTTTAACTATACTCCATAATCCTTATGTGGAACAGACAGCTACACATTGTCTAATATTCGCAGGGATGGTGTGACCCCCGTGTTTGCATTATCCTACACCTTAAATTAATAGGTTACTCGATGTGAAGATTTTCGCAGGGATGGTGTGAACCCCATGTTTGCATTATTCTACACTTTAAATTAATAGGTTACTCGATGTGAAGATTTTTTTCTTAATGGTTAAATCACCAGCTCTCTTTTTTTACAATACAGAATATTAGCTCACTTGGCTGATGTTTTTCTCTTGTCCCATAATCAATTACATTCTAATCAGCATTACACGGGTCCCGATTGCCCCAACTAAAAATGGCGGCGGTGGCCTCGGACGCCCTGATCTCAGAGGGGGGCGTTCCCTTGTTTGTGTTTGTTTCCTATGTAGGTGGTGTCAGCACGCCGCTCGTACCCCAGGAAGACGACAGCTCTGTCGAAACGGCGTAGGGAGGAGCGGCGTGCTGACGTCACCACCATACCACGCTGAACCCGGAAGGAACGGGCAGCAGCTGAAGCCGGCCGGCACTTAACGATTTTTAAGCGATCTTTTACTGCACACACTGTAAGTGTTATTCTTTTATTTAATTAAAGAGTTTTATACTGTATTACGCTATGGAGTATTCTCTTTTCTTGCTTACCTGTGGATTGGGAGCGGAAACATCTTCACTAGGTTGATTCCCTGGAGCGGTGGCCTGTGACATATACCGCAACAGAGACCCAGTGGCTGGGGGATACAGCCACTTGCGTGTAGGATCTCTGTGACAGGAGATCTTTGGATCTGGTAAGGGGCCCATTTACTTGAGGTGGAGGAACTCCCAGCAACATCACGCTCCTTAGGGAGACAGTGTTTTTTGCATGCCTATATCACTGGAAGAAAGGGTGTCTCTCTCCTATCTATAAAGTTTTTGTATCCATAAGGACTTTATTTTCTGATTATATGGACTCACTCTAATTGCTTTTGATCATTGAACCCTTTTTTTTCACCATCTTATCAATGTGATCTAAATTTTGCTGATATTGAATTTTTTAAATTAATAATTTTTTTCTGTCTATGCTTGATTGTCACTCAGTTGGTTTTATCAATATGACCATTTATTCACTGGTAGCGCAGCCTAATATTTGCATGGTTATTAAGGTGGGGGTTGTCTCACATTTGAGGTTGCAGCTGTTTTTTTGAGTTTTTTTAGGTTCATTCTGGTTTTTTGTTTTTTCACCAAACATCTGTAAGTAAATTTAACTTAAGGGATAGCGCAGTATTTTTCTTTTCGGGTTTACAGTTATTAGCTCAATTATGAGGGCAATCTCATGAAGACATTTGAGGACTTGAGACAGGAATGTAATATATCAAGGCGTTTTTATAAATACCTAGATTAGACACGCCATTCAAACAGTTTAGGTCACAAACCATTAAATGGACTCAGATCCCCACACTTCTAAAAATCCAGCCGCAACTAAAGGATTAATTTCTGAGTTGTATGCTAGATTGGGGGATAGAATAAGTGGAGTAGGACCATCCAGGAGTAAAACTGTGGGAGAGACGTGGGGGCAATGACTTCGGAACAACGGATTTATAGAATGAGACTTGGTCTCGAACTCTCCCTCGCAGAAAGTATCCCATTTGTTCCTAATTCAGTCTTATACCCCCAAAAGTTTAAATTTGGAAGGAGACAAAATGATGGGTGCCCCAGATGTAAGGTGTCGAGACATGATCCATTAGGTGTGGAAGTGTCCGAAGCTATTTAGATACTGGGTGGCTAGTAGCTAGGATAAATAACTTTTGGGACCACACTATAACCAGAGGTCAAAACTTGCCTATTAGGAAGCCTGGAAGAAGGTAGAGTTCCGACCGGCGCCATTGAATTGGTGTTGAGATGCCGGTTTCAGACAAGAAAATTAATAGCACAGAAATGGCAGGCACAGACTCCCCTGACAGTGAAGAGCTGGGTTGAGACCATTCAATGGTTTGGAGCGAGAGGGCGAAATGTATTTGGCAGGGTAATCATAGTATGAAAGAATGTGGAGGCCTTGGCTAGATGAGATGGGGTGCCCCTATAAGGGGATGGTGAGAGATTCTGTCGTTCCTCATCACCCCTAGTTCTTGCTTTTCGACCTTGGATGACTTTTTTTTTTTTTTTTTTTATTATTTATACTTCTGAACAGGGAGATGGTTTCCTCCTTACCCTTTGGCCATGTCAGAAATATATGCATAACTAATAGAGTGGTGTGTGGGAGTAGGCTGGGAGGGGAAGAAAGTAAGTCTTGTTCTTTGTACTGAGATGTTATATAATTTTTTTGACGCTGTATGTTCTTTTTGATATTTGAAGAAAAAGTGTCGCAGGCTCCCGCCACGGTCTGACCGTGGTTCCCGCGGACTCTGTCCGCTGGATTCCCACGATCGTGGTACTTTGGTGCAATTGAAATCTGGGGGTGCACAGCACCCCCTAGATCTGGCCATGCACAATTTACTTACTGGGCTCCTGCGTTCTCTGCTGCCAGTGCTATTGCAAATGTAGCAGCCCCAGCATCCTTCCAGACATGCATTTGCCTGGCCTTTTTAATGTAGGCTGCCACACTTGCACGGCATCCCTGGCGTTCCTCCAGACATTCCCAGACCACATGCCAAACTCTGGGACTGCATGCAGCCCATGGGTTGGACACCCCTGGTCTAGAGACCAGAGTCTGGAGCAGCTCAAATGGGTCGGCTGACAGGAGGCTGTAGCCCACTGTTGGCTCAGCTTGGGTCACGGAGCCAAAGTATGTGCAATCCTGTGACCCACAGGAGATATATGGCCAAACAAATGCTCTGGCCATACTTGAGGAAATGAGTTTAAAGTGATACTAAAGGAAATGTAAAAAGTACATGCCTGCTCTGTGCAATGGTTTTTCAGCCCTGATCCTCCTCTTGGGTCACCTGCCAACTCTCTGGGTTCCTCACCCTGCTGGGTGCCGACATGGCAAGACACTTGCTATGGGAGCATGTGTTCACACCTGAGCCCCACTGTGTCCATTGACAGACTGAAGCTCATCTCCACCACCTTCTCCCTTGCTGGCTGTGATTGACAGCAGCAAGAGCCAATAGCTCCAAAGGCTGCCTCCAATGGGGGAGGGCCAGGAGAGCAGTTTCTCTGGTGCACATTGCTGGATTGAGATTGTGCTCAGGTAAGTATGGGGGGAGAGGGTGCTGCACAAAACCTTCAGCCTTCAAAAGTAATTTTAACACATTCACTTTTTAGTCTCAGATTAAAGCAAACATGTCCATTTAGGTTCTGTTTGGATATAACCTAGAGCTGCATTATTCTTGCCAAAATGAGAATCAATTTTTTTGCTTAGAATAAAACACGATTCTCATGACGTAAAATCTTTTACATACAAAAAATGGGTTAACTTTACTTTTTGTCATTTTTCCAAAATTGCATTTGAAAGACCGCTGTGCAAGTAGTGACATAAAATATTGCAACAACTACCATTTTATTCTCTAGGGTGTCTACTAAAAAAAAATGTTTGGGGGTTCTAAGTAATTTTCTAGCAAAATAAATTCTAACTTAAAACCAACAAATGTCAGAAAAAGGTTTAGAGCCGGTTCACACTGAGGCAGCATGACTTGCAGCACGACTGCCTCAGGCGACCTGCACACGACAGCAGCGGCGACTTGCCAAACTACTTCTATATAGAAGTCAATGCAAGTCGCCCCCAAAGTAGTACAGGAACCTTTTTCTAAGTCGGATCGACTTGAGTCGCTCCTATTAGAACAGTTCCATTGTACAGAACGGAATGCGACTTTTCAGGTGGCTAAGTCGCCTGACAAGTCGTCCCAGTGTGAACCGGCTCTTGGTGTTTAAGTGGTTAAACTTATTTCACTTGCACAGTCTATTCTATTGATTTGTTACAATGTTTATACTTAAGTTCAACTGATAAAGAATGTTATGATTCTTGGCAGACTGCCCAGTTTTTCTTTTTTTTTTTTTTTTTTTTTTTTTTTTGACGGCTATGGCTTCAGAAGAGCAGAGAATTCTTTGCATAGCAAGAATTGCGAAACACTTTAATCGTCAAGTCGTTAATCGCAATTTTCTCCTCGTAGCGATCTTGACTAATCGTGCAGCTCTAATATAACCATTCCAGAGTTTAATGGGCTCTGACATTTTAAGACATTTTGACTATTGTGTTTACATCTGACAGGCATGGGCTTATCTGTAGCTGAGAGAAAATGAGGAAATGATCTGTCGGACAGCTAAGGATATTAATATATATCACCAATTTGACATTTTTTAATATATGGAATGTGTGGTTTCCACTTGGAGTATAAAATGAGAATTTGATTGTGGTGCCCGGACAAATCTATCGCAAGCCACCTGTATATAGAGGTTTCAGTATATGCGCCTAAAGTTCAGCTTTTTTTTTTTTTTTTTTTTTTTTTTTTTTTTTTTTTTTTTGCCATTTGACTAGCTGAAACGATCACTGCAAAGTCCAGTTGTGTGAAGACTTGGCGAGCATGCCAAATCCACTTAACCACTGTCCAGTCATTGGTTTTAATGTGATATCAGTTCTCTGCACTCTTGGTGTGTGCAGAGACAACCCCCCCCTTATGTGTGAATGAGCCCTAATAGTGCAGCTGGTTCTCTGATCACCACACCAGCCGGTGTTGCTAGAATCCCTTTTATTTATTGGCTAAATTTCTACCAGTTGCCTTGACCAATCCTTTGCCCATATGTTGACATGTCTGTCTGCGCCTGAACTGACCCATCGGTGTATCCAACTATATTCCTGCGAGACACCAGTCATTCACTGCAGACAACTGCACTCATGGAACCACAGGAACTTTTTTTCTTTAAGCTTCCTGGACCATGAACGTGGCTTGCCTGGGGGCAGTCACATATGAGTAAGCTAGCTTGGCTCATAGGAACTAGGACTTCTGCAGGTGATGCTTGCACTAAGCTATATTTCCTGATCTCTTAGAGACGATTACAGTAAATTGATTTTGATAAAGCTGATAGACATTGATCTGTGTGATGCACAAGACTGTCTCACATGTGTTATCGCCATACTTGGGAGTAGCAGAATGTTTTTTTAATGCAAAATTGTTTATCCACTTCAATACTGGGTACTTTGACCCCTTTCCTGCCCAGGCCTATTTCACTGTCACACTTTGAATTACAATTGCGTGGGTAAAAGGCAACAATACTTGCTAGGTTTGGTCAATAAGGGATTTGGGGGGGGGGGGAGATGTGTGATGTAATGTACTATGGGTTTGGGGTGGGTGAGGAGGGGATTTAGTAACAATGCATGAAGGTTGTATTTATAAAATGGAAATAAAAAATTTTGATTATAAAAAAAAAAAAAAAAATTGCGTGGTCATGCAACACTGTAGCCCATTTTTTTACAGCTTACTTTTGGTGGTATTTGATCAACTACTTTTTGCTAAACAAATGAAGACCAAACATTTTGAATTCCCCCCCCCCCCTTCACTGATAGCTGAGGCACACATATGGAGCACTGATGGGGGGGGGGGGGGGGGAGAGGGAGGCTGGACAGCACTGAGGGACTGGCAGGCATTGCTGATGGGGCTATACTGATGCACAAATTAGCAGTGCAGACCCCTCTGGGTGCCCTAGCAGCACAAGTAGAGGAATGCCGATAACTGGTATATCCTATTTACGCTGGCACTCATCTATGACTGGACTCTGCTCTTTACAGTGATCGGAGATGTGTTGTATCTGGGTGACTCGCTGCGCTGAGCGCCCCGGGGACGTGCACATTGGCTGGTTCGGAAGGATGTCATATGGCATCTAGCCAGGACAATGGAGCACCCACCCAACCGTCATTCTGCCATAGGCAGGGAGGGAAGGTGTAAAATTTTCCAGAAACTTGTGGCAATAAAATGAAGTCTTCAAAAGACTTGCCATACCTTGGTGTTTGAGATCCAAAATGTGGTCATTGATTGGGTGTTTTCACTATCCTGGTGGTTTAGGGCCTCAAATGTGATGGGTTGCTAGGAAATGAGATGTTTAGTATATGCCCCTAGAACGCTTAAGGGTGCTCCTTGGGTGATCTCTGTGGCTAGGCTGTGAAAGGTCTTGCACATGGTATCCCCATACTCGGGAGGCATAGCAGAATGTATTTTGAGGTGTAATTGGGTATGCTTGTCTTGTTATAAATACTGCATTGACAAATTTGTCAAATTACAACTTCAAAAAACTCAGCATGCCTCTTACTAAATACCTTGTCTACTTTCCAAAAAGGGGGTCATTTTGGGCAGTATTTGTACTGTCCTGGCATTATGGGGCCTCAAGTAATGGGTAGTCTGTACTGATCAATTTTCAAATGTATATCCTAGTTAGACCATAACTTTCACCAAAAAAAGCGGTGATTAAATATCACCAAAAGAGCTCTGTCTCAAAAAATGGGGAAAACCATTTCATTTGGTTACTGTTGCATGACTAATTGTCATTCGAAGTGACAGCACTGAAAACTTGCCTGAGCAGGAAGTGGATGAAAGTCTGGTTTTGAAGTGGTTAAATCATGCTATATACTTTAAAACACTTAAGGTGTGATGGACCAGGACATGCACCAAATTTAGACACTAGAGGTCGACCGATATGGGTTTTTCTCTGGCCGATGCCGATATTTAGAAATCTCGGTGGCCGATGGCCGATATGTGATGCCGATTTTTTTTTTTTTTTTTTTTTTTTTTTTTTCCTTCATCTCATAAAATTTAACAGTTAGACCCCTTTCACACTGGGGCGTTTTTCAGGCGCTTTTGGGCTAAAAATAGCGCCTGTAAAGTGCCTGTAAAATGTCTTCCCTGCAGTCTCAGTGTGATATCCCGAGTGCTGTCACAGAGGCGATGCGCTGGCAGGATATTAAAAAAAAGTCCTGCAAGCAGCATCTTTGGAGCGGTGTATACCACCACTCCTGCCCATTGAAATGAATGCGCACCGCTGCCAAAGCGCCTGCAAAGCGTTTCGGCAGCGGCGCTTCAGGGGCGCATTTAACCCTTGGCTGCTAGCTGGGTTATAAGCTCCCTGCTAGCAGCCGAATAGTGCCGCTAAAATGACGGTAAAGCGCCGCTAAAACTAGCAGCGTTTTACCGTCGATGCATGCCCGCTGCAGTGTGAAAGCAACCTAAAGTGACACAAACTTTTTTACATTTAGGCCCCTTTCACACGAGGCGGGCTCCGTTTCTACGGAGCCCGCCTCTGTCCGCCGGCTCAGCGGGAGATCTGTCCGTTGATCTCCGCTGAGCCGGCGGATGACAGGTCCCTCTCTGCTCACTGAGCGGGGAGGGGCTTGTCAGGCGCCGCTGCCGCCTATGGAGGGATCGGACGAAAACGGACAGCGTGTCCGTTTTCATCAGATCTCACCCGATCCGCCAGCGACGGATCTGGACGTAGAGCCATACGTCTGCTTTTAGCGGATCGGACGGGGTTGGATGTCAGCGGACATGTCTCCGCTGACATCCGACGCTCCATAGGCTAACATGGATCGCCCGTTCAGGTCCGCCGTCAAAACTGACAGGCGGACCTGAACGGTCCGATCGTGTGAAAGGGGCCTTAAACATTTATTAAACAAAACAAACCTCCAATCAGTTCACTTGTATGTAGAATTTAGATAAAAAAAAATATTAAAAAAAACTATCTTAAAAATAAATACACAAAAACAGGTAATCAAAACTTTTGGACAAAAAAATGGGTTAACTTTACTGCTTAGGTTTTTTTGTAAATTTATTAGTGTATTTTTTTTTTTTTTTTTTTTTTTAAATTGCGTTTGATAGACTGCTGCGCAAATACCATGTGACATAAAATATTGCAACAACCGCTATTTTATTCCCTAGGGTCTCTGCTAAAAAAAATGTTTGGGGGTTCTAAGTGATTTTCCAGCAGAAAATACAGGATTTTTACTTGTAAGCAACGAGTGTCAGAAAAGATTTAGTCTTTAAATGGTTAAACTGAGAGCTTCTACACAGAGTTCAGCTCATTCAGAAGTGTAAACATTGTATCAATTCAGGTTCTTTTTATCAGATTTGGCAGGCTGCCCAGAGAGGGGGAGAAGTCGCTTCAGAGAAGACTACAGGCAACTTGTATTGACTTCAGAAGTCATTTGCAAGTCCGCTGAGTTATATCGGCCTTTTTTATCAGCACAATCGGCCGATGCCGATTAAGAAAAAAACGTCAAATGCCGGCCGATATATCGGTCAACCTCTATTAGACACTATGTAAATGGTAGCTGCTTGTCCTTGCTCGTTATCTGCTTTATAAATCTTGCTTTCTATCCATCTTTTCATGGAGTCCACTGCCTTTAAAGTGTTTGCCACCCCAGTATTTCATATTCCTGATGTCTGTGGTACTATACTTTTGTCAAATTATCCTGCTCTTTGCATTGTTTGTGTGAAATACCTTGTGATCCTGCTAGTCACCCCCTGCTTTCCTATTTCAAACAGACCATGCTGGCATTGTACTCTTGCCTAGCGTGATCAGTTTTTCATCTGTGCTGGGAGCGCAGTTCTCCAATGGCCAAGACTTCTGGTGTGGAGAAATAGTGTTGCTTTCCCTGCCTCTTGCTTACATGCATGCCACCCTGCAGTCTCCACCCCCACTTTTTTTAATCCACTTATGCAGCTGGGAACTGGTTGTGATCACTTTAAAGTATTTTTTTTGTTTATAAAATTTTAAACGGGGTGGTTTAAACAGGCAAGGGTTCACTTATACTTTAAAGAGGGAGTCCCGCGAAAAAGTCAGCAGCTACAAATACTGCAGCTGCTGACTTTTAAAATAAGGACACTCACCTGTCCCAGGGTCCAGCGATGTCGGCACCAGAGACCGAATCGTCCCTCGGTCCTTGGGTGCTGCCGTCGCCATTCTCTAAGGGAATCAGGAAGTGAAGCGCTGCAGCTTCACTTCCCCGTTCCCTACTGCGCATGCGCGAATCGCGCTGCGCTTCCTAACTGGTCCCCGCTCTCTCTGGGACCTGTGTGTCTATGCCGGAAGTGGGTATCTGCACCCCCCCTCCCCCCTTAAAAGTGCCAAATGTGACACCGGAGGGGGGGGAGGGTTCCGAAAAGCGGAGGTTCAATTTTTGTGTGAACCTCCGCTTTAATAACTTGCTGCCCAGGCCAACTAATTTCTCATGTAAAATTGGCATTTATTTCTTTTTGGAAAAACCCCCAAACATTTTCTGAAAGAGGCCCTGGAGAATAAAATGGTGGCAATTTTTGTCACCCCAAAATTTGCACAGCCATTTATCAATTTTATCAAAAGCCATTTATCAAATGCATTTTTAGTGCTCACAAAATATAATCAATTGGTAAAATATAATATGCACTGAGTAAATGGCTATAAAACATGTCAAGATTTAATTTTGCACACCCTTGAAATGGTGACGCACTAAGGTGTCTAAAAAAAAAAAAAAAAAATCTCTATAGGAAATGCTGTAAAAACCTTTGCAGGTTACCAATTTAGAGCTAAACATTAGTTATTGCTCTTCACCTCGTGTGTGACATCACTATTTTACATGTGAGGAATGGGACACTTGCCATTTTGGTGTGTTGTTGTTGTTGTTGTGTTTTTTTTTTTTTTTTTTTTTTTTTTTTTTTTTTTCCTTCCTCCTCTGCACTGCCTAAAATGTTTGTGGGACTGCCAATTCTCATAACTCCTATATGCCACATTTTGTAACCTGCATCCAAAATGGGACATCGGTGTAAAGATGTGTCTAGAATGAGTGTTTTCAAAATGTCTTAATACTTTTTCAAATCTTCATATTTCCTCATGTTTGTCTTTTCAGGTTGGAGACAACGTTATGGTCCTCAACAGGTTTGGTTTATGGCAAGAATTGGTTACTGTTCAGACTAGCCACACATTCCTTATGCCAGTGGGAATGAGCTTTGAGGAGGCCGCAGCCTTGCTGGTGAACTATATAACTGCCTACATGATTCTCTTTGACTTTGGCAATCTGAGACCAAAACAAAGTGTCCTCATCCACATGGCAGCAGGTAAGAATTTTCATTAAAGTATTTTAGAAATGATCTGTATTGCATACTTGCATTGGTCCAGCCTGGCAAAATAAGTAGGAATGTCTCCTACTTAATGAGCTACTGGGGAGACTGAATCACCATAGTTAAGAGCTTACTACGGTGATGGCCACAATCTTCCAGGTCATGTTGGGTTCTGTGCTACCTGCTTTCCCTTTGCACACAGAGGGTCACTCGCTCAGCATCACTGCTATTCATAGAATGTCTTGTATTTTTTAATGCAAGGTGTTCACAGATTTTACAAGATGGAGAGGAATGGTGGTGTCCCAATGTTTCTGCCTCATTGTTTGGAGAACACCTTGTATCCATTGAAAAGAGGTGTTCTGTGAATAAAGTTGTGCTGAGTTGGCGAACCCTTGTGTTCTGTGTATGTGAAGCCATTCACACAGAACCAAGGCTTAGAAGATCAGATGGCAGCTATTCCTGTAGTGGTGCTGACTAAATGATTTTCTCCTTTCGTCTTCCAGGACGGCCTCTGAGACATAGGGCTCTTCCCTCCGGGATAGGAAACGCGTATACCCAATTTGTTTAAAAGGTGGTCCTCCAGGCCTCCCTCTTCAGTTTTTGTTTCCTGCCGGACGGGAAGGAGCATGTTGGGGTCCTAAGGGGGAGTTCCTTATCTCAGGGGCTGTCCTGGGAGAGCACCTGGCGTGGACTGTCCTCTGCCTGTAGCACCCCTCTGTCCTGTCAGGGAAGAGTAGGGTCGCTGTATACCACTGCTGCCTTGTTCTCAGGGGAGAGCAGGACCCTGGTGTTGCTGCAGGCCCCGCTAGGTACCTGTGTTTTTTTCGATGGTCGGGCGACACTCGGCTGGCCAAGCTGGTACCTTCTCTGGTGGTCCTGGGTACAGTGTGGGGGCGGGGCTTCTGCATTCCATTAGAAGGAAGTGATGAGAGCGTACTTCCGGCGGAACCACGTCAGGGGGTGCCGCGAGACACGGTCCAGTCTCTTGGGTGCAGCTGTGTTTGTTCAGGCGTTCGGAGTGGCGGAAAGGCTCAGGAAGACTGAGTGAGCACCAAGGACCATGGAGGGTACAGGTGGACTCCAGTTCAGCAGGCTCTGGCACCTCAGGTTAAGCGTGGTGAGGGTAGACCTACACTTACACTGGGGGGGGGGTCAGGATCCTTTAGACCTAAAAGAGCCCTCCTGGGTGGGGAGCCACAGGTGATGGGCTGGGCACATCCTAGTCTTAACCTAAACAGTGGTGGTGTGGGTCAGGGCTGTATTCTAATTGGGGATTGTTTGTCTTTTTAATTTCAGGTCAAACAAGATAGGACCCAGATACAGCTGCCTAGGAAGAAATGTACAAAGTTAGGCACCAATTGGGAAAAGCCACTTGCCCCGAGTCTCAGCAGTTTAGTCACGGATGATTCAGTGGCAGAGTGTCACAAAATCCTGACATCTGTTAGATGACAGTGCATCCACATTCCATTCCAAGGGTATGATGGATCAAATGCAGGGTCCCTCTTTATCCTTACCCAGGGCGGCGAGTATGCCTTCCTTATCCGAGCCTAGTCAGGAGGATGAGGGGGATAGGGAGAGGGTACCGAGATCACTAGCCTCCTCTCGTGGGTTCAGCATCCTCCTCTGAAGGGGAGGATTCCTCCAGGGGGTCCAGATACAAATTGTCTCTGGACGATGTGGGAGATCTAAAGGCAATCTGACACATTGGAAATTTGTGAGGAGCAGGTCCAGCTTTCTAAGCACGACCTTATTTACCAGGAAGCAGCTGGAAAAGAGGCCGTACTTTCAGGCAGCCTCAAGCGGAGGTTCGCTTTTGAAGCAGATGCTGCTCATCCCTGGAATAAATTCTCAAACTTGATGCACTGTTAGCCAAAGTCTCTAAAAAGACAAATTTGGCTTTTGGCGACCTGGGGTCTCTTAGAGATCTCATGGGCAAGAGGGGGACGTTGTCATGTACCTGGTAGGAGTCTGAAATGACGAGGTCAGCCTCTCTTGTATCTCCAATCCAAGCCCCACTGGAGATGGAACAGATGGTGGCAAGGATCAGGGAGGAACATGAGTGCCTGTGAATGCTGCGTGCAGAACTTGCCGGAAGTGTTGCAGACTGGGAAGTGCAGGCAGGGTTTCTGGTGAAGAGCTGAACCAGCAAAGCTGAGAGGATGTACAGCCAGCACAGGTACTCGGAAACAGCGTGGAGCCAGGCAGGAGCGAGGTCATCAGGTAAGCCGGGTTCAGTAACGGGCGGGCAGTGAGGTACCAAGGTATAAACAGGAGCAAGGTCAAACAGGAAGCCAGGATCAGGAACCGGTAATCAGAGTCCAGAAACAGGGTCAGGAAGGCCAGGGTTTCAGCAACAGGAAGTCAAGTCAAACAGGGTTTCAGAATCTCAGGACACAGCTGAAGATCAAGCAGCACCTGTGAGAAATCAGAGCAACCCTTAAATAGGCTGTCAGGTGCCAATTGTGGCCAGATGTGTGTTCCTGCGCAAAGAAATCTGACGATGCCCGTGAATGCGCACGTGTGCGTGCCAGGTGCATCCTGACAGTTCTCTTACAGACGTGCTGCTTAAAGCAGGAGTCCACCTACATCAACCTAAAAAAAAAAAATTAAAAGCCAGCAGCTACAAATACTGCAGCTGCTGACTTTTAATACATGGCCACTTACCTGTCCCAGGGTCCAGCGATGTCGGCAGGCGACGCCGAGAACCCGCTCGGTTCTCGGCAGCTGCCGCCGCCATCCTAGGTGAGGGAATCAGGAAGTGAAGCGTTGCGGCTTCACTTCCCGGTTCCCTACTGCGCATGCGCGAGTCGCGCTGCGCATCGTAACTGGTCCCCGCTATCTCCTGGGAGCTGTGTGTTTCCCAGGAGACAGCGCGGAGGGACAGGAAGAGGCATAGACTCCCATGGGAGTCTAAGACAGGTATCTGCACCCCCTCCCCCCTGAAAGGTGCCAAATGTGACACCGGAGGGGGGGAGGGTTCCGAAAAGCGGAAGTTCCATTCTTGTGTGGAACTCTGCTTTAAGGGGGCCTGGGATGCCTTGTCAATTGGGCTGAAACCAGCCCTTGCAGCTACTTGCGTGGCCAGAAATCTGAAATGTTGGCTAATGCAATTAGTCCCACATTTCAGCTGGCACCTCTAGGCAACAGCTTTTGAAGTTTCTGGGCAGTCGGTTTTTTTGGCAGATGCCTCTGCAGAATCGGTAGGGTCAGTCGCATTAGTAAATACAGCTAGAAGGGCTGTTATGGCTAAAAGCCAGGACAGGCAACGCTGCCTCAAAGCTTAAGCTTTGTGGGTTACCTTTTTCAGGTGACCACTTGTTTGAGCCCTGGCCTCTAGGAGGCGCTGGAACACTCAGGATAGGAAAAGCATTTCCCACAATGGACCACTTCAACCTCAAGTCCGTTCATACTAGACGACATAGAGAACGGTTACAGATTGGAGTTCGATTCGGTTCTCCCCTCAAGCTTTCAGATTACCCAGAGACTGAGAAAAAGCAAAAGCTCTGGGACTACTATTGGGGGATTTAGTGGCTCAGAGTACTTATTCAGGTGCCCCAGAGGGAGTGTGGCCAGGGAGTATATTCCCATGTCTGTAAAGAAACCATCGGGAAAGTTCAGGTTGATCCTGAATCTCCGCCCCTGAGCAAGTTTGAGATACAAATGATTCAGGATGGAGTCAATCTTTACAATAACCAATTTCCTGCTTCCAGGTTGCCACATGGCCACAGTAGATCTCAGGGATGCTAACTTGCACATCCCGATACATCAGGCCTTTCAAAAGTTCCTCAGGTTGGCAGTCGGGGGTAAACTTGGAGGTTGTGCACTTCCAGTTCCGGGCACTGCCTTTCAGGCTGTCTGCTTCGCCAAGAATCTTTACGAAGGTTCTGGCAGAGGCTCTAGCCCTGTTAAGGGTCCAGGCTATAACGGTGATGCCCTATTTATTGCCCACTCTTCCCAGCAGCTAGAGATTTGCAGGAGGCGCAGTTTTTCCTTTCGCTCGGGTGCAGGAGGTCCTGTATTTGGGGTACAAGATCTCGTCAGTGGAGATAAGGGTGTTTCTCCCCAGGGAAAAGATCCAGAAAGTGGATCAGGCAGTAGCTCAGCTTCAATCCAATCAGGTAGCCCAGATCAGAGAGGTCATGAGGGTACTGGGTCTGACACCCTGTTTCCCAGCAGTGGCTTGGGCAAGGCTTCATCAGTGCTCTCTGCAGAGTTTCATGCTATGTTGCTGGGACGGCATGAAGCAGAGCCTAGATCAAGCATTGCCCCTATCATTCAGAGTCAAGAGGTCGTTGTGGTTGCGGGCTCATCACAATCTGGACAAGGGTCTGTCCTGGACCTGACCTGCAGCCATAGTGGTAACAACCGACGCCAGTGTGTTGGGGTGCCCACCTGGAGGGAATCTTGGCTCAGGGGGCCTGGTCGCCAGTAGAAGCATGTTGATCATCAAATCAAAGGGAGCTTCTTGTGCTTTTGAGAGCTATAGAGGCTTTCCAGTCCCGGATAGGGGGACAGCACCTACAGGTTTGGACAGACAATGTGGCGGCTGTTGCTTACGCAGGGCCGGTGCTACCACTAGGCGGACTAGGCAACCGCCTAGGGCGCCTGGCCGCTGGTTTTTCTACTCCCGCACCGTCCAAAGAGGTTGCAAGTATCCACCAGGCAGCCGCTCTGACATGTGTGCAGCAACCTCCCCGCCCCCCCCCCCCCCCCCAGCAGGGAGCTCTCCGCTCTGATGTGTGTCCAGCAACCCCCCCTCTCCGCTCTGAGATCATGACGCATCAGCTACACACTTCCCTGAGTCCCGCCCCTCCCAGTGTGCTCTGTCCAATCACTTCCAGCATGTCTACCCAGAGCAGCTTCACACTTCTCTCTCTCTCTCTCCTCCTCTCTCTCTCTCTCTCTCTCTCTCCTCTCTCCTCTCTCTCTCTCTCTCTCTCTCTCTCTCTCTCTCTCTCTCTCTCTCCTCTCTCTCTCTCTCTCTCTCTCTCTCTCTCTGACCCCCCCTCTCTCTCTCTGACCCCCCCTC